>NC_139242.1:76521278-77140167 GCF_977018435.1 Lepisma saccharinum | reverse complement strand
GAAATTCCTGGGCATGCCACTGCCTATCTTAAGCTGCATGTACTGCTACATTGATAAAAATGTGGGTGAAGCTCAGTTTTGGAGCTGACAATACCAACTGGTCATGGGTACCTAATAAATCAAACCTTTTGCAATGAAATTTCACAGATTTTCAATTGTCATACCTTATAATTTCAATTTCTGGTAAGTCAACTGTTAAAACCTTATGTTACTATATTTTCTGAGGCTTTATTTAAACCAAATTTAAAAAAGAAAAAGAAAAGACTTCATTATTCTAAATATGGAATGTAGTTTAACCTTACTTTGCAACGTCAGAAATTAGGTGACATTTATGTTACCTCATATTGACCAAAACGAGTTGAATCTAAAAGTTGAGATGTTTACTGTGAGTTAGGTTCATGAAGGGCTTCCTATGTGCCAAATTACAGAATCTTTAAAGGGGACCCATCTGAGATATTTAACCCCGAAAACTGTCAAAATTCAATGAACGGCCATGTTTGAGCCCATGCTGTAAAAAAGCGGTGCATTTCTAAGCACTGATATTTTATTTACAGACACCCTGAAGGTAGGTCTACACATGAAAAAAAACCAGGCCTTAGTGTAAACCCCTTCATTACAAAAATTGGGCTTAAAAATGCAAATTTTTAACTAGTGTTACCCCATGCAATTTCAAGCAAAACATACCTGAATATCATAGGAAGTATACTTCATTAGCTACAAAATGAATTTTGTTTCAGGTCTCTAGCTTTAATGGTTTTTGAGGTATTAAGGTTTCTGTATACTGCTATATGAGCAAAAAAACCATGCGCCATGTTGGAAAAATGGCTGCCCCAGGATAACTAAAGACAATAATTTTTTTTGAACATTGGTTTTGATATTTAGAAACATGTACAAACGTATGTACTAAAAATGAAATTTTTCTAAAATGGTCATGCAACCACCACTGGATGGTTTGGCATGGAATGACCCTGGTTCTATGTCGTACTATTTCACATGTCATGGCTGATATAAATTTTACATTCTTGTCAATTTAGGAGTGTTAGGTTTAATGGTGTTATAATTTGTTATTTTGGCACTATGACTATGTGTTGTGCAAGTGCTCCTGGATATGACAAACTGGATGAACGCTGATCACAGATAGTGACATGTTCACGAATATAATTTCAGCCCCTGCAAGTACATAGCGGGAAATGCAAATTTTCAAGACTTGCATGTAGGATTAACTGACAATGGTTTTCTTTCAGATGCAATCGGCTTTATTTTGTTAACAGTATGAGGTTTTATATTTGAAGAATCCCACATGGCGGAGGGTGCATACAACTAACTAACTAACTAACTAACTCTCTAGCCTTCTTAAACCCGAAGGTTCATGGCTGCAGCAACACAGGCCTTCCATCTGTCCCTATCTTGTGCAAGATCTATATACTCTTTTCCATCCCTACCGATTTCCCTTAGGTCCATCTCGACGTTGTCCCTCCATCTTCGTCTTGGCCTTCCTACTGGTCTCTTACCATCAGGTTTCCCAACAAGAATCCTGTAAACTCCTCTTTCCTCTCCCATTCGTGCCACATGGCCTGCCCACCTAAGTCTTCTTGATTTAATTATTCTAATAATGTCTGGACATGAATATAAATTATGTAGTTCTAAATTATGTAACCTTCTCCACTCACCTGTCTCCTCATCCCTTTTAGGTCCAAATATTTTCCTAAGGATCCTATTTTCAAATACTCTCAATTTATGTTCCTCTTTCAATGTAAGGGACCAAGTTTCACACCCATATAATACTACAGGCAAAATTACTGTTTTGTATATTTTAACTTTTAGTTTCTTAGATATTAAACGAGAAGACAAAAGTTTATGAAGAGAGAAGTAACATGCATTTCCTGAATTAAGCCTACTTTTTATTTCCTCTTTAATATAATTTTCATTTGTTAATATTACTCCTAAGTATTTGAATTTGGAAACTGTTTCAAACGAGTTGTTATCAATAATTAGATTTTGATTATTATCTAACACTTGGTTTCGGCCTGTAAGCATATATTTAGTTTTCTCTTTGTTAACTTCCAAACCTATCTCTTTAGCAGTTTTGAAAAATATTTTAGCATTATTCTTAATTGTATTCACATCATCCCCCAGTAAGTCTACATCATCTGCATATGCTAACAACTGAGTCACACCATTTAATTTTAGTCCTTCTTTAGTTTCGTTTACCTTCCTAACAGCATATTCTAAGGCAAAATTAAAGAGCAATGGAGATAATGCATCTCCTTGTTTTAACCCATCATGAATTGTAAATTTGTCAGACATATTAATACCCACACGAATTTTACTTTCTGTTTCACTGGTGCATATTTTTATCATACTAACTAGCTTCTTAGGTATTCCAAACTCTACTAATATATTATATAATTTATCTCTTTTGACCGAATCATATGCTTTTTTGAAATCAATGAATAGCTGATGGACATTTTGATTATATTCCCACTTTTTTTCAAGTGTCTGTCTGATGTGAAAAATTTGATCTGTAGTTGATCTGTTGCGTTTAAATCCACATTGATAATCACCTATAATTTCATTAGCATATGGGGTTAGTCTTGTTAAAATAATGTTAGATAATATTTTATATGTTGTTGAGAGTAGAGAAATTCCACGGTAATTATTGCAGTTCATTTTATCACCTTTTTTAAACACAGGAACAATTATGGATTCTTTCCACTGTTGAGGGATTTCTTCTTTATTCCATATTAAACAAATTAATTTATGAATTTGACATATTAATGAATTTCCACCATATTTAATTAACTCAGCTGGTATTAAATCAATGCCAGGTGCTTTGTTATTCTTTAGCCTTTTAATAGCATCTTTAACTTCAGTCAAGTTAGGTTCTGGAACTAAAGGTTCTGCTGTGTGGACTTCATTTACTTCTGATTTATCTCCTACATGGACATTTAAAAGGTCATTAAAGTAGTTCTTCCATCTATTTAGAATATCGCTTGGGTCAGCTAGAAAATCACCGTCTTTATCTTTTATCAAGTTTACTTTAGGTTGCCACCCCTTTCTAAACTCATTTACACCTTTATATAAATCTCTGATATTTTTATTTTTGCTGTTTGTTTCAATTTCGTTAATTTTGCTTTTCAAGTAATCTCTTTTTTTACTTCTAAATGTGCGGTTAACTTCTCGCTTTATTCTATTATAATTGTTTAGATTTGTATCATCAGAGTTATTTAACCACCTAAGTCTAGCCTGATTTCTTATTTCTATTAGATTATGACATTCATTATCAAACCATGGCTTACTTTTTCTCGGTTTATGGTATCCTATACTTTCTATAGCTGCTGATTCTATTGCATTACGTATGTGCTCCCAATTCTTATTTACGTCTGTTTCATTTATATTTTCATCATCATTTAAATCCTGCAAAACATCAAATCTATTTGACAGTTTAATTTGGTAATCTTTCTTAATTCTTTCATCAGTAAACTTTCCTGTATCAAATTTTAGAACTTTTAGATTTTGTTGCTTATGATTTATCACTGAGAGTCTTTCTCTTAATTTAGCAATTACTAAATTATTGTCACTGGCACAGTCAGCACCTCTATGTGTACGAACGTCAATTATACTAGTATGCCTTCTCTTATCAATGAGAATATGATCTATCTGATTATGAGTTTTACCATCTGGAGAAGACCAGGTATATTTATGGATATCTTTATGTTTAAAAGTGGTACTTTTCACAATTAAATTCTTTGAGGTTGCAAAAGTAATCAATCTTATACCATTATCATTACTTAATTCATGAAGACTTTCTTTACCAATCGTGGGTTTAAATGTCTCTTCTTTGCCAATCTGTGCATTACAGTCACCTAACAGAATTTTCATATCATACTGAGAAAATTTATCAAAGACCTGTTCTAACTCTGTATAAAAATCATCTTTAGTATTATCATCTTTATCTTCCGTTGGTGCATGTATGTTTATTAAAATAATTTTACACCACCTACCCTGTAAAACTGCATATGATATCCTATCATTAATAAATTCTACTGTTTTAAGAGCCGAGATAATTCTATTATTTATGAAAAAGCCTGTTCCAAAATTATGATTTTCAGTACCACCATAGAAAAAAGTATAATTTTTAGTTTTACAATTCCCTTCTCCTGGCCACCTAACTTCCTGGACAGCTACTACATCTAATTTATACTTAACTATCTCATTAACTGTACACTGAAATGCCCCAGGCCGGTAAAGACTCAGAACATTCCAGGTGCCTAATTTAATATCCTTATTCCTAACGTAGATCTTATCCTTAGTCCAGGGACCTCCCAAAGTAGTCCCCACCCGGAGATCCGAACGGGGGACTATTTTACCTCCGGAATATTTTACCTTGGGAACATCCATGGCCTTATATTGCTGATTCTTGACATGGCTTTTTACAGTGCAGAGTTGTCAGCTCTACGCCTAACCCCCAATATGAATGGAGGAACTACTACAGAAGACAAACACAAACACATTAGAGAGCACAACTACTACACAAGACATACACAAACACATCACAACTATAACACAATATAAACACAAACACACCACAACTAGCACAATTATTTAAATCAATGTTTTAGAAGATAGAAATACAACAATAACTCATTTTACAAAAAAGGTTAAACTGGTCCAGAATACTTTGGGACTAAATATCTTGGTTGTTTGTGGTTTCTCTACCTTGAAATAAATTTTATGATATGTTAAACACCGAAATCTGTCGATTAAATTTTTGGTACTACATCCGTATAGTGGAAACACAAAGAAATCATTTCTTTTGCATTTTTACATTGCTAACGTACAGTACAATTCTACATTGCGGAACATTCCTTTAGGTGTAATAATGAATTTCTAAACAAAATGATGTCTGTTTTTTTAAATTTACGAGTACTCACTGTTTTTCCTTTTCCGGTTCTGTAACACACAATGTGGCGACAGCGTACTGGTTCATCGCACGTTGTGGCAGTGTCTTGTCGATTTGGAGTGTGTATGCAGTGTTTCCAACCTTCTTCACCAAAAAATACCTAATTTCGTGGCCGGATTTGAAATTATGCTAATACCTCATTAGCCTCACAAACCATTGATGTTAGCCCCACAAACCATTTCCGGTAAGGTTAGGTTAGGTGCCTCACTGTAAAACATGGGCTGCTTTTTTCCTCTAAATAGACGAACAAAATTTATATCCCCTGAAAGTACGTACCTTCTACTTCCCTTTTCCGATTACTATTATATTATTGCACGTGAAAAATGTTTTTCCTGCTGCTAAAAGCAATGCATTTCTCCATTCGTCCACGTCCATATTGTTTACACACAGTTGTTGTCATTTGTTTAGGTATCTTCCTCTCTGCACATGAGTTTTGCTACCTTGTGTTCCGACGTCAGACAAGGAATGCCTATGTGGTTAGGTTAGGTTCCATTAGCATAAATACAATGAAAAATTATTCTTTCGGCTAAGAGAACTAAACCAAGATAGCCTAAAATAAAAATGCTTTTCCAGTGACGTCAAAACACAAGGTTTGTTCAAGTGTTGTGCGATAAGTGAGACCCTACGTTTTGCTGAATTCGAGTTGATTTGTCGCTCTGGATTTCACCCACACACGCACAGTTTCTTTCATTATTTCAGACGAGGAATGGTTACAAGGTTAGGTTAGGCCTGTTAGGTTGGGTTCCAATAGCATAAATACAATGAAAAATGGTTTTCCTGCTACTAAAAGCAAATGCATTTCTCTAATCATTCACGTCCATATTGTTTATGCACAGTTACTTTCATTATTTCGACGAAGAATGCCTACAACGTTAGGTTACGTTTCATTAGTATAAATACAATGACAAATTATTATTCAGCCTAAGAGAACTAAACCTACCTACCTAACAACGTAGGAATTTTTTGCTTTCACTAGATTTATGCAGGAATGTGCGCCACCATGTCACTTTTCTCTTCCAAGAGCGCCCAACCTGGATACATATTTCTAGTTTCTTTTAAAGAAAAAAAAAATTCCGCACCTCCAAACTTACTTTTCCCGATTACTAACTACAAAACATTACCAAAAAATTATGAACCGCGTTTCTCCTAAGCAGCCCATATTATGCAGTCTTACCGCAAAAATACCCCCATGTAAATAATACGAAACAAATCTGGAAATTGCATTTATTACTTCAATCAAGGTAGCCTTAAAAGGGGCGGGGGTACACAACACCGGTTACTGATCCAACTTTTCGAAGCTAGTAGAATACATTAATAGTTTTAGTAGGTGCATCGTTGATATATATTTTCCTACGTATATATAACAAACTTACCTCTTCCATTTCGCTTTTATCCTTCTAATTCTGTATATCTTAACATACCAAAATATTTATCTTTAAATGGAAAGCGGGATATTTGCGCAGTATAATCTGTGTTTGTACCACCCCCATGCTGTCCATGGGGCTGCCTTTTTTCACAACACTCTTGCTACGTTGTGCTCTGACGTCATAAGAAAATACTTACGTTGTTAGGTTACGTCCCTTAGGTTTAGTTCTATTAGCATAAATACACTGAAAAACTAATTAACTATGCTAAGAGAACTAAACCTAGCTAGCCTAACATAACAATTTAAGCATTTAGCCTAAAAATAAAAGTACTTCCTAGTGACGTCAGAACGCAGTGTGGCTAAATTGGTGTTTGATAAGTGACACCGTTTGTATATACCACAGGTACCACAGGTTTGTACACTCAACGTTGCCAGGTTAACTTGGGAGTTGTGCCACAGATTACTGCCGGCTCCATTTCTAAGCCTGTATGTGATTTTACCAACGAAGTAGTGTGTGAGTGCGGGACAGAAATTTCTGGGTTAGGGCAGGAATTTCTTTAAATTTCGACGTTTAGGAAGAGAATAGTTAGAAACTTCCCGATTCGTGACGCCCCTGGAAATTTCGAATTCTACACGTCATTTTCACTTAATAACACCAATCTCTTAATTGTTTTTTTGCATTTCTGGAATATAAACTATACGAATTTTCTGAGAAGTTACAGATGCTTACAGTGAAGGTAATTATTACCTTAATCTATGATTCCTGCTCACCCGGTCACAATTTCCTGGCGCCATTTTTATTTGACATGCTGTGTGCAAAACATGACCACAGACAAAGAATATAACAGACCAGGAACCTATATTTAAACCTCGCTGCGCTTCGAAAATCCAGTACCATAGTCAGTCAACAGATGGCACGGCTGTCTGCTTTTGCTGATTGCAGTAAATACTGGGAAGATTCACTACAGAAAGGACGGGAGTGGTTGTGTAACCGGTTTTCTGAAAACGAGGGGGAAATATATTTTTGATTTCGTGAATTTACGGATTGAGGACTTTGGCAGGCAGCTATAATTTGAAGGCAAATCATTTAAGATTGATGCTCTTTTCTGAGGGTGGGGGGAGATTGTGGTCTACACAGTCACACACAAATTATACATATATATTATATATGTGTATGAAAATTATATGATTAATATTTATAATGTTATTATACATAAAAGTAAATTACTAAATATGTAAAAATACATTAGTATTAAATACATATAAGGAAATCAATTTGATATTTTTTTATGTATCAGATATTTATAATTGCCTTCCCGATGGCGCAGTGAATACGTTTTCGCCTTGTAATCAAAGAGTCCCGGGTTCGATACCTGGTGGAGGCACATTGTGGGTCGGATCCCAGTTTAAACTGAAGGTCAGTGACGTACTGGCCGCCCCCGCAAGCAGCGTTGTCTCTCTGATGCTGACATTTTGATTAATTCTAGTAATTCAACAGAAAATGTCGATTATATCCAAAAAAATATTTACGAAACATATGTAAGACAGCAATAACACATTTCACACTCTTTGAGATGAACACTGACTGCAAGAATCCGATTATTTTTGCTGTCGGTAAAGTTAGAACATATTCGTTGTAACGTACGAGCTAACAGCATCACAAATAACTTGACGACTCCGTGTTCATCATTATTATTTTTAAAATTGTAGGAAACGATCGAGTGGGTTCTCGGTAGAATTTAGTAATACGATGACTGCTATGATAAGCAGAAGAATTTTTAGTTTGAACTGTCTCTCAAATTTAGACTTGGTTTTCAAGCTAACTCCTACATTTTTAAATAAACGGGCAAACAGTGTATTTTGTATAATATTGACGGGACGACAAGGACACGCGCATGAAATGGGACTGTCCCGGCCAAAAAGGGACGAATGGTCACCTTATCTTAAAGAAACGATTTTATTTCGAGCAAAGTGAGAGAAAAAATATGTGAATTTCACGTGATTCACTTCACTTTTATTTCTTGTGCGGCGGGGGCGAGTAAAGATTGTTCCAGTCAAGAAATGGATTGTTGCGCCGGTGCATCGAATTCGCCGCCCCAAGTTTGGACTTCAGTTATGAGTTATCATCATTTTTTTCTTTTTGCTAAGTGCTGCTGAGGGCCCTTATCATTTGGAATTCCGGCTAGGAGAATGAAGTTCCCCACAGACGGGGAAGGGGCATTTTGCCAGATTCTACAACCATACCAGGTAAAAAAAAAAGTAAAAGGTAAAGTGTTCCCCTGTGCATAGCACCACGCCATGAAGGCGTATAGGGGGTGTGGGGGTAACGCCCCACACTTTCTTGATCCGGTCGTGAGTGGGGGTGATGTGATCAGCATCACGCCCCTAACCGCCTTTACCATACCAGAGTGCCAACAATTTTCAACTCATTCTAGTTTCAGACAGTAGTGCGTAGAATCGGAATTATAGGAAGAAATGAAATCGTATTTAGGGAACGAAGAAAATTTCGTAAATTTGAATCAGGATTCCGAAAGGCTAGAAGACAGGAAAAAAGAGACATGTTTTAAAAAGTCAGAAGGGTGTCTTCGAATAAACTGTTACTACCTTTAATAACGTTTCAGATTTCGCCACGACTGATACATGAAAATAATGGCGATACACTTGAAATCATGGGGTTTAGTGTTAGTGATATGGTCGAAGTCTTACTTTCAAGTAAATCTCAAGAATTTATTGATATGTTTGTTATTCTGATTTAATGATACACGTGATGCAGAAAACACACACTGTACTCGTTATTTCAAAAGTGGTAATGGGAATTTCCACAAGCGATCTTCAAATATATATATTTTTTTAAAAAGAAAAAAACAACAGTTTTTTGAGAACTGAATTTGAAAATTCAGGCGCCAGTTTAAAATCCCTACATTTTACATTCCCAATTTCGCCTTCAAATAGACACTCAGAGAAACTGTTAACAATTACATAGGAAATGCAACCTTAATTTCATGTAAAAGATTCCCAAGAACGGGAAGAACTTTGCGGTGGCGGACAGGCATTACCCATCCCACCCCATCCCTAACAGCGGTGCTGGAAAGGAACCGGCGAAAAGAAAGCCCTTGCCATTGGTAACAGCCTTCCTGGAATACAAGAGATCTGACCAATAAGGACATTTGGAAGACACGTGACTGTCACCGAAAGAGCTCTCCATCAATTTGTGCTTGAAACAGCAAAAGTAGACCGCCGCGCCATCTGTTGACCGACTATGGTACTGCAATTTCCAAGTGCAGCGAAGTTTAAATATAGGTTCCCGGTTTGTTATTTTCTTGGTCTGTGACATGACTGACTAACCAGATGATCATTACTATCTATCAACTGTAAACACGCTTTATTATGTCATTATGTTCTCAGCTCTGCATCAAGAAAAAGCTGTAACGAGATAACTTAAAAAAAAATATATATAAAAAAAACACCTGCAAGCCAAAGGTAAACACTGCTCGCAATGTTGAGTGTTTCTGGAGACTCGCAGTGTTTTCAGCATGCAAAACTTCAATTCATTCCTCTCTTAGCCAGTAGATGGCAAAAGCTGTCTACTCTAGGTTCTCAACAAGTTTCACCGTTATGTCGTTAGATGCCACTGACGTTGGAACATGCTTTTCCGTACTTGGGTCTGCGTGCACATTTCAAAAAAGGCTTCCGTCATTTTCCAGGCAAGGATGTTTCCACTTTGAAAGCGGAAACAGCTGCTTCGGACGAGCGATTCCATCGACGTTACTGCAGCACGAGAAGTTTGTGGGGTGAAATATTTTCAGAGATTTATGAGTCTCTTTTTTGGACTGAATTCGTGCACGAATAATGCGAGCTATTTTTTTCCTATTGTTGAATCTTCACGTAGGAGAATGTTGCCAGTGAGTTCCATAGAACATAAAATGCATGAGTAAAATAACAGACGCTTTCTTCATTGGATTGAACTTCTTTGGATTCTTTCTCTGCATGGTAGCCAGTGTCGGATGGTTTCAGGAAATTATTCTCGGATAGGTCCTAACTCCTAACCAATAAGATTGAATTATGACAGCACATATATTTTATTTGAATCATAATACAGCGTACTAAACTTAAGGCCGCGGTGGCTCAGTCGGTAACGCGTCTGACTACCATGCTCAAGGTCCCGGGTTCGATCCCCGGCCGGTTCAAATCCGGGAACTTTTCTAACGATGGAAGCGGCCCCGGCGCCTACCCAGCGTCGAATAACATGGGTACCTGGGGGGAAAAGACGGTAAGGGGCGTGATGCTGATCACATCACCCCCACTCATGACCGCATCATGAAAGTGTGGGGCGTTACCCCCACACCTCCTATAAGCCTTCATGGCGTGGTGCTAAGCACTTTACCTTTTTTGTACTAAACCTAATCAATTTGCATTCTAAAATAAATCTCGTGAAATTTTGACACCGCGATCAACAAATACAAATACAAATTGACAAATACGAGTCCATAATCCAAATTACTTATCTAATTCTGTGAGTCTTGTTAGCGATTGACATTAGAGGACTAAAAGTGGTAAACGTTGTAAGTGCCAAAAGCGAAAGTGTTGGGAAATCGCATCGTTCCGCACATCAGCCAGTAAGAACGTTCACACTAGTGACCTCTTTACACACCCTTTGAACTACTTAGAGGGCTACCAGCCACTTTTCACGTTTACCACATTATAAAGATGGCACATTTCACAGTTTAACGTGGAAAACGGTGTTTGAATTATTGTGGCACTTACAGCGTTTACAATTTTAGTCTTCATTACATTTGTTCAGACAGAGTTTTAACCTTCCCATGTTGGGAGACGCTAGTGTGTTTTAACTAATGCTTTTAGCTTTGTGAGAAGAGCTGGTCTTTTCCTTTCTCTTCGAGGAATGTTTTTAGTGCATCCTTACCTTTATATTGTATTGTGTATGTCCTGTGAAGGTTCCTTTACAAACTACAACCTGTACTTTAAACCTTTCTCAAGGTGTTTTTTTTATTTACACCCCCCTTTTAACTCCCACGTAAGGGTTTTAGATAAGGGGATATTTCTCGACATTATTGAAGGGTGCAAAATGGCTGTATGTGCCGATGCTAATTCAATCAATCAATAAAAAATAAGGTATCTTATTTGTCTTATGAATGTTCTGGTTTGGGTATTATGTTCACTTATATCTTATTGTTTAACTTTTCGTCTAAAATGTACTGATGAGTTTTGAGTTTTGTTTTAAGCCCACTTTATGCACAGACAGGCTTATTAGGACGGAACCTACAGTTTAAAGTGGGATCCGAATCACCTTGGGCCTTCACCGGGTATCGAACCCAGGAGTCCTTGATTACAGGGCGACAACTATACCATTACGCCCTCGGGAGACCCATATTAGTGATTGGTCATTTCGATTGAGTGATTTTTTTTGCTAAAGTTAATTTCTTTAATCATGTACCCAACTGCCCGGAACACATTGCATTTGAAGATTGAAATGATTGAACAAATGAAATTGAAGTACGAAACAATCTAATCACATGAGTACAACATAGATATTGGAATTAGTGATGGTACCAAACAAGATTAGATTTTACCGAGTCTCGTCTCGTTTCTAGTCAGGGGTGTGCATCTGCGTCATGGGATTTTTTGGGGGGGAACAAAATTTTATACCAATTCTATATATATACACACAAAAATGGAGGGGGGGTTGATTGACTTGTTATTGATTTTTAGTTATGGTTATTATGTACAGTTTTTCTACCTAGCTGTGGGTGATCACGGCGATGGGATAGAAATGAAACACCCCCCCTCTTGTGTCTTTAGAATCGGTTTGGAAGGGGGGGACGTGCTGTTCGCATTAATATAAGGTTAGTTAAGCAGACGAACTGCTAAGAATAATGTTCAGTACACTAACAATGGCAGTGAGCCTGAATAGTTTTGTACGTTTCATATTAGCAAACATGAAAGTGAGCCTACAGTACCTAAAGTAAACATATACTTTATTTCTTCAATATGTCTGTATTGTATTGTTTCGCAAATCTTGTCTGACGAAAATAATTTGAGAAAATAAATCGCCATAAAGGGTGGGGCGAGGGGAATGTTCTACCTTTTGGGGGGGCAGTGTGTCATAGGCGTTAGGGGGAATGGGCACCTCTGTTTCGAGTTGTAAATTCGTAAACACCTGTCCATTCTCGTCTCGAGTGTCGAAACACAGCTTCACACGGTTGTCATGTGGCATATCTCTGTGTAATCCATCGCGCTACGACGCCAGGGGTCCCGGGTTCGAATCCTGGCCTGGGCATGGATATTTGTGAGTGTCCATTCATCAATTTCATCATATCATCACTCAACCCCATCTTCGTAAATTAGCCAAAAGTGGGACAAAAGGCGAAGTAAAATAAAGCAAATCAAATCAAATCACAAAATCAAATATCTCTGTGTAATCAGATAGATATGTGAAGTCACATACTGAAGTAATTCTCGTTTCAAATATCACACATTATAATTTATCAAAGTTTCGGACGAGACAGGTCTCGTATCCTGCCGACAAGTCACGAAGGTTCTCGTCTCGTGTTCGTCTCGGTCTTGATACCATCCTCGTCGCGATTAGTCAAAAGTAACAGAAAAAGCGACGCTTAATAATAACAATACATAAAAAAGCATGTAAAAGTTTCTCTTCCTCTGCTTTTCTTTCCCTCTTTCTTTCCCTTTTGTCTTCTTTCTATTTTTTACGTTCTCTCTTTCTTCCTCTGTTTTTCTTTCTTTCTTTTTCCTCTTTCCTGTTTTTCTCTCTTCCTCTTTATTTCTCATTCTTCCTCTGTTTATCAATATATTTCTCTCTCTCTCTCTCTCTCTCTTTCTTTCTTCTTATTCTATTTCTTTTCCTTCTTTATTTCTTACCTCTTTATTCCTTCTTTCTCTTTCATTCTCCCTTTTTCTTATTTGTCTCTTCTTTCTTTCTCTTTGTTCGTTCGTTTTTCTCTCTCTCCTTTCGATCTCTTCCTTCCTTCTTTGTGGAAAGTCCGTGTAGAGGGATTTTATTGCCGTTAATCAACAATAATGTACTCCTTAAAAAGATGAAGCATTATGAAGCAGATGAAAAGTTTCAAGTGGAAGTATTTAAACTCTTGTACAGTAAAATCCATGAGTATTACCGTGCAAATTGTCCATGACTATTTTCACTAAATTTTCTCTTACAGCCTATGTGTTTTTAAGCGATGGATTCTTATGTATGCTTGTGCAGAAGTTGTCAACAGCTTGTTTTAAGTTTTCTTTTAATTCTTGAAGCTCTTATTGGATCAAATAAAGTGCACGAACATGGTGATGGACAATTTGCACGGTAATATTCATGGATCCCACTGTACTAACTGAACCAAGACTAACATTGTACAATAGGATATTTTCGCCAGACTGCAGAAGTTAGTTCTAATGTTGGATCAACAGGGTTTCATATCCTATCAAATATTTCTCAATATAATGGCATAATTCGCAAGCGTGTGTTTAGTGAAAATTTTAGTTTAAGAAGAGCCATGAATTTTGTTTTCCTTTACTTGGAGGAAATATGAGTTCCACTTCCGCGTATAATCTGAATATAATTACACTGAATGTGCACAGGAATGGGATTGTCGGGGGTCAGGACTCACCCTAGATTCGCCCTGTTTTGTATGCATCAGTACGGAGTTTGTTAAACAGTGAGACGAAATGTAATTTTTCTTTTCCCGACTGAACTTATATCAAGGATTATGTACCCTTAATGAGAGGGTGCGCACATATACTATATAAAAGTATGATGGTTGCTGCTTGTAGCAATGAAGCACCTACAAGGTAACAACTTTCTGTAGAATCATTACCTTAAACAAATTCTTGATTCCACATACTGTAGTTAGATTTATGTATCCTTTATGTCAGAGTTTCTCTAACATTTAGGATGTATATCGTCAGTGGCGTACGCAAGGGGGGGGTTACGGGGTTTAAACCCCCCCCCCCTTGAGCTTGTGAAATATTATGAAAAGGGCTGTGGAAAAATATTTAAATGGCCAATTTACCACATTCAAAGATCTGGGACAATACTATTACTATTACTACATCTACTACTACTACTACTACTACTACTACCACTAATAATATTAATAATAATTTGAATTATTATTTCCATGTAGCATGGAGAAAAGCACAGCATTCCAATATTCTGGTAATGATTTAATGTGCTATTAGAAGGGATATGTTTATTTTGTGTAATAGTGCAGTTTTTAAATATATTCACATTTTTAAAACCAAAATGTAATTTTATATACCGTTTTTTCACCGCTATAACAGCGAAATTTCATTTTATTTACAGCTTTTGAACCCAAAATTGTAAATTTTTTTGTGTGAACAATGAGAATTAACTAAAGAAAGTTCTTGGTTCGTTGTTAGAGGCTAATGTATAGACAAAGGCTAGGCGGACAAGAATACAGTCACCAGTCTTCCTTCCCATTGTATTATTTACCGCAGCACGTTTGAATGTCTCTCTTTAAAATGTCTCACCTTGTTGACTAGACAATTATTCAAACGACAATAAGCTTAACTAGTGGAAAATGTTTTGTTGGTAAGAACAGTGAGACAATCCAGATGTGAATTATCGAGGACATTTATGCGGGGAAGAAGCCGGAAAAATTCCAACCAATTTCGGGAATCGAATCCGGATCTCCCGCGTAATTGCCAGATGCTCTACCGACCAGACCACCGCAGCTTCTTGGATGAGTTCCATACTTTAATTATTTCAATTTATTTTAATATATTTTCTTGTTTTATGGATTTTCTTCACCCTTAAAATGTCTCACCTCGTTGACCAGACAAAAAAACAAAACAAAAAAGGTCCCAGGATTTGATAAAAATTGAATGATTAGAAAGTAATTTCTTTCTATTGTTTTCATAAATGGTATATTTATGTAGATCTCTACTACATAATAGTAGTAGTGGTATTAGTAGTATTATTAGTAGTAATTCAGCTAATTAATTAATTATAAGTATTATTAATTAATTGTGATTATTATTATTTAATTAAAGTATAATAAATCAAAGGTAAAATTAAATTTGGAGGAAGTTTTAGAAATAACCCCCCCTTGACGAAATCCTGCGTACGCTACTGTATATCGTACAACTAAATCAAAATTCATACTTTCGCCTTTTCACCAAATAATGTTAAAGGGTTTTAAATGCTAGCATTTAAAATTGCATAATTATATTGCCAAATACTAGTAATTATGCAATTACTAAAACTGTACTTAGATTGCCTTCTTTTATTTACATTAAAATAAACCAAACCAATAAATCAATCTAGATAAAGTGACACTCTCTTGATAAGAAACTCTATGTGTACGTTCAAAACATAATTGTAGACCTTTTAAGGCTGTGCCCAAGAACTTTTACTATCTGGGAAAAAATATTAATTATTAATTCTCGAGTGAACTTTGTTTCTATCTTGAGAGACCCCTAGGGACCAGTGACTGGCTGTGTTCCGCCGATGGCCATTTTGAAGTTGTCTGAAAACAATAACTTGCGCGGAACAACCGCAGCCTTCGAGAACATCTGACGGGGCCGTCACGTGTTCGGAGCACGCGTTTTCTTCGCGAAATCCCGGTTTTCGCGTCCGAGACTCTGAAAAATGCACTTTGCCGGAGTCTTCTTCCAATTCTCTTTTTTTTCTTCTTCTTTCTCTCTCTCCTTCTTAGTATCCATAGCAACCCCGCATTGATCCGCTTCGCTTTCATCGCCCGAAGACGTTTTACTTGAGGAGGCGAAATCGCCTTGGCTCGGCCTGTAAGTGCTTACGCTTCGAGGGTATTGTTTACCAGAAACTATGAGTACAAAAGTAATCCCTATTCGCGTTTCAACTCTCGTTGGAAGAGAAGCTCGGTTCAATTTTTTTATTTTCTCGTTGTATTTTGATGTTAGAAATTGCTATATTAAGGACGGGAAGGTCACTTACATTCCACACGCTACTGTAATTCGAACATGACAGCTTTCATTTCGTTTGAGTGATTGATTTGCTTCATTTTACTTTTGTGCCACTTTTGGCTAATTTGCGAAGATGGGGATGAGTGATGATATGATGAAATGGATGAAGGGACACTCACAAACATACATGCCCAGGCCAGGATTCGAACCCGGGAACCCTGGCGTCGTAGCGCGATGTGGTAACCACTCTGCCACGGCGACCGGCACTTTCATTTCGTGTGTGCAACCAGTGTTCGGAAAGTTACTTTCTAGAAGTTGCTCAGTTACAGTTACTATGAGGAGGGGATAATGGTGCCATAAAATTTATGGCGGGGGGATTTTGCTTAACCCTTAGAAGACCAGGCCGTTTTACGTGGTATTATCCTCAAATATCAGCGTGTTTTAGCGCGAAATTTGAAATTCTGCACCGCACTGCTCTAAATAAAATTCAATAGCCTGGAAATTACGGAAGGCCTTTGAATCTTGAAAGAAAAATATCTCAATAACTCCTTCGGCCCACATTCTTTGTATCCATTCATACATGCTTCTACTGCAGTACTGCATACCCACTCGGTATACTTTGCTATTGCATATAGAATATGAATCAGATTTACAACCTGTGCATGTACACATTTGAGTTTGTCTTTTTTCATCTTGGTGACGGGAAACTGCCACTACTTCATTAAGTTTTGTATATTGATTGATTGAGTTGGTGTTTTAAGTCCACTTTATGCACAGTAAGGCTAATCGGGACTGGACCTACAGTTTAAATTGGGATTCGAACCTCTATGTGCCTCCACCGGGAATCGAACCCGGGACCTCTTGATTACAAGGCGACGATGTTTTGTATAGTGAGAAAGATGTATCTCTGTAGGAACATATCTGTTCATTCACCAAACCTTAGTGGCAATGTACACATTTTGAGGAGAGCTGTATGAAAATATAACACTGAGAGCTGTTGATTTTCTATTGTGCATGTACGTATATATCACGCTATAGGGCGGGGTCTGACTACACACGGGAGACACGGGTTCGATTCCCGGGGTGCGTGATCTAAGCTCGGATTTTTTACAGCCTTGTCCCCGCTTGAAGAGACTCTGGGGATCACCCAGCCTCAAATCAATGGGTACCTGGGGACAAACCTGGGGTAAAAGCTGCCTGAGCGTGGTATTGATCACATCATCTCCAAAATGTCCGGGATCGAGAATGTGTGAGGTCCTACCCCAACATCTCCTAAATGTGTCTTTATTGCACGGTGATGAACGGGAAATTTTTTTTTTTTTACTTACTGGAAACTACGGAATGGTAGATTGTTTGATTTGTTGGTTTAAGTCCACTTTGTGCACAGAATGTCTACGGGACTGGACCTAGTTCGAAGTGGGATCCGAACCACTGTGCCATGTGCCTCCACCGGGTATTTAACCCGGAACCCCTTGATTACAAGGCGACACGAATGGTCGAGTTAAGATTCATAGCTACCTATTTTTTTTTTGCAGTGTAGGTCAGGCTAAAAGTACGTGCACTTAGGAAGCAATTTTTCACCATCAATTAGAAGAGCGAGACTAAAATTTAAAATATAATTTTACAAAATTTTAATTTTTAGCCGTTGCCACCAGAAACACCACTCTGCCCATTCTTACCTACCCCCCTTTCCAATAATTTATCACAGCTGTGACAAGAACGTGACGTATTTGTCTGCAGGCGCGAACAGATCTTCTGACACTTGCAAAACACGTTTTGATAAGACATTTTAAGGAAAAAAAATCATACTTTTAAACCTATTTAAAAAAAACTAGTTATCGAATCTAGTGATACCCTCACCCCCTTCATATAGCCACTATCAAATTACTAGCGACACACTTCAAAGAACATTTATACAATAAATATTGCCCGAGCTATGGTAAGTTCCCAAGGTCGCATAATACACGTCACTGTTTGGGATCTCTGGATCCCATTCGGTGTTCTAAGAGTTAAAATAATATAACACTGTTGTTAGTAATTTATTTACTGCAGCTGGTTCGAAGTGCAGCGTATTTAATTCACCAGATGAAAAAAAGGGAAGAAAAAGTAATTATTTCTTTATCGAAATATATCGAATTGTACGATCAATAGTAGTAGACATGCTGTCGTAATTAAATACTTTTTGGGAATCATGAATCATGGGGTATGGACGGACACCTCTGGTCACACCACTTCATTACGAAATTCCTGTGGATATTATTGCCTCTCATCGATAATATTTTTGTATCGTAGTGAGTGATATGGGTTTCATTCATGTGTGCACACTTCTTTCAATAACACTTACATCACACCCTGCGTGCTATGAACATTGATGTCATAAGCAGACAATGCACAAAATGATGTGGGTAAAAAGAACAAAAGCATAACGTATCTTTCTTCACGAATCTGACAGTAAAGACAAACAGGCGATTCTGATCTTTATTGACGTTATGGCTTTAAGTGATAAACATTCTTTCGTCAACCCTACAAGCAGCTGTAAGCTTAGAATTAACATTTTGTAACAGTTACATGAAATTTAATTCCACCTACGCCATTGTTGCTTGTGTGAGATTGTTTAAAAGTTAGCTGAAAAGCTCAAATATGCCCCGATCTGATACGTTTTATCTCTAAAAGAACAACAGGTTTTTGCCCTTGCACCATGCACTACTGCGAGGGGTGCACAGAACAACCAATCAGAATGCGTAGTTGCCGATAGGATCTTGTCTTGTCACGTCTTTAATGCGATACAGTGGCATTTTCCTCTTTTTTCCTAGTATTTAAGTGTGTGCAAAGTGGTGTTGTGTATTTAAGTGCAGTGTTTGTGTTGTTAGTGAATCGCATATAATCTGACAACGTATTCATACATAATGCTCGTAATTTTCATACTTTAGTCGTGCAGCAAAGGGAATGAAAAGGACAGTGCTGACAAGCTACGAGCCACTTCGTATTTCTTCTCTTCATTATGAATTGGAAGGAAATGAGGTTCGGACTGAAGGTAGGAAGAAAAACATTCAAATCACTATAATTTGAACTTGTACCTTTGGCATCTCATAAGGATAGGCTTCATAGTTCTTACTTACCTTAGTAATATGTAATGGAACTACATATACTGCTGGACAATGAAAACCGGACACTTTAATATTTGACATCTGAATTGCAATAACAGCTCGCAGGTATATTACAGAATGTTCGGCAGATCATGTAGTACCATATGCACCATTCATAGGCTCGGACTTTGTTTATGCATTCGTACTTAATTCAGTTTCTGCAACATTTAGTTAGCCCTTGTACCAGAGCTTTTATCAACCCATTGCGTTATCACAAAAAATGCAAGTGTCCGGTTTTTTTTTGTCCAGCAGTATATAATAATTGCGTTCATTTTACGCGGTATTTTGCATTATCAAAATGGCGGAATCCTCCATTACGTGATTTGCCAAAACGGATCGTGACCCAGTTATTGGCGAATCACTTTCATTGTGTTTCGTTTGCGTCGTAGCTAAATATCATATTTAGAAGATTATTTTTGTCCACTTTCCAAAGCTTTCAATGCACTTTCTGAACGTTTCTAAAACTGAGGACGAACCTTATCGTTGTTTGTTATTTCGTATCGCCAACATGACTGCCGGTTTAATATCCGGTGGAAGCACATAATGGTTTGGTTCGGATCCCACTTAAAACTGTAGCCTCAGTCCCGATTAGGCTTCCTGTGCATAAAGTGGACTTAGAAAGATACTCAAACATACATGACTGCTATATTGATTTGCAATTAATTTGTCTTAGTGAATCCTCCCCCGCGCATGGTGTTAGTTGCTTTTCCTAACCACTGGGTCGCGAGAAGTTTACTATTTTCAGTGCTTGACAACTAATTTAAACCTAATTTCATATTTGTCAACAAACCTTAACATAATCGAACTATTACTGTTTATGATTATGCCATAATTCATATATTTAATTTCAAGGAACATATTTCTAATAATGTATACGACTAAAAAAAATTAGAAAGGTATTTTACGAGTAAGATTGTTGGGATCGGGATATAGGTCTTTTTTTTACTTTACCGGGCCGCTGTCACGGTGTAGTTTTCAGAGCAAGATTGTAAACTCACAACACGTAATGTAACCTAACTCAAGCTAACGTAGCCTAGTAGCAACTGTCAGAGCCAATGATAAAGAAATGAACGTGTTACAAAAGTTGGTTAGGATTGAGGAAGTAGGACAACCCTTCCTCTTTTTCCCTCCATGCACAAGGTGTATATCCTAAATGCCAGTAAATAGATCTATCTTTTATAGGGGCAAGCGATTTGTGGATATCTCGGAAACTAGATTTTTTTGTAAAATATAAAATAATTGAACCTTAAGTGCACCATATTTAATCCATTAGATGAAGAAGAGAAAGTATTTATGGACGGGGAGGGATGGAGGAGAAATGGGCACGTGGGAAATATGGGTACAATTAAGGTAATTGCATCACAGCTGTGTGCGGTGAAAAAAATCAATTGCAGGTTGACAACATCGGTGGAGTCTTGATTGCCACGTGTAACTGCGTTTCCATCTGACCTGACGAGAATATACGTTCTAGACCTGTTTAAAGGGAAGTAATTCTCGAAATTGTACTAGAAAATACTTCTTCTTCTTCTCTTCCATTCCCTTATGCCGTTAAGCGTCGGGTACCTCGTTCTGTCCATCTCATCCACTCCGTCCGGTCTCGACTCATTCTTCTCATTTCGTTCTTAGTTTTTCCATATTTTAATCCTATCTTTTCTATTCTATCTTCCCATGTATTTCTTGGCCTGCCTCTTCCTACTCTACCCTCAACCCTCATCTCCATCACTTGCTTGGCTTTCCTATCTTCATTCATTCTATTTACATGTCCATACCACTTCAGCTGGCGTTCCTCTACTACGTCAGTCATTGTCTTCTTTTGTTTTACCTCTTCTCTTATTCTTTCATTTCTTATTCTGTCTCTTCGAGTTTTCCCCACTGTTCTTCTAAGATATTTCATCTCTATTGCTTGAAATTTACTTAGATCTTTGTCTTGGAGTGCTAAGCTTTCTGTGCCATAGCCCATGATGGGAACTACAATTGAGTTGTAGAGTTGCATTTTTGTTTTTATACTGATCTCTCTTTTTCCCACCAAAGTATTACTCATTTGATAATATGCTGATGCTGCCTTCTTTGTCCTATTCATTATCTCTTGATCAATTTTCCCACTGTTACTTATGATAGTTCCTAAGTATTCATATGTTTCTACTTTCTCTAGTTGTTTCCCTTCGCATATTATATTCAGGGCTTCATTTTCCTTGTCCTCTTTAGTCACCCGCATGATCTTACTCTTTTCTATATTAATCTTCATGCCTTTCCTTTTAAGTTCTTCATACCATTCTTCCACTGCTTGCTGAAGTCTCTCAGGTGTATCTGATATCAGTACGATATCATCGGCATATAATAGTGCTTGGATATATACTGGCCTTAATCTCCACATACCTATCTTCGTTCTGTGTATTCGTCGTTTGCATATTTTAGCAATTTCGTCTAAAAAGACGTTAAATAGGATTGGACTGAGGCTATCTCCTTGTTTTATGCCTTTCTCAATGTCAAATTCACCTGAGTATTCGCCATCTACTCTAATTATTCCTACAGGATTATTATATACAATTTTTATTGCATTCAATAATCTTACTGGTACTTTCTTTGCCTCCAATGCTTCCCATACATATTGCCTAGGGACTGAATCAAAAGCAGCTTTTAGGTCTATAAAAGCTAGATATGTGTCCTTGTTCTTGGCAATTCTTTTTTCCATAATCGTTCTTATAGTATATATATGATCTTGTGTTTGCCTTTTAGGGCGGAATGCTGCCTGCTCCTCCTCCATATCTTCCTCCACCACTTTTCTGAGACGTCTTTCTAGTATCCTTGTGTATAATTTATAAGCGACTGATGAGAGGCATATTGCTCTGTAGTTATTACAGTCATAGCTACTGCCCTTCTTATGTAGTGGGATAATGATATTTTTCCTCCATTCATTTGGTATTTTGTTTTCCTTCCATATTCTTTGAAACATCTTGGTTAAATTCTTAACTACTTCCATACCTCCATATTTTATTAATTCTGGATTTATTCCATCTGATCCTGCTGCTTTTCCTGTATTCATCAGTTCTATTGCTATTTGTACTTCATCTTCCTTTATTTCCCCTTCTATATCTGAGTCTTGTACCTCCATGTATGGTCCATATGTCACCCCTACCTCCTCTGGGTTATTATTTTCTTTCTGGAATTTTTCACCATAGTGTTTCCGCCATACATCCAACACATCCTTTTTTTCTGTGATCAATTTATCTCCATTTTTAATGGTTCTTATTGTTTTTCCATATTTTCCTCTCAAGTTCTTTACAACTTTCCAAAATTGCCTTGTATTCTTTTCTCTAGCTTTTTCTTCAACCATATTTCCAAATTTTTCCCAGGATGTTATTTTAGCTTCCTTCACTATTTCCTTGACTTCATTTCTTTTTTCAATGTATTTCCTTCTATGTTCTTCTGTCTGAGACATAATATATTTTTTCCATGCTTCCTTTTTGTTTTTTACTTTTTGTTTCACTTCTTCATTCCACCAAGATGTTTTCTTTTTTCTTGTATCTACTATTTTCTTTCCGCATACTTCTTCTGCAGATTTTATGAGTGCCTTTTTAATTCTCTTCCATATTTCTTCTATCTCTAGTTGTTCTACATCTGGTCCTTCTGTCAGTCTGGCTGTTACCTGTTCTTTATACTCTTCCTTCTTCTCTTTTTTCTGTAACTCATTTATCTTAATTGTTTGGTATTTTTTCATTCTGGGCTTTGGTGGTCTCATGAAGCGTGTGTCCACTATTAATAATCTATGGTCTGTACCCAGTTCAGCACCTCTTATAACTTTAACATCCATTATGTTTCTCCTAATACTACTGGTATATATTATGTAGTCTATTATGCTTTTAGCATTTCTTCCTTCAGCCTGGAAGGTTATTTTATGTACTTCCTTATGTGGGAAGAAGGAGTTTCCAAGAAGCAACTGATTTTCTACACAAAACTCCAGTAATCTTTTGCCATTCTCATTCAATGTCTTTTCTCCCCCGTAGCTTCCCATACTACCATGGGCTACCTTCTTATCTTTACCTGTTCTTGCATTTAAGTCTCTCACTATCATTACATACCGCCCCTCCATTACTTCTTTATCTACTGTCCTCTGGAGTTGTACATAAAATTCTTCCTTATCAAGCACAGAGGCATCTTCTGTTGGTGCATATACTTGGATATATGATATTTTATATTCTATATCAAATTTAACTACAATTATTCTTGAGTTAACTGGTTCCCAGCCACTGACCTTTGTTTCATATTCCTGACTTGTTACAATTCCTACCCCTTCTTTTGCTCTTCTTCCCTGTCCAACACCTGAATATCTCAAGGTATATCCCTCCTCAAGCCTTTGTATGCCATTTCCTTTCTTTCTTACTTCACTAATTCCCATTACGTCTATCTTACGTATCTTCATTTCCTGTACTAATTCAACTTCTTTTCCTAATATAGTTTTAATGTTCCATGTTCCCATTCTCGTTTTCCTTTTCCAGTCCGGTCGTTGCTGTGTTGATCTGTCCATTCCGAGGCTCCTGTTTTTTCTCTGAATCCGTTAATACCCTTGCGTGGGGGATTGGCCCAACGCAGGGTGGATTTATTTAGGGTTTACTCCCCTAGGGCAGTTGGCTTTACCGTGCCTTTTGAGTCTGCCCCACCCTTGGTTTTCTGTCAGGGTATCCTTCCCTTAGCCTTTGGGGATCCCTCCCCTCCCTGCAAGGCAGCAGGGGCAGTGCTTATTTAATGGCGGCACTTCCTCGCCATGTCACAGTGCTGTCAATGGGCTTTTCTGGGTTTTAATGAGGATGGTCCTGCCACAAACCAAACCCCCAGACCCTGTTAGCACTGCCGCCTCGGTCCGGGACTGCTTATTTGGCATTGCCTTATTCGCAGCTAACCACCATATCTGATGGCCGTTCGCTATCCGCCACCTGCGACCCGCCCGGTTGCTGAGGCTCGCCCCTCCCATAGGAGGCCGGGCTAGAAAATACAGCTGATGCTATTCTTTACTACTAGGAGTTAAGATCTGAGCAGAAGTTTATTTGAGATAATGATACATGGACGTAGTATAACATCAAAGCTAGAACAGTGGATCACGTACTATGAATTGCATCATGGTGTTGTGGTTCGTCTAACCCAGTAATACCATCTTACATAAAAGGTTGCAATTCGGGGTAATTTGAGCACAGTAATTCTGTGTAATGTGGGCAATTTAGAAAGATAAGCTTCTAAAAGTCATATAATCTTCTTGAATCCTCAGAAATTGTCAAAAAAAGAAGTGTATTACTCATGACCCTTCACGACCCATAACAAATTCACATCGTATTCCATTACCGGATGCACCTAACGACGACGTTGGTATAATGGTGAGACTGGATTTGTTGTCACCTTTGTTAGTTGCTGTATCATGATTATTGTGTTGCTATACTAACTAACTAACCAAACTAACTCTCTAGCCTTCTTAAACCTGAAGGTTCATGGCTGAAGCAACACAGGCCTTCCATCTGTCCCTATCTTGAGCAAGATCTATATACTCTTTTCCATCCCTACCGATTTCCTTTAGGTCCATCTCAACGTTGTCCCTCCATCTTCGTCTTGGTCTTCCTACAGGTCTCTTACCATCAGGTTTCCCAACAAGAATCCTGTGAACTCCTCTTTCCTCTCCCATTCGTGCCACATGGCCTGCCCACCTAAGTCTTCTTGATTTAATCATTCTAATAATATCTGGACATGAATGCAAATTATGTAGTTCTAAATTATGTAACCTTCTCCACTCACCTGTCTCCTCATCCCTTTTAGGTCCAAAGATTTTCCTAAGGATCTTATTTTCAAATACTCTCAATTTATGTTCCTCTTTCAATGTAAGGGACCAAGTTTCACACCCATATAATACTACAGGCAAAATGACTGTTTTGTATATTTTAACTTTTAGTTTCTTAGATATTAAACGAGAAGATAAAAGTTTATGAAGAGAGAAGTAACATGCATTTCCTGAATTAAGCCTACTTTTTATTTCCTCTTTAATATAATTTTCATTTGTTAATATCGGGTGTCCCACTTAAAAGTGGTACGACTCACTGACTGCTTTTCATACTAGTTGAATTGTTTTTTCATATGTAAATACTGCAGAGTTTCAAGACATGTGTCATCATATAATTACATTTTCACATCTTATGTTAGGTTAGGTACACTTACTGTGTAAAACTGTAAAACTGTCTGGTTTATAACAAATGCTGAAAGTGCCATCCACCAGCATCCAGGCATCGCTGCGCTCGCAGTACAATGTTCTGAGAAACACGTCGTAATTCTTCAGGGGAGATGTTATTTATATCGTTGGTGATGTTCTCTTTCAGTTGGTCTATCGTATGAGGGTTATTAGCGTACACTTTTCCTTTCAGAGCTCCCCATAAATAAAAATCACAAGATGTTAAGTCCGGCGATCGCGGAGGCCAAAGGTTTTTGCTGACAAGCCTGTTTTCGGGAAACACTTCACTTATACGGGTTATACTCTGGTTGGAGGTGTGGGCAGTGGCACCATCTTGTTGAAAGACGCCGTGTCTTTTTCATTTTCTGTTAACTGTGCATAGAACGACTCAAATATCTGCAGATATCTTTCGCTGTTGATAGTCTCTTCAAAGAAAATTTGGTCCGATAACACTGATGAACAAATTCAAACTTTTTTTTGCTCCTTTGAACGAAAATAGGTGATTATTTATAATTCGACCCGCTGAATCCAAATCTGAAAGTATAAATGCTGTATCACCTATCGTTTTCCCTGGATTTTCATATTTTGTTTTTAATTAAAAAATTAATTCCCTTTGTAATAATACATCGAAATTTGAAATTATTTTTGTTTGTTTGCTCATGAAATAAGATTTAAATATTAAAGTGAATAACTATGAAATATAAAAAAATAAAAAATATATATATAGGACCGATTTTGACTGTTCAATTAAGAAATTTCATGCAAAAAAAGGAAAAAAAACACATTTTTACTCACATTTTCAAAATTTCTTTCTTGAACTCTGCCGTTTCTAACTGCCACCAGAAACCTCTTCCTTGAGGTTCCAACAGTAATCTGCTAACATGTTCTGTACCGATTTCCTGCATATCTTTTTTCCATGACAGAAATATCCTGGTGAAATCTCTCGCCGCATTCGTCACTAAGCGCGCCCAAGTTAGGGGGAAAAAGTCCAAATGCGAATGTAAAAAGTGAATTTTCAAGGACATATTGCACCCCATGCGCTGATAACACTTCAACAAGTTCTTAACAAGTTCCTTGTAGTTGTCAGATTTCACATATCCAAGAAAATTACAGCATACTTGTCTGAAAGCTAACCATGCGCATTTATCTTTTTCTGTTAGCAATTCCACAAAGTTGTCATCATGAATGATCTCACGGATTTGCGGCCCAATAAATATGTCTTCTTTTAACTTACTATCACTGAGTTTAGGAAATGTTTTTCTCAAGTACCCAAAACCCTCACCGTGTTTATCCAAAGCCTTAACAAAATTTTTCATCAGCCCTAACTTTATATGCAACGGTGGTAACAAAATCTTGTCTTTCTCAAGTAGAGGGTGATTCCTAACACACTTCTCTCCAGGAATTAAGTTTTTCCGTATGGGCCAATCCACAATGTTGTAATGTTTATCTTTTGCCCGGCTGTCCCATTCGCAAAGAAAGCAACAAAATTTTGTAAACCCAGACTGCATACCTAACAGTATACCAATCATTTTGAGGTCTCCGCATATCTGCTAACCATATTTTTCATAATTTATCACTTTTAATATTGTATCCATATTTTCATACGTTTCCTTCATGGTGGAAGAATAGGCAAGGGGTACTCATGGGTATATATTCCCATTATGCAACAATACTACTTTTAAACTATTCTTAGATGAATCTAAAAATAGTCTCCACTCGTTTGGGTTGTGACTCTTTCCAAGTTCTTGCAGAAGGCTTTCTAATCATTGCAGTAAGTTAACTCATTACTAACAGAAAAAAAATGTGTCGGTGATTGTTGGCGTTTCCGATATGACACCTTAACACCATCTTGTAATAACTTTCACCGTCGGAGACGAGAACCTAATAATTCCGCTTGAACTTTAGAAAGGTTGAGGCCTTTGACTAGATCATTTAGTTCGGATTGGGAAATAAAATCAGGTATATTTGGATCAGGAAAATTTGGATAAGTGTTTCAATATGAGGGTCCAGGTTCGTCATCTGGAGAAGCACTGCTTGGTTCTGTTTCATCCACTGTCCATTCTTTAGGAGGCTTAGGAATTGGTATAAAATCATGACTCATAGGTTTCTTGACTGAAGGAACATCAGGATAAAATGTAGAATGTTTTGATTTTGAACTACATCCCACTATGTTTGTTAAACAGAAGTAACAATCCGTAGTATGATCTTTCTGTTCTGTCCATATTACAGGCTTTCCGAAGGGCATTGATTTGTGAGATCCATTAAGCCAACCACGTAAAGTTCGCGAACAATTACAACAAATTTTACCTGGTGCCCAGCTTTTTCCCTCGTCTACTTTACTTCCAAAATACAACTCATATGCTTTTTTCACTATAGGAGTGATAGTATTTCTCTGTGACTTCGAAGTAAATTCCCCGCAAACATAACAAAATAAGTTCGGGTTATTCACACATTTGCGTGACATGGTGAACTCATTAATTGAGTTATGATATCTTTCTTTAAAAAAAACAATTATGAATGCTCTGATCGTTTTGTTAAAATACAACTTACACTTCACTTCACTATACACAATATTAGGGTCAAGTGCCCATATTTCGGATAGGTTCCTAATTTCGGATACCAAGAAATTTCCACCTTAGAACAGCAGCGCCGAAGTGCAGATAGTGCCAACTAACACGCTACTTCGTCCCCCAGTTTCACCCTTGTGCGTGACCTTGAGCAATGTTTCTTTAGTGTGTGGGCGATATTTCTGACTTTTCCGGAGTTTTGATGTAATATTTCACCATTCAAACTTAAGGCCTACAACTAGAAGTTTAGTATTTACTCACTTCTGTCTAAATTTTATAAAATCTTGAGAGATTCAGCAAACATTATTACGTAGTTTCAGTCACATTATTTCAGAGGGGGAACGCACAGAATTGCCATATTGAATATGCGACTGGGTTTCCTAATTTCGGATGCTACACGGGTACCTAATTTCGACTATCCGAAATTGTGCACCCTTTCCAAATACTCATTAGTAACCCTATCCGAAATTAGGAAATACCCTATCCGACATTAGGAAACCTTTTTGTCAGACTAAAAATATGCATGCAATTCTTTGTTTCATAAAATATACCAAGTATTTCTTATATATGTTAATATAACTTTCAGAAACATTAATAAATATATGTTCAATGTTTCTCAACACATTTATGGCTTATTTTGTTTATATTTAGGTACTGAAAATCTAATTTGAAATTAAGTATCCGAAATATGGGCACTTGACCCTACATTCACAATTTGACGAACATACACAAACATAAAATACGGCTACTCGCGAAGTTATTGGAAAGGAAGTTAATACTCGACTAACCCACAAAAGAACAAATTTTAACAGAGAAACAGGAAATTACTCTACTGCTAGATGTTTCCTCCACGAAATATTAAGTGCCAGTCATAAACACACAAGGTGGCTAAAAGGTTCTTATCCATTTGCTAGGAACCAAACGTTAAGCCGTATGCGGAGCAGAGTGCGCAGACCTGAAACCATAAAACTATAAAATGTGGGTGTTCCGCAATAACTTTAGGTGATACAGAAAAACGGGTGCGATATTCGTTATCAGCATATCTGAATACATAAAGATCACTTAGTTTTATTTAAAGGAGTATTTCATTGTTTATCAGTGTAATGCGTGTTCCCGACACTGCACACCAAACGCCTATCTTCTCTGGGTGAAGAGGTTCCTCATGCACGACGTGTGGGTTATCCTGTGACCAAAATCTACAATTCTGTGAGTTGATGTAATCAGAAAGATGAAACCAAGCTTCATCTGTCATGAAGAAGAGCATAGGATCCAAGTAACCATCAGCAATCGAAGATAACATCCAGTTGCAATAAGTAACTCGTTTAGCTTTGTCTGGTTCTTTCAATTCATGCACTACGGTCACACGAAATGGTCGGAAATGGAGCTCTTTTAGTACACGATGGCATGTTGTGCGGGATACACCAACTTGTTGAGATAATCTTCGTATCGATATCTTGGGGCTTCTCAATATGTTACTGCGAATTCTGTCCATTACCACCGGGGTCTTCACTGTGGGACGCTTCTTCAAAACATTACTAACGGATCCTGTAGTCCTCCATTTGTTATACATCTTTTGAATTGCATTGGTTGTGGGAGGCTTCATACCGACGTATTTCGCCACATGCATTTCTTTAGTCTCTTTAATGAACCATGTCTTTATGTAAAATTCAACAATATCTATCCGGTGTTCAATTGCAAACTGCACCATTTCTCCGCAAACTTTTGCACAACAATCTCCGCAAACAATCACTTTTAAACTGTCCAACGCAACTCAACAATATTCAACAATTACGTGTGACTTCAAGTAATGCGATATTTCAGTGTAGGCAACTACATTAATCTGATTCCACCCATTTATTTGTGAACGCCAGAATGAATGTTATGCGTACCGCTTTTAAGTGGGACACCCAGTATTACTCCTAAGTATTTGAATTTGGAAACTGGTTCAAACGAGTTGTAATCAATAATTAGATTTTGATTATTACCTAGTACTTGGTTTCGGCCTGTAAGCATATATTTAGTTTTCTCTTTGTTAACTTCCAAACCTATCTCTTTAGCAGTTTCGAAAAATATTTTAGCATTATTCTTAATTGTATTTATATCATCCCCTAATAAGTCTCCATCATCTGCATATGCTAACAACTGAGTCATACCATTTAATTTTAGTCCTTCGTTAGTTTCTTTTACCTTCCTAACAGCATATTCTAAGACAAAATTAAAGAGCAATGGAGATAATGCATCTCCTTGTTTTAACCCATCATGAATTGTAAATTTGTCAGACACATTAGTACCCACACGAATTTTACTTTCTGTTTCACTGGTGCATATTTTTATCATACTAACAAGCTTCTTAGGTATTCCAAACTCGACTAATATATTATATAATTTATCTCTTTTGAATGAATCATATGCTTTTTTGAAATCAATGAATAGCTGATTGACATTTTGATTATATTCCCACTTTTTTCCAAGTGTCTGTCTGATGTGAAAAATTTCATCTGTTACGTTTAAATCCACATTGATAATCACCTATAATTTCATTAGCATATGGGGTTAGTCTTGTTAAAAGAATGTTAGATAATATTTTATATGTTGTTGAGAGTAGAGAAATTCCACGGTAATTATTGCAGTTCATTTTATCACCTTTTTTAAACACAGGAACAATTATGGATTCTTTCCACTGTCAGGAATTTCTTCTTTATTCCATATTAAACAAATTAATTTATGAATTTGACATATTAACGAATTTCCACCATATTTAATTAACTCAGCTGGTATTATATCACTGCCAGGTGCTTTGTTATTCTTTAACCTTTTAATAGCATCTTTAACTTCAGTCAAGTTAGGTTCTGGAACTAAAGGTTCTGCTGTGTGTACTTCATTTACTTCTGATTTATCTCCTACATGGACATTTAAAAGGTCATTAAAGTAGTTCTTCCATCTATTTAGAATATCACTTATTGGGTTAGCTAGAAAATCATTGTCTTTATCTTTTATCAGGTTTACTTTAGGTTGCCAGTCCTTTGTAAATTCATTTATACCTTTATAAAAATCTGTGATATTTTTGTTTTTGCTGTTTCTTTCAATTTCGTTGATTTTTCTTTTCAAGTAATCTCTTTTTTTACTTCTAAACGCGCGGTTAACTTCTCGCTTTATTCTATTATAATTGTTTAGATTTGTATCATCAGAGTTATTTAACCACCTAAGTCTAGCCTAATTTCTTAATTCTATTAGATTATGACATTCATTATCAAACCATGGCTTACTTTTTCTTGGTTTATGGTATCCTATACTTTCTTTAGCTGCTGATTCTATTGCATTACGTATGTGCTCCCAATTCTTATTTACGTCTGTTTCATTTATATTTTCATCATCATTTATATCCTGCTAAACATCAAATCTATTTGACAGTTTAATTTGGTAATCTTTCTTAATTCTTTCATCAGCAAATTTTCCTGTATTAAATTTTATAACTTTTAGATTTTGTTGTGTATGATTTATCACTGCGAGTCTTTCTCTTAATTTAGCAATTACTAAATAATGGTCACTTGTACAGTCAGCACCTCGATGTGTACGAACGTCAATTATACTAGTATGCCTTCTCTTATCAATGAGAATATGATCTATCTGATTATGAGTTTTACCATCTGGAGAAGACCAGGTATATTTATGGATATCTTTATGTTTAAAAGTGGTACTTTTCACAATTAAATTCTTTGAGGTTGCAAAAGTAATCAATCTTATACCATTATCATTACTTAATTCATGAAGACTTTCTTTACCAATCGTGGGTTTAAATGTCTCTTCTTTGACAATCTGTGCATTACAGTCACCTAACAGAATTTTCATATCATACTGAGAAAATTTATCAAAGACCTGTTCTAACTCTGTATAAAAATCATCTTTAGTATTATCATCTTTATCTTCCGTTGGTGCATGTATGTTTATTAAAATAATTTTTCACCACCTACCCTGTAAAACTGCATATGGTATCCTATCATTAATAAATTCTACTGTTTTAAGAGCCGAGATAATTTTCTTATTTATGAAAAAGCCTGTTCCAAAATTATGATTTTCAGTACCACCATAGAAAAAAGTATAATTTTTAGTTTTTCAATTCCCTTCTCCTGGCCACCTAACTTCCTGGACAGCTACTACCGTGCGTTCATTTCGATCTGCAGCCGAGAGATCGGGAGAAGCGTGGCGGGCGGCGGTGACGGAGATGCCGACATTTGCGGCCTGTAATGCCCGCTTATTTTTATAGACATATGCAGACATTTATATAAATATTGCAAAACGATCACTAACCTGTGTTATAACACGCAAAAGTTCTTCTGTAATTCATCCAAGTTCTGCTCTTATATACACAAAAAAATACGCTTTAGAAACGATGTTAAGAGCCACAGATAATAAAACATTTTAATCATAGTTTTGACCAGTAACGTCCTGCTTAAGTTTATATTCTTGAAAGAGTTTTGTGCCGATGGGGATCGTTTGGAGGTTTTGAATGTGCAACACTGTATCAAGATTACGCTGTAGAAGAAACCGTTAAAAGTCAATAGTGTTCGTGAGCTTCCTTGCAATCCGAAATCTCCGAGCTCGAGTTTTTTGTTCCTTAGCGACTAGATGAAGACAGAGTTGTAAATATAGTGGCGAGCAATGTAAACCAAGAGCGTGTTAATTTCGTACTGTGCGCAAGAGTGTTATTCTTGGTTACTTGCAGTTACTTGTTTGTGTTATTGTAGTGTGTATGTGTGACGTGTCAGTGAGACGATTGGAATGCCAGCCGCAAGATTCACGTTAGAACAAAGATTTTTTTATGTATGACACGTACCTACGTGAAAACAAACTCGTGTCGAGACGTGTGTAGGTAATTTGTACAGAAATTCCCATGCGTTTCAACTCCACACAGAGATACGGTTAGACATCTTGTCCTTAAATTACGAGAAACTGTATCGTTAAATTTTAAAACACCTAAGCAAAAACGACGGATTCTAACCGAAGCAAAACTCGATGATATTGGAGCAGCGTTAGAACGTTCTCCAAACAAACCTCTACGCCGTGTTTCACAAGAGGTGGGCGTGTCAAAATCATCGGCACATACAGTCACTAAGCTACTAAAATTAAAACCATACTCTTATAACACAGGTTAGTGCTCGTTTTGCAATATTTATATAAATGTCTGCATATGTCCATAAAAATAAGCGGGCATTTCAGGCCGCAAATGTCGGCATCTCCGTCAGTGCCGCCCGCCACGCTTCTCCCGATCTCTCGGCTGCAGATCGAAATGGACGCACGGTACATCTAATTTATACTTAACTATCTCATTAACTGTACAGTGAAATGCCCCAGGCCGGTAAAGGCTCAGAACATTCTAGGTGCCTAATTTAATATCCTTATTCCTAACGTAGATCTTATCCTTAGTCCAGGGACCTCACAAAGTAGTCCCCACCCGGAGATCCGAATGGGGGACTATTTTACCTCCGGAATATTTTACCTTGGGAGCATCCATGGCCTCATATTACTGTTTCTTGACATGTCTTTTTACAGTGCAGAGTTGTCAGCACTACGCCTAACCCCCAATATGAATGGAGGACCGCACCTGTCGTTGGTCAGCAGATCCCTCGGATCTAGCTGGGAGGATCACATTGTAGTCCACCAGCCATACCCCACTTCTGCCGATTGTGGGACGCTCATAGAGCCATGACAGGACAGATCTGTAAATCCCAACAGAGCAAAATGTTGACCATTTCACTCTGTTGGTTGACTAACTGCAGTGAACAAGTCACTGGGAGATGAGCCAGGAATAATAATCATAATATACATGGCCATGCGTGTTGTTTGTGAATGTTCCTTCATTTATTTAATCATATCATCACTCAGTCTCATCGTCACGATTAGCCAAAAGTTGCCAAAAAGCGACTCTAAATAACAAAAATAAAAATCTAGTATCTTCAGGTTGTCTACCAGTCAAGAAAGTCAAGAAAAAGTCAAGAAATTATGCTTGTGATCAATAGTTTTTGCTATTTTCTTAACAGTATAGTGAATATAGTACATTGTTATATGCTACCTGTACTGGGATTTGATAAAATTAAATATTTGAAAATCTACAATTGCAGTGAGTTGTGGTTAAGATTTTTTCCCCCTTCGTTTCTTAAGAATTACATTATTGTATGCGTGAAGTGTTGTTAAAATATTAAATAATGTGGCTACTTCTCATCCAGGATGAAGTCTAAATCATTAATTTTTACATGCATTAAAGCAAGTCTAAATCTCTTGTTAAAGAAGAGTTCAGTTTTCACCTTTACCGTCCTTATGGTAGGGGGTTTTCATTGAATAAAAATATCTATTTTTCTTAATTTCCAACTATACCTAAGTAGGGGGCGATTAAAAAAAAAGTTAAGAAAAACTGGGAAAAGGTCAAGAAGAGGGAAAGAAAGGTCAATAAAAAGTGTTGAAAAAGTCAAGAATTTTGTATTTGTTATTTTGGTAGACACCCTGCAGCCGACAGACTACTAGATGATCCTGCACATACCCACCATCTTTTAGACCTGTCATTTGCCTGCTTGGTTCGAGAAGTAACAGAAGAAGGATCCATTGTTGCCTGGAAACGAGACGATCTATCTGTATCTCCTGATAGGGGTGTAATGGATTTCCGGCCGTCTTTTGTTAGCGCCTGACGCGTGGGCAGAAGTTGTTATTCACCTCCCACATCCCGGGTGACACTTTCAGAATCCGGCGTGTAGGTGGTGCTAGTGTTCTCTTTCTATCTGTTTCACTTTCTGCCGTTGAATTGATGACCAATAGACAAAAGCGCCAGTTGGAACAACTCTTTTACCCTCCATACTATGTTTGAAATGGCTTGCATGTATCGAATTTCTGGTTTGAAAGGTCTTTTCGCTAGTCAAGGGTCAGGGAAGAATACCGGAACCGACCTCCGCCTGGAGTTGATTTATTTTCATCATTCAAACTCCTCTATAGTAATCCGTTTGCTTGTCAGGATATGCAATGTATTGCATTAATTCTCAATTCGATGTTGCAGAACAATGCATAGCTGGAATCTACATGTAATTATGGGTATTTCAGTCATGACAGGGTTACGGAGGAGCAATGATTGAACGCCCCCTCCCCCTAAAGGTCTTTGTCTTTTATTCCCATTTTTTGTTATTTTACTTTATTTTTCTGCCTCAGGAGTTAATCGTGACGCTGAAGAGCCGCTGAACGGCCACGGAGGCCTTCACAATCCATACAGGCACTGCCTGGGATGAAAGGATGCTGTAGAAACATGCGACCTGACCTGATAACTGTCTTGTCCCCCCTCATACGCCACTTAGTCTCTCAACACGCCGGAAACGGGGGTGGGGGCAGATCATCGTGGTTTGGTGTGTCCAAGGGGACAAGCATAGGATTTATGGAGGATTATTTTTCAATGCGGGCATATTTGTACAAGTATATTCTTGAGTCTTTATTTGGAAATTAGTTCCTTCATTTCAGTATTCTTACCAGAATAACTTACTGAACTTGAAAAAGTCCTGATATTCGGATTATCCGTATTATTAGGATATATCTGCTTATCATGGATATCGTGCGAACATTTCCCGGGTGTGTAGACGTAAATGTGCGAGTTTGTTGCGTCCTTGCGTGTGTGTGTGTGTGTGTGTACTTATGTGTACACTAGATCTTTGACATGCGTCCACGAATGTTCTCTTCGTATCTAAAGTTTGTGTGAAAGATTTCAGGATATTGTCCAGATTAGATCTAATTTTAGTCCAGAATACATATATGCTTATCCACAGTAAAATAAAAAAATCCAGATAACATCCCGTTCACGCGAACTAAGTCGTGCTGATAATCCATAATAGAATGTCCGAAAATGATCCACAGAATGTCCAAAGCATATTATTCTGGATATTCTATGAATGTCCCCTGGACGGACATAGTAATATCTACACGATATCTAAAGGGATGTCTACTGGATATTCCTGGATCGCTCTGCTTTGCTCCGCCCACTCGATTTCTCCCCTTCTCTACTATTATGCGCGGTCTTGCTCCACAGATTCCCGAGATATTATAAGAAAGCAGAGCTGTCGTTAAGAAAGGGTTGCCAGTAGCTTCGAAGAAAAAAATCACCCGGCTCCGCTAAAAAATAATCATGTCGTGCCAACCCTGAAATATGGAAGTCTAGAGGGAGATATTTGTGTGCTAGAACTCTCCTTTGCATGAAGTTGCAAATTTACCCTCCACCCTGTTTCCGGCCGATGGTTGAAACACTTCTGCCACCAGCACTCGCGGCGCAACATCTTCGATTCACTGATAATCAGCGCCCGAATCTCAATGATGGAGAAAATTGAAATTTCATTCGGCGTTGCCATGGCGACTGGACGTGGAAGTAACCGAATTGTTCAAATGCTGGATATTGCTTCGTCGAGAGGAGACCTATAATTACATCTGGAGGGTCTCCGCCTCCCTCCCCAGCCTTCGAGACAACCCGGACAAAATTGCGCAGCGTTGCCAGTGCATTCTTAATTGTGCACATACTGGAAATTCGACTGATCCTGAGGTAATTTCTTCGATTCTGTCGCTCATTCCATGTTCATTTTTACTTTTACTCATCTTACTCTTCCTAAAATACTCCTAGCCCACTCTCCTTATCACTCTCAAACACACAACACGGTTTGCGAGATTTTAAAATATTCGGACCTGACAGGGCACCTTAATTCGTGAAACCTCTAACTTTGATATCCATGTAGTTTTCTCCCCAAGAGTCTCAGTGCATACATTGGAATATGATAATGAGCTTGGTTTACACACTTCTGACAGATTTTACACACTACTGAATATGTGCTGCCACCTGGAATGCTTGATGGAAACTAATTCACACACTTTTCACACACTGTTAATGAAAATTTTCCACTATTTGGGGAACTTTCCAGAATTAACTCAAATTTATGTCGCCAGCCCCCGTGGAGGAGTGGTTAGCACATCGCGCTAAGACCCCAGGGGTCCCGGGTTCGAATCCTGGCATGGACATGGATGTTTGTTAGTGTGCATTCATCATATCATCACTCATCCCCATCTTCGCAAATTAGCCAAAAGTGACACAAGAGTGAAGTAAAACAAAGCAAATGAATCAATCAATCAATCAAAATTATATCAAGGCATTATTTCATAATTTTGTACTGGATTTTGGATGATGTTTTGGTGGGAACTCAAGGAAAGTTCACCAGAGTCGATTTCTTTCCCCTGTGTAAAGGTGTGTATTCTAATGTAGTTTCTCAAAGCAACCAATATGTCTACGTGCACGGGCTCACACACTCCATCCTTTCCCCCCTGTTCTCATCACTTTCCACCTTGTTTCTTTGTCAATGTTTTCATTCGCATGCCTAGACCTCTCGGATAGCGTAGTTGTTAACACTGTTTGATTCCCAGTGAAGACAGATCTCACTTTATTAAGTACCATTTAAAAAAGAAAGCAGATTTGAAACTAACCTGGATAATTTTGTTTGGGTATCTCTTTTGGTGGATCCAGCTACATCCGCGGCCGATCGCGTTGAATATTCGACTCCCATGTCTGAGTATTTGTATCCCAACTCCCCTAATCATTATTGATCCTCATCGTTGCGATTAGCCAAGAGTGGTAAAAAAGGACGTAAATTACGAAAAAAACGTTGCAGTTGTATTGAGCAAGTTGTTGATGTTCTTGTGAAAATATCTTGTAGGATATTTATATGTTATGTTTCATTGCGGGTTGGAGCAAATACTTCGAGTGTTTCAACTTTCATAGATAAGGATCAAAATACATTATATTGAATCCGTTTTGTTACATTACAAGATAGCCGCGGTAGCTCAGAGTCCCAGGTTTGAATCCCGGCTGGGGCATGGATGTTTGTGTTCGTCTGTCCTGAGAAAAAATGAGAATTGAAAGAAATTGACATGTATGAAATTGATGTGTGGGGAATGATGCCGCGTAGGAGTCGTTTTTTAAAGAAAAAAAAGTCGTTATGGCGCCTGATTATCATGCGAGAAACCCGGGTTCGATTCCATGCTGGGGAGAACCGGGATTTTTTTCACTTGTTCAAGTTGCTCCGGCGCCTACTCAGCATCATATAAAGTGTGTACCTGGAGGGAACTCTGGGCGGGGTTATAGGCGGCCAGGGTAGTGGTGCTGATCACATCACCCCACTCTTTGGCCGTGATCAAGAAAGTGTAGGGCCCTAATTCCACACCCCTACACGCCTTCATGGCATTATGCATAGCACAGAGGAGCACTTTACTTTTACATTACAATCGCATGTGGCGTTCCTTTATTTTTTATCATGCAATTACAATAATGGATTAGGTGATTCGTTGATCCGGACAGCAAGAAAGCCAGGTAAGGTAATTTTTATGTAGAACGTTTGACATAACTAAACCGCCACATCAGCAGATGACGTTTCTACATCGGCAACAACTTATTGGCGAGAAATCAACAGAGTATTATCTAGAGCTCTTTATAATACTTTTAATTTTTCTACAGGCATTTCAGTTGCCCAGTATTGAGGTATACGAAAACTAATAACAGCTCGAATTTCAAGAAACCATTAGATTGAATTTCCTAATGTTATTTCATGCTTTTTTGTTATTCCGCTTCTGGTGTTTGCTTTGGACGAAATTGGAGAGCTCTCCTGTCAGGACTTCGCTATTTTCTTTCCCTGCCCTTTATCTGTTTTCTCTCTTTTTTTCCCATAAAGTAAATACAGCGATCAGAACCATGGAGGACGATAAAAGAGAAATATCGAGACATTCATGTTTTTTGCAACTTGTTCCAAATGTTGCCTGAAAATGTAACATGAATCCCAACGGCTTTCGGGATGTTTATATGCATCCGTCAGCTTTTTCTTAAAGGTTAATACGAAAGTGCACTATGTCTCTGAACGACGTTACATTTTGAAAAGTAATAATACGGACATATTGTACAGAAAAGTTCATTGTGAAGCCAACATTAATTTACGTGAAGTTTGCAATATTTTACTCTAATTATTATGACATATTTCTCATTTACCATGGTTGAGAGAATTCTGTTTGTGCAATATGCTTTGAGTATTAATTTAATTGGTTGTTGCTGCATGTTTGCTTTGTTACTGTTCCTGGATTCTATTTTGCATTTCTCTAATGCGCAGTACCTGATCTGTGGTTGTATCTCTAATCGAGGTTTTATCTCCTGTTTTTTTTATTTTTTATTTTACAAGCTCTCAAACATTTCGACAAGAATCGCAATGAAACATTCAGATAGGACCAAAGTTAAAAGTGTGTAGTGAGACATTTTGCAACTGGCCTGGGCTGACGTCCGTGGCGGAGTGGTCATCACTGCGCGCTACGACGCCAGGGGCCCAGGGTTCGAATCCCGGCCTTGGCATAGGTGTTCTTTGTCCCGTCATCAATTCCATCACATCATCGCTCATTACTCATCTTCGTGATTAGCCAAAAGTGGCAGAAAAACGAAGTAAAATAAGCAAATTTAACAAAAAATTTTACTGATTTTTTAAAAAATAAGATGTCCTCTCTTTCACTTCATCAAACATGGTAATCCTGATTTTGTCGAACGGTCTCTATGAAATCTTTGCCGACGGATGAAATTTCGAGGAGCGAGCATATCTGTTCGTTCCCTAACGCACCTCATGAACCACCGGCTCATTAGTGGAAACCTTCCGAAAGATCTGCTGATTTCCCTCCCTCAAATCGCCACGTAGGCAGAAAACTGAACGTGTAAAATATGAAAGAGCTGCATTGGCGGACGGAAGAGTACCCATAAAATGCCTTCTTCCGGAGCATGCTTCTATTTTCACCACCGGAAGTTAAAATTTCCTCATTTCCATCGAAATAATTTATTTTTTCCATCTAATATTCCCCGTGGTGGAGTCAGTGCAGAGGTCCCTGGTTTGAATCCTGGATAAGACATGGATGTTTGCGTTGTTCATTATGAAATACCATATTTGCCGGCGTGTAGGATACACTTCACTTTTCCCCCTTAAAAATACTGTAGGTCTGAAAAACTGGGTGTGTCTTATACGCCGATACTCAATTTTTGATCTCCTTCATTTCTGGAAATTTTCTCTGTTGTAAGTTAGACAATTTCCATGCGGTGTGTGGGGGAGAAGATTAAAATGTATTCTTTCCTAGTTTGATTAGGTAAGTTATTTTTTGAAAGTAGACTTACATATTAGTTTATATTTGAAATACTGTACATTTATTATAATAAAGTGATTAAGCTTTTTCCTCAAAAAATTGTCCAAAAAAGGGGCTGCGTCGTATACGCCGGCAAATACGGTAATTGAAATGGAAGACATTAGAAAACGCAATGTCAAGTGAAATGCAATTGAAAATATTCCGTCCCTAAACAGCGATAAGTGTATTTTAAAAAAAGTGCGTTAAATAGTCGATTCCGATCTCGCAACATAAGTTCACGGGTTCGAATCCCGGCCTGCGCATGGGAGGTGTTTTTCGTGAGAGTTTGCCAATTTTATCTAAACATCCTGCATCGTTGCGGTTATCGAAAAGTTTGCAGAAATCGACGCTAAGTAGCAAAAATACAAATACAAATACATAGTATTCGACATGAATATTCCATTTTCTATCTAAACGTTTCTCTCTTCCTTCGTTGGAAAAATTCTTTTCGGACTCTTAAAAATTTATTATCGATGTTTTCCCAATGTAAAAATTCCGTTTTATAACGGTTATATGAAAGTATTTTTACGTGTAGTTTAACCTTCTCAATTAGAGACATAAGAATATATTAAAACACATGTCAATTTCGAACATTAGAAAATAAAGAACACACATACAATATCACTCTCATGGATATGTATCTACATGCATGTTTAAAAGCCTTTACGTTGCTTTCTGAATTCGATTTATTAATTCTGTCACTGTCTAAAAATATTAATATTTCTTTACACATTTATCTAATTTGGGAACAGCTATAGTCATCCTTTTTTTAAACATGTTAAACGTTAAAAACAAATAAAATTTAATGAACATAAGCAGCAAGACCGTTCTGCAATCGCCTTACTGCTGTAATTTGTTATTTTTGTACAACATATTGGCAAAATATGCTTTGGAAATTTAATTTTTCGAATTTTGTTTACTGTTATATGTGCAATCAATCTTTCGTTCTTCTTAGTGCAAGTGAAAATATTTGAAATAATGTTTCGAAAGCGTGGCGATGAGTGTATCAATTTCGTATTGTCTGAATGATAAAATGGGAAATTTTGTTGACATTGTATGATGCAAATAGAAAATTGTTTCTAAAAATACAATTTTCACTAGAAACAAAGTCATTTGTTCAGTGATCGCATTATTCAGCTCACGAGCCAATAGAACTAATTTGATAATGCCATTCTTTTCAAGGACAGCATTCACAAGTGAATAACTAACTGAGTCGAAAAACTTTAACACAGTCTTATCTTCTTCCAAGATGGCAGCTATTCACATTTCGTTGTACAGTTGCCAATCTTTGCTGGTTAACAGTCACCACTTGGCAACATTGCAAGAAGGACGAGAAAATATCTCAAAGCATGAATCATCTTCTCAGGCAAGTGCCAAGAAAAGACCTGAGCATGCCAATACTTTGGGCGGTAAGTGCTGCCAACCACAGGGTTTTGCTGAAGTTGCGGTCAAAGAAAATTGGAACAGCAAAAGCCGGCAATTTTTTAGTCTTGCAACTACAGTAGCAAAGCAGCGATGTTCTTGAAAGCAAGTTTGAAAAGTTCGTAATAAGGTCAAGGCAACGATATTGTTGAAGTTGGCTTGAAATAAATTGGCAAGATAACAAGTAAAGTAAAACTGCATATTACATTTCAATTATGGAACAGAAGGAGCGTATATTTATGAGACTACATTCCATATTGCCTATGCAATCAAACTCCTGTTTGTGAAAAGCTTTGCAAACATGCTGTATATTTTTTCTCTTTTTATTTACGTACTTTTGCAGTTTTAAATCTCATTTTTTCCTTTCTTTCTTAAAAGAAAACATTTAATCTGAACATCTATGCCGAATTTACGGTGTACTGTTGTAATTATAAATGATATAGGCTATGCCAGGTGATGTGTTAAGGTGAGCAGGGGGCAGATTGAAGGCGCACACAATTTTCATAGGTCCAAATATTGTGTATTCGAATAATGATGTCATGATGTATCATATATCAAAATACATGTTTGCCTGAGGCCACACGGAAGAGGAGTCGCTTTGTTTTGAGGGGGGGAGGTGCCAACACTGGGCTATCTTTAACGTTGTCACTTCTAATAAGCACAGACAAACTTATGCTTGAGTGCAAGTTTTGCTATGTGGTAACAACTTTCCTTGGACAAAATTTTACTTTAAATCAATTGCTTAACTCATAATTCGCCACTACTACTACTACTACTGCCAATATTAATAATAAGGATAAGAATAATAATTCAGTGTGTTGAGTGGTCGAGTCAAGATCTTGCCACCGGAGGTTCGAGTCTCTTCCCAGGTAGCTATGGATGCTCCTTTGAGAGTGTCCCATTATCAATTTTATCAAAATTGTCATTCAACCTCATCGTTGCGATTAGCCAAAAGTGAAGCAGTAAAGCGACGTAAGATAGGAATGAAATGCAAATCAGTTTGAAGATATTACCGTTATTGGTTGTTTATTTGTATTGTTAAGTGTAAAGAGAATTGATTTGAAGTTTGTGTTAGCATGTAAGCAAAGAAAAAGATGGAAACCAGGACAAATCACACAGAAATACATTTAAGCGTAAGAAAAATTTTCACAGAATTTAGGTTTAGAGTCTGTGAACCCTGTGCCTAAGGGTTCAAGTTAGGCGTAGATAGGTTGTAGACAGCTTGAAGCGAGTTCTACGTTTCGCTTGTAGTTCTGTTGTAACAACGTTTGGTTCTTTGTCAGGCAATCTCAGCTAGTTGAAATACATCCACATTTTAAGCCTTGATCTTAAGAACGCCTTTTATTTAGCCACAGACAGCGGGGCAGTGAGATCATATATTTTCTATTTCCATTAAGGCTGTACTGAAGGAAATTTTGTGCTAACTTTTAGAAAACAGATGGCAGCACCGTTGTCATGGCAACGGAGTGTCATGTTGCCAGATGTACGTGTAATCAAGGAAGATATTTGCCGATTAGAGATGACGTCACGTTGATTAGTTGATGTTAGAAAAATTAAATAGAACTGCAGCAGCGTAGTTGATTCAATTAAGAGTAGTTAGATATTTTTAATAGCGAGAGAACCAATGGAAAGCAATAGGCGAAAATACTGCCATAAATCCACGGCAAATTATGGACCTCTACTATTGTATTGCAATGCGGTTTTATTTTAAAAGAACGATTTGTAAAAAAGTGGCTTACATTAATGTGGCCTTAGTACCTCCTTCATATACTCATTGTTGATTAGATATTTTAACTCGTGTGTCAGTTTGCTGTTTAAAAGTTAGGTGAGGTGGCAACCCTGTTTCGAGTAAATATCTACGCAAATATTCGCGCCATTGAGTGGCTTGTTTACCCAGGAAACCGTTGTTTTTCGCCAAGAATTCGATTTTCCGTGATAAATTTAAGGTTTCAACTAGCTCTCTATAATGTCTCCTTAATTCTCGTCCATTGTTGGGGAGGGGGAGTGAAGGTAAGCGGATTGTTTTCTTGCAATGCCGTATTCTTTATCTAATCTTAGGTGTCGCTACTTCAAACGTACTGACTATTTCTGTCTCTTGACTTTTTTCCTGACTGTCCTTTACGGCGAGTTTCCAATGGGAATCTCTTGGGTCAAGTTCTACTTGGCAAGTCGATTTGGAAAGATTCGCAAGGGACGTGGCAGAAAAACCGCGAAACGAATTAAGCTCGGAAGGAGTTACCACGAAAGCCAAACGAAACTAGAGCGAAGAGAAAAAAAAATGCAAAAGTGCTGGCAAAAGGAGATGTGCAAATGTGCTATTCCGAAGCAAGGTCTAAGGAATAAGCATGAATGAAAATGCTGCAACAGTATTTGAGGACTCGAATATCGTATATGTTCACACCTGGCGAGACTACCTTTCAATCGCATTTCGTTTTGAGTTTGGCTCTTTTTTATGTACAGTCAAGGAAAGAAGTACTTATCCCATAGAGCCTTAATACAGTAAAACCTGTATATCCCGGAACATGATGGTTCCGAGGAAAAATTTTCCGTCTTAACAGTTTTCCTTTTTATACAGGGTTGACTTTAAATACAGTATAGAGCGCTGCAGGAAATAATGGAAAGACAGATTTACATTTCGCAGTACTTATAATGTAGAGTACTAATGCATGTACGTACATGAATAAAAATGCGATACAGTCGCAATAAGCATAGCAGAGATTACAATTATGTAACTACACAACATGTTGGTACACTTTTTACAGTATTGTAAGAACGTACAGTACGTACTTATGTATCTTTTCGAACCCGGGACCCCTGGCGTCGTAGCGCGATGTGCATAGAGGGAAAGAGAAAGATTGAAAGATGGAATAAGAGAGGTGAAGAAAGATTGAGATAAAAGTGAAGAAGAAAGAAAGAAACAAAAAGAGATAACAAGAAAAATAGAAAGATGACGAAGGAACAGAGGAGAAATAGACAAAGAAAGGTGGAGAAAGAGGGTAAGAGATGAAAGAAAGAAACAGAATCGTAACAGCTATGAGTATTGTAGCGCATTCTTTCATATCGACAATGTTACCGATAAGCGAGAGGGAACAGAGGCGTGTTCCACTTACAGTATTGCATTGTTTTCTTGCGATCGAAAAAAATAAAGGAAGAAATTTCCGTCTTACTGAGAATGAAAACATCTCGTTGGTCTTTAAATGGTGTTCCGTTTCCGCGTTAAGGAGGTTTCCGCCTTAAGCAGGTCATTTTCAGGTATGAAATCGGTCCGTTCTGGGGACTTTTTTTTTTCCGTATTTACAGGTTTCCTTCTTATAGAGGTTCCGGGATATGCAGTTTTTACTGTACCACTAGTCTTATGGGGGAAATATTTCTTTCCACGACTATACATGTCCAACTCTGATGTGAGTGTTCTTAAGCACAGTGCATATCTCCGGCAACAAAAGTAAATTTTTAATTCTCCAGGGATGATTTACCCTTCAAGCCAAGAACAATACCTTACGTATAATTGTCATTTTTAGTACCGTAACACAATATATTGTGACTGGTCCAAAGATGTTTATTTTTTTTAAAAAAAATGTTACATACTGTTAGTTTTTGAATCACATGAATATTACGTAATACCTTTTGTCAATAATTTCAGCTTTGTTGTATTTCGCGAAGATTAATATTAATGTTGAGTTAATATTATACAGGGTGAGCGACGAGGGAAGGTTATGTATTTGGCGACAAGGGAAGGTTATGGATCTGAAGTAAATAGAGTATGATAAGAGACGAGACATGTTAGCTGAGGAGGTTACAGGCAACAATTTAGTCCAGAATGTCTGTGCGGACACCATCATTTTCATAACAGAGAATTATGCGCCTCCAGGTACGGTGTGAAATTCTACGCAGCATTGTGCGAGTGATTGTGGCAAATGCATGCCGAACGACTTCTTTCAGTTCGTTAGTTGTGTGGTAACGCGTGCCGGCAGCTTGCTGTTTGTGATATAACCCCACAATGCATTATCACACGATGAAAGATCGGGACTTCTGGGAGGCCAATTCAGAGGTACTGGTAACTGTAGAGAACCACGTCCAATCCATCTGTTACTTCATTAAGATATTCTCGCACGGAAATCGAATAATGGGCTGGTGCTCCATCTTGCTGAAACCAGACGCACACAACTACTACTACCACTTAGAATTACAAGCATTAAGTATCACTAGAACCACTACCACAGCACAGACTCACATACCTACGGGTAATGGGACTTTTGGATCGCCCTGTACATTATTACGCTCACTTCTCTGTAAATTTTACTGGATCAGTTAATTTTCATAATTCTTGCGAATAACCTTTTTATTTAATGTTTTATGTAGTTAATGGTTGATCAATATTTGAAGAAAGTAGGTATCTTGTTTAGTATCATATTAAATCTTTGGAGGCCATAGAATTAACAACATACGTGTATAATGTGTATTTTTGCGTCAAAATATAGATTGCTAATTTTCTTCAAAATTAATATTATTCAGTTATTCTCAATTTTTGTTTAACATACCAATCGCAAAAACTTGAAAACTTGTTTTGATGACATTAATATGTGCTATAATTTGTATCAAAGGCAGTTTAAGTTCTTTTTTAAATATTGCATAAAAATGTACAGAAATTTAATTTAGAAAAATATTTGAAAATGAGCATCACTTCAATTGTGAGCCATCAGGACATTTAGATGCACTACAAGTTTCTTCTTTCGAATGTAATTAAGATGACTCCAAAAAGTAAAATTACATGAGGATATTAAATTCATCTCGGCATTTTGTTTCAGTAGAGGATAGTACAAAATTATTTTAACAAATGTTCTTCTTTCTTTGTTTCCAGCCTCCGCAGCGCTGCGCGGTACGACGCCAGAGGTGTCTGGTTCGAATCCATGATTGAATTAAAATTAGAGAATTAAGTCAAACTGATATTGATTGATTGATCTGCTTTATTTTACTTTGCTTCTTGTGCCATTTCTGGCTAATTTGCGAAGATGGGGATGAGTGATGATATGATGAAATTGATAAATGGACACTCACAAACATCCACGCTCAGGCCAGGATTCGAACCCGGGACACCTGGTGTCGTAGCGCGATGTGCTAACAACTCCTCAAACTGATATGAAAAGATGTGAAAAGAATGACAATGAACTACCACTTTGGGTTTTCCTTTATTAATAAAATAAATAAGAGAAAGAGTGGTCAGCGCCACGCGTTGCGACGCTAAAGGTTCCACGTTCGACTCCTGGTCAAGGAATAGATGTATCATTTTCTTTGTCCAATCATTAATTTCATTATTCACCTTCATCGTGGCTATTAATCCAAGAGCCGGAAAAGGGACGTAAAATGTCAAAAATAGAAACTATTTTTAAACACTTTGCAAGTTTTCCCATTACTGACAAAAATAAAGAAAATAATTTGCGTCCATTTATTCATCGGTTCTTTGTGTGGCATTCTGAAATATTCTTAAGTGAATATTAATCACTGTTTTCCAACCTGCTACAACAGATATCCGGTTACTATATTTTCCCGTTTGTCGATAAGAAATGACTCTCTTCTGACTTGTGTGGTTGATGGATTTCATTCGATGTAACTTACTTTTCTGACACTAATCGTGAAAATGAAGATGAATACTGATACGATAAAAGTGATGAAAGATCAATTGCAAACTCACACGGACAGCACACAACACAAGTCTCACAGAGGATTATGCTGGCTGAGTTCAAACGCCAGAACCTCGTTAGTGTGCAAAGTGCAGTTAAGGTTGCGGATGTATTGGGATTCTCATGTGTAATGCACAGTTGATAGCAGCTGCAAAGAATGTTTATTCGTTCTCCTGTGTACAAATTAAGTTCCTTTTACTTCTCAGGGTGATTTTCATTTTTGTTTAACTTCAACATTAAAAAAGTATCATTTTTGTACACCAGTGAAAACATTACTGTGATATTATATATGTTCTCGGAGGGAAAGGTGAATAAGTTTTTTTTTCCCTGTTTTGGAAAACATTTGGAAATGCACAGCTTGGCTTCTTGCTGTCCTGCTTCAGTTCGAGCAATAGGTGAGCTTTTGTCAACCAACGGGCCGCGGCCAGATACAGGGCCGTGTCATCAATTATATTGGGTCGTGATAGGTTCTCCTCAAACAGTTTTTCCCCCAACAACATCATTAAAATCAAGTTAATTAAGTAAGGTACCAGTATTCCGAGTGTAAAAACATAATAATCGATTTAATAAGTCTCTGTATGTTATTGGCAATGGTTCTTTGTTAGCGTGCAATATTAATCGGACATTGTGACAATGGATAATGTCCAATTAACATTGCATGTTAAGCATTGAATTTCCCAATTAGTATTAATTGAAATTTTTTGGGGACATGTAGTTATTGCTCGAATATGGAGTATATGAGAAATGTTGACAAATGTTCTCGTATGTTGAGAAATGTTCTGAAATATGGAAATAATATGCAAAAATAACTAAAATATGTAAAATATGAGCCAAAACCTAATATATTTAATAATATGGAAAATAAGAACTGAATTTTTCGAGTCTACACACAGAAAACTAAATGCATCATACCGATTGATGCACCAAAACGCGTCGATTGATGCACTAAAGTGTGTTTTATGGCATCTGCGAAGAATCAGATTCAATTTGATGCATTTTAGTGCATTTTTCTATGTCGTAAAAGAAACACCAAAGTGCATCATGTGATGCAGAGGATTTCTTTCAGTCGAGATGCAATATAATGCATAATTTGATGCATTTTGACGCACTTTCATGCGTTTTAGTGCTCCTCCTTCTCGATGATCCACTTAGACGTTTCATCTGAGCTAAATAAAATCTGTAGCTCAGACGAAACGTTTAAGTGCATCATTGAAAAAGATGCAGGAAGGTGCATCAAAAGTCATCAAATGATACATTATAATGCATATCGACTGAAAGAAATCTTCGCTTGCATCAGGTTATGTACTTTCGTGTTTCTTTTACGGCATAGAAAAATGCACTAAAATGCATCAAATGTGAATCTGATTCTTCGCAGATGCCATAAAACACACTTTAGTGCATCAATCAACGCGTTTTGGTGCATCAATCTGCATGATGCATTTAGTTCTCTGTGTATACATGCCATGATGCGCAAGGATAATACAAATTATAACTGATATCAGCATCATACATAAATATGTATTTACATATAAATCCGTTCATTGGTAATAACTGATAAGATATATAATCGGGACTGGACCTACAGTTTAAAGTGGGATCCGAACCACTATGTGCCTCCACCGGGTATCGAATCCAGGACCCTTTGATTACAAGGCGATGACGCTACCACTGTGGCTGCCTTAGGGGACGATATCTTGAGTGAGTCACCCGATAGTATTGTATCACTAACTACTCCTAATATTATTTTAAGGAATTACATGCTATGAGAAAAAAATGTAGACATCGGTAAAAATTGTCTTTATCTTTAAATCGATGTCCCGAGCCTGAAACAACACACTGCAAACAGTGCGGCCTTGAGTGTTGCAAAGTGAGACATTTGAAACAATAAAATTGACAGTTTCAAGTTCACGTTATTTGTTTTATTTCATGCAGAAGGCGGAAGGAAAGCCAGTCCTGATGGCAGCTAGATTCAGTTTTAATTTCGTTCCCGACTTCTCTCTCCTTGTGTTTACAGTGCAGCTGGCGCTCCGCCAAATCCGATATCGACAGCGCCGCCCTGGTGGCAGGATGCCAAAAACCTCTTGACCTAGATACAAAGTTTGGAAGTACAAGGTTCCCGTAAAATGTATCAACATCGCGAAACGTTTTTCTTCTCTTTTTCTCAAATCGGAGAAGAGAAGGAAGTTGGTAGAAATGAAAAAGGGAAGACGGGGAATGGAAGTTTTTTTAAATGTCCGCCAGAGGGCAATATGGTCGTGGTGTTTTTCATCAGAGAGAAATTTTACAACGAAGCGATTCAGATAAGCCGCTACGCAAAGGGGGAGTCATAAGAACTCAGAGAGGTAAAAATAAGCACTAAAGGAGGGAACTGTACACTAAAATAGAGAAAATAGGCTGAAATGGAGGTGGGAATAGGGAGAAGTGAGCACTAAGATAGAAAATCTAAACAATAGGAGAGAGAAATTGGAATTAAAGGAAAATATGCTAAATGAGGGAAATATATCTAATTGTGGGAAAGGATGGAAAGTATTATTAATATTATTATTATTATTATCTGGCTTTGAATAGCAAAATTAAGGCCGAATACATGTACATACCTAGAATTATACATAAAGCATTAGTTATATTATTTACATAACTGTATGCACCCACACAAACACACTCTCACACTCATATTCATAGGCATCAATATTCGGAGGGGAAGGGGCAGCAAGTACATTCTGGACAAAATATTCTCAAGAAAGGCATATACATATTTCACATACACAAATTAATTATGGCAATCTTGTCCCCGGAAATATGTGTGAAGTTTTTAAAACTGTTAATACTTACAGAAGCAGACATTAAGTGAGAGGTTAATAAAGGGCTAACATATATCAGAAAGTTGAAAATGAACATTTTGGGAAGAAAATTACATACTAAGAATGGAGATGTACAAGGATGTGTCAAAAATTATCCGCACCGCGGGAATCATTTATTTTCTGTGTTGGCAACGCTGCTTGCTTATACCAAATCAGTGTTCTAAGACGTGTTCTGTTCATTGACGGTTATAATTGGTCTCTTTTGTTTTTTGTACAATTATTTTAAGATGGGCATCGCGCTGCAAGCTTGCACCAAACAAGGACACTCTCTTTTGATATATATACTGGTCAAAAAAAGTTTTGCATATTGCAAGTTTTTCATATTCTGTATCACTGACGCTACAAATCTCCATACCTTTGAAGCGCACACACCAACCGAAGGCCAATTCAACACACAAAAGAGCAGGTACATATCTGTAGCCGGGTTTTGAAGCATGTTTCACGTTCACCTCGTGATTCACCCACCGACTGTCTCGGAGTTCGTGAGAAGGAGGAGTATAAGTACTGGACGTCTCAAGGAAGGTTGCAATGGTTGTCATGGTGTGAGTTTACATTTTACAAATGCCACGAAACACACTTTCGGCAGTGGATAGAATCCGAATAGTGACTTTACTACAGGAAGGTATGAAGCAAGTGGACGTAGCACATCGGGTAGGCTGTAATCAAAGTGACGTTTCTAGAGTGTGGAAGAAATTCCAGGAGACCCATTCAATAGCAGATAGGCCCAGAGAAGGAAGACCACGCAAAACAACGGCTTCACAAGACAAACATATCCGTATTTCTGCGCGCCGTCCTAAGTCCACAGCAACCCAATTCCAGAAGGAGCTCCGTGAGGCCTCAGGGATCATGGTGTCCACCCAAATGGTGCGAAACCGACTGCACGATATAGGGATTCATGGCTGTCGACCTTTGAAGGTTCCCCGACTCACTGCACGACATAGGGCACTACGCGTAAGATGGGCCAGACAACATGAAAAGTGGACCCGGGAAGAGTGGTCACAAACACTGTTTACAGATTAAGTATACGGGTTAGTCTGCACATCGGCGACAACACTATACGTGTCTGGAGAGCAAATGGGCAGCGTTTCATGGCGGAACGCTTCCAGCGACAGGGTGGTTCGGCACTGTTCTGGGTAGGAATCATGTTGTGTCGTCGGATGCCATTAGTTCACATACAGGGTACTGTACTATGGATGCACAGACATATGAGGACAGTGTTCTCTTCGACCCGTCGTTAGGGCATTTGCGCAGGATGTTGGTGCAGGATTCACGTTCGTGGACGATAATGCCCGTCCTCACCGTGCCCGTTCAGTGGACCCTTTCCTTCGAAGGCATGCAATCCGTCGGATGGACTGGCCAGCAATTTCCCCGATATGAATTGTATCGAACATGCCTGGCACCTTCTGAAACGTGCCATTGCAAACCACCCTCACCCACCACAAACCCTACGTGATCTGATACACGCTGCCATTCAGGAATGCATTGGATAACCTGGGTTTCAGCATGCCCCGTCGTGTTCGAGAATGTCTAAGTGTTCGTGGAAGCCACAAACGTTACTGACTAGACGGTGAGGGGTTTCTGATAGGTTTACTCACCTTGGTAATTGGTGGTCTTTTTGTTGCATCTTGCTTTGGTTAGGAAAACCACTTTGTTTCTTTTGTTTCTTTGGTTATATCTTCCAGAATTTTCTTTAACTATGTTTTGTGTTTCGTACTTTCATTGCCCTAGTCGGAGGTATCGACATGTGTGGCTTCTGTGATGCAGAAAATAAAAATTTTGTTATATGCAAAACCTTTTTGACCAGTATATATATATATCTTTTTGCTGTTATTTGTGTCAGAAACCAAATTTTACGCAAATTCTAAAAATTAAGTAAATAACTGGAGATTTCTAATTCAATTAGGATTCAAGGTAGCTCTATCAAACAAGCAAACATAATTTAGCAAGTTTTCTGCTCTAACATTTTGGTTAATTTCACTTTTTGTGTACAATTCACCGTTTTCGAAATATTATCTTTTTTTTTTAATTTTCAAGGTGAATTTTGGCGCCATTGTTTCAAGATGGCTGCGATCCTACAGGTCGGAGAATGTTAAACTCTTCAAAATGGGATTCTTCAAATATTTTTACTGTAGAGGCAGTTGGTTTCATTTCTGTCGAAATTTGTTCCCAACACGACATTACTTTATTAGACTGTAAGGTGTTCACTGAATGTAGCATATACCACTGTCAGATTGTTTTTATTCCTGTCCCAAAGCCATCCAAAAATGAAACTTACACCAAACAAAGTTTACATTTAACTGTATAACATACTTTATTTCCCCAAAAATTGAAGATACGTCTTTTTAGGTATTTAAGGTCAAAGGCCACATCGTGTGACCTTGAAATGAAAATTTCAATATTTTCATATGAGACTATTTGTTATGAAAACTATGCTCCCTTAGCTTCAAAATGAGCTCAAGATGAATGTTATACCATAATTAGAAGAAAAGTTATGATTTTTTTTTGTTGACCTTGTAAGCATAAATTTGACATTTTTTATGAAGTTGGCAACCCTGCTGTAGGAACACCGTGTATTACTGACGGCTAAACTTTTACACCTGTGAGTTACTTCATGTCCTCTACCGTCGTACCAAATATTATGATAATCTGAAATGGTCAGGTTGTGATGATTTGGCATGGAATTTTTTGATTCATTTGAAATTTGGCATACTGAAAGGGCCACCTGAGATAGTAAAATATGCAACGTTGCAGATCCAGTTTTTTTGTATTTCCGAAATTGAATGGGTGCAAAATGTGTGTTTTTGACATTTTTTTTTACTACATCTTGCAAAATTTCGGCAATCGGGGCACCTATAGAAATGATTCAGATGGAAATGTCCAAAAGGGTTCTTTCATGCCTATGTGAGGGTAAAAAAAAGAATTGCAAGGAATGCAAAGAGAAGGTTGGTATCCATTTTCTCTAAAAACGGGTTTTTAAATTTCTTTAAAAAAATATGTCATGCACACACTATTACTGAATAACTACAAAATTTTAATATGGGATGCCTTTGGGAACCGAAGTTATGCTAGATTTAGGTTAGGTTAGGTCAAGTTAGGGTAGGTTAGGTACATATTTTTATAGACAAATTCGTATAATCCCAAAGTAAATTTTGTAACAGAAATGGAATACAATATAACCGCAATATTCTTTGAATTCACGTACATGATTGAAGCCAATGTTTACATTTTCAATTATTAGAAATACAGGGTGATTCAAAAGTATGGTCCAATAAGCAACTCGGTTATTAATGCACATAGCAAAAATTGGAAAGAGGGGAAAGTTGTTGGAAATAGTCGAGTTTCAATCTAAAGTGCTTGAAATTTCAATGTAGCGTGCACCGTCCAGGCTGTACACTGGTACACATTGGTAGCCGAAAATACTACATGCATGCCCTTCCGGAGTACTGTTTGCCATCGCACAGTAGTGGGTGAATGGAGAATTGATTACGATAATTACAACCAAAGTAAAGAAGTAAAAAAAAAACGTGAATGTGACCAATAACCAATAGAGAAGGCTAAACACCACGAATGAGGCTACAGTACATGCTTCACGCTGAGCACATTCACTTTTTTTACCTGTTTACTTTCGGGTTTCTCAGTGCCCATTCCGACGATATTGAAATAAATGCACCCTGGTGCGAAACTGTCACTGTCACTGTCACTAAATGAAATGGATTGGCAAGGCAAGAGATGAGACAGTTCTGGAATAGTTGAGGAAAAGAAGGTGATGACTGAAGTAGTCAAGAAGAGAGAAAAAAATTGGCTGAGAAATTATCTCAGAAAGAACGTAGAAGGTGCACTAGATGTAATGGTTTATGGGGGAAATACAGAGGAGAAGATAGATGACCTTAAATTAGATGAATTTTATACTTATATGAACCATAGATGCAAGACCAGACCTACGTTTCATTCAAATGAATTCCTCGAACTGAATCGATCTGGGATGAATCAGACTCATTCAAGATAGATACTTCCATTGCTAATAATAGCATCAGCACAGGCCCGTACTCAGGTGAGGGGCTATTGGGGCCATGGCTCCTCCCTCGAACTATGAAATAATATAATGTGAACCCATTAAAATCTACGAAAATAGCATCGACGATTTTCCAGATTGTGGAAGAATTTCGATTTCGTTTTGTTCTACTGAAAAATTTACCGATCTCCCCGTCGCGATTAGCCAAAGTGTCAGAAAAGTGACGTAAAACAACCTAACTCAATTAATCCGATCTTTTCTTTGTTCGGATCTGCCCCCTTCTCTAAAAAATCCTCTGTACGGGTCTGCATCAGGAATAAGAACTTTCGCCACTGAATTCTGTACCATAGCTATCCAATTTAAAATTATAGACTTCTTTATATTTATTAAATCTAGGCACTCAGCAACCCTTTGGTGTAGAACAAGGTAATATATTCTACTCTATAACCGAGCGGCTAAATTTATTTGACAGCTGTGGTGTAAGGGGTGATCGTTTTTGAAGACACCAAAATATCAACTTGTCTTCCACATATTATATACTGGACTGCATTTTGCAGACTAACGAGGTTCTGGTGCCTGGAACCACGACCTCTGTGGGACTCCTATGGTGTTCTGTCAATGTGTTTGTGATTGCCTCTTCACCCACCTCATCTCATCGCCATTCATCTCCATCGTCGCGATTAGCTAACGTGGTAGAGAAGCGAAATAAAACGGCCAGGAAACAATGACAATTTAAAACTCTTGACATCGAGATTTGAACAGATAAACAAACGCGCTTCCTCTTCCTAGCATACTCTCTCTCGGTCGACATCTTAAAATGTCAAAGTTCACGTGCGAAGCCTCCCGGAGCACCAATCAATGTACTAAAACCGGTCGCCTACGATGCGGAGGTACACTAGCGCCGCCGAGCGACGAACCATTGAATTACTTGCTCGTCGTCATAGTAACGGCACAATGTACGATATTTTTCGCATGCGAAACCCCGGAGTTACCTATTGTGGAAAAAGAAAAACATTTTTTGGCGCGGTTCTTAAATTCGCGTAAGCCGTAACGCGTAATAAAAAAGATGGAAAAGTTCGCAGGTTGTTTGCGGTTGTCGGAATCTCTCGGTTTCGTGGGGTGACTGGGGGATCGATCCACTTCGAAATCGGAGCAACACCTGACGTGAATATAAGATTTCCTTCCCTTGGGGGTTATTCGCGATTTGGAGCACCTTGTGAAAATCTACAAGCCCGAGTGCTTTAGCTTCTGTAAGGTTTCTTCAATGAATAGCGTAATTGGGACGTGAAATGGTATTGTGATAATTAAAGTACGCTTAGCTTCCCAGCACCTTGCATTTTGAGACTGTGAAAGGGTGTTGCGTGTGTTTATATACTCCACGCAAAGGGAGTGGGAAGGGCAGAGGAAGGTTACGTAGCGGATGGCCCGCGAGTCGTATGCAATGAGAGAGGTTGCAATATACGTGGGTTGGAAATTTTATAATTTAAAATGATACGAAAGAGATGCCTCTGTGAAACTTTTACAGCCCTTCGATGCAGTCTCCAGGATTGTGCACAATCGTTGCCAGCCATGTGGAAGTCGTAGTATTTCTGTAGCAATGCCTATTCTGTTGATGGTTTGAATGAAGCGGTCTATTGCCTGAATAAACTTTCGCAACACAGGTCGCAGGTTATGTTACAAAAATGAACAGCCTGTCCTGGAGGTACGGCGATAATCACAAGAAATTTAACATTAGTGGCATTCTGACTACACAACTTTAGACCGCTAACTCCAACGATACTCTATTCCTCTTATCACTGCGCATGCGCCTAGTGTTGGAAGGAAGAGTCCATTTACTGGTAGGTAGGTTAAGTTTCAAACTAATGTGTGGTATAAGCGAGATGCACCGGTTCAGTTTCATGGCGTATATACAGCAGTGTTGCCACTATTAAATTTCAACCCACGCATATGTGTGTACACAAACACACACACACACACACACACACACACACACACAAACACACACACACACACACACACACACACACAAACACACACACACACACATATACCCACAAAAGCACATGTATGTGTGTGTGCGCACGCACGCGCGAGCACTGATGCATGTATGTGCTTGCACTATAGCCGGCCTCCGTGGTGCAGTGGTTAGCGTAGCGCGCTACAATGCAGAGGTCCCAGGTTCGAGTCTTGATTGAATTCAATTGAATTGTTGTCTACTTAATGCGCAGAAAGACTAATCGGGACTGGACCTACAGTATAAAGTGGGATCCGAACCACTGTGCCATTTGCCTCCACCGGGTATCGAACCCAGACCCCTTGATTACAAGGCGACGACGTTACCACTACGCAATCGGGGAGGCCGTCGAGTCTTGGTTAGGGCATGGTTACATCATTGTGTTTGTTCTCCCATCCATTTCATCATTACCCATTCACATCATCAAGAAGCAGAATAGTAACGTGAAATATGCGGAACAGAAAAAAGGAAAGTATTTATTCTATATTGAAGCAAAATGACTCCTATGGAAATACCAGTAGAAACAATTATTTTCAAAACCATTATCCTAATACGTACCCTAGGTTCATCACCACTGCACAATTTATTTCGCCACTATATGTTCAGAATGTTCAGCCTCACTGATAGCATAGTAGCTAACGCTGTCACATTATAAACAAGCAGTCCCGGGTTCGATTCCTTGTGGTGGCACATTGCGCAGTGTTTTAGCTCCCACTTTAAACTGTAGGTCCCTTTTAGCCTATCTGAGCATAAGGTAGAATTGAAACACACTTTCTTCAGCATGTTACCAACTGTAAAGTATGCATTGTCCTTTTGTCGAATTATCCAGAGCAAATACGCATTTTCACAATTCATCTTCATCTTTCAAAATTCATCAAAGTTGTGCGCTACGATGCCAAGGGTCCGATTCAAATCATCGGCAACGAATTAGCACTTTATAATTTTCGTTTATTAATCTATTTCATCAATTCATTTTCATTGTAGCGATAAATATAGATACGTAGAGGAACGACCAAAACCATTCACCAGTGAAATACTGAATGTAGTGTCGCTTTTCTACCACTTTTGGATAATCGAGACGATCAGAATGAGTAATGATTAGAACACCCATTCCCTAGTCGAGATTCAAACCTAAGAACTTCGATGATGAGTTTGCAAGATGACCATTTAAAGGGGCTGGTTACCTAACCAGTTAACCAGTAACTACAGTTAACGCTACAGGGCCTCCCCGATGGCGTAGTGGTAACGTCGTCGCCTTGTAATCAAGGGGTCGCGGGTTCAATGCCCGGTGGAGGCACATAGTGGTTCGGATTCCACTTTAAACTTTAGCTCCAGTCCCGATTAGTCTTTATGTGTTTGAAACGAGCAATTCAAATTCAAGTTCACGCTACTAATATCCCAGTCTTTATTACACCCCAGGTTACCTTGGAGCCCATTCAGAGGCAAAATCTAAACCAGTTTAAATGCACAGGGTGTTCATAAAGTCCCGGTAGCATTACAAAAAAAACAGGTCGGAAACTATATGCAATAGAACAGTGCTGTTGATTGCAAAATCAGCTACAACTCTCCACGTTTATATGCCATACACCTCAATATGCGCTCTCAGAACATCAAGGCGGTAATCCACTTCTACCCATACAAGCCCCAGTATATCACCAATAACAGTTAGGATACTCTCCGTTATTCTTCTTCGAAGAGTAGCAACATCTGGAACAGGAGTGCGGTAAACACAGTCTTTGACATATCCCCAGAAGAAGAAATCCAAGGGTGTGATATCAGGAGGGTGCGGTGGCCAGGGAATAGGTCCATCACGGCCTATCCACCTATCAGGGAAATGCTTATCCAGAAGACCTTGAACATCCTTGTACCAATAAGGGGGTGCCCCATCTTGTTGAGAAATTATGGTTGGCTGGAATTCCTCCATTGTTCTATTGCATGTAGCTTCCGAGATATGTTTTTTTGTAATGGTACCGGGAATTTATGAACACCCTGTATATACAGGTACAGTCATCCGCAATACAAAATGGGATACCTATCTCCTGAAATACTCGCTTCCCCACCTTACAACGGGGATGGTCTAAACGTTCTATTGAAATTTGTTCATCGCCGTGGAGTTAGGCAACACACACAACGCCATGGAACGTCGAGCATTTCAGGATCTATGCGTCTCATTTTTATTGACGGTGACTGTACATCCTTGAATTCATCAGAGATTCCTCTGTTTCCGTTTCTTTCCTTTCCTGCACGTTCCCTAGCTCTTCTTTAGAAACCCATTTCTTTTCTCTGACAAAAGAGGTTGCAAGATGAAAACGTTGAGGTTCCCTTCCTGTGTCCCGTACACGCAGAGCCATCTCTTGTTGTTTTCATCGCCAGCTGTCACGTACAGCGCCGCTCTTTAGTGTGCGGGGAACTGTGAAGCTGAAGGAGGGAGAGTCCTGTTATGTGTTGCTTTTTACTTGGAGAAAGATTGTTTATTGTTCTCCGTTGCCAAGGCAACAGCTGATTGAGACGTTCGCCTGATATATGAGACTCCTGGCCTTCGTAAATAAGAGACAAGGCAGGGGGCGGTGAGACTCCTGTAGAGGAATTATTACTGAGACGAGTAGAATTGAATTGAATTTTAAGTCTCATGGAATGATGCTTGTGCTGGGAGGAGATGTACGAGGGTATATACATAATTCAATGAAGTAACATATATACTGACAAAGGTGCTGACAAGTCAGGACTGTAAATTGGGTGTTCACACTCAATCAGAAAATCGTTTTCACGAGTTAGTTCGCAAAGTGGCAGAAAATAGAAGTAAAATAAACTAAATCAATCAATCAACCACTAATTAATTTGCAGCCTGCCTTGATAGCATAATGACTAACGAAGTCGTCTTGTGTTCAAGAGGTTCCGGGTTCGACTTGATTCCAGGCGGATGTTCAGTGCACAGTGGTTCGGATTGCATAACTGCACAGCCCGCTACAATGTCATGTGTCTCGGGTTTGAATTCTAGCCTGGGCCTGTGTGTTCTTTGTGAGTGTGCCTTCTTCAATTTCATCATATCATCACTCATCCTCATCGTCGCGATTAGCCAAGAGTGGTAGAAAAGAGAGATGTTAAATAACAAATATCAAATCAAATCCATCTTAAACTGTACTTATAGTCTTGATTAGCCTATCTGAACATAACGTAGATCCACACTTCAAACCTTTGCAATCTTAGACTCATTTTATGTACAGTATATCGAAGCAACATGACGCTTTTGATTCGCTGATATATTTATCCTTTCAAAAGTTTCTAACAGTTGAATTCGATTGTGCCCAGCGGTAGAAGCCTCAATGAAGCTTTTTTCCGATGCGAGCCTCAGCAACTGGGCGGGTCGCAGGTGGCGGATAGCGAACGGCCACCAGATATGGTGGTTAGCTGCGAATAAGGCAATGCCAAATAAGCAGTCCCGGACCGAGGCGACAATGCTAACAGGGCCTGGGGAGGATGGTCTTTGGCAAGTCCATACTCAATAAAAACCCAGAAAAGCCCAATGACAGCATTGTGACATGGCGAGGAAGTGCCGCCATTAAATAAGCACTGCCCCTACTGCCTTGTAGGGAGGGGAGGGATCCCCAAAGGCTAAGGAAAGGAACCCTAACAGAAAACCGGCCAACGGCTCTAGAGATGGAAAAGACTGTAGAGTCCCAACATCCTAAGAGGCGGAAGAGCTACAACCCCACTGCCTTGTGGTAAGGGTTTTGACCCGAAGGCTATGGGAGCAAACCCAGAAAGAAAACCAAGCAAGGGCAGAGGCTTAAAGGGAGCACTCCTTCCACTGCCCTAGCTTCATCGTAGGGCTAATAACCCACATGAAGTGAAATAATACATATTCAGAGAAACACAGGAATAGAAGCCGAACAGAGTAAACAACGACGACAATGCAAGGTAAAACGGACTATGAGATTTGGAACCTGGAACATCACCTCCCTCTCAGGAAAGGAAGTGGAGATTGTAAAGGAAATGGAGAAATACAAATTAGAAATATTAGGAATTAGTGAAGTAAGAAAGAAAGGATCAGGAGAGGTTGACATGGAAAAAGGATATGTTCTCAGGTATTCAGGAGTAGAAAGAAGGAGTAGAGCAAAAGAAGGTGTGGGAATTATTATTAGCGAAAGACTGAACACTAGAGTAACTGACTGGAAAGCAGTTAACTCTAGGATAATAAGACTGAATTTGGAATTGGAATTAAACCGTAGGATTACCATTATACAAGTATACGCTCCTACAGAGGATAAAGATGAACTAGAAAAAGAACTATATTACAACTCCCTCCAACAAATATTAGATGAGGCTAGAAATGTAACGGAAAACGTTATTATAATGGGAGATTGGAATGCTAGAGTGGGAAATGAAATTAGACGAGGACATGGAAGTTTGGGAAGGTATGGTGCTGAAAAGACCCGAAACAGCAATGGAGATAAAATGTTGGAGTTCTGTATTGATAACGAGCTCCGCATCGGAAACTCCTTCTTCCCGCATAAAAGAATACATCAAATTACCTTTGAAGCAATTAGCAGAGGAGCACAAAGCACAATAGATTACTGCGTATATACAAAAAACACCCATTTTGATGTAATGGATGTAAGAGTTTTTCGCAGCGCCGAGCTCAGTACTCAACATAGACTACTAGTAATGACGACCCGATTCAAACCACTACCTTCACCAATTAAGATAAACCTTACTAAACTTAAAATATCAACATTAGAAACCCAAAATAAAAGAAAGGAGTTTCAGAGGAAACTGAAAGAAAAACTTAGAGAAAAAGTACAAAACCATGGACAAGAATGGAATGTGGAAAATAAATGGAAAGTAATGAAAGAAAGCCTCAATGAAGTTGCAACAGAAATATGTGGAATAGTAAAGATAACAAATAAAAAGAAACAGACAAGATGGTGGAGCGATAATGTGAAAGAAAAAGTTTCAATTAAAAAGAAAGCATGGCTAAAATACTTAAAGACCAAAAGAATGGAGGACAAAGAAGCTTATATACAGGCAAGAGATACAGCAAAACGGATAGTGAGAACAGCGAAGAAGGAAACCTGGGAACAATTTGGAAAGGAAATAGAAGAAAATCATAAAAATAATCCAAGAAAATTTTGGCATGTGCTGAAAAATCTGAAAGGAAAACGAGGAAAGAAAATAAGGAATATCAAAAACAAGAATAACAAGGTGAAAACCAATATGAAGGAAATTTTAGATACGTGGAATGAATATTATGCGGAAACCTTTAGAGAAGAAGAGGAATTGTATGAGGAAAGGCTCATGAGGGAAGAAAATGAGAACGTGGAAGCTGAGGAAGAAATCCAACTAAAAGAAGTACAAGAGGCAATTAAATCTTTAAAAACTGGTAAAGCACCCGGTTGGGATAATATACATCCAGAATTTATAAAATATGGAGGAAAGGAAATAGTAAAATGGATATGGGATTTATACAGACTAATATGGGCAACAGAGAAAATACCAAAAGATTGGGAACAGAATGTAATAATTCCTATACATAAAAAAGGAAGTACTCTCGATTGCTCAAACTATAGAGCAATATGCTTAGCGCCAGTGGCCCAGAAACTATATTCACACATTATAGAAAAAAGATTAAGGCAACAAGTGGAAGATAAATTGGAAGAAGAACAAGCAGGTTTCAGGCCTCATCGTCAAACTCAAGATCTAATCTTCTCCCTGAGGAACGCAATAGAGAAGATATTAAGCAGAGGAGGGGAAATATTTACAGCTTTTATTGACTTAAAGTCTGCCTTCGACAGAGTACCAAGAGGACAAATATGGAAGGCCCTTCATCAGTTCCAAGTAACTTCAAAACTGACTAGAATAATTCAAAGTCTATATAAGAACGTTAAAGGAACGGTTAGAATAAATGGACAATCCTCCAAGGAATTTAATACGGGAAAAGGAGTAAAACAAGGTGATGGACTTAGTCCTCTTCTTTTCATATTATTCATGGATCAAATTATAAAGCAATGCAAAAGAAGAACAAGAAAATGCAAAATTGGAAATTATAAGATGAAACCGGTATGGGTACAAACATTAGTATACGCTGATGATATTGTTCTCCTAGCAAAAGATAGCAACAGCCTACAAAATGCTGTCCTAGAGTGGGGCCGAGCATTCAAAGAACGAAAGATGGAAATCAATGTTAGCAAGACGAAAGACATGCACTTCACTAAACAAGAACCAGCAAGGATGCACATTCATTGGAATAATAAGACCTTAGAACAAGTAGAACAGTTTGAATATTTAGGAACCATACTAACTGCGGACGGGAAAATGGACTCTGAAATTAATCACAGAATTCAGAAAGCAAATAATCTGTACTATAATATTAGTAACACCATTATAGGTAAAAAGGAGATTAGTAAAGAAACAAAAATGAAAATATATAAAACAGTCTATCTCCCCACGCTATTATATGGATCAGAAAGCTGGATAATGCAAACTAAATTGGAGAGCAGACTTACTACTACAGAAATGAAATTCTTAAGAAAAACTGTAGGAAAGACAAGGAGAGATATGATACGAAACACAACAATAAGAAGAGAATGCCTGAATCAGGAACCACTGATTGAAATCATCGAGAAGAGGGAATTAGGCTGGCTGGGACATCTTATTAGGATGGAGGAAGAGCGTAAACCGAAACAAATATTTGAGGCCCGACCAGAAGGAAAGAGAGGAAGGGGACGACCCAGGTTGAACTGGAACCAGTACATTTATGGACTGGCACAGAAGAGAGGGAAGACACCGGACGAAGTGAAAAGACTGGCACAGGATAGAACTTCTTTCAAGAAGTGGCTGAAAGGACCCGACGCCTAAGTGGGCATAAGGGAAAAGAAGAAGAAGAAGAAGAAGAATTCGATTGTGTATTACATCCTTCATTCTCTTCGCTGTTTGATTGTGTGTGAATTAATAAATGAGCTCTAACGTGACATCCAACTACAGGGCGATTAAAAATAATTGCGTGGTTCTATATTTATAACAAAGGACAGTCTAAGAAAAATGAATTAATTCTTTCTCGTAAAGTTTTTGCATGCAGGGTGCTACAAGTTTGTTATTTTCAACATAGACTTTTTGTTGATATATACGTATTTTTCGAACAAGTGTTTGGATGCTTCTTGAAAAATTATGTCGCGTGTGCAGTCACTACGAAAGTCTATCCATCCATCTGGCCGCGATCTGACGCCATAGCCTGACTTGTTTATTTTCTCATTTGTAAGTTATTTGTAGGTTTAGACACGTACACAGATAATGAATTCTCATCTTTCGAAGAATTTGTATTGTTTTTAGGCTTCTAGAGTGCAAGAAACTCTTCACTCTTCACTTGTGCAAAGACAAAATGGAATTTTGCAGCTGACTTGAGCAGTGTTGCACGCTTGAGGACATTTTGTTCAATCTGTTCAATCGCACATCTAGAAGTATATTTCGGGAGGGATCATTGTTATCTAGCAAATAATAATGATAATAATAATATACTGTTAAATTTAATTAACAACAATAATAATAACTATTATTAATGAATGAAAATATTAAAATTGCAATCTTTCAGTATGTAACTTATTTCTTAATAGGACCATTGAATTTTGTATTAAGAACTCTTCTACAAGGAAAAATAATTTGAAAATAAATAAGAAATATTTTTCAATGCAGCAAGAAAGATTGTTATCTCCAGCTGATAAAAATAAAGTATACTATTTTTATTTTATGTGCATATTAGATTTTTATCATAGATGCTTTTAATACAAAATTGATTTATTCCAGTTTGCATATAAGTTTGGCGACAATAAAGAAGCTTCATATTACACAAAATGAAAGTATAGTGCTAATTTTATTTTAGTGACAAACACTAATTGTAATTTTATTAAAGATTTTTTGAAAAAAAATATATTTTTAAAATTTTATTACTTGGTGGAGGGGATAATTTTTGTCAGACTTCTTGAGGTTTTCTCGTAACACCAAACACACTTTCTTACGTTTGAGCTTACAAGATTGTAACTCAGAATACATCGGTGGCAACAAGAAACCTTAGAACTGGTTCATTCGGGTCCCGGGTTTGTCATCTGACATCCATCCATTCCACGATCAAGGAAGTTTTTGATCCTGCCTTCAATTAGGAATTCCATGCATACCAATAATTCTACCCACAATGCAACTGCGTGGCGCTGGAGGATTTTAGAGCTTCCATCCCCTGCAAATCCTTTCCGAAGTTGCCGAGTCGTGTCTCGGAATGAGCGGCGCCGTTCAAACAGAGCATTAACACCCCCCGAGACTTTGAGGAGCGGGCTTATTTGTCCCCTGCAGAACAGACACATGGCTTGTGGGGGGAGAAGCAGGTTCATCTGCTTTGAAGTAGAGTCCAGCGTTAAGGTTGCAGGGTTACTGCAAAGGTTTAGCGCACTAACCAAGTAAAATACTAGAAAGTTAGTCTTACACGATGGTTTTGTATATTAGTCCATCTCATTTATTTACGGTAGGAACAGTAAACAAATACTGCTTCGAATCAACAGGATATAAAATAGGGAGCTAAAAATTAATTGATTTATATGGTTAATTTTACTTCATTTTCTGCCACTTTTCTGCCACTTTTGGATAATCGCAACGATGACGACGAGTGATGGATGATATGATGAAATTGATGAAGCGACACATCGCGCTACGACGTCAGGGGTCCTGGGTTCGAATCCCGGCCTGGGCATGGGTGTTTGTGAGTGTCAATTCATCAATTTAATGATATCATCACTCATCCTCATCTTTGCAAATAAGCAAAGGTGGCACAAAAATCTAAGTAAAATAATCTAAATCAATCAATCAATCTAATAATTTCTATTATAGTGCAGGAGGCCTTAGAAAGATCGTTTCGCGGGCTTGCAGCAGACGACAATATGGGGGTGTGTCTGCGAGAACCAATCAGGTCCGCGAATGAGCGAGCCCGGTTGCCACAGCTAGCTCGCTGCACCCTTCTGGAAGGGTGAGTGACCTCTGCCTCTTGCTACCTCGGCCTGTTTGTTCGGCTGAAGAGGAGACGACACGAGAGTATCGGCAATAGTGTGCGAGCGACGTTTGCTGTTAGCCCGCGAAACGCTCTTTCTAAGGCCTCCTGCACTATAGTGAGTTTACAAAAAAGCAAAATCTGATTGCTTTGCCCTCTGGTCCTGCTAAACTATACACTCAATGTTAATTATTTATTATTAATTGTAGTCCAAGTGATTCCCTAAAAGGTTGAATTCCGGTCCACGAGAGCAAGTGTTGAAAATACTTTTAGAAATATAGAAATATGGTACATATTTGACATAGATGCATATATCATGATCACGTACTCAGATTTCACCATGGGGTCTCCGAAATGCACTAACTCTCTAACCTTGTTAAACACGAACGTTTATGGCTGCAGCAACACAAGCCTTCCATCTGTCCCTATCCTGGGCAAGTTCAATCCAATCTTTTCCATCCTTACCGATTTCCTTTAGGTCCATCTCAACGTTATCCCTGCATCTTCGTCTTGGCCACCGAAATGCACTAATAAAAGCAAGATTGCGAGAACTAACTTAACAAGATAAGAGAGTAGATTATAATAGGTTTATCTGTGGTAAATCTGTCCCAAACAAATATGTGCATGTAGCTTAATCAACGCCCTAGGGTTATATAACCAAATTGACAGTTGCTCTTGTTGGGTTGCATACCTTCAAGGCCAATAAGAACTGGTTCAGGCAACTTCAAATGCTTCGCAATAGCGAGCGTTTCGTAGGTCTGCAGGCAGGTTCTGCGTCGATTTTAGGGCCCCGCCCCCGACGGCGGCATTTCCATGTTTTAATGCTCCATCAGTTCGAAGTAGTTGGAAATGTGGGAACCGTGCTGTAGAAACACTAACGGGATGACAGAGGTTTTCTACTAATTTGCTTGTGTGCGTATTCCTAGGACACATATGTATGTGCTTACCAATAAGACAGGCGGGCAAAATAGTACCTCCTGATGCCGTAGTAGTAATGCTCTCACCTTGTAATCAAGAGGTCTCTGGATAGATCCACGATGGGTTTAGGTTCAGTCCCGATTGGTCTATCTGATCATTTCATGCTTATGTAGGCTATTCAGGACTATGCCTGCAATGAAATTATTACAGTCATTGATTTCTCGTATCTCACGTTGAAATTCTTATTCAGATTCCCATCTAGTACTAAAACTCTTGTGTGAAATATGAGGGTCAAATGAAAAATCTTAATTTGATTTTGTTTTTTATCCATTAGATTTGTTCATGCACAAAGGTTGCACAAGTTTCCTACATCTTACCATAGACCCATACATATATTTTCCAGCAAGTTAGTGCCTTTATACTTAAAGAAGTAGTATAATGCTTGTGACGCACGTGCAGCCAGTTATAATGAGCCATTGAGAAGGTCTTGCCACTCATCTGCTTGCGAACTGGTGCCATTGTCGAACTTCCTTCTCAGTTTGTAAACTTGTTGGTGCGGTAAGCGCGCATATAGAAAGCAAGTTTTCATTTTCCGGAAAAAAATTATACGTTTTAGTTTTCCAAAGCGCAGGAAACCACTGCTCTTTGCTCGTGCAAGTATGTGGAGGAGGCGCCATCTTTAAAAATGACAAAACATGGCGATTGAAACTCACTTGATCAGTGTTGCAGCCTTGAGGCCGTTTTGTAAATAACAGTTGAAACTTTCATGATGGAGTAGTGGTAATGTGGTTGTCTTGCAATCAAGGGGTCCAGGCTTCGATTGCTGGAGGAGACACATAGTGCTTCGGATTCCAATTTAAACTGTAGGTTCAGTCCCGAGTAGCCTACCGTGCTTAAAGTGGACTTAAAACACAAAATCAATCAGTTGATACCTGATGTAAATTGGAGGATAAATTTGAACAGATGTAAATAAATTAAAATGCTTCAAATAGTGTTCACCGTGGACTGAAACTCACGACCGGATACTATTTATCATGCAAGAACGTATTATTCGTAAGCGAAATTGACGTAGAAATTTGTCGTATGTTGAGAAATGATTATCCTCCTTACATACGTTGCGTGGTAATACAGTAATTTGTCTTTTCTTCAAGAGAGGTCAGTCAATCCCAATCCTGTGGTTAGGAGACAGGTTTCCTTTAGAGATCCGTCCGAATGCTGCAGTTAAGTCACGTTGTGACGGCGTGTGTTACACATGTGTTCGGTTTTTCGACTTGTGTTTCCTAAGTGACTGTTTGCTTTGCGTGTTGTAAACAATGGCGGATACCAGCCGATTTGCTATTGATAAATGGAAGTCTTGTTGTTAGCGTATGGATGCACAAAAAGAGGCGAACTTGATATAATTTTTTATTTTTGTTATTTAGCGTCGCTTCACTGCTACTTTGGATACTCGCGACGATGAGCATGAGTGATGATATGATGAAATTGATGAAGTGACAATCACAACGAGCACCCGTGTCCAGGTCAGGACTCGATTCCGGGACACCTGAAGTCGTGGAGCTATGATAACCACTTCGCCACGAAAATCAGCCAAGAGAAGGGACCAAATGGTGAAATGTATGAAAAAATCGGAGAAAATATTTTTCATTTGCTTCAGTAAACCATCTCCAACCGATACGAATTTACGGAAACTTGAGAAGGAAACCTTTGCATTAATTACCGTATTTTTTTTAAAAAAATAATAATATTACATCACTATTGGATCTTGACTTTTGGTGCACCCTGTAGATTAAATTATTTCATTTTGATATAACAGGAGAAACTGACAGAATGTAATGGAACGTATGTATTATTGATGGCTATAAACCTTCAATATAAGGTGTGGGCCCATAATAATAATAATTGTTTATTGTTAGTGCTAATCATAGCAGTGACCAAATATGAAAATAATAATAACCAGGTCCTATTTTCAAAGTCGCGTTTCGAAAGACGCAAGCCGCATGCCACCAGCGCTTTGAAAATTAAACCAATGTTGCAATAACAAAAGCTGGGCCAAGATATATTACCTTAGTTTCACAATTCTTCATAACTTAATAACTAACTTCCTTTTTCGGACTCGACTTTTCCCTCCGCAGTATATTTATCGGGATTACAGGATTACGACCGGTGATAAATTGCTGAAACTGCCACTACCTCGTAACCCAGTTCTCCAACATCGCCGTGGAAGCTCGCAGTGTCTGTTTCTTGGCATCGTGCCACGGTTTTTCGGTGGTCGGTAACTAGAGCCGCCAGCGGCACGTTGCTGAAGCTCGACATCAAGGCTATTGTGGGCTTAATCTGCTAGTTCTCTTCGCTCGTTTCTTTTTTCTACGTTTGTTTTTCACGGTTAAGGGAGGGGTTGAATGAAATAATCTGGAGATTTCACTGGTGGGTAATGTACCAACCTATTATTTGGGCTGATGTACGTCATGAGATTCAACGATAAGCGTACCTGATTTAACCGTTTAATTTGTTTTATTCTTTCAGTGCGATTCCGTGCAGAGTTTCTCACAAAGGTACTGAAAAAAGTTCAATTATCAACAAAAGAATAGGTTGATTTATGATTGGCTTTTACCACAGAATGGCTACACCATAGGCTACAGCGTGACATCAGTGGTTACAGCATGATTAGCCAGTTCGTTTGGATCTCATGTATTAACTACAGCTCGACAAATGAAGCTACAGTAAAACCTCGTTAATCCGGAGTAATGGGGGGATAAGTTGACCGGTTTAACGAAAGTCCGGATTAACTTAAATAACCTAAAAGAACAGTAGAATGTGAATTAAAACTCCGTTTATAGCAACAAAACACGTTTATTATGGTGTATTTAAAGGGCATAGTCCTAAATACACTATACAGTACAGTAAAATGTAAAGCAATACGACAATGCAGTACGTACATACGCGATACCCATATTATGATGACGTGCGCGGCGATTGTTGACTTCTAGCCACATTTAAAACCTTGCATTCTGCTTTTCTTATTGGCCTTTTGCCTATCCGGATTGAGCGAAGTCCGGCTTATCGGGGTTCGAATTAACGAGGTTTTACTGTATTTATTGAGTAATTTTGTACGGCAATAAATACTCCAATAAAGTGAATTCTAACCCATTCACATTTACTGTCTGGCATTTCATATCAATAAACCGATAATAGCAGTATTTGGATATATTATTCAATTATTCATTGCATTAAGTCGGTGTACACGTACTTATAGACGCGTAACATAAAGTAAAATTATAACAACTTTCCATTGCTTATTGTGAAGACCTCCGTGACGAAGTGGTTAGCGCAGCGTTACACGACGCCAAGGGTGCTGCACTAGAATCCAGCCGTGGGCATGGGTGTTCTTTTTATTTGTCCTGTGGCGTGCCAAAGGGGGGTTGATGGGGGTTATAACCCCCCCTTTTGCCCAGTATTCCTAGAAAAAAGAACGTCAAAGGTAGGAAAATATGTAAAAATGAGAGCTGACTACCAAGAAAAAGTATACATAAGCCCTCTCTTCCGAAAATCCTGGGCACGCCACTGTCTGTGTACCTTCGTTTATTTCATAATAGTTTCATAGAATAGTCTCATTCTCAGCGTCGCGATTAGTAAAAGTGGCAGAAAGGCGGTGCTAAATAACAGAATTCAAATAAAAAACAAATCATTACTTATTGTAAATAAAACTGGCCTTAACACTTCTTAACTTTTTCAAGTAAATACTCCATCACTTATGAATACAAAGACGATCATGCAATGAACGTGTGCTCCCTCACCGAGTATTGCTACAGTATACAAAACGTACTCTCATTTTGATGTGAATGAAATAAACTTAAAATAAAATTAAAAATAAAACTTCAGAAATTTGGCAAAGAAATCGTTAAGTTGGAAACTATGCAAGGGGTTACAATATTCATACGAAAATCGAGCATGGGTCCATATTTTGATAACTTATTGTGTGATCACAAGCACATACTCATTTTGTGTTAATACGATCCATTGGATGCACCTATGACGTATGTTACCACATTACTTGTCCATCTTGGACTCCACCATCTTTCAATTCATTAAAACTTAATTTAGAGATGGTCATGTGAGGAATGAATTTTGTTTACAATTTTCCATATATCCACTTCTCATTTATCCTTAAAAATCTGGAAGTTGGATTTTGGATATTATATATTATTAGATATGGAATACAAATAAATATGAAACATTACGACGGTAGTTCCCGCTGCAGCTCGGTTTTGCTCTACTAGCACGAACGAACTCCAGCGCTGAGCCACCCGTACAATGGGTTCCCGATTAGCAGTGATGGGAGACTTCACACACTGGTATCAAGAGAACCAGGTGCCTTTTTACTTAATAGTGCAGTTGGGGGAAAACAAATGTCTGGTCACCAAAATGATAGAACCAAGATCCAGATCACTCTATAACAGTATCTTTATTTTACATAAGGGATGCATAATTCATATAAATCACCAGTGTTTAAATTCCCACATAAATAAAAAAACACTATAGTACTTACATATTTATGGCATCAACACTACTCTTCAGGGGTATACACTTGGTTACACACTTAACACTTTATTTTATATACCTGAAAAACATATGGCACGGGTGGGCATGGACAGATAAGTTGTTGCAAGCTCCAAAATTACACTAGCATGGGTGGATGGCAAAAAATCTTGCAGAGGTGGATGCCTGGTAATCAACTACATCTCATGCTGACAAAATTGAGTTTGGATCGGCATCACGCAATCTGATGCAAATAGATTCTCATCTGCACTGTTTCATATACAAAGAAGGCATTATGGTGGCCACATGGCATCACACACTTCTGGCGGGAATTTCCTTGCTACTTGTTTCTCACTGATTTATGCACATTGTGTAGCTCAAATTTGTTTGTGGAGTGTTTTGGATCACTTATGGTTGGATTCACAAACTCCACAGGGACCACATGGCCCAAAATACTTTATCTTTCACACTTGATGCAGCAACCACTAACTGTTGAAGTGCACTGCACCTAAGCTGCTCTATGACTGGTTTCCTGTGACATCAGACCTTCTGTGAGCTCTGATTGGCTGCTCAAGGCACCCTTGAAGCTCTCCTTGAGGCTTTTGGGCCTTGCTACGTTTGCTAGCCAGCCCTTGCCTAGCATTTTTTATTTTGGTTGTCTGGATGTAACAAATTAGCATCAAGGTAATATTAATTTGGAAAAATAGTGAAACCGAATGTTTTCTTAATAAAGACAGGCTCTGTGATATAATTTTTGAGTTATGTGAGTTGGACAGTACCTGGGGAAATGTTATTTCCAATGTGATTTGTGATTTTTTTTTTAGTGGAGGCCACATGTTTTGCTTAGGCTGCCATGCTGGCATCTAATAAGAAATTCTACATTATTTACAAAGGGTTGTTGTCTTTTTCAATTAAATGGGAGAGTTTATGATCTTATATACTTTTGGGAATGTCTGGCCAAAACTTGGTTGGTCATAACATGTACATACTACATAATTACTTTTAGTTGCTTGATTAACAATTTTAAAGTTTCAATGCATGTATGTATACACACACACACACACACACACACACACACAACAATTTAAATTGTGTGTGTGTGTGTGTGTGTGTGTGTGTGAAGAATCCAGCACCACTTCATTATCACTGTAAGGTACGACGCTACCTTAATGAACATCTGCCTCACCACTGGATTGGCTGTGCAGTTGAATATAATCTGGCATTTCGCAATTGGCCACCAAGGCCACCTGATCTTATTTCTTATGAGTTTTTCTTTGAGGATATGTGAAGGACGCTGTGTATGTTCAACCCCTTCCGAAATATCTTCTAGTTACAACGGTGAATTGTTAGTGCCTTCGAAATCGTAGACAACGGCATGTCTCGGGTATCATTATCATTTGAGCGTTTGCAGTGTGACACGTTGTTCCCATATTGAATCTTTGTGAGTCATGTGAGTATATAACTGAGTACAGTTGTTTTATTCTTTTTTTACTTACCCTGTATAATCGCGTATGTACCTCGTATATAGTGAGTGAGTGTGTGTGTGTGTGTGTGTGTGTGTGAGAGAGAGAGAATCTCAAACGATGTGTTGTAAGAGATAGAAAAGGATGTGTTATATTTTTAATGGAATGACCCAAGCAAGTATAATATTAATGCTAGTCTCATACAGAGTATGCTGAGATACATTTGCATTTGTATTTCCAAGTCTCATAGCGGGGTACAAGTCCAGTAGTTGCGTGAAAAGAGATTAGAACTCTATGCCACTTGTCTCGTGCACCAAGCTGCAGATTCCGAGAATAGTCTATTATAAATAAGCGTCTGATCATGAAAACCATCCAAGACATCATTCAAAGTGCACTTTCGGCGCTTAGCTTTATTTAAGGAACGGTTCCCCTTCTCTCAAAGTACTCCATAATCCTCCATTCTGAAATTTAATTTACACAGCTTTCTCGCCCTTGAAATGACAGCAGCGTGATTGATCTTCATTGAACCTCGACCAATGGAAATCTAAAGATACTCGCAGTAGACGGCAAAGGTGAAGTTTGAGGAAGACTTGCTAGCTGATTTCGATACGCATGCACTCAAAATGGGTACCAATGATGTGCGTTTACATGTAAACAACGATAGTCTACATTTTACACGTAGACTCTTTTATACACTTAGATGACGTAATCTATGTAAACAACATGGCTGCGTATCAGTTGCTGATGTGTGAGGAGAACGTTTCATACGCTCCCTTCCGAATTCGAACAATTTCTCACCTAGGAAAGAACGTAACATAAGAAATATTCCAGTGTTTTATGGGAAAAATACTAATTTTGCCTAACAACTGCCACCTGTTGTTCCTTTTTTGCGTACTATTTATCTTCTTTCATAGTTGATGATAGAAGAGAAGAGAAATTTTGTTGTAAATAGGATTCTTGCAAGTTCGTTAGGAACCAATATAGTTGAAAATGTCACTTCCCTTTCATGAAAACCTTGAAAATTAATTTTAATGCACTTTAGATTGTGTACTTAGTCTATGTAAATTACAACCCAATGTAATCTACGCGTCGATTACGTGTAGACAACGCATGTAGACGTAAATTTATAGTGTACGGCACATCACTGCTTGGTACGCATGCGCTGTGATTGAAGATGTCGTTCGAGTCCCACACCAACGACTTGTTTGCCTGACCGCTGCGCAGCGTTCGTATTAAAGAACAACGTTCCAAATTCTAATGGCACAATCTAATTAAAAATATGACACCTTCTTCTTTACTTCAATTTGCTTTGGTCATTGACACACAGCGTACACACCCAGAGAACACGCCACTGAATACAGGTTGCCTTCACAAGATCAACAAGACATTCTGAGACAAGTATCTCTCTTTACCTCTCAGGCTTTTGTTCACGTATACGTGTACGTCCACACAACCGTATTGATGTGTAACCGACCAGAATTTCACTCTATAACCTTTCGATCGTCACAAGTCTCTACGACATTGATGAACATTTTACAGTATCACTTCGTGGAAGAACTCCCTCAGAGAAACAGTAAACATCGCTTCCCCCCCAATTGACTGAAATTACACGATCTGTTTTCGCTCGCAGCCATTCAACACATGCTCCTCTGACGTCAAATGGATTTAGATTCCTAGAAACTCGTTACAACCAGGGGGACCGTTTGGAAAACACAGATGCCGTTGCCATGGATACGGACACTGACGACAACTAATTGGTAACTTGATACCCACCCCGCTTCCTCACCCCCCCCCCCGAGCAGTAGTTACCACCTTTCGGCTCTGCGAAGAGTGCTCCTGCTTTAATAAAAAGGTGATCTAGCGCTTAGGCACCCTAGACACGTTCACATTAGCCTATAATGGCGACACAAGCCTTGAAATCGGACGAGATGCACAAGAACCACAGCTTTGTGCAATGCGAGTCACCTGTGTCACATATTAGCATTTAGAAACATGCGAAGATGGATTTGTAGTAAAGGTTCAGCAGTTTCTCGTTTTGGATAGTTTGAAGTCCTTTGAATAAAGACGGTGATAAAAGGAAATTAAAGAAGACGATGGAAGCATTATTACCTCAATATATTACTAAACAAAATACTAAATCTGGTAAGAGGAGTTGGTAAAAATTTGTTAGAAACATTCTGGATTTCAAGAAATTGAGTTCACGTTCCAAACTTCTTTTGGTTTGATTAATTGATTGATTGATTTGGTGTTTTTAAGTCCACTTTATTCACAGTAAGGCTACTTGGGACTGGACCTACAGTTTAAAGTGGGATCGGAACCACTATGTGCCTCCACCGGGTATCGAACCCGGGACCCTTTGATTACAAGGCGACGACGTTCTTTTTGTTTCTATCGGGTTGGTGTAAATGGAATTTTACCATACCTTAGCATTTCAAATAGTTGAACCAAATCTGCCTTAAAAACTCGAATTAGCTTTAGGTGTTACTAAAGACGAGAATGAAACATCATATTTACAAGGAGGATTTACATGTACTAAAAACTAAGAAATCATATGTGCAAATATGTCGTAAAAATCTTTTAAAAAATACAAAAATTAACATAAACAGCAATTAAGAATACAATTCTACTCATATAGATAAGAATACAAAGAATGAATGAAGTAACATTATTGTGTGCTTCGGCACATATCGCTATTTTGCACCTTTCAATGTACACGGTGTGCAAAGAGTGAAAGGTTCAAGGTTGTAACAGAACAAAGGCAACACATTAAAAAGGTAAAAATATACTAAAAACTTGCGCACAAACAGTGGAAGAGAGACCAGCTCTTGTCAAAAAGCTAAAGAAATAAATTTCTTAAAACACTGTCGTCATCTCCCAACAGGGATGATGGACAATTCGGAAGATTAAAAGCGTCTCTGAGAAAAGTAAAATTAGCATAGTCAATAAGAATGTGATTATCATTTAAAATGACGTTACACGCACGAAACATTGGAGGGTCCAGCCCTTACAGATAGTGGTCGTGTGTGAGACGGCTGGCCGCAATCCGCAGTCGAGTTAGAATAACTTTTCTCGACGATAGGAATGGTATGACGAACGGCATGCACCAATAGTGGGCTTAATAGTGCTAAGCTTGTTTCCCGTTACTTCAAAAAGTAAAATCACCACACAAACAAAATATGTAAAGTTTTCAGTTAAACTGAATATGTTTGAGTTTGAGTTGGTGTTTTAAGTCCACTTTGAAACTGAATATGTTAGATCAGAACTACTTATACTCGTAACAGCAATTGATGTTGAAATATTCAACTCAGATGTTATCAAAATGTACAATACACGGTTAGCCTAAAAGAAATAGACAGTATAATTGAAATTGAAATTTGTTTTTTTTTACATCAGAAAGCATTCAGTACTATCGTATAGAGAAAGTATTCAAGTTTATGACCTCTGCTTTTCGTTTGTCTTCGTGACGTCAGCATCACGTGAGCACCCTTGACGTAAGTCGAGCAGTATGGCTGCTAGCCAGGTGGAGAAGGCTTTCTGCGTGATTTAATTTGCAAAAACAAATTCTGTTACTATCGTTCAGCGTCGTTTTAGAACACGGTATGGTAAACAACCACCCACAAGGCAGTCCATCTACCATTGCAATAAGAAAGTTGAGGAAACTGGTTGTCTGTGCAAGGGAATAAGTCCTGAGAGAGGAGAACTGGACTATCGCATTCATATCTGTCGTGTTACAAAAGGGTCACACATAGAACACTCGTAACTTACCAATGCAAACTTCAAGATATACTTTTCAAACCATGTAAGTATTTCAGCCGTATTATTAAAACTCTTCTTAATGTAAAACTTCTAGGCTAACCCAGTATTTATCTGTAGGTACTAGTCTATATGTTGAGAAAGATATCCAAGATTACATGACGTCATAGGAGTTTCTTTTATTTCGGATGGAAACCGAAGGCGTGACAATAAGCCTTTTCTTGTAAAGACTGAGTAACTTGCTAATTCCTTTCTAGCAACCCGTCTACAGCCATCAGTTTCGCGATTAGCCAAAAGTAGCCGAAAAGCGATAATAAATAAGAAAGGTAAACGGTTACCAAGAATAAGAATTATCTTCATAGTAGGATGAATCCGCCAACCTGTGAAGCTACCGAGAGGCGACAGAGGGAGTTATTGCGAGGAAACTCCAGCGCCCAGCATCTGTCAGATGCCGATCGTGAACTTGACAAACGAGCATCAGATTCGCGTTCTTCTCCCCCCCCCCCCCAAAAGCAAGGAATTGGGTCATCAATCACACTGGAAGTATTCGGTCGCTGGGAACGGTTTTGCAAAGGCCGTATCCGCCGAACCTTTCGCTGGAAGCGGAGGAATTGGGTTAATTGCCTTCCACCGGCTGTTGGGACAGGCGGTTATCTCCCGCGCCGGTGTTCGAAGGAAGGACCCAATCCAGAACCATTTCTGACAACGTGTGAAATGCGATAGGATATTCGTCAATAACGAATGCGTTCAAAAACAACAAAAAATCGTGAAATACAATTGAAGGAAATGGAAGATTTGTCAACCCTTCTCTTTGAAGGGAGGGAGAGTACTTTTATTTCACACTAGCTGATTACCCGGCGTTGCCCGAGTATTTATTTATCCCAATCTTGTATTAGACAGAAAAATAACGAATTCTAACTATAGTGTAAAATGTAACTAATTTTAAACGTGATCGTGAATGTCACCAATTAGCTTAGTGACTCCGAAAAACTATGGATTCGACCCTAATCTAGGTCATTTGTGGCATTTTAATATTTTTCACGCCCTCTCACCCACCATGTCGATAGGTGATGAACTTGGAGTTGAACCGCATTGGGAGTGTCACGAAAACTATGGATTTCATTCGCAAAACAGCCTGAATGTTAGACAACCCGAGAAACACTATCGTTGTACGGATTGCATAGAGTCACGGATGTCTGTTTGTGCGGAATTTATTATCGGTGGTTCTCGATTATTTTTACATGTCACCCCTTCCCACCCCACCCCTAGGGGTGTCAGGGGTGTCTTACCCCACAGTATTTATTTCCAGATTCCAAGTGATACGTGTACCAAGTTTGGTAGAAATTGCTCCAGGCGTTCTAGAGTTATGACGGAACAAACAAATATCTATACACACACACACACACACACCCAGACACACACATACATCAATTTTTATATACCCTATATAGATTAAGCACAGCATGTGCTTTTTGTACAGTTGTGGAAAGAAATACTTCCCCCGTCGACTAACGCGAGCCCCACAGAGGATTATACTGTCCGAGAGTCCAAACGCCACAGCCTCGCTAGTCTGGAAAGTACAGGGTGCACTACGTGGAAAAGATGTTGGCATTTTGGGCGCCTTTGGAAAGTGTCACTCCTTACACTCCCAAGTGAGTTCTGTACATGTTGGATGTGCATAAATGGGCTTTCAGTCCGAAGCACCAAGTGACATGTGCCCCTTGGAAGCGAACCCTCGTGCGACTTTTCCCCAGAAGCGACATCACATGACGTGTTGCTCGGACTGGGTCGTTTTTCAGTGGCGTGCATCGTGTCGCCTCGGTCTGTTGTTCGGGCATGCTTGCTCATAGACTCAAGAGGCTCGACAGTGTCATATATATCAATAGTGTGGGACTATCACTCAGTTTGAAAGTATTTCGTTTTTCAAACCGACAATGAATTACGAAAAGCACATGGTATGTTATTCCTCGTGGAGGCACATAGTGGTTCGGATCTCACTTTGAAACTGTAGGTCGAGTTCCGATTAGCCTTACTGTGCATAAAGTGGACTTAAAACACCAACTCAATCAATCAATCAAAGCATGGTATGTCATGAGGCGTCAATTGAGCTAGCAATTTTCAAGAACGGCGCAGTTCAAGCAACACTCAAGCAACAAGCGACACATTCAGCTTGTCGTAACCAAATGCTACAAGTATTTCTGGAAGTTGGGATCGAAGTGAGACGTATTGTCTGTCACCTGTCGCGTGTCGCTTCGGTCTGAAAACTCTCTGAAGGCGCCAAAATCAAACAAATAGAATACAACGCACTTTGCTGGTTTCACTACATGGCAGATGAGGTTCGCGCTCATTCATTTGCTCTAGTACTATTTAAATAATCCGTGGCGGAGTGGTTAGCACAACGCGCTATGACAACATGAGTCCCGGGTTCGAATCCAGGCCTGGGCATGGGTATTCTCTGTGAATGTCCGTTCATCAATTTCATCACTCATCCTCATCGTCGCGATTAGTCAAGAGTGGTAGAAAAGCGATGTTAAATAACAAAAATTAATTGAAATGAAATGTTTAAAGAATCACCTTTGACTTGTCATAAGAAACGAGATGAGAATGACCCCAAGAGTCCCTACATTTATTGATAGGTCATATATTTTATTTATCGCAATCACAAAGTTATTTAATTAGTGACAAAGCCTAATGTGGGTACATGTGTAGCATAGTTTCATGTTGGAATTATCCAGACAATGCTTATGCACAGAATGGCTCTGCCGCTTACCCAACTTACGGCTGATGCATCCATTATGATCGAGATCGAGAATGTGTGGGGCCCTACCTCCACACCCCCTATGCGATTTCTTTATAGAGAATGGAATAAATTTGCTTTATTATAATGCAGACAAAAGTACAGCGATTCAATATCTATTAGCGTTTTCGTGTTAATAACAATTGAATATAGTGTTCCCGATCACTCCCACATTTTACGACGCAATCTAGTAACAATTTGCATTGTTGCAAATGGATTGTTGTCACCGTGTTTCATTTCACCCTTCCCTCATGCTGTGTTGGGTATTTTTGCATTGTCATATCGTCCCCCAACGCGTACGTTGAAACAAGGCAAAAGCTGAACAGTATCTTAATTAAATCCCACGTAACGTCATTGCATTTGCCAACGTGCGAATGACAGTGTTTCGACGCTAGAAAAAAGTAACATGTGAACATTGCAAAACCAGAAATTACCAAATGAATTGACAATCCTCGTTTCGTGGACTTCGGAAAGTTAACTGGACGCGACAAACGTCTAATCAATAAGTCATTTGATTCCATCTACCCGCTGGACGGAGTCTGTTTACAGCTGATTGCCCCCTCTCGTGCATAATGCATGTGCAATGCGTTGGTAATGAGAACCTGGCTGCTTTTCAGTGTGGATGACGGCAACCGCGACAGGGGTAACAAGCAGAGCTGCACGGAAAATGACCACAATATTAATCATCAACTTGCATTGATACGATAGAATTGGAACTGGAAAGCTTTAATTATCAGAAGTTTACTCGTCCGTGTAGATAGGCTTACAGTTACACATGATTTCAGACCATCAGTGTATCTGGTCTCTGATTCCTTTGATGGTCACGGATACTAAATTTATGTCATCATTTCTATCTCTCTCTCTCTCTCTCTCTCTCTCTCTCTCTCTCTCTCTCTCTCTCTCTCTCTCTCTCTCTCTCTCTCTCTCCGTTTCTTCTTCCACCCTTTTGTACATATATTTCTTTCTTACGCTTCCTCGTTCCTCTGTTTTTCTTTCTTCTTGTTTCTCTCTTCCTCTGTTTGTTTCCCCCTTACCCTGCTAAGATTTTTCTTCCTTTCTCTTCTTCCTCCGTTTTCGTATATATGTTCCTTTCAGGAGCGTATGTCCCAGGCTAGCTAGGCTGTCTGCGAAGCCTGAAGCCTAGAAAGCAAACTACTGAAGAAAAATCGATTAGGTACTGTAAATTAACCTGATTTCAAAAAAGATAATGGCGATTCTGAGGTTGGCAACCTGAATTCTCAGGAGTTGGCAACCTGAATTCTTAGGAGTTGGCAACCTGAATTCTCAGAAGTTGGCAACCTGAATTCTCAGGAGTTGGCAACCTGAATTCTGAGGAGTTGGCAACCTGAATTCTTAGGAGTTGGCAACCTGAATTCTTAGGAGTTGGCAACCTGAATTCTTAGGAGTTGGCAACCTGAATTCTTAGGATTTAGCAACCTGAATTCTTAAAAGTTGGCAACCTGGATTTTTATAATTTTGCAACCTGACTACCGTTGGGATGGGAACGGTGGTTCCTTGAAGACGTCAAGAATGAGCCTAGTCTTCTCCCCCCCCCCTCCTCCATAGCCTAGGACCAGGTGTCATATTGAGTTAGTCCAGATCTTAGGCTCAGCATACGCCACTGTTTCCTTCCCTTCTCTGTTATCTATCTATCTTTTTCTTGTTCTGTTTCTCTATTTCGATTCTCTGCCGAGCTCCGTGGTGGAGAGGTTAGCACAGATCGCTACGACGCCAGTGGTCCCGAGTTCGAATCCCGGCCTGGGAATGGGTGTTCTTTGTGAGTGTCCCTTCATCAATTTTATCATATCATCAATCATCATCATCATTCGATAACTTGGACGTCCAGAACTATTCACTTTCTAGACACATCCAGTTGATTGAAACTTATAATAAATCGACTAATGTTGTTATCGAACGAAGGATCACTTATAAATCGTCGCAGAAAAGCTCGCTGAACAGAAACAGCAGAGCCACACCTTACAAATTTAATGATAGAAAAGGAATTCTGCACAGGAGTTGCCATCTTGTAATACACCTACTTCGTTACTGATGGGAAAGAAATTATGAGGTGCTCAGGGTAACAAACTTCCACCGCTGTTCTTTATCGTACAGGTACGATATAAACATTCGCCTTCGTCTGTTTCAATATACCAACTACTTGAAACCACAATAATACTTTTGGGGTACGGATTATATATATAATTGTTAGATGTGTATATTGTGGAGGGAACAAGGAAGACATCGTAAATCGTAACTTTATCAAGCCATCCATCGAAACTCGGTCAGGCATTCAGTAATTGTAACAACAACATTCTAATGACGTCGAAACACACGACGTTCTTCTGTTACTACCGGGTTCGGCAACTGTCTCAAAACAAATAAACAATCGTAATTCCGTAACCAACGACAGAGTCAGATAAAGTCTTAGGAAAATTTGGGAAAGGGACAGTTGCTAAGAATCGTCCAAGAACCAGGAGAGTCTGCGAGCTTTCGTTGTGGACGTTTTATAATCTATAGCGTCGCGATTGACCACGTAAGTAGATATGCGATGGAGAGTATCTGCAAACAGTAAAACAAAAATGATTGCAGTTGGCAACACTGTACGTATCCAGGAGACACAGGTACGGTGAATGGCCGTTGCGGAGCGACTCTGCCCCCGTGAGATAGGCAACCAGCCATTAGCGAGTGTGTGCTGAGTGAAGGGTAATGAAGGATACGAAGTAAATATACAATTTTTCTAGTCGACAGATACGCACGTTACCTCTCCCCCCACCAATAGTCTATATTCCAAATGTCTCTTCGTTCGAGATCACAGTTGGCTTGGAGGTTAACAACCCTCCAGGTAAGATCCAAAACGTAATCTCTGACCCGTTGTATTTCTTTCAACAACATTGCTCACGTGTTGTTCTACCTTTCCTTCTCTCTCTTTTTGAACTTCTTGAACTCTTTCTTACTCCTTCTCTTCCTGTATCTTTTCTATTTCTTTCTTTTCTCTCTGTTCTCTACAGGCTGTACCAAAAGTCCCATTACCCCCTCTTCGAATTGTAGACAAACTTGCAAAATGTTATTTTAACAGCATGCGTAAGATGAGAGAATGATATACCATTAAATCAGACCAATGGCCACCATTTACTCTGTGTGCACACCACCATTTTCATGGCACAGTATTATTCTCCTCCAGGTGCGATGCGATGTGAAATCCTCCGTAACATGGCTGGCGTGAAGGAAGCAAACGCACTGCGAACATCTTCTTGAAGTTCCTCAGTTGTCTGATAACGATTATGGGCGACTTTATGTTTGATGTGCCCCCATAGCGCATTATCAGAAGTTGTTAGATTTGGACTTTGGGGTGGCCATTTTAAGGGTGCTGGTAAATTTGGCAATCCTCGTCCAATCCGTTTGTCTCTGAACACATCATTGAGGAATTCTCTTAAAATGGCCACCCCGAAATCCAGATCTGCGATCTTATGTTACACAGGATTTCACATCGCACCTGGAGGCAAATAATACTGTGCCATGAAAATGGCGGTGTGCACACATATCCTCTGGAGTAAATGGTGGTTATTGGTCTGATTTAATGGTATACCATCCTCTCATCATACGCATGCTGTTAAAATTACATTTTGCAGGTTTGTCTACAATTCAAAGGGTGGGGGGGGGGGGTAAGGAGACTTTTGGTACACCCTGTATATTTTCTATAATTCCTTGTCTCACTCTTTCTTCTTGTCTTCTGCTTTTAGTCTCTTTCTTTCTCTGTGCTCTTTTCTCTCTTTTTTCTTCACACACACACAGTTCTTTCTATACATGTCTCTCTCTTTCTGTTCGTCTTATTCTTTATCTATTTCTCCGTTTTTGTTTTTACGTTTTCTTTGCTTCACTTGTCATTATATTTTTGTCTTTCTCTCTCCCTTTTCTTTTTCTCTTTATTTACTCTTTCTTGATTTCTCGCTGTCTGTGTGTCTTGCTTTTCATGTACTTTTTCTTATTGACAATAAATGTGCTATAAGCAGAATCGATTACCCCTTCATTGGTATTTTTTGCTTACCCATTTAATAGAACGGTCAATCATCATGATTGCACGAAACATACATTTGGCAACAACAGCTCGCAAATAGTAAACTGATTAGTGGCGGAAACTGTACCAGGATACACCGTCTGCATTTTAAAAGTAAGGACCAGTTACTTGATTCAGAAAGTAACTAAGTTCCAGTTCTAGTTACTTATTTGGAAAAGTAACTCATTACAGTTACTGGTACTTGAAGAAAAGTAATTGTAAGTTATTTGTACAGTTACATTCTGCTGGGAATTTTCTTGCTCACAAATTCAATGATCATTAAGTGTAATCAAATGAAATATATGGAGATTTACATCTGTTTTATTTATGTTCTTGGTACACAAGTCTTCATGTATGTTCATATTATTACAACATACAAGAAATGATTAACAAAAGCTTCTGTTTAGCTCGACTACCAAGTTACAAATGAAGCAGCAATGCACCGAAGACACTGAAGATTTTTACGCGCAATTAGAAATGATGAATTGCATTGAAGAATGGATATTCTAGCCTTGATTTACGCGATTCCACGAAAATGTGTTTACCTTAGCATACAGAGATGAAAGTTGGAAACAAGACTTCCCAAATTTTGCTCTTCCCCCAAGTTCAAAATTTTAACAATTAAGTGTCGTAAAAGAACTATTTAAGTAACTGTTGTAACGTTACATCTATTGCAAAAAGTAACTTTGTTACAGGTACAGCTACTTGCTTTTAAAAGTAGCTCGTTACATTAATATAATTGCTAAAACCAAAAGGAACTGTTACTCGCTTTCGGTGCGGGTTCTATTTCTGTCGGAAGATACAAACTTTCAGTGTTGACCCAGGATAGAAGTAGCGGGCTCCGGTCTCGAAAGCCAGAAAGCAGTGACGAAGGGACACGATACTCTGACCACGCGTCACTCAACGAAAATCCTCTTGTCAGGCCTTGGCTTTCAACTACAGTTCTTGTCTGGTGTTACGGTGAGCGACCTACATGCTGGCAAGGGAAGTGGTTGATTGATTGATTGATTTGGTGTTGTAAGTCCACTTTATGCACTGTAAGGCTAATCGGGACTGGACCTACAATTTAAAGTGGGATCCGAAACACTATGTGCCTCCAGCAAGGGAAGTGGGGAGCGGACCTTCCAGACAACAGCTGTGGCACCGAGAGTTACGACGTCGCGGGAGGAGGTGCTGCGTGCATCTCGTTCTAAAGGTTGCTGCGTTTCTCATTGCGCTCCCCATTTCCCTTGCCAGCATGTAGACCGCCCGCCGTAAGACCAGACACAAACTATAGTTGTTCAGCCAACGGTATTTTTGTGTGGGGGGATTTTCCCTCTCATTTAGTAAATGCTCGTTTTCTTTTGGTGCAGTTTTCCTATCGTTGCTAAATTTACTTCTTCTTTATGTACTTAATTTTGTAATACTTCTTAGAAATGTGAACCTCTCCCTAATGGTTCTCCTTCACGTACTAGAATTCTCCGTGTAGGCACAATGCAAATGCTGTGACGACTCCTCCGCTGCTGTGTTGCCATAGCGAGCAATCTCATTAGCGATTTCAACGGAAGCCTCTTGTTTCCTCTCGAGCCTATCCTACAGCTCAACGTCGTTGCAAACGACTCCTACCCGGGTTTATATTTACAGCCACGTGTTTCCACCTTTTCCTTGTTACGTTAGGCTGATATCGGATTCCAGTTCCAGAAGCCTTTCGTTTGCACTGTCTATTTTTAATTTGTTTACAACTTCAGTTATTTACTATGCGATGTAGATACATTAGTGATACTTATACCTTTGAGTCTAATCAAGAATTTTCCCTTCGCTCCCTATATCGTTAGCAAAAGACTCTAGTAATCACAGGTTGTGGTAAACAAACATTGCCGTTTTACCTTATTTATTTATTCTTCACAAACACACTTGAAAGCAATTTAAAAACTTGAAACCACAAATTGAATTATTGTCGACATTTTATACTACTATTTTCTTGGTGCTATCCTATTTATAGCTTGTTGATAAATCTCTCAGTTTTTTAAAAAATATTGCCAGGTTGGCACATGAAGGTTAGTCTATTCGTTCATCTGATACTACATGCCTGTGACATCATAAATATTTGCAAAATTAAAAAAACAACAAATACAATATTTCAACTAAATAACTAACTAACTAACTCTCTAGCCTTCTTAAACCCAAAGGTTCATGGCTGCAGCAACACAAGTCTTCCATTTGTCCCTATCTTGAGCAAGATCTATATACTCTTTTCCATCGCTACCGATTTCCTTTAGGTCCATCTCAACGTTGTCCCTCCATCTTCGTCTTGGCCTTCCTACAGGTCTCTTACCATCAGGTTTCCCAACAAGAATCCTGTAAACTCCTCTTTCCTCTCCCATTCGTGCCATATACCCTGCCCACCTAAGTCTTCTTGATTTAATTATTCTAATAATATCTGGACATGAATGCAAATTATGTAGTTCTAAATTATGTAACCTTCTCCACTCACCTGTCTCCTCATCCCTTTTAGGTCCAAAGATTTTCCTAAGGATCTTATTTTCAAATACTCTCAATTTATGTTCCTCTTTCAATGTAAGGGACCAAGTTTCACATCCATATAATACTACAGGCAAAATTACTGTTTTGTATATTTTAACTTTTAGTTTCTTAGATATTAAACGAGAAGACAAAAGTTTATGAAGAGAGAAGTAACATGCATTTCCTGAAATAAGCCTACTTTTTATTTCCTCTTTAATACAATTTTCATTTGTTAATATTACTCCTAAGTATTTGAATTTGGAAACTGGTTCAAACGAGTTGTTATCAATAATTAGATTTTGATTATTACCTAACACTTGGTTTCGGCCTGTAAGCATATATTTAGTTTTCTCTTTGTTAACTTCCAAACCTATATCTTTAGTAGTTTTGAAAAATATTTTAGCATCATTCTTAATTGTATTCACATCATCCCTCAGTAAGTCTATATCATCTGCATATGCTAACAACTGAGTCACACCATTTAATTTTAGTCCTTCTTTAGTTTCTTTTACCTTCCTAACAGCATATTCTAAGGCAAAATTAAAGAGCAATGGAGATAATGCATCTCCTTGTTTTAACCCATCATAAATTGTAAATTTGTCAGACATATTAATACCCACACGAATTTTACTTTCTGTTTCACTGGTGCATATTTTTATCATACTAACAAGCTTCTTAGGTATTCCAAACTCGACTAATATATTATATAATTTATCTTTTTTGACCGAATCATATGCTTTTTGAAATCAATGAATAGCTGATGGACATTTTGATTATATTCCCACTTTTTCTCAAGTGTCTGTCTGATGTGAAAAATTTGATCTGTAGTTGATCTGTTACGTTTAAATCCACATTGAAAATCACCTATAATTTCATTAGCATATGGCGTTAGTCTTGTTAAAATAATATTAGACAATATTTTGTATGTTGTTGAGAGTAGAGAAATTCCACGGTAAATATTGCTGTTCATTTTATCTCCTTTTTTAAACACAGGAACAATTATGGATTCTTTCCACTGTTGAGGGATTTCTTCTTTATTCCATATTAAACAAATTAATTCATGAATTTGACATATTAATGAATTTCCACCATATTTAATTAACTCAGCTGGTATTAAATCAATGCCAGGTGATTTGTTATTATTTAGCCTTTTAGCCCGACCCTGTGGCCGAGTGGTTAGCACATCGCGCTGCGACGCCAAGGGTCCCGGGTTCGAATCCCGGTCGGGCTTGGTTGTTTGTGAATGTCCATTCATCAATTTCATCATTTCATCACTCATCCCCATCTTCGCAAACTAGCCAAGAGGCACAAAACGCGAAGTAAACTAACTAACTAACTAAATCAATCAATCAATCATTTAGCCTTTTAATAGCATCTTTAACTTCAGTCAAGTTAGGTTCTGGAACTAAAGGTTCTGCTGTGTGTACTTCATTTACTTCTGATTTATCTGCGGTGGCTCAGTCGGTAACGCGTCTGACTACCATGCTAAAGGTCCCGGGTTCGATCCCCGGCCGGTTCAAATCCGGGAACTTTTCTAACGGTGGAAGCGGCCCCGGCGCCTACCCAGCGTCGAATAACATGGGTACCTGGGGGAAACCCTGGGGGGTAAAGGCGGTCAGGGGCGTGATGCTGATCACATCACCCCCACTCACGACCGGATCAAGAAAGTGTGGGGCGTTACCCCCACACCCCCTATACGCCTTCATGGCGTGGTGCTAAGCACAGGGGAACACTTTACCTTTTTTTTTTTACCTTTTTTATCTCCTACATGGACATTTAAAAGATCATTAAAGTAGTTCTTCCATCTATTTAGAATATCGCTTGGGTCAGCTAGAAAATCACCGTCTTTATCTTTTATCAAGTTTACTTTAGGTTGCCACCCCTTTCTAAATTCATTTACACCTTTATACAAATCTCTGATATTTTTGTTCTTGCTGTTTGTTTCAATTTCGTTAATTTTACTTTTCAAGTAATCTCTTTTTTACTTCTAAACGTGCGGTTAACTTCCTATTATAATTGCTTAGATTTGTATCATCAGAGTTATTTAACCACCTAAGTGTAGCCTGATTTCTTATTTCTATTAGATTATGACATTGATTATCAAACCATGGCTTACTTTTTCTTGGTTTATGGTATCCTATACTTTCTTTAGCTGCTGATTCTATTGCATTACGTAAGTGCTCCCAATTCTTATTTACGTCTGTCTCATTTATATTTTCATCATCATTTAAATCCTGCAAAACATCAAATCTATTTGACAGTTTAATTTGGGCCTCCCCCATGGCGCAGTGTCTTTGCCTTGTAATCAAGGGGTCCCGGGTTCGATACCCGGTGGAGGCACAAGTGGTTCGGATCCCACTTTAAACTGTAGGTTCAGTCCCGATTAGCCTTAATGTGCATAAAGTGGACTTAAAACAGCAACTCCGATTACTGACAGTTTAATTTGATAATCCTTCTTAATTCTTTCATCAGTAAACTTTCCTGTATCAAATTTTAGAACTTTTAGATTTTGTTGCTTATGATTTATCACTGAGAGTCTTTCTCTTAATTTAGCAATTACTAAGTAATGGTCACTGGCACAGTCAGCACCTCTATGTGTACGAACGTCAATTATACTAGTATGCCTTCTCTTATCAATGAGAATATGATCTATCTGATTATGAGTTTTACTATCTGGAGAAGACCAGGTATATTTATGGATATCTTTATGTTTAAAAGAGGTACTTTTCACAATTAAATTCTTTGAGGTTGCAAAAGTAATCAATCTTATACCGTTATCATTACTTAATTCATGAAGACTTTCTTTACCAATCGTGGGTTTAAATGTCTTTTCTTTGTCAATCTGTGCATTACAGTCACCTAACAGAATTTTCATATCATACTGAGAAAATTTATCAAAGACCTGTTCTAACTCTGCATAAAAATCATCTTTAGTATTATCATCTTTATCTTCCGTTGGTGCATGTATGTTTATTAAAATAATTTTACACCACCTACCCTGTAAAACTGCATATGATATCCTATCATTAATAAATTCTACTGTTTTAAGAGCCGAGATAATTCTATTATTTATGAAAAAGCCTGTTTCAAAATTATGATTTTCAGTACCACCATAGAAAAAAGTATAATTTTTAGTTTTACAATTCCCTTCTCCTGGCCACCTAACTTCCTGGACAGCTACTACATCTAATTTATACTTCACTATCTCATTAACTGTACACTGAAATGCCCCAGGCCGGTAAAGGCTCAGAACATTCCAGGTGCCTAATTTAATATCCTTATTCCTAAGTAGATCTTATCCTTAGTCCAGGGACCTCCCAAAGTAGTCCCCACCCAGAGATCCGAATGGGGGACTATTTTACCTCCGGAATATTTTACCTTGGGAACATCCATGGCCTCATTTTGCTGTTTCCTGACATGGCTTTTTACAGTGCAGAGTTGTCAGCTCTACGCCTGACCCCCAATATGAATGGAGGAACTATTTCAACTAAATAACAAAGAATTATAGCGTATGACGCAAACTCTGTGAGAATGTTGTTCGTTTAAAAGAGTTTAAATATTTATATACGGGAAATATTTGTATTGTGTTGTATTTTTTGTTATTTTACGTTGCTTTCTGCCCAATTTGGTCAATCGCTTCCATGAGTGGTGATAGGATTAAATTGATGAACAATCGCAAATGAAATTTCGATTGTCGAGGTTCTATCGTTTCACCTGGAACCCGGTATTTTGATACACGATATCGGGTCTAAGGAACTTGATATAATTATACATTTTGTGGAACTTTTTGGTACAATTCGAGTACAATTGTAATATTACTTTGGTGTACTTTTCATTGTTGTGAGGTTCCTGCGATATAGCACACTATACCTAAAAATAACAATGTCCGACCAGCTAACTTGCCTCAGCCCAACTAAAACGTAGTTTTCCTTTATTCTTTATATAACTTCTCTTCCATTCTTTTGGGCCTCCCGAATGGCGCAAGGGATTCCGGGTTCGACACCCGGTGGAGGCACATAGTGGTTCGGATCCCACTTTAAACTGTAGGTCCAGTCCCGATTAGCCTTATAAGTGCATAAAGTGGACTTAAGATACCAACTCAATCATTCAATCTTCCATCCTTTTTTTCATTATCGTGCTCCTCTATATATTTCCCTAATCCTTGACCATAAATTCATCCGAAACTTATTCTCCGTGTGTTTGATTTATCCCTGTAAAAACTTATAGAAACTTAGCTTCACGGTGGTGTCATCTATCATAATTCATTTAAGTTCGCTGCTCTTGTGTCTTGTGATAATTGTGTTCTGGACATGAAAATAATCTTGATTGGCACGTACGTACTTCCGTCTGAATCTGAGAGCCAAACAATATTAAGTCAACAACGGCTTCGTCAGTTTCGTTATCTAGAGAATCGAAGCTGGAAATGGCCAATGCGGGGAAACGAATGACCAGGGGCGTTACATACAGGGCCCGCAGGGGCTACAATGTGGGCGGGTCCTATGTTTAAAGTTGTCCGAGAAAGAACACATATTATTTGCGTAAATTTTCACGATAACTTGCTTGGATTTTTTAATTCATTTAATCTTGTCTTAAATAAAATGCATTTACTTGTTGTATTTTATTTTTACCTTCTATGTACTCCGATGGCGTAGTGATAACTAGTTTACAACATCGCCTCGTAATCAAGGGGTCCCAGATTCGATACCCGGTACGTACAGTTTCGGATCCCACTTTAAACTGTAGTTACAGTCACGACTAACAAAGTTGACTTAAAAACAAAGCAAGAACAACAACTCCGACTTTAAACTGTCATACTTTTATTTATGCGTAATCCATGATCCTGTATGGAATTGGTAAAAGAGACCAAAAAAGTATTGAGAAATTCATTAAGCCTTCTATTCACAATGAAGTGATACATTTTAGAATGATATTATTAATGATATTAAATCTGTTCCCTTTTCCTTCATTTTAATGTACACGACACAAGATATTACCCCAAAGAATGAGTTGAGTCAAGTGTTTAGATGTGTGGCAATTTCTAGTAACGAGCGTGCAGAGTGTGGAAGTCCGCCTGAAGTGAATGTGCAAGAAAGTTTTCAAGATTTCAGAGAATTTTAAGATCAGAGCTCATCTGAACTGGAAATACAAATCGTTAACTTGATAGAGAAAAAACATACTTTCGTTAAGTAAATTCCGAATCCAAAGTTATTATGGTACAATTTGTATATATGGGATTTATAATAGGGTTACAACGGGAATTGTCGGGAAACAAAAAAACAATGAAATACATTCACAGTTTTAAACGCTTCTGCATGTGAAATCCCTGAAGTCAGACAGTTTTACGCGAAGGAGTGTAGCTCCAACCAATCATTCAGAGTAATTACTGAGATTTCTAGGTAGAAACTTTTGTTGCTGACTGTACATGGGGAAAAGTTGAGGTGGGGGGGAATTGTTTCTTTCGGGCAGGACTGCGAGAGACCCATAAAATGACAAATTCACACGTTACAAATATTCTTGATAAGTTTGTTCATTTAGTTGTTGGAATCAATAATCGAATAAGTCGATAAGTCATTCAAACGCTATTGCAGATACAGATAGGCTTACAATTTGCAACTTCATTTCAATATTTATAAACTAACGCTATCGATCAGTTTGTTCATTAGACTATGCATTTTGTTTAGAGTTTTGTTGTTGTCGGGTTCCAACTAAGTGTTTCCGTCTGAAAGCTCCCTCAATTCATTTGAAAATTAAATAAAAACCTGGATTGTCTTGGGTTATTTTACTTTGTTTTTCTGCCATTTTTGTCTAATTTCGAAGATGAGGTAGTGTGATGGATGATATGACGAAATTCATGAAGGGGGTTATCACAAAGAACGCTTATGCTCAGGCCAGGATTCGAACCCTGGATTCATAGGAAGTAACGACTCAGGACCAGGGTGGGTAGGGGGATTTGGGTATAGCCTAGGGGCTGCAAGTGCAAGGGAGCCGCACAAATATTGGACTCTTGGAGGGGTAGAAGTGACGAAGACCATCGACTATTAAAGTTCCTTAACACGTTGACTGCCAAGGCCTGATTGTGTGAATGACATCGTGGGGCCAAGTAAAAACAATTTGTGAAAATGGATCAAGCTGGTGTCATTGGATCTGTGAAGCACAAGAAATTTCAAAACAAGCCAAAAAACCGTTGAAAATTCAATTTAAATTTGAGACTCAGTTTTGGTTATCGTGGCCTGGAGAAGAGAATTTTGATCAGAGGGCCATGAGACCCATTTCTGTGTCTCACATTTTTATTAAAAGTATAATTTCTGTTTCTTCAAATAACGAACTTTCATCACTTTGAACTATCAAGCTCGTCCTGTATTGCACGCACATTTTTATGCTTCTTGTTCATACATCGTCAACAGAACAACAGAACATACAACAACAGAAGTGCATCCTCCATAAAATATTGCACGAAATGCAATCTACAGTCTTAATTTCTTCTTCCTTTATTTTTTTCCTTCTTTGTTTAATTCTTGCCTGAAATACAACAAATGTCAAACAACGATGCATTAAAAAACGCATCAATTGTTGTATTGAAAATCAACAAAATAAAGTAATCATAAATAATCACAGAACACTAGGTTTATTACTACAATGTTACGGCCATTTGTACGCCATTGTTGTAATCGCCGGTTGCTATCTAGGGCCAGGCTACGAGTATAGTGTAACATTCTGGAGCCAAAACAATATCTTTGATCATGTTAGCAAATGACAAGTGAAACCCATATAGGGGTATCGCGGCCTGAAGCAATTGCTGCGGTGAGACACAAAAGGGGATATCACGGCTTCACGAATGGCGATACTTGAAACCCACTTTTCGGTCTCATGGCAGTCAACGTTTTAATATTGTGATAATAGCAAAATAGAACAATATGTCAAGTCCTATTACTTCCATATTTCATTAATGAAAGTAGAAGGAAGGAGTTTCTAGCTTTCAAATAACCTCTTACATTATAACCCTATTTTCAAAAGTCGCGCAACAGTGCTCGAATATAAACAGTTGTACCTCGAAGAAACGAATGTAAACATTTTGAATGCCAACCAACAATTGAAAGCCAAGTTGAAGTATATTGGGTTGAAATCAACATCCTTGCTTCTCAGTTCGTGGCCAGTGTGGCTACCGTAATGTAGTGTCGGTTTCTTTTCCTTTGGTGCGTGTGCGGTATTAGAGTTGCGTGGCGAAATGCAAAGTGCAAGTTTAATTGATAATTTTAATCAGATGTTTCTGTATTTTAAACTTTACAAGTAAAATTAATACAGAGCATACGATTAGTGTTAGTGAAGTACCGTGATAACAAAACTGTTAATAATAATAATAATAATAATATTGTCGGCAGGATAACACAGGGGTCCAAATTTTATAAATCCACCCCCTCCCGCGCTCAGGATTAATATTTGTTTTTCAAACGTATAGGAATCTGTAATACTTCAAATGCATTCTTAAAACTTCCAGTTCGTGCATTAAAGTCCTCATTAAAGTGCATAAAACCTGGCTATAGTAACTTGTTTATCTTGTGCGTAACTGTGTAACCGTACAAACATGAATGAAAAGTTCGGCAACACTGACGTCACAACGACGCCGTGACGCACCCGGGAAGTGCACTCAAAAGCCGTAAAATTTACCAACGCTCCAATATAGCTCCGCCACCGCAAACTGCTGCGTAATAACGTTCTCATATCGCAGATCCGCCCACGCACCGCTAAGTCCTGCAGGTCATAACACGGAAAGCGAGGTCAGGCTGATCCGGGAAATCTCCTGTGTGCTTTAGAACCGAAAATTTTCCTCCCACGCCGCGAACACTCTTTCAAAATGAACGACGTAAGCATGACGTCACTGCATGGAGTATTGACGTAACGCTCCTGCGCGGGAAGATTGTCAGGCTCTCGACTGGAACTGGCAACAATGTTTCTCTCTCCTCTGTTCTTCAGTCTTCATTTTGCTTTACTCTCCCCCCTCCTCCTCTCTCACTGTACTAAGTGACCTTTCGCGAAAGGGCAGGAGTTGAACGGAAAGTACGGGAGCTCCACCACAAAAAAGTGTTTACAATAGACACGAGATTAGGAAGGAATGAAAAGTAGAACCTCGCGCACGACGTGCCCTCTTGTGGTAGGTTCGAACATAGCGGCCGGACAGGTTTATGATGAAGGTGAAAGTAATCCAATTATAATTTTAACAGTTTTGTGCTTATCATTCCCGAAATACGCGTTAACATTCTTTTTAGTAATTCCACTGAAATCACTGCATTCAAAAATTGTTGTTTTCTTGATAAAATATCACTCAATAAGTCATCAACAAATAAATTGGCTTATAGACCAACTTGCCATGTAGCCGCCATTCACAGCTAACATATCATGTTAGAACATGCTTTTCTCTTACTGTTTCAATTGCTACATGTCTAGATTGCATTCGGTGTGATTGTGTGTTCCGTAGGGTGAAAGAAGTAGCCTAAAGAACAAGCTAATCGGCAATTTTTGGAAGAATTCTGCATTTTTTAAGGTGGAAAAACCAAAATACTCTTTCTAATATATAAAGTAAGTATTTTGCAAATGATACTTACATGTACATATTTTTTAGATTGGGCGTAAAGCTGCTCACAGAAATTTGATCAAGATTTTCCTGTATCCTGCAAGTAGCTATGACCACTGGCGTACGCAGGATTTATTTTTGGGAGGGGCTGGAATTGTAAAAGTGGATAGCACGTAGCTACTTTCTAGGAGTGCGACAAACACAATTAGATTAATTCTTATATATTTAGAACTTTTCACTCTCAAAATTGGCAGTAGGAGGAGTTGGCATTTTCCACTCTGGTTTTCTGAGAGTTTTTCATTGATTTTATTTGAAAATGATAATTTTCTCAAAATTTCGGAGGGGGGCTGTTGCTCCAGCAGCCCCCCCCCACTCCTCTGCGTACGCCAGTGGCTATGACTAACGCTATGAGTAGATTGATTGATTGATTTGGTTTATTTTATTTCGCTTCTGCCACTTTTGGGGAAACTGGACGAGCGATGATATGAAATTGAACGGACGCTCACAAGGAACACCCATGCCCAGGTGAGGATTCGAACCCGGAACCCTTGGCTTCGTAGAGCGCTATGCCACCCGCTCCGCCACGGAGGCCGGTTTTGTGATCTCGCATGTTGAGATTCTCGTAATGACTTTGGAAATGTCACTAGCCTATGTAATAGAGAAGGACGAAACAAGTTAGTACAAAAAGGCGAGTACGTTTGCTTGTTTCGTTTGAAAAGTTACATTGCAACTTTATGCGCGTACGTCCTCTAATATTATACAAATATTTAAAATGTTATTGCCTATTTCTTGATAATAAACTGGGTAAATACTTATGTTTCATAAATGAATTCAATAGCGACTCTTAAGCAGAAATGTAGGATCTCCGCGATGGTAACGTCGTCGCCTTGTAATCAAGGGGTCCCGGGTTCGATGCGGTCGTTTGGAACTCACTTTAAACTGTAGGTCCAGTCCCGATTAGCCTTCCTGTGCATAAAGTTGACTTAAAGCCAAAACTTAACTTAAGCCAAAACACAATTGTTACTTCTTTTGATAATTGAATATTTGCAAACATTATATAAATAATTGCTTTACAAATGTGAATATTCCGGGCAACCCCCGTAAATTCCTTACCTGCTTCTGTAATAAATTCTGAGGTCCATACTTTGAGAATGATTTGTAATCAAATTTGATTTTTGGACGATCAGGTATGAAACTACATTTCGTCAATTTCCAACCGGAAACGTGTAAGGGAAGAGAAGAAGAACATGACTGGTAAGAAGGTTGTCACATTTTTCTACAGCTACTTCCAAATGGCATGGGTAACATTGAGTGGTTTAAGCAAATGTGAGGCTCATGAAATGAAATCTGTTGACAAGAATAACGTCTCACGGAGTTTTCTCTTTATGTACAGTTTTATTTACACCACTGCCCTACTCCGTATATACATCTTGCCTTTTGCCTCATCACACAGAGAAATGCACTTATCAAGACTTCACTCTACGAGCGCACTATTTAGCATACCGCTAACCCACCCCCGCTGTTTATCACGGAGAGGTCCCTAAACATACGGCGCTCACTCTCTGTACATCTCTATGCATCCATAAGAACTCCCTCAATCCATTGAGGGACGGCCACTTTCTGACATCTGAAAGCCTGGGAATATGAGAGTATGAGAGATCGTAACAAAGTGGGAAACCGGTATTTATACCTCCGACAAAGGACCAACCCCTAAACCGCCGGAACAAGGTCATATTGTTACCTTTCAAACAGGGAAGCCGTTGAGGGAAAACAACCGTTGGCTTCCCCGGCTATTGGGCAAAAAACAACCTAGGCCAGATCATATACAAAGAAATAGACTTGTACATACATATTTCCCTTTTTGCAGCTGTGTGCGTAAAAACCACACAGCAAATTGCAAAGAATAACCTCTGCTCAAGCAGAAATACAATTTCACTCCTTTAAAAAAAAAAACACTGGAAGAGCAGTGGCGTGCCCAGTATTTTAGAAGGGGGGTACATGTATTTTTTAAGTAGCCACTCCTCATTTTGTCCTCTTTTCCTGCCTTCACGCCCTCTAGTTTAGGAATGCTAAACCAAAAGGGGGGGTTATGACACCCCAGCTTCTCTTTAGGTACGCCACTGGGAGAAGGAAGGGAAAAAAGAACGAAAGTAACCATGGGCAATTTGTCTACTGTTATCTTGGCCGCTAATTGAACGAAGTAGCCTAAATCAATTCTCGAACCATTGTGTCGATGCAAAACGAACTGCACATAGTTTGAAAGCGGGAGAAGGAACCTCTTGCTAGATTGGCAATGAATGATTACACCATGTAACAAAAATTTGTTTAAGTGATTTTTTTTCCTGTTTCCGATGCAGTTTACTACAAAACACTAGAAAAACACAATTTTACATGTGGGAAATTGTTTTTAATGAAATGACAACGATTTTCTGATTTTTTAGTAAATGCATCATGTGTTTGGGACAATGACAGCTGGTTTACATTGATAAACAAGTTTGAACACATGTCAAAATGGAGTTAAGAAATATAAAGAAACGGGCTACAGTACATAAAGACCTGTACATTCCATGTAAAGATAATAAGGTCTCTAAACATGTTTTGTTTTCCTACTTTTTCTATTGAGATGTCCATCAGCTTCTCTGATCAGTCCCCATATGTAATCGCCTAGCATCCGCTCATTATACTGTCCCTGGTACCTTCTTTCAAACCTTTCGCCCTGTTCCTCTGAGTATGCACCCATATGGGATTTGAAGACATCTAGATGTGAGTGGAGTACATGCACCTTTAGAGATATTCTGAATCCCATTGATTTGTAGTTATTCAGAAGACCCTGTACTACATCTCTGTAATTTTCCACCCTGTGATTACCCAGGAAACTATTCACTATGTCCCTAAAGTTATTCCAGGCATTTCTTTCAACAGGTCGAAGCTTTCTGATGAAGTCGTCAGCGTTAAGAAGTTTCTTCACTTGAGGGCTCACAAAAATTCCACCCTTTAGCTTAGCCTCGGATAGTGTGGGGAAAACAGTCTGGAGGTACTTGAAAGCTTCCACATTTGTATGTAATAATCTTTTCACAAATTGCTTGATGAGACCAAGCTTAATATGCAGGAGAGGCATTAGGATCTTTTCCTGCTAGAGAAGGCGTTCCCACTTCATGGTTTTTTGTCCAATCACTAACTCAGTCCTTAATGGCCACTCCCTATCAAAAATGCAATCATTTTAAAGTCAACGATTATCTCCCAGTGATGTTCAGCATAGCTTACAACCTGCAGAAGATGTTGAACACTTTTGATGAGTCAAATGAGCGATTGGAATTGATGATAACTCATTTCCATAGTGAAGGAGGACAGTTATGAAGACCCGCCAGTCCCTTGGGTTATATTTAATCCCTATTTCTTTGAAAAGGCAATCCACACAGTGGCAATAGCATATTGTCTCTGTGAGAGTGAAGTATTGTGAGAAAGTTTCATGACGCTTCCTCTGGAGGGATATCTTGCAGGTTTTATCCAATAGGTTCCACTGCTTTAATAGCGATGTTAAAATTTCTGCACTGGATTTTGTTAGTCCTAGATCCCTGATTAAGTCATTTAACTAAGTTTGCGTGGGGAAGTGAGGTGTATCATTTGCATCCCCTGACAGGCCTTCTTCGTAGTAGATGTCGGTATCCGATTCACTACTGGTATCTACACGTTCATCTCATACTGGGGGACGAGGAGGAACAGGAAGCTCCTCAATGTGTGGAATGGAACGGAGAGATGATGGCAGGTTAGGATATTCAAAAACACAGGTTTTCGTACCCCTCTTGTGATGGGACAAGTCTACAACACAGAAATAGTAGTTGGATAGGTGATCCGTAGGTACTCGCCAAATTCTAGGTACGCCAAATTTCATTTTCCTGTTTTCTCCTCTATACCAGGCTTTGAGAGTGGATCTACAGCACCCGCACACAACATCTGGTGCCTATTTTTTGTCTTGGTCTCCCACAGACATACCGAAATAAGATTTGAACGCTGAGCAGAAGTTGTTGCCCTCCTTTATCCTATGTTTTAGTGCCTTTGAACTAAGGAAGACGCCACACATATAGCAAAAACTGTCTATATCATGCTTACAACGATGGGAAGATGCCATCCTTACATACTGAGAACCCTCCAAAACAAAAACAAAACAGATTTTAGAATACTAGGTTGCACAGTTTTATCTTATGAATTTTCCTATGCTTAATTCATGTTAACCAATACATTTCATATAATTGACCAGCATTGCCAGAAAAATAATTACATGAAGGTAGCAATACCACATACATATCAGTTTTGACCTAATTTATCATAAAGAAAACAAAAATTCACTTAAACAAAAAAACAACAACATGGTGTTATTTCGGTCCGAGAACTTTTGGAACTTCCCTTCAGAGATAAAGTCCATTGGGAGAGAAGCTGCGTACCAAGTGCAGATATGACAACGTGAAACGCTAGCCGGACGATGGGCAGAGCTCTGCAGTGAGGAAAAGAATAATAAAACGGAGAGATCGAGATAGCCGGAGGATTTGAAATAAAAAAAACAGAGTACCTCTCAGGACTGGCGCATATTACACAGCCACACAAAGGCTATTCAGTGACATTCCCTGAGGCCATTTCTGCACAGTGAAACCCTTCCTCCCTGGCTCGTTTACAGGAAATCGATATTACAGGCAGATGGTTGGGTTGGCCCAGTTACCTCCAACAGTTCAATGTCCCCTCGACGAAGATTAACTGAAATTGCCTGCAGAGGGTGATTTTCAAACATTGCTTTTTTCCCCGTCTCTTTTGTTCTTTAGTCTCAAAACTACTAATCAGCTTTCGCCCTAAAAGTTACTTTTAAAAAAATGACTAAATTACTGTGATAATTACGTACTGGAAAAATCTAATTTGTTGCAGTAATCACTTTTGAAATTACTCAATTGCTGTTGTAATTGTTCGGCTTAGAAACTAAATTTCACAATTAGATCATTTTGCCAGCAACTAGCTCATTAGATTGAAGTTACGTGATAGTTGAAAAGGTTAACGTATTTATTCTCTTGTCTGATTCTCACTCAACGGTTTCTAGGTTCGAAGGCCTTCCCACTGTTCATAGATTCGCGCGGAATAAGATACCACCCTGAAAAGATAATATAACACACAATTTTTGAAGTGAATTCATGTGATTTGCTTCTTAAAATCCGTTTTTAGTGTTAGTAATGAATAAAACACAATCAGGAACACAAAATCAACTTGTCTTTTTCATAAATTAGTGACTTTGCTGTTATGAGCAGTGACCAAAAATTTGTTCCGGTTTTTCTAGAGGATCCACAATTGCATGACAACAGAGCGGAAAGAATGATTTTTTTTCTAAATTTGCTGTTTTTAGTATTGCAACATGCCATGAAGGCATATAAAAGGATGTGGAGGTACAGAGCCCCACACCATTCACACTCTCGGCCGTTACTGCAGGTGATGTGATCAGCACCACACTCCGGCCTATTTTATTAGAGGCTGGATGAACCCGAGAACAGCTCCATGGAGAAATATTGATAGATAACTCCCACTTGAAAATATCCACCTTGTAATCGAACCTGGTGTCGGGTGTGGCAGTCAGACTACTTGACCACCGCGGCTCTCTTTTTACGTAGTCTTTACAATGACAAATGCGAGCTTCTATTTACAATGCCATTCTAACTATTTTTGGTGAATTAGAAAACTGGTAAATGTTTTTGCTGAACAGACAAAGAAAACTGCTTATTGGTCTAATGTATCTTATACCTAGCAAGTTTTCCTTAATTTGCGTGTAAAATATTCTTTCAAGAGTGACATAAGACAATTATGCCGAAATGTCTGAGCGTCTGTGACACATTAATGTGCAAAGGACGGACCTGTGTGGAATTTGCCAGTTAGGCTCTAGTAACAATGCTTATACACTTTATGCAATATGCTTTACGAAGAAATACATCTGTGTCACTATCTACCATTTCTGTCACAGGCACCGACTTTGAAAAAAGGAGGGGGGCGGGGGCAATGAACTCTCCAATATTCACTGTGAGTTGAATTTTATTTTCAGTGGATATAGAGAGAAAACTACAGAACATGGGTCTAAGCACTGGTAACTATTAGCCTTTCTTTTTATAATTAAACCTCTAATCATTTAGTTCATAATCTCATCAATGAGGGTACTTGCCCCAAAGGTTGAGTAGAATGAAACTGAGCAGGAGGTGATGACAAATAAAGGGATGGTATATGGATAGGATCGTAGAAACCAAAGTAAAATAGCTATCGTGTTATACACACACACACACAAACACCCTCCCCCCACACACACAAATATATATATATATATACATATATATATATATACATATATATTTATTTGGTTGGTTGATTTGGTGTTTCAAGTCCACTTTATGCACAGCAAGGCTAATTGGGACTGGACCTACATTTTAAAGTGTGGTCCGAACCACTCTGTGCCTCCACCGGGTATCGATCCCGGAACCCTTTGATTACAAGGCGACGACGCTACCACTATATTGTATAATTTGTCCATCTTACTCTTCCCAAAAATCATATGCAGAGTGGTTAGCACAGCGCGCCTACGACGCTTGTTGCCCCAGATTCGATTCCCGACCTGTTCTTTGTGAGTGTACCTTCATCAATTTCATCATATCATCACTCATCCTCGTCTTCTTGATGAGCCAAAAAGTGGCAGAAAAGCGAAGTAAAATAAAACAAATCAATCAATCAAAGCAAAATTCATGTGTAGTCATGTTCTACTGATTTCTGTAATACGTTATCAAAGCTACACACTGATTAATGATATTAAAATTTGAAATGCTGAGGTGAACTCCTTAGATATCCTCGGTTTGTTGCTCTCGAGTAACTTGCACAAGCACAACAAACAAACAATCTAAAGTTTGACATACCCTACACTAATCATTAGTTAAATTGGTATGTAGTCTTTGCTTCATGTTCCATGTAAGTGAATAATAGTAGACTATTATCAAGATGTAGCTAATATTTCTCTGGTGTATTACTATTTTTTTTCTAGTGAGTAGACTGAACCTCGCCCTTCAATAAAGAATAATTGAATTCGGACCATCTATGAAATTCTTGCTCATTAACGAGATCACAAATCTCCAACATATAATTACAAAATATATATTTAAGTAATATAAAATGTTGTTGATGTCACTCGGACTGGACTTCTCGGACTCAATAGATGAGCAGATGGTTAATTATGGACCGTGAAATAAGTTTAATATCGGAAGAAATGGGAAGGTTCAAACACGCCAGACAATTTTAACACTGCATCTGCTAACAGTAAGAATTCATAAGAGCTGAAATTCAGAACATTCCACTGAAGATGCTGCGCAAGACGATGGAATCTGTTATGCAGCGTGCAGAGATATGTTTGCAGAACAATGGATCTCATCTCACTGACATTATTTTCAAATCGTAAACACTAAATGAAATGCTTTTGTATGTACCTTGCAGCAATATAAGTGTTTGATCATCAGTTTGTATTAAAATACATAGTTTTGGAATTTCAAACTGTCTAATGTATTCTGCCGCACCTTGTATCACGTTTCTTGTGGGTGTACGTCACCAAGGTGCTACGTATAAATGTAATTTTCTTCGTGCCTTGACTCATTCTCACCCAACAGGCAGGTAGGTGCCGGGGCTTGCCCCGAGTTGATATCTTCCTGGAGACGAGGCCTGCTCGAGAAAGGTTTATTAATATAGCACCGTACCATGAAGGTACATTTAGGGAGATGTAGGGGTAGGACCCGAGGTAACCATTGATTTGAGGCTGGGTGAGCCCCAGCGCCGCTTTATGCGGGGACAAGGCCGTAAAAATTCCGACCGTAGATAACATCTGTAACGGCCAAAAGTGGACATCAACCGTTATTCATCCACAACTTCCAACACCTCAAATTTCCCTGTTGCTCAATAGTTACTCTCTTCATCAACATCGTTTTTCCGGAATTATTACAAAATAAAATATAAATTTTTAGGCAGTGAATTCAAGAAATAATATGTTTTGTACTAAACTTTGTATTTGTTAGTCTACTGTGTATAGAAATTCATTTTGAAAGACTTCGAAAATGTAGTGTGGCATTTTGCGAGTAATTATAGAGTTCATATATTCGGCGTGTGGTTTTGGATTGTTCCAATTATGATACGAGAAGAAACTGAAAACCATTGGATAAAAATAGGGTTTGTCCAAGACATTAAAAAAGCAGAGCGTGGCGTGCAGAAAATGTTAAAGACATTTTCATAAGTTCAATTTATTGTTGATCTTTCAATGATGCCATTTTAACTCAGTTATACGTGTCATGTTATAATAGATTCTTATCTAGTTGCTCACAACATTGTAGATTTTAAATTTATCGACAAAACTGTTGCTATATATTTAGGGGTCTAAGAATTTTGATGTTATAACCATTTTAATGAAACTATGTAAAAATGTCAAGACGTTTGAGGCATTGATATGGTATGTTGGTAGTTTTATTTTTCGTTGCAACTTTTCTGGCTCATACGTTAAAAAAGTCATACTCGGTAAGTTGTCAGGATCGCAGCACTGCTGTAGCATACAGCATATATGATCACAGCAAGTCTCAAGCTCTGCCATATGCTTGCATATCTTCCATATACCAGCAGACAAGTTGCAACATAAACATAGTACCCTTAGTATTAACTATTATTGCAACTAAATCGAAGGATGATAATTTTAGTTGAAGAGACTTACCTACATATACACGTACACACACACACACACACACACATACACACACAGGGTGATTCAAAAGTCCCAGGACACCCTTTTTACTCTGAAACGGATTCGGTAATGGCAGATCCAACTTCACCTGGGGCCCATGTGTGACGGTGCCTCCGGGACATGGCTGCGATCTTGAAGTCCGCCATATTAGATTGAGGTCAAACTTTTCAAATGGAGAGGGATATCAAAACACATTGCAATTCTACAAGAAATGCAATGCTGTAATAAGATTTGTGATAGCTGTAATGATACAAAAGATATATATATATATACAGCGTGTTTCAAAATGATTTGAACGATAAAAAATCTTTCCTTGTATGTTAAAACACTATCAACGATTAAAATTGTATTGAAATACTTTCGACCACATTCTCGAGTTTTGTTTGACACGGTCGTAGTAGTTCGAAGTTCTTCCGACAGGTGGCAGAGTGACAAGTTGCAAGAAGGCCGCCTGTGGTGCAGAGAAAGCATTTTGCATCCGACAATTTCACGTTAGTCTGTTGCGAGTGTTCAACGTGAGTTTCGTACCAAATTTCGTAAAGAACCACCATCAAAGAACTCCATTCGCAATTGGTATCAACAATTCAAGATAACAGGATACATTTGCAAGGGAAAATCGTCTGGTAGGCCTTCCACGTCTGAGGCAGATGTCGAGAGAGTTCGAGCTTGTTTTCAACGCAGCCCTCAAAAGTCTACAGCGAGAGCTATTCGAGAACTTCAAATGTCTCGAACAACTGTGTGGCGCGTAGTTTGTAAGCGTTTACACATGTATTCCTATCGAATGCAGTTGTACATCATTTAACACCTAATGATCACAAGTCCTGCAATGAATTTTGTGTCATTCCAAGAGTTGTGAAGTGATGATGATTTTTTGAACAAAGTGTGTTGTTTCAGTGATGAGGCTACGTTCCATGTTACGGGACGAGTAAACAAACAAAATGTTCGTATGTGGGAGACTGAAAAGCCTCATAAAATCGTTGAAACTATGCGTGATTCACCAGAAAGAAATGTGTTTTGCGCCATTTCATCTTCCAAAGTGTACGATCCGTACTTCTTTCCCGGAGAAACTGTGACTGGAGAAACATTTCTACACATGCTTACTACGTGGCTTATGCCACAGCTTGAACATGACAGTGCAAACTTTATCTACCAACTGGATGGAGCCCCTTGCCACTTTCATCGCAATGTTAGGAATTACCTTAATGAGAGACTGGATTGGACGAGCTGCTCACAATGATCAACATCCTTACGTTGGCCACCAAGATCACCGGACTTAACCCCCTGTGATTTTTTTTCTGTGGGGACATGTCAAAGCCATTGTGTACAAACCACCTCTACCCAAGATGTCCGTGAACTGCAAGAGCGCGTTACTGCTGTTGATGAAGACATGATGAAACGGGTCTGGGAAGAATTGGACTACCGAACTGATGTATGCAGGGTAACAAAGGGGGCACACATTGAGCATTTGTGAGTTACTGTATTACAATTTCTACCACTTGGACAGTTATAGAACTTATGTGTAACATTTTTTTATAGATTGCACAATTATTAAAGAAAATATAAGGAGTTGAAATCGTTCAAATAATTTTCAAACACGCGGTATATATATATGAATATTTGGAAAGTTACTTTTTAAAAGTAACTGAGTTTGAGCTACTGATACTTGAAAGGTACTGTTGCAAATTTTATTGTAAACAAATTAATAATAATAATAATCCGTGGCTCGACATCCGTGGAAGGGCCTTTGCCTATCTCCCGGCTGCCAGTCTCCATCCCACAATCCTACCTAGAGGTGTGGAGTTCTTCAACCGGTAATAGGGTGACGTGAGGTCAGCACGTCGAACCCTCAGCCGTTATGGGAGATTTGCCAGACCGGATTACGCTACTCGCTCGTAGCTCCTAAATTTCCTCACGATGGTGGGTTGACACCGGTCCTATACACAGGCCGAGAACCCAGAGACTGAACCAAGGCGGATTCGAACCCATGACGTCCCGCAGTCGGAGGTCAAAGCACAGCGCCACGGAGGAGGACATTTAAAATTATTATTAATTGTTTCTTTTGCTCTGTTAATATACGCAGATACCTTGTTAAACAATGAAGTTTATTCCCTTATATATTTATATTTTTGATTAGAAAAGTAAATATTTCATTCAATGCTTAAAGGAAATCCCATTCCAAGGTCAACATGTTCCACTACCTCGATAATGACTTCTTTCGAGGTCCAATGTCACATTCCAAATGAACGCAGCAATCCACCTAAAACAATGAAGTCTTCCCGTGCAATTAAAAATTACGAATTAAGCGTGCATCCTTGCCTTAGGCGATTCCACTAATATTGTTTCACCTTAGCATCCAGAGAAGACACATAGTTGGAAACAGAGTTGCCACAAGTTACTTCCCCACGTTACTAACTTTCAAGTTTGTAATTTAAGTGTTGTAAAGTAAATGTTGGTAATGTTACTTTTATCGCAAATTACACTGGCGCAACCACAGGGGGGGCATTGCCCCCCAATCTTGGACCGAAATGAGTTCTAGGGGGGCAAGGGGGCCACACAACTTCAAAATTTATGCAAATAAAAACACTTTCCAAAATAAATTCTTGCTCGCTTTGTTCGCAATACCTGCTTTTCTTGGCCTTATCAAGTTCAGAACCGTAGCTAGGGGGTGGCGGGAGTTGGCCCTGGGCGCCGAACGATCTAAATGAAAATAAGCTGTAAAATTGATTTATTGATTTGGGGTTGTAAGTAAGCACAGAAAGTTTAATCGGGACTGGACCTACAGTTTAAATTGGGATCCGAACCACTGTGCCATGTGCTTCCACCGGGTATTGAATCCGTGACCCCTTGATCACAAGGCGACGATGTATCCACTACACCATCGGGGAGGCACAAAAGTTGTAAAAGAGGGAATGTATTGGCGTCCCGTGAAATTATTTGCGCCCTATTAAATCAATATTGATTTCAGCCTGCAAAAAAATTGGATCCAAAAATTTTCTTGCTCGATTCGCTCGCAATTTGTCTTTGTTCTCTGTAAGATAAATAAGACTTTTCTTCATTGATTTGGTTTTAAATGCATGAACAATTGTTTTGAGGAAAGAGAGCGTGCACATTTGACAGACAATTTATGTAATTTTTGCTGTTGGTTTATTGTGAGATGGATGAATTGGTTGTGTAATGTATTTAAATAATATATGTTGTATATACATGTTTTAAAGAAACTTTGAATACGTACACAATTTAGTGTCCGCGTCGCTCCATGTTGCATAATGTGAAATATATATCGTCCATGAAAGTTATACATGTTAATGTAAAGAAGAATTATATTTGTAATGCATTTATCAATCATTTTTTGTCTTTCAAAAATAGTTTGTGTGCTTGTTTTCCATTATTAGTGTCGAACTGAACGCGTTGAAAAAATAATTCAAATCGTTTGTTTGAACACAAATGTTTTAGCACCAACGCCTACCTCTTTTTGCATAATTTACGAGGATAATAACGTCTTTGATACTACTACTACAACAACTACTACTACTACTACTACTAATAATAATATGGTTCCGGGTTCGAATCCCAATTTGGACATGGATGTTTGCGAGTGTTCATTCATCAATTTCATGATATCATCACTCATCCCCATCTTCGCAAATTAGCCAAAAGTGGCAGAAGAAGCGAAGTAAAATAAAGCAAATCAATAATAACAATAATAATAATAATAATGTTATAATAATAACACAATTATTATTAGCTTTATGATTATTAAAATAATAATAATAATAATTATTATTATCATTATTATTATTAAAATTATTATTATTATTATTGGTAAGTTAATCCTGGTACTTGCCCCCCCCAGACAAAAATTCGTGGTTGCGCCTCTGTCGCAAAAACTAACTCTGTTGCTGTTACACTTTTGAAAGTGGCTAGTTGCAGTTAGACTTCGTCAAAAAGTAACTGTTACTGTTACCTGAGTTAGTTAGTTAGTTAGTTACTTGTTATTAGTTATTTCAAAACACTGATTATATATATATATATTTTATGTATGTAGTACGTAAGTAACTTAAAAGGGGAAAGGATACACTTGTCTGCATGGTTTGCCCCGGGTTTGAACTAGGACTCCTGGCTTTGTTGCACGTTACGTCACAGGGGCTGGTACGTAACTGCAGAAACATCTGCAGTGCATTACACGTTTTTTTACTTCGAGCGAGTCCCACGAAGCGTGAACAGAACTGTATCAAAATCTGTTCGTCATAGCTGCAAAGTAGTACGTGTAGTACGCTTATGCTGTTCTCTGGTGCAACGCTTGCTTCCAAATCCATTAGGCACATTGATGATAATATGCAAGGACAATCTTGTAAATAAATAGTAGCTCGACAGATGGCACTGATTGTCCTGATCGATTGAACGCTGAATCAGTCCGGATGACCGAACAATTGAACATCTTAGTGTAAAAAAATTAAATGGAAGGTATTCAAATTCAAATTCTTTATTTGCGTGGGCGAGGTTCAGCCTGAGAAAGCTTTCTTCGAATTGTTCAACAACATGCACCACATTTATTTTGCAAAATAAAAATATATGTCCTCGAGAATGACGAAGATTTAACACAAATGCTTACCGAACACTGTTGTAAATAATATAAAGCGTTCAGAATGTGATGCAATGCAAATGAACAAAAATAATAGGCAGGCAATGCAGCCCCATGCACTAAAGATGTTGCAAATAGGTATTAAAAATGTATTAAATATTTGTGGGTTAAGGGCACGTAGTAGACACTAAAATAGTAAACATGCATACAATAGTTAATAATGGGAAATTTTAAATCTCAGAGTTACTGAGTTCACTCTTATTCTGAACCTCGAAATGGATGCAGTTCAGTGCACTGAAAATGTATTCAGGTTTCTTGTTTATTATTTCTGAATGAATGAATTTTTGGGTCTTAATTCCACTTTATGCACAGAAAAGCTAATTGGGGCTGGGCCTACAGTTAAAAGTAGGATCCGAACCACTGTGCCATGTGCCTGCCCGGGGTTTCGAACCAGGCAACCCCTTTATTACAAGGCGACGACGTTACCAATACAGCATCAGGGAGGCCATCTTATTATTTTTGTTCATTTGCATTTAGAATGTAATATTCTAAACGCTTTATATTATATACAATGGTGTTCGGTAAGCATTTATTATTTATTTACAAGAGGCAATGGTAATGGAACATCATGGAAATATTGTGGAAAAAAAGGAAGTTCTGAAGTCCTTCTAGATCTATCTTCAAACGTACAGTGTCGTGTTTCGACTCCCACTCGTCCCGAATAGCACATCTGGGGAAAAAGGGAACTTGAAACAACATACTGGTATGTCTTGTCATCCCGGAATGTTAGAAATTAGTTTTGCGATTACAAACCTTGTTCCGTGACCGCAGCTCTACTTGCGACAATTTCAATACGCGAAGGCTACTGGTGACGACGCAGGAGTCTTTCAATTCCGAGCTTGTATCTTTATAGCGAGTGCAGCTGCAGTGCCTTCCCGGTTATCGATCCCCGTACGGCCAGGCTGGGCGCTCGCAGGAACTGGGTCTCCAGGACATAGCGGAGTTTGCCAAATCCAATGCAGGCCAAGTCTCGCCCGCGAAGAGTGCAATTTGGTATTTGTAATTGCATTGCGCAGGTAGATCGAGAAGTACACGGAATTTTTAAGTTTGTAAAATTTTTGCTTATATTTTATTCAATTTACTAACATAACGGATACTACTGGTTGTTCATTTACATATCTTTAAGTACAGAATATAATTTATAAGCAAGGTTTGAGAAATGATGCTATATCTGAGAATCACTAGCGTACGCAGAATTTCTTTCTTCGGTAGGGGCAAGAATTATAAAAGGTATGGTAGACATAATAAGATATTTATTATACGAGGGGGTATCAAAAAGTTTTGCTTGTTGAGGTAAAATTTGTTTAATAATGGAAAGATTGAAACAATGAACATACATATAGTTTGCCTGTAGCATCCTCTACTCAGAGTTACCCTTCCTCACAGTTGCCATCACGTTCGATGCATTTGTGCCAGCGTTTTATCCAGCCCTCAAAACCAGTTTGGAAAAATTCCACAGAACACTCCCTGCCTCACCGTTTCAAAGCTGTTTTAACCCCTGTAGGTCCTCGAATCTCATGCCACGAAGCACAGACTTAGCTCAGACCTAAGTTGTTAAAGTTCAAAGTGGGAGAAACCGAAAGTGTGGACATGACAAGGAGTGGCAGGCCATCAACGTCGGTGACCGACGACAACCGCCACAAGGATGATGAGCTCATTCGAGAGGATAGACGCATCACCATCCAGGAAATTTCTGATGCGGTGCACGTGTCCTATGGGTCAGCACATGCAATGATTGAGAGTTTGGGATACCATAAAGTCTGAGCTAATTCTGTGCTTCGTGGCATGAGATTCGATGACCGACAGGAGGTTAAAACAGCTTTGAACAATGGAGCAGGGAGTGTTCTGTGGATTTTTTCCAAACTGGTTTTGAGGGCTGGATAAAACGCTGTCACAAATGCATCGAACGTGATGGCAACTGTGTGGAAGGGTAACTCTGAGTAAAGGACACTACAGGCAAACTATATGTATGTTCATTGTTTTAATCTTTCCATTATTAAACAAATTATACCTCAATAGGCAAAACTTTTTGATACCACCTCGTATTTAGAACTTTCTACTCTCAAAAATTGCAATCGGGGGTCATTTTAAGGAGGGTCGCATTTACCTCTGTTTTTCATTAGTTCTTCACTGCTTATTGAAAATGCTGATCTTCTCAAAATTTCGGAGAAGGCTGTAGCCCCATCAACACCTCTCCCTCTCTGGTTCGCCAGTGTTGAGAACAACGACACAGCAGTAAACCATTTTCCGCACATTACTTTCGGGAGTTCCCGTTTCTGAATGTTGAAAATGATCACCATTTTCTTGTAAACATATTTCTACATGACTGCACCTGTTCATAGAGGTGCGCAGAGCTTCTGATAGGGAAGCGAACAGTCTTGATGAAAGTTAAATCGGGGAAACAAAAAACCTTTTTGGAAACTGCATTGATGCGTACAAGACCGAGGCGTATCTAGGGTGAGGCCGGATGCCCCCGTAAAATCCATTGTGTACACTTAGTGTAAAATTAGGTGAAATTCTTTACCTGTCATATCACTGATGCGGAAGTGGAACTCATTATGTACTCCATGAGAAGGAAAACTAAATGTAAACAAAACTCACGTCTCTTCTTAAACTAAAACTTTCACTACACACACACACACACACACATACACATACACAGAGAGAGAGACTTGCGAATTGAGTGCACATATATTTACAAACATTGGACAGCATATGAAACAGCCGACGTTCATCATGGAGTGGATATGACAGCTTGCTACGACGCCAGGGTTCGGGGGTTCGAATCCCGGCCTGGGAATGGGTGTTCTTTGTGAGTGTCCAATTTCATCATACTATCACTTCGCGATTAGCCAAAAGTGGCAGAAAAGCGAAGTAATCAAATCAATCAATCAAGCATATGAAGCACTATTGATACGAAATTAGAATGGACTTCTGCAATCATACGAAAACATACCGTCCTACGGTGTTTGTCTTCGTTCAGCTGGTACAAGAGTTTTAAATACCTCACAAACACAAAGCTGTGAGGCAAAATTTTGCTGAACATAAGGCAACATCAGATAATTTAGACGCGTATCTGACGTTGATCGCAATTTAGTTTGTAAGTCTTTCACATGGACAAATTGCTACAGGAAAGAATGTGAGTGTGTTAGCAACAAGGACTTCGTGAGGGTAGGAAGTGGGATAGTCCAATTGCATAAGAAATAATGACCCCCTAGGAAATTCCATCGGCTTGAAAATGCTTTCTATTTTTGTAAAGAGTATAGGATTGTATAAGGTATCTGTACGCTAATTTTTTTGCCACTGTTGCTGGGGTTATTTCTAAAAAAAAAAAAATGTTCCCAGCATTCCTGCGATATGACACACCAGGTGCTTTATTTTCAATGAACTTTCATCGGCTTGAAAATTATTTTCAGTTGCCCACATGTTAGTGACTCTGGATTGGAAGCTAATGTAGCTACTTAAGTGGAACCAACCGTGAAGACAGTTTTATCCAGAATGGCTGTATTGTTACGTGTGAATGCAATGAATCGTTCCGAATGTCGACGACGTTTCTCTGTATCCAGCGGCTTTAGCCCCTGGTTGACTTCAACTTCATGCCACATGTCGCTTGGCTAGTTTTTAAGCTTTGTGTGTGGATCCAAGCGATGCTCTAATTTTCCGTGACAACCGTTTTACCGAATTTCACTGTTGAATCTGGCGAGCGAAATCATGAGTGACTAGTTACCATACCTCCGTATTATAGAGATTATGTAACGAAGGCAGAGGGACTAGGAGACTAAAATAACCCTATCTTTACTCTACGCCCTTTTGTAATCTACTGTATTTCATTCCTTTTCTCGTCCTTCTCTGATGAAGCTGTTGCTGTAAACCGTTTCAAGAAGCTTTCAATTAAGATACTACTGAGCTACCAAGAAGAGAAGAACATCTGGCTCTATCGTCGAAATTTCAATCATAATCGCGCAGAGAAATAGGGGCGATGTAATCAGGTGTTTCCAATGTAATCCTGTCTCGGCGTTGCCAAACTGCATTTTTCGTATTGACGAAAAATGCCTGGATGTATTATAACAAGAAAGTTGAGATATTTTCAAGGACTTTCCGTACCAAGTCGGAACGTCTGGTAGCCTTAACCTTGCCTCTTCACCTTCGTTATTTATCATTAATGGATCCCGATAACGAAATCGCGAAACAAGATTCATGCCATGCGTACATGGTGTTCCTTGTACCGCCCTTCCTGTCGAGTAGAAGTCGTCTTCGTATTGGACACAGCTGTCTCACCCATGGTCACGTGCTGTAATGGCTGGAACCGTCCGATGTGTCGGCATATTCTTATTGATTGTGCCTATTTTACTGTCCTCGGTCAAAATCCTATTCTTCCAAACTGCTTATCATCCATGCTGGGAGATGATGACAGAGTTTTAACAAATGTGTTTAGATTTTTGAGAAGAACGTAGCTCTTTCATATTTTTGAGGAATTTTTTTAGACTAGCTTTACTTTTAAATGTTTGTCCTGTGCAGGTCCCTTTACGACCTTGAACTTTTAACCTTTCTCAAGGGTCTCCTCTTCACGCCCTTTTTTAACGTTAAGGTAAGGGTTTTAAGCGAGAGGATATTTTTCTCGTAATGTACAGGATGGAGCATTTTCGACTACCTATTTAACGAAGACAGAGAATTTGCTGATTACATTTACTTTTATTTTTCATTTCTAGAACAAACTTTGCACCTTTGGATTACAGAAAATGTATACATGAACAATGTGCACAATTATTTCTTGAAAATAACGTATTTGAAATGACATCCCTGGCAGGCAACACATTCTGCAAGACGGTCTTGATTTTCTCCCGTGCGGTTTATTTTAAACACTTCCAACTTCACGCCATTGTTTCCACCATTCACTGATTGTTTTCCTGTTTGGAACTCGTCCACGGCATTGTCCACAATTGACTTCGTCAACACTAGCTGCTCCACACAAAACATACGTGGCTGTAGAGGCCAACGCTCCAATGCTACTGAAATCCAAAGTCTCAGTGTACACGAGGCAGGAGGAAACCGCCCTCCCAATGCATTTGTTTTGCAGTGTTGCCAACCTCAAACTGTGTAGTCGAAAATGCTCCACCCTGTATGAAGGGTGCAAAATAACCATACGTGTCGACGCATCCAAAAACGTTTGAATTCTTGAATTTTGATGGGTGCGTCAACACTGAGGCTATTATGCACCCGTCAAGTTATACGGGGTCCAGCCCCTTACCATAACTGAAATTACAACTGTAATGTCGTGTCGTAACTAAAATATTAAAATATTCTGACTTCGGCTACAAAGCTGAGGCTGTTAAGAGGCACTCAGCACACACAAGGACAAAATAGAGGGCATATTATACTGGCCATAGGGCAAGACGCCAGATCCTCGTTAGTCTGCAAAAGCAGTCCAGAGTGTGATCGAAAAAATAGACGACTAATTCGTTTACTTTCATGAGACTAACACTCAAAATATTCTTCCAGCTGGGAACTTGTTAGCAAATAAAGCAATAAATTAGAAATCGTGTGTTTGCATTCATAATTGCATCCCACATTCATTAAACCTCACCTGCACTCCGTTACTAGTTTCTGTCTCGCTTATTTTCAACAATCCATGACAGTGAAACGTGAAAGTTTATTTCGCTCCATTTAGTTTTTTTTTACTTAAGCATTCTATTAATAGCGTCTCCCTGTACCGTTTAACGTGTATTATTGATCGTAGCAACATTCTGCTCGTTGAAGGATCGGATGCCACATCTGTGCTGGGAAGCAGCATCCTGTGGGAGCTTCCTACAGGATTTTGCAAAGCGAGAGAGTCCTGAATTATTACTCGCAGGACGTTCCAGCCTTATCTGGGACTTGCGATCCAGTTGCACATTATTCGCATACAATGGACACTCCTATACAGTCTTCCTGGGTTTCCCATCATTCTGTAATTTTCTCTCTCTTTCATTTTCTCTCCTTCTATCGTTCTGTCTCTCTTTGTCGTGGTGTTACGGATGACCTATTTGGGGAGATATTCAAATGTCAACTTCTCTTACACGTAGTACATACTGGACTGCATTTTACGGACTAAGGGAGTCTCTGGTGTCTGGACTCGCAGCATGTGTGTTTTGAGATTGTCCTTTCACCAAGTTCATATTATCAACTTTCATCTTCATATCCGCGATTATCCAAAAGTGACACAAAAGCGAAGTAAAATGAAACAAATCTTTGTCTCTCACTTTTCACTCACTCTTCTGTGAGCCTGTCTCCCTTGTTATCTCTCTCTCTCTCTCTCTGTCTTTCTCTTTCTCTCTCTCTCTCTGTTGTTCTCTCTCCTCCTCCCTATCTCCCTTTGTATTTCAATCTCCTAATTCTGTCTTTTTTGTCTCTTTTCCTGTCTCTTCATTCACTCACTTACTCTATCTTTTATCATTTTCTATCTATGCCCTCATTCTTTTCTATTTCTCTGTCTTTGCATTCTCTTCTTCTGCCTTTCACTTTCTATCTGCTCCTTCTCTCCCTTTCTCTTTCTAACTCTATTTCTTCATTACCTCTCTGTCTATATTTATTTCCTCATTCTCTTTTTCTCTTGATACATACTCATTCTCTCTCTTGTTCTTTTCTTTCTCTTGATACATACATACTCATTCTCTCTCTCCTTTTCTTGATTCATTCATTATCTCTCTCCCTTTGTCTTTCTATCTCCTAATTCAATCACTCCTTGTCTTTCTTTTTCTCTTTTCATTCTCTGACTTTCTCTCTTTCTCTTCCTATACCCTCATTCTCTTCCCTTCTCTGAATTTCTCTATCTGTTGTCTTTATCTATCACCTCATTCTTTCTCTCTTTCTCTATCTCCGAATTCTCTTTTTCTCCCTTTCTCTTTCTAACTCCTCTTTCTCTATATTCTCATTCCCTCCCTTTCTATTTTTATTTGCGCATTCTCTCTCTTTCTCTTTTATCTCCTAACGCTCTCTCTCTCTGTTGATACTTACTTATTCTCTCTCTTTCTATCTTCTCGTACTTTTTTATCTTGTTAGACCCTATATCCTCATTCTCTCTCTCTTTCTCTGTACTTCTTATCAATCTGTCATTCTCTGTGCTATGATGAGGTATTCTTCAATCGCTACGAGAGTAATATTTTCCCTGCTGAGGTCAACCATCTCTATAAAGCCGCGCAAGGGTTGCAACCATATTAACACACTCTCCCACCAAGATGTTCATAAATAAGAAACGGAATGAAAGCAATTTTAAGAACGCGGAGCACTGCGTAAATCCAGATTTTCATATTCCTCATTGCAGACAGCGAAGTCCTTCCGGCCTGTTGTAGCTGCTCTCCAGCGGCATTTCTCATTACATCGTCCACTAAATTAGAAAACTACCCTGCTGACATCTGTCGGCAAAAGAAACATGTTTGTTTGCTTCTTCATGCTTCATTCCGATACACTTGAGGCTCTAAAACACATACACACACACAATGTGAAGAGAAAGCTAGAGATAATAATTTGTTATCAGTTTCCTAAGCTCTTGCACCTCGGTTTTATTCAATCCTTTTCTTATTCTTTCTTAAAAGAGAATAAGAAGATTTGGTTCTCGGGCGGATTTTTGATAACGCCCTTTCACTGACTTCGAAGACAAGAAGGTATCCACAACAGACGGGAGATAAGATTTTTTTATGCAAATCGGAAGGACTTCTTCGTTTCGGAATCTCGCTTCTGTTTCAAAGAAGAGGAAAGAAAACGGAGAAAAAAATGTGGTTCAATCGTGCACAGTGTTGCAATAGTTTAAGGGAATAAAAAACAGTAATTTGCTTCATGTTTTGTGAAATAAAGTTACAGCTGGTGTATAAATGCTAACTCCACATCCAGATATTCCTGTAATTTTTCTCGTAAATACATTCTGGTCTTCCATTGTTATTACGCGATCTAAAGAAGGACGGTTCCCATTATATGTACATTATTTATACATTTTCGTTTAATTTTTATCACGAAATGTTTGCCCCTTCTGTCCCTTCATTGGCGCTGTCAACAATGGGAGCAATGGAGTTCGAGCTGATTTCATGTGTGTATACTTTTCGTGTTAGTTTATAACACTGCTATTTGGTTTAATTTTGTCTATTTTGTGCAAATTCTTACATGGAAGAACTTTCCCCCATTCTTCACAATAACGACAATGGAAAGCTCTCGTAAGAATAAATTAACTGTTTCTTTCTTTCAAAATGAATTTCATTGAAATCTTGTTCAGATATGTAATCTTCTTACTGGCTTTGTTGAGGACATTTCCGAACGTATTTGCTTTCTGTTAATATTCGATATCCTTCTGGCTTATTACTCCAATGGGAATTATTTATTCCTTTCAAAACCTAATGCAACTATTTTACTATTCAAGAAGGTAAAGTTAGTCCCTGCAAATTGATTGATTAATTTAGTTTATTTTACTTCGCTGTTCTGTCACTCTTGGCTAACCGTGAAAATGAAGGAGGATCACTGATATAATTAAATTCACACACAAGTGACACCCATTCCCAGGCCGGGATTCGAACACGGGACCCCTGGCGTGGTAGCTCGGTGTGATAACCACTCCCTGATATTGAAAAATGCCGAGAAGACATATAGGAGGATGTGGAGGTAGCTGCGTGAATTCCAGAGCCGCTTTATGCAGTGACGTCGTAAAAATTCCCATTCCAAATCCCCCAGCCCTAGAATCGAACTCGGGTTTTCCGTGTGTCAATCAGTCACCCTACCGACTGGACCCCCACGGCTCTTAATTTACTACTTATGATTCATAAAGTACGAGTATATTGAAAATGCTTTGCTTCTGTTCAATTTGTTTATTGTACAGTGCGTTCAATTTAAAATTGTACCCACCGATACATCATGAAAGTAAGTACAGGGTGTTCCAAAATGAATATCGGGGTTTCAATGAAGTGTATCTTCTATTACATATACATTACAGAAATGAAACATACTTTAAAAGTAAAGATAACTCAAACAATTTTTGTTTCTACTTCGCAGGTAATGTTTCGTAACTCCGCCGCAGCACGGCGCTAGTAGGAAAGATGGAGATGACTCCTGAGCGTAAAGCCTTCTGTGTCTTGGAATTCGCAAGGTGTAACTCAGCAATTGGAGTGCAACGTGCTTTTCGGCGGGAATATGGATGTGATCCCCCATCGGATAACAACATCCGAAGATGGTACAACCAATTTAAGAATACGGGATGCCTGTGTAAAAGGAAGAGCTCCGGAAGACCATGTCTACCAGATGAGTAAGTGGAACAGGTCAGAGCAAGTTTCGGTCGGAGTCCCAGGAAATCTGTAAGGCGGGCGAGTCGAGAACTGTCAATGCCGTCCACGACTGTTTGGAGGGTGTTACGAAAGAGACTGCACATGAGGCCGTACCGTCTACATCTGATACAGGCCCTAAAGCCTGAAGATAATGTGACCCGTGCCAACTTCTGCGAAAATGTGCTGGACATGGAAGATGATTTTCTTGCACGTGTGATCTTTAGTGATGAAGCCTCATTTCATCTTAGTGGACGAGTGAATGCGCATAATGTGCGTATTTGGGAGTCTGAAAATCCACACCAGATAGTGCAGCACATGAGGGATTCGCCAAAAGTGTATTTTGTGCTCTATCCAAAGAACAAGTGTATGGACCTTTCTTCTTTGTGTATAACACTATCGCTGATACTGCTTATTTGGACATGCTCCAGCAATGGTTCTGCCCTCAACTGGATCGTGAGCAAAAAAAAGGAACATCATCTGGCAACAAGACGGCGCGCCCCCTCACTTTCATCGTGAAGTTCGGAATTGGTTGAATGCTGTTCTTCCACAACGATGGATCGGTCGCCATTGTGAGGATGACGTGGCTTTTCTGCAATGGCCACCAAGATCTCCCGATCTCACCCCCTGCGATTTCTTTTTGAAATCACGTGTGATTCAAGCTACCGACCTTCCTGAATTGCGACGCAGGATTGATGCAGCTGTGGAGTCTGTTACACCAGACATGCTAGCTTCAGTGTGGGAAGAAATTGCCTACATACTAGATGTGTGCCGTGTCACAAGGGGATCCCACATTGAACACTTGTAACTTGTGACAAAAAACTGTTTGAGTTACCCTTCCTTTTAAGGTATGTTTCATTTTTGTATTGTATATGTATTAGAATATACACTTAATTAAAACCCCGATATTCATTTTAGAACACCCTGTAGTGCATCTGATATGTAGGAAAATACATACCTTCGCTGCAACAAGTGTTGGAAATGATGTCCTTGCACTACAATGCATTTGCCCACACGTTTCACCATGTTCCTCGGGACCAGATGAAGCATTCAGGTGTCTATACTCTGGACGGCAACAGCGACGTTCATCTTCAGCTCTTCCAAGGTGTGTGGATTGTTTTTCTATGCAGCTGTTTTAAATATCCCCACAAGAAGTAGTCCGAACTGGTAAGATCTTGGTGACCACTGTCGTTTAGAAATGATTCTGTCGCCATTCGTCAGCGTTGCCATGGTGGAATTTCAGGTATGACAAGCATGGACGTCCGCAGGATTTTTTTCCAGGAAGAGGCAAGGATGGTATTTTTTCCAAGGGGGCCAAAAAGCCTCATTTTCCCCAATAATAATGTTTTTCCCTCAAAAAGCATTGCTTAACTTTGAATTTATCATGTTCGTTCATTAATTAGCACATACTTTATTATTGTGACTGAAATGAAATTATATGTGTCAAATATATAATTTTTAGTTGACTTTCATTTTCCAGGGGGGCACGCCCCCCCCTTGCCCCCCCCTTCCGGACGCCCATGATGACAAGTATTGCTGTATCCAGCAATCGCGTTCGTCCTTTTCAAGTAAGGCTATGAACTGCGTGACAATAGCTTAGTAGGCCTCTGTTTCTAAAGTTGTGTTAAAAAACAGAGGCGTCGCCTTGACATGGTACACCATACGCCGATGATTTTCATAGGATGCAGGGACGACTCGACAAAGAAATGTGGGTTTTCAGTGCTCCATGTTCGGTAATTTTGGCTACAGACATATCCACTAAGATGGGACCATGCTTCATCTGTGAGAAACACATGATCTAACATGGATATATCCCCACGAATGAAAGTCTGCAACCATCTTACCAGTCCGGACTACTTCTTGTGGGGATATTTAAAACAGACTGCATAGAAAAACAATCCACACACCTTGGAAGAGCTGAAGATGAACGTCGCTGTTGCCGTCCAGAGTATAGACACCTGAATGCTTCATCTGGTCCCGAGGAACATGGTGAAACGTGTGGGCAAATGCATTGTAGTGCAAGGACATCATTTCCAACACTTGTTGCAGCGAAGGTATGTATTTTCCTACATATATGCACATTAATACGAGGGAGAGTCAAACGAAAACCTTAAAAATTAAATAAAAATTGTAGGACAGACTGTATACAGCTCAAATTTACATGAGGTATCAACTGTTATTTACAAAAAGACCTCAAAGCTTTAACTGACGCCTCGGCTACGGCTACTTATTTAACGTGCCTGACGTCATTCTGGTTCTACATTACAATGGTAATGTCAAACCCACAAAAACAATTAAACAAATAAACAAAAGGCAATCATTAAGAACCTATTTACCTTTTGTCCCAGGGTAAGTGCCATCAGTTGGAGCCCAAGAGATTACATAGGGTAGAACAAATCACACCACAGGGTTAGTTCTATATATATACACTGTAATTTCTATAAAAGAGCACATGCATAAACATTACATCATTGCCCCTTTCATTCTCACAGTCACACTCGCATTCATTTCTCGGCAATCCAATAGACATGAGTAATTAATACAATAATAGTTCGGCGGCATGTTTAAAGTTAGCTACATTAATTTAAACTGTTCTTAATTTGACATTTTACTTTTGCATTTACGGAAAAACATGTTCCGGTCGGAGCTTTACCTGTACAACAAAACACTACTCCTTTTAAGTTGTTGTTGTTGAATGAATGTTAATCTATATATTGTTAATTTTGAGGTTAACAAGGATCACTGATATATAATTATATTGACAATTTATAGCGTCGTACAATCTGAATGTTAAATACTTTGGATGAATGGATAATTGAACGCTGTACGGTTTTACATGTTAAAATGATAGTTGATGCAATTTAATCACCGTAATAAGCAATGTCTGTTCGAGATTTTTAATGTAATTAAGCGAGTTCATTGGATGTCACGACGGGGCGAACGAAGCTTATCCATTTTCACGTCCATTCCGGCTTACCTTTGTCGGCTCTGACTGAAGTCCTCGTGGTGAAGTCGTGGATGTTTGCGGCGTGGTCAATAGATGGCTTCCGGGCGATAAGATAGGATCTCCGCATCTTCAAGGATTGGTAACTGGGTCGGACGCTCCCCAGCAGGGCCTTTCTCTGTCTCTACTCCATATTGATAGTACACAGACACGTGCGAAATAACACAACACGGAACGGTGCGACACACAAATACTTTAAGCGGGTGGTTTGCGGAAGATTGTGTAGGATAACACGCCGAAGAAAAATCTGAGTAAAAACTGGTGGTTTCCCTTCTCTGCGCGTCTATTTATTTGCTATTCAAAAGGTCTGTTACGGTACCCTCTCTGTCCAAGCGTTGCTAAATTGTCATCAAGTCGTAGCCTCTTGTTCTGCTATCTTCGCCCGTATATTTGGAGTTCTTTGACCCTTCTCGAGCAGCACCTCGAGTAGAGGTTAACCAAAGATCGGGCCTATTGTAGCCTGCACGTTCGTTCCGAAGACAGTGCCAGGGAGTCTGTAGCTATTGTTATCCAGTCTAGCTGTTTAACCTTTAATATCGGGCTTAATTTATCTCCTATCAAATTCTGCTTTGGGGATTTCGTCGATGATAATCTGCTGCTGGGCTGTCTTTAATTTCAGTTGAATCTGACCATTGGTAACAAAGTTGTATTTTTATATTTCTTTACCCGAGGCTCGGCCTCTTCTCTCGGGAAACAGGCTAGTCCTTCGCTCTCTGCCGTCCAAGTCCCGGTGAACAGCAACAATCCAATGCATATTATTGCTTATTACGATGATTAATTGATTTACCTGATAATTAGCAAGATTTTATCGTTATAACATTCCCCTCTCCTTACACATGAATTTTTTCTGAGCTTAAGATTATATGCGAAGGAGAAATTCATCAAAACACAATTAATAATTAACGTTAAATCTTGCCTAATTGTTACACATAGGCGCTCGAATAGGGACTCGAACCCTGGACTATATAGTTGTCTTTTTCTACAGACTAAATTGCACTTTTCAATTAATTTTACATCATTACCTTTAATATTAACCAAACATAAAATTGCAGGATTACTCAACATTCATTTTCAGTTCTTGACTCTGTAACATTGATCATTTAACAAACACCTTGCTAACACTTATGAGAATTATCCTATTATGTATGCATATACATATGTAAACTTACTACATTCACACTCTAAGTTATGATGAAAATTCACTCTTTGAGATATAGTTCAGAATTATTGAGTTAATACATAAAATATTTCTTATCATCAATTCAAACCTTTTAAAATACATGTTTCTTTACTAAATAATATCTATTCTGGGTAATAAGAATATAAATAATACGTTATTAATGTTGGCATTAACATAACATGATATATACTCAGATATTGATATGTATATAGATATATATATGTATATAAGTTCTCAGTTTTTTGAATATTAAGAATAATAATAATATCATAATTGTGTTAAATTATTTACACTAGTATGCGGAATAATTTACAAGTTTAAAGGCTCTTTCGATGTTCAATACTCTAGGTTTTTGCTAGTTGTTGGAGCCACATCTCCCTCTTTTCTTGAGAACAGTTCCATTTTTTGAGGTTATCTATGTGCTGTGGGGTAATTTCCTTTCCTTGCTTACAGTCTCTTAATTTTAAAATATTATTACCAATTTTTTCTTCGCAAAGGAAGGGTCCTTCATAAAGATGAAAAAACTTGCTTATCTTCTTGTTGATTTGTGAGCGTAAGTAGTGGCTTTTTACAAACACTAGATCGCTTTCCTTTATTTCTTCTCCGATTCTGCTTTGTTTCTGGTTTCTTCTTGTCTTTTGTTTTCTTACTCTAGTTTCTGCTGCTATTAGCTTCTTCTCCCACGAGGTTTTCTTGCTTTCTGTTTTGATTCCGAAATGTTCCAAAAGAGTCTGGTTTCCTACGTGTCCTAAGAAAAGTTCTGCCTTCTTCCATACGATTGTCTTCCTCCTCGCGTGAAAATCGTATGTCGCCACGCCCTCGGTAACCTGCGTTTGTGTTCTGTCCGCCTCCACGGTAGTTTCCTCGATTCGAGCGTTTGGTATCCCTGTCTCGCTGTCTTGGAGGACTGTACTGCGATTGTTCTTGTCGATTGAATTGTTGTCGACGTCCATTGTATGTATTACGTGTAGTCGCCATTTGCACTCGTGGAAAATTTTCTACTCTCTTCCTATCAAAATTATTATTCCCTCTTCTGCTTGATTGATCTTCCCATCGATGTTTTTCGTTCTCCTTCAGCAAATCCATGTCTTCAAGGATAAGCGACATTCGGTCAAAATTTTCTAACACATCTCCTGTAAGCTGTCTCTGTACGTAGCTCGGGTACATAGCTCTGATAGCCGTGAGGATTTCTATCACTTCGGTTCCGGGCTTAAGCGAACGGAATTCATTCACCCTCTGTCAGAAAAACTGTTTGTATGTGAGCTTTCCGTTGACGTCGTACCGCTTGTTTCTTAACTGGGTAACCTTCCTCTCTACCAATGATCTGCACTGAAATTGTTCAATGAAAGCTTTTTCGAAGGTGCTAAAGGTCTTGAACGCTGGTACCTGGTGGTCTAACCAAATGCGTGCGGAACCGCGAAGAAGTTTCTGGATGAGCTTCAGGTGATCCTCTTCGTGAATCCCATATAAAATGCAATCTCTTTTGAATTCTTGAAGAAACGTAGATGGCAAAGTTTCTGTCTTCTCTTGGTCGAAAATCATAAAGTTGTCCAGTGAAAACTTCGAGAAGATGGCACGCCTGCCTATTTCCGAGGTGGCTACACTGGTCTGTACCACGGAGTGGACTCGCGAGCAACTGCTATCCTGCTCCATGACGTCATCGCCTGTGGCTTGACTCCCCGATCGAGATGGTTGCTGCGCTAATGTCGCCAGGGGCGTTGTTTCTCGCTGGTCTTCCTCGTTCCTTGTTCGTGGTGACGTAATAACGATTGAAGAAGTCTCTCTCTGCATCGTTTCTTTGATTCGCGTGACGTCTTGGCGTAAGTCTTGCGTCATGTTTTTTATCTTCCTCCATTGCTGTTCTTCTGAGGTCATCTTTGTTTCGATTTGTCCAAATCTTTCTTCCACCATTCTGGAATCCGCTGCAAGTCGACGATCAACCATTCGGAATTCCTCTTCCATTCTCTTTTCCACGTCATTCTTCTTTTCTTCTATCTTCTCTCCCAGGTGTGCCAGGTGTTCATGGATCTGCCTGACTTCAGTTTCCACTGTTTTTTCCAGGTTCTCAATGTCTTTCGAGTTATCACGATGTCTTTCAACACACTCTTCTTGGGCCTTTTCTATTTTCTCATCATTCTTTTTTAATGCTTGTAGAAACTGATCCATCATCTCTCGGTGTTGTTGTTCTTTCTCTCTTCTTCGCAATTCTTTTTGCCTTTCCTTCTCTTCTTCTTCCAATTTTCTCTTCTTCTCCTTCTCTTCTTCTTCCATTTTTCTCTTCTTCTCCTTCTCTTCTTCTTCCAATTTTCTCTTCTTCTCCTTCTCTTCTTCTTCCAATTTTCTCTTCTTCTCCTTCTCTTCTTCTTCCATTTTTCTCTTCTTCTCCTTCTCTTCTTCTTCCAATTTTCTCTACTTTTCTTTCTCCTCTTTTCGACGTTCTTTCCCTTCTTCCTGTTGCTTCATCATCGTAGTGAAGAGCGTCATTATCGCTTGAACATCCATGGTGCCTTGGGTTGGTAACACTGCCGTTGGTTGCTCACTTTCAGGGATAACGGTATTCTCCGGAGCACGGTTGCTTTCTCCTCCCTGGTCGCCTTCCAGTAACGTCACTTCCTCTCCTTCCTTTGGATTGTCCATTTCTTCAATCTTCTTCCTTTGTCGAGTTATTCTCTCCATCACCCTTCTCCTCGGTCGTTATTCTCTCTCTCTTCTTCCTTGGATTCGATGCGTTCTCGCAGCGAGATATAAATTTCTCTTTTCCTTTTCATAAATAGACCCTTCGGGGTTTTACGTCTCCCCCCTTACCATCCTTGATCGATGCTTTATCCTTATCGCCGCATAAAAATCCAAAATCTCTCGCTATGTAAATTACTTTAACCATTGTTACTTCACGCCCACTATATATATTGCACAAACAATTAAATACTCAATTCACATGCTAACTATGCGTAAATACACTTAAATACTCTAAACTAGAAAATTACTGATTATAGCAACACAAAGAACTAAACGCTTCATACTCTAGGCGTCCTGCGTGGTATTTTTTTTTTTTTTAACTGCAATAAGTGATTAATATTTGATTTTCTACCTCTATCAATCTCTTGGTTCCTGTCGAAGGCATGTAGGCACATAGCTCTATAACTGAATAATTATGGCACAATAAACTCATTTTTGCGACTATTAATAACTTCCTTCCAACTATCGACACTTATTTAAACTTCGGGCCTACTCGGGCCTAATTATCGCATATTCGGGCCTACTCGGACCTACACGTCGAATGTTCGGAATTACTCGTCGAATATACATGTCACATGTTCGGAATTACTCATCGAACCTACTTGTCACCATGTTCGGAATTACTCGTCGAACCTACGTGTTACCAAGTTCGGAATTACTCGTCGAACCTACATGTCACCATGTTCGGGCGCCATCTTTTAACTGACGCCTCGGCTACGGCTACTTATTTAACGTGCCTGACGTCATTCTGGTTCTACATTACAATGGTAATGTCAAACCCACAAAAACAATTAAACAAATAAACAAAAGGCAATCATTAAGAACCTATTTACCTTTTGTCCCAGGGTAAGTGCCATCAGTTGGAGCCCAAGAGATTACATAGGGTAGAACAAATCACACCACAGGGTTAGTTCTATATATATACACTGTAATTTCTATAAAAGAGCACATGCATAAACATTACATCATTGCCCCTTTCATTCTCACAGTCACACTCGCATTCATTTCTCGGCAATCCAATAGACATGAGTAATTAATACAATAATAGTTCGGCGGCATGTTTAAAGTTAGCTACATTAATTTAAACTGTTCTTAATTTGACATTTTACTTTTGCATTTACGGAAAAACATGTTCCGGTCGGAGCTTTACCTGTACGACAAAACACTACTCCTTTTAAGTTGTTGTTGTTGAATGAATGTTAATCTATATATTGTTAATTTTGAGGTTAACAAGGATCACTGATATATAATTATATTGACAATTTATAGCGTCGTACAATCTGAATGTTAAATACTTTGAATGAATGGATAATTGAACGCTGTACGGTTTTACATGTTAAAATGATAGTTGATGCAATTTAATCACCGTAATAAGCAATGTCTGTTCGAGATTTTTAATGTAATTAAGCGAGTTCATTGGATGTCACGACGGGGCGAACGAAGCTTATCCATTTTCACGTCCATTCCGGCTTACCTTTGTCGGCTCTGACTGAAGTCTTCGTGGTGAAGTCGTGGATGTTTGCGGCGTGGTCAATAGATGGCTTCCGGGCGATAAGATAGGATCTCCGCATCTTCAAGGATTGGTAACTGGGTCGGACGCCCCCCAGCAGGGCCTTTCTCTGTCTCTACTCCATATTGATAGTACACAGACACGTGCGAAATAACACAACACGGAACGGTGCGACACACAAATACTTTAAGCGGGTGGTTTGCGGAAGATTGTGTAGGATAACACGCCGAAGAAAAATCTGAGTAAAAACTGGTGGTTTCCCTTCTCTGCGCGTCTATTTATTTGCTATTCAAAAGGTCTGTTACGGTACCCTCTCTGTCCAAGCGTTGCTAAATTGTCATCAAGTCGTAGCCTCTTGTTCTGCTATCTTCGCCCGTATATTTGGAGTTCTTTGACCCTTCTCGAGCAGCACCTCGAGTAGAGGTTAACCAAAGATCGGGCCTATTGTAGCCTGCACGTTCGTTCCGAAGACAGTGCCAGGGAGTCTGTAGCTATTGTTATCCAGTCTAGCTGTTTAACCTTTAATATCGGGCTTAATTTATCTCCTATCAAATTCTGCTTTGGGGATTTCGTCGATGATAATCTGCTGCTGGGCTGTCTTTAATTTCAGTTGAATCTGACCATTGGTAACAAAGTTGTATTTTTATATTTCTTTACCCGAGGCTCGGCCTCTTCTCTCGGGAAACAGGCTAGTCCTTCGCTCTCTGCCGTCCAAGTCCCGGTGAACAGCAACAATCCAATGCATATTATTGCTTATTACGATGATTAATTGATTTACCTGATAATTAGCAAGATTTTATCGTTATAAAGCTGCAACACTAATAAAGTGAGCTTCAAAACGACATTTTTTTGTTATTTTAAAGATGGTGCCTCCTATACACACTTGCACCAGTGTAGAGGAGTGGTTTCTTTCCCTCTTTCAGCCTATAGCTTACAGATATCTCTCGGCAAGTGAAAATTCAATATCTCCGTGCATGCTTACCACACCAGCAAAGTTTACTAATGGAGGAGAATGTTGGACAATGGCCGCAGTTCACAGGCAGATGGGTGGAAAGGCCTTCGTAATGGCTCATGACTGCACGTGGACCCCAAAGACTTATTCTTCTTAAGGTACACAGGCACTAACTCAAAGTTGAAAATATATGTAGATCAGCGATAGGTCTGTGCTAAAATGCACCAACATGTGCAAACCTACAAACAGAAATCTACTAGATAAGAAACAAAAACAAATGAAGGTTTTGATTTGACTCTCCCTTGTACTTACTCTTATGATGCTTTTCTGGTGGGTATAATTTTAAATTGAACGCACTTTATTTGCTTCATTTTCTTATTGGCAAAGGTAGAGCTTGAAAGAAGTAGCTTTCAGCACATCCTCTTTCACTCCACGTTAGATTTTTTTCAGCTCTTCCTGAAATATCTATTTAGAATCATAAAATACTCATCACTGTGCGTCTTAGCGTCTTACAGTTCTCCTAGTTTATAGGTGGCCATTGCTACACCCATTTCAAGCTTCCAGTTGATACGAAACCTAGTACGACTAACCAAATGACCTATCGTGACGCCGGTCCATCCCATAAACCAGATGTTTCTCCGCTTCTATCCGTGCCACACTTTGTATCCATGGCAACCAGATATCGCGCATCATACCTCATTTGCACGAACGTTCGCGACGCGGAAAACGAGATTTGTCAACCGGTCCCACATTCGATCCGAAGCGACATCATCTCGTTCCCCGATTTCCGGACCAATTCTCCTCCAACGGTCGTCTACGCTTCTGGGAATGGTTGTTGATTGTGGTCGAGTGTCTGGCTCGTACAGGCACGGGCGCAAGTCGTTTGCAGTTCGGATGCAAAAGGAAATAAGGAGAGGTTGATTGGAAAACATACCCTTCAAGGCAGTGGCGGCGATTGAGTTCCAAAACCGAGGGGGAACAAGGTGGCAAAACTGGAGGAGCAAAGACAGTATATTTCCATTTGAAGATAAGGTTTAGCATAGTGCCGGGGCAAAAGTGGCGAAAAGTAGGGGGGAGGGCAACTGCCCCTGGCAATCCCTAATCGCCGCCACTACTTCAAGGGTATCCGTCGTCATGAATACGTAAGGGTAATCCAACTCTGCAGACATGAACAGGGGCGCGCTAACTTTTTAAAAACATTCAGTGAACTCGGAGATTTGCTTTATAATCTTATGCAATAAAATATGCCGTTCTCATTTTCTTTCTTCGTCTCTTTCTGTTTCGTCTTTCTTTATTTTTTGTGCCGGCCCCGTGGCGGAGTGGTTAGCATAGCACATCGCTATACGACGTCAGGAGTCACGGGTTCGAATCCCGGTCTGGCCATGGATGTTTGTGAGTGTCCATTCATAAATTTTACCTTACCTCTTAAATAACTTTATTCTAGTTCATGCACTTTATTTTACTTAATTCCATGAACCCAATAAATGTCACTCACACATGCAACCATTTACAGTAATTCGTATGATGTCTTATTCATTAAGCGGAACATCAAAATCCTCATATACGAATAGCCATAAATAAACCTAAACACACATTTCTAGAACTGAAACAAAGCAAAACCCAGATACTTAACTCAGAATCTCAAATTCCAATTTACAGTTAAATAATTAAGCTAAAATAATAATAGATATTACAAAACGCTGTGTATAAACGACCTGTTTCTGGATCCCAGAATAGGCCAGGAATAAATGTATTTGTAACATACTGTATTTACATACATGTAAGCTCAAATAAAGTATGTGAATAAATAAACGGGTGAACCGTAATTCAGAGAAAACTGACGCCTTGGTTTTTATTTAAAGGCACCTGGGCATAAAGCACATACCCCTGAATGTATGCGGCTGGAGGCGGTTCCCTCCTTTATTTGTCCATTCATCACAAAAAGCGAAGTAAAATAAAGCAAATCAATAAATAAGTAAACAATACATTTACTTCAGTTTCCTTTTCTGCTTTTTTCTTCTTCTCTTCATTTCATCTTCCTCGCTTTCTCCATATCTTTCTTTCTTCCTGTTTGTATTTCTATTCTTCCTTCATGTTTATCATGCCTCCCCGATGGCGCAGTGGTATTGTCGTCGCCTTGTAATCAAGGGGTCCCGGGTTTGATACCCGGTGGAGGCACAAGTGGTTCGGATCCCACTTTAAACTGTAGGTCCAGTCCCGATTAGCCTTACTGTGCATAAAGTGGACTTAAAACACCAAATCAACCAACCAACCTTCATGTTTGTCATTTTATTTTCATTGTTCCTCATTTTCTCTATTTTCCTTATCGCTTTCATTTCCCTCTATTTCTCTATCTCTTTCTATAGTTATTGTTTCATTCTTTCTGTCTTTTTAGTCTACATGTGCGTTTGTATGTTGCTCTACTGCAAATGTCTCAGCATTTCTCATCTGGACTATTTAGGTGGGCGGCATCCTTGCTCACCAGATGGCAACACTGCTGCTAGCCACTCATTTTTCGTAGCCGCTGCTACATCGATACATTTTTTAATGTACTGTAAATACGAAATTTTGTGAGTTCAAGCCATTGTCGCTTATTTACTTTATGTCATGTTCATCTTCTTAACAGGTTTGTCTCTTTGATTGTTTTAGTCAACAACTGGAATCGATCGATACATATCAATATCTCGGAAACTACTGAAAATGAAGACATAAAATTAGGTGGAGAAGAACACATACCTAGTACTAATCTAGCGTGATATAAGGGATCTAGATCTTAGCCCAAATCTCTGGCAGTCAAACAATCGAAAATCAGCAATCGATATATGTTTAACTTTCGATACCCTCAGAAGAAGGTATCAACTTATTTCTACAAAGATTTCCGGATTAGCCCGTTCATTTGTCTGTTGATGCAAATAATCGAGCCAGGAAATTACTGCAGATACGTAGATAAAATTTCATAGATTGAAAGAGATACTAAGTACTAGTGTAACGGAATATTTAATATATTGATAGAACTCAAATTCTCTCTGTCAATAGGACCCAAAATTTACAAAAATCGGCATTATAGTAGCATATCCGTAAAAATATAAGAGCAAGTACAAATATTGTGGGTAACATATGATAATAATTTTTAAAAACACATTTAGGTTAACTACAAATGCTGGATAGATAAAATTGGATGTAATGAAATCGGATTGAAATGGTAATTAATTATGATATAAATTATCCTCATTAGCAGTCCGTTAAAAATCTATAACCAATAAATCTAGCGGTATGACAACATACTGATCAATCCGGGTTGTGGTTGCAGAATAAATGCAGTTCCAACTTGTTTAGTTTTTGCAGCATGCTCGGGAGTGGAGAGTAAGCCATTCTATAGATATCGTACGAGTTGTGTAATCTCGCCCCATGTCCTTGCTTGACATTCATAAGATTTCTGGCAATTGTTATAGGTACAGCTGGGCCAGGTTTAACAATATCCGTGGCTCACGGCCAATCAAAATATTGATGGCAATTGAAGAACGAGCCAGCCTCAATAAGGCGAAGGGTACCTCCATACGAGCCTTTCGTGAAAGCTACCTGCTCTCCCATCTTAAAAATGAAATGTTTGTTGTGATTTACCAGAAATAATTCTCCTTGGAAGTTTTGTTGCATGTTCAGTGCAAAATAATCCTGCACAAACTTCTTGGTTGTTTGGGGTTACCAGAAGAAAGTCTCCTGCTCACTACAAAATATTCCTGTAGAGACCCAACAGTTAATGGAACTAGTTCCATTATACACAGTCCATCCAGTGGGAAAGGTGACTAATGAGAAATGAAAGACAAGACGTTGTGGACTGGTTGTTTACAATAACGTTTATTCAAAATAGACACCTCGTGAGTCAATACATGCACTGAAGCGGTTGTAGAACTTTGTGAAGCAGTCTTGGTACTCCTGTTTCGGAATTGCCTCCGAAATCGTGGTCGAAGCATTTTGGATGTCTGGAATGGTGTCAAAACGCCTTCCTTTCAACGCCAATTTCAGTTCTGCAAATAGCCAGAAGTCGCATGGAGCTAAATCTGGAGAATATGGGGGGTGATCGAGCTCCACTATCCCTTTTTTTGGCCAAAAACTGGTGTACCAACCTGCTCTTGTGCACGGGTGCATTGTCATGCAATATAGACCATGAGCCTTGTTCCCGAAATTCAGGCCGAATTCTACGAATCCTGGTCAATAGACGATCCAAAACACCCACGGAACTCTAAGCGTTCACAGTGTGACCCTCGGGATTGAATTCCTTGTGCATGATGCCTTTGAAATCGAAGAAACCAGTGAGCCGAGTTTTGATTTGGCTCTTCTGCATGCGCACTTTCTTCGGTTTTGGAGAGCCTGAACCCTTCCATTCCGAGCTCTGACGCTTTGTGAGTGGTTCCTACTGAAAGCACCATGTTTCATCATCTGTTACAATGCTTGACATGAATCCTGGATCCATATCAGCTGCTTGTTTCATGTCTTTGCAGTGTTCCACTCTGCAATGTTTTTGTTCGTCACTGAGTGTGTGTGGCACAAACCTTCCGTTTGCACAAATTTTCGGTTAGAATAACATGAACTGTTGACTTCGGAATTCTAGTGAGATCCTCGATGAGACTTGCAGATACACAACGATCCTTGCGTACAATCTCCGCCACTTTTTGGACGATTTCTTCAGGTTGCACAGTTATTGATGGTCCCGGTCGCGGATCATCTTCAATGCTCTCCCGACCATCACGAAATCTTGCATACCACTTAAACACGTTCTTACGGGTCAATGCCTCACTACCGTAAACAGTTTGAATCATTTGAAATGTCTCTGTTGCACTTCTACCCAATTTGAAACACAATTTAATGTTGGCACGTTGCTCCATTGCTCCGTTTCCGACCGACGTTCAGCAGGTACTGTCAGTCATAAGATACGTACGCGTCGACCGTTGATGCTAGCGCTTTGCAACTTTGCCGGAAGAAAGTCGAAATGTGTCGCTATGTAGTACATATACTTCTCCATAGATGGCACTGGTGGTTCCATGGCAAAAAAAAATGAGTCACCTTTCCCACTGGACGGACTGCGTATTTCATAAAATAAACTGAAATATTTTTTTTATATATTTCACTTTATATTTTTTAAAACATTCATTGGGCTTATTGAATTTACTTAATTTTGTTATTGGGTTCTGAGTTGTGAGTTTCTGTTTTAACTGATCCTAGTCACTACATGCTTCCACCAGGTATTGAACCCGGGAACCCCTGTTTACAAGGAGGTGACGTTACCACTACGCCATCAGGGATGCTACTTTTATTATTACAACAACAGTGCTTGGAAGAAGTAAGACGAAAAATGGAGACGCACTTTTATTTCTGATAAGGCTGCTTCTGGTTGTATTTGACTTTCTATGCCTTGGCAGTTCTTTCCGTGGAACAGTTTTTGTAACTTCGCTTGTTTTGTGAAGTCCCTTATTCGAAAGGTGGCCTTGAGGTGTCACGTGCGTGTCCGCTGCATGCATCAGTTGTGCCCAAGTCACGTGGTCGGAAGTTCTCATGTGAGGGAAGCCACATTTTCTTCTATTGGTCACTGCTACCATTTATCATGAACACCTCTTAGGTTTCATTGAGTTTCTGGTTGCAAGAGTGACACTGGGGAAAGGGGAGATAAATCTTCTACACATTTATGGTTGTTAACACTATTAGTTACTCCTTGCAGAGTTTTTCAAATATTGCACAGATGTTCGTTGACGAATCATCTCTTGGCGTTACTTTTCTAATTACCAGGAAACGGATTTATATGTAGTAAAAATGTGATAAATATGTAAATACATATTTAGTTATTTTCACCAAAATGTGGAGTTAAATATGGACTTAAAATTGTTTTTTTTAGAATTTACCTTTTTAATAACATAAGACACTACATGAGCTACATAAAATATAGTACGCTTACATTGACATTAATTGTAAAACAACACAAAATGTGTTTTCGTTTTCTGTTTCCAAAACAATGAATAACAAAATTTTGTTGCAAGTGTTCGAACGTGAATTTCCTTCTGTTGTCTCTTAAAATTCGTCTGCCTGTAGTAGTTCAGGGTTAAGCTTTTCATTTTCTTTGTTGAGCCATCAAGTTGGGTATTCACCACGTTGCACAAACGGAAATTTTATTTTTGTTATGCGAAACAGTAGCGTAAGCGATTGCAAGTTTTCTGTTATTTTCTAAATGTCTCACAAGTCCTTTTAAACGTTGAACGTTTCTATGTTCATACACATGCAACGTGAATACTCTACATAGTAGAATACTGACTCGTACAAAATCTTCTCCCCAGAATCCCCAAAACTGTGAACTTTTGTTGCCTATTTTAGATCATGCAACAAATTCACAAACTCTTCGACTGGCTTTAGACGGAAGCATTTTCTTTAACATTTTTGCTAGCTAGCTTCAAAATCTTACAGCAGAGAGTACTTTACATGGAAGCATTTCATGGAACATTTCGGTAAGCTTTTGCGGTATATACAGCACGAAAGGTACGTTGAGTAACACCATCTATGGTGAGTGCACGTTGTTTGCCAATGAAACAACTAAAATATAAATAAAAAGTAGGCTTAATTCAGGAAATGCATGTTACTTCTCTCTTCATAAACTTTTGTCTTCTCGTTTAATATCTAAGAAACTAAGTTAAAATATACAAAACAGTAATTTTGCCTGTAGTATTATATGGGTGTGAAACTTGGTCCCTTACATTGAAAGAGGAACATAAATTGAGAGTATTTGAAAATAAGGTCCTTAGGAAAATATTCGGACCTAAAAGGGATGAGGAGACAGGTGAGTGGGGAAGGTTACATAATTTGTATTCATGTCCATATATTATTAGAATGAATAAATCAAGAAGACTTAGGTGGGCAGGCCATGTGGCACGAATGGGAGAGGAAAGAGGAGTTTACAGGATTCTTGTTGGGAAACCTGATGGTAAGAGACCTGTAGGAAGGCCAAGACGAAGATGGAGGGACAACGTTGAGATGGACCTAAAGGAAATCGGTAGGGATGGAAAAGAGTATATAGATCTTGCTCAAGATAGGGACAAATGGGAGGCCTGTGTTGCTGCAGCCATGAACCTTCGGGTTTAAGAAGGCTAGAGAGTTAGTTAGTTAGTTAGTTAAAATATTCTTCCATACGTGTACAGTAAACGCTACAAAATATGTATTTAAGCAGCGCCATTGATTTGTACGTACCTGATACCTTTTGGTAGCAAACGTTATTCCTCTCGATTGGATAGTTATTGGCTTTTAAAAATGTGAAGTGATACATTGTTTACATCTCACTCGGCCGCCATTACATCTGCACTCGTGACCTAGAGGTCGCTTTTGATTGGTTATGCTACGGATATAGAGCCGATTCTATCCTTTAGAAATGTCATGAAATATACCATGAAATGCCATAAGTTTTTTCACTTTACACGGTGGCATTTTGGCCATGGCATAAATGTTAATGGAAATGCTTTCGTTAAAAGCGGGCCTTTAGATTAAGTTTCCCGAAGTTTTTACTGAAACACGTAAAATCTGAATGAACAAACTTTGAAGAGTAGCAGGCGCAATTTGCACCATGGTTAAAAGTGTAGCCCAACGACCTCTTCCGTGACCCAGCATGGCGTATTTTATGCATCTCTGCCCTCTCCCAGAACGACGTATTTACTTATCGCGGAACGTGCATAGTTCGCTGGGCTCGCCAAACAAGATTAAGCATTCGGAAGCTTCGCTCCATATTGCTTCCACGCTGGCTAATGTTGCTGGCTGATTAAATTCGGAGACATCTGGCGGAGAGAGTTCGAAACTCTCACACTGACGAGTAACTGTTCATATACTGTCCATCTACGAGGGTCGTTCTATTTTTGAGGTCAGTGTACCGAACTTGCTACGATTTTACGGTTAGCATATGCGCATGTGCAGTCACGGTTTCCTGATTCCTGCGCAGAGGGACTCAACGGGAAGCATTTTAGCAAAGTTTCACTGGCGTATTCCGAAAATTTGACCTGCTTTACCGCGACAATTCTTTTTTTTCGTAATGAAGTCCGGTAATTTCTATTTACTTCATAAAATCTCCCTTTTTACCTAAAATTGGACCTAGATTCCCCTTCACCAAAGGTAATGGACCATATTAGTGTGACGTCACGCTTGAAGACTGAGTCTAAACAAACCCACACGTGTTTTTTTTTCTATTGAATTCCATTGAGTTTACCATTGAAAAGGGGTAACTTTAAGAATCATGACAGCAGTTACAAATCAAAATTGTGATGTGTATCGTCCATCAAAGTAAAGATGAGATTTCGGAGAATACGTAGATATATTACACGTGCCTTACAGAGGAGAATAAAAATAATAAATTAATTAGAAAATCGAGTACAGCGAATGCTCCTACAGGCTCCCGATCCGAAACAGCAGCCAATAAGCGGCGTCTGTGTAGTCGCGTGAGGCTCCCGACCTCCCATCATCCCTAGCGGCAGCGTCATTCTCGTTGGCTACGAGTCGACCTCGGCTGTGTTCGGAAGCTGAATGGCCGGAATTTCTTTAAAAATGCATGATTTCCATTTTCCAGTTATTCTTTACTTTATGCTCTGTAAGGTATATGTAAAATATCGACGTATTCTCCAAAATCTCATCTTTTCATTGGGTGTACAGTGGGATCCATGAGTATTACCGTGCAAATTGTCCATGACTATTTTCATTAATATTTATCTTACATCCTGTGTGTAATTAAGCGATGGATTTTTATGTATGCTGGTGCAGCAGTTGTCAACAGCTTATTGTAATACTAATGGAACCCACTGTCCGATACTCATCACAATTTTCCTTTATAATATAATTAAATCTACCCCTTCCAATGGAAAATTCGATGGGATTTGAATAGGAGAAAAACACGTTGCCGCTTTGTTTAGACTCAACACACGTGCTTTGTCGTCTGCTGTGACGTCACCACTAATATGGTCCATTGGCTTTCATATAACAACAGTGCCTCTACCAAGCGCAGCACAGAAAGCAGGAAGGAGCAGGCAGTTTGCAACGGTTTAACTGACCACGCAGGCAGCGTGTTCTTAAATAGCTACTCACCCACTACCTTTTCGGCTCCCTCCGCGTGCAATCAGGGAGGAAACCCGGTCATCGGAAGGGTGCGATGGAGAATGATCAGTGGTGTAGATAGTCGAGTGTTTAAGTTCTTTGCCGGACCCTGTGACCGAGCGGTTAGCACATCGCGCTGCGACGCCAAGTTTCCCGGGTTCGAATCCCGCTCTGCCTTGGTTGTTTGTCAATGTTCATTCATCAATTTCATCACTCATCCCCATCTCCGCAAATTAGCCAAGAGGCACAAAACGCGAAGTAAAATAAGCTAAATCAATCAATCTTTAAGTTCTTTAAATAATTTACTTAAATACTTTTTTAGAAGCATGTTTTAATAGTTTGCATAATATATAACCAGCAATTTCTTATGTGTTAAATCTAAATGTGTAAAAATACTTGAAAAGAGTTGGATTCCTGGCGGTAAACGCGACTGCAAAGTTCTTCTTGGTTCAAGGTTTCATGTTTCTAGCTTTTGTGTTTAACAGAATGAGTAAGAAGAAAGTACGTGCGTAGAGCGCAGAAGTTACATAAATGGTCGATGCATTAATAGAAGGAAGAGGTATAATTGTGCTCATAAAAGTTCTCTAGGATAGAAACACGTACAAGTCGAGTTAATATTGAGTCACAAAATGGGCCGGACTCTTGTGCTACTTCAGGAGAACATAGTCAAAACATGTATTTGTGCAACATAAAAAGGTTATTGTTCAGTTCCCAACGATACTGTACACCGATGAAATTATCTTTTTAATCTGTCCTTAAAAATGTTCTTGCATTGTTTTTACAATGTTCTTTTAACTAAAGCACTCCTTCTGTTAGATATGGATCTCTCTATCTCAGTTCATCGTGTATTCCATTTTCTCTCGTTTGATATTTTTACTTTCTGTTGTAACTTCCATTTCTATTTAGAAGATAACCTTCTTCTCTTTTGTTTCCCCGATATCCATTTTAATTTTTTTGTATCTTGACGATTTTCTTTTCGTGCTTTCATTTCTTGTTTTAGATGTCTTTATTCATATTTTTATTGCTTACTGCCTCTTACTTCTTTGTTGTATTTCTCTTGTTCTTTGCTAATTCTTGTGTTCGGATTTCTTTGAAGAATGTGTATTTGTGACTGCTTCATTATCGGCGTTCATCTTAATCAATACAGGTAGACTAACGATATGAAAACGTAAACAGCAACCTGATGAACTAACTAACTAACTCTCTAGCCTTCTTAAACCAGAAGGTTTATGGCTGCAGCAACATAAGCCTTCCATCTGTTCCTATCCTGAGCAAGATCTATCCACTAGTAGATAATAAATGTACTTCTGAGGCCAACTTTGATTTCTTGACCAAACGACCACAAAAAGTTAAAAAACTCACTTTCTCTCCCCGTTCCGCGCCTCATTTATTGCGCTGACGACGTTTCACGGGGGCAAAAAGGCAGTGATGAGTGAAAGATGAGCTCTCGTTCTCTCATCCTCCTCATCTTTCTCATCTTTCTCGTTGTTCTCTCATTCTCTTTTTATTCTCCTCTCATCCTCTTATATTTTTTTTTATTCTCTCATTTTTTTATTCTCTTATTTTCTTATTTTTTGAAAGATGAGTGCATCTTATCGTAATTTTCCAAGTCTGGGACCAAATGTTTATATATCGTGACCTACGTAAACCTCTCCTCTCATTCTCTCATTCTCTCATTCTCTTATTTTTTGAAAGATGAGTGCACTTTATCGTAATTTTCCAAGTTTGGGACCAAATGTTTATATATTGTGACCTACGTAAACCTCTTCTCTTATCCTCTTATTCTCTCAATCTCTCAATCTCTCAATCTCTCATTCTCTCATTCTCTCTACCTTTAGAATATTGTCGTCAACATTAGAGATGAAGTTGGAGTGCTGGAATCAACGGGGCCAAATGTTTATATATCGTGATCTTCGTAAACCTCTCTCTTGGGGGAACGATGTGGCATATACACACGCGCGCGCTCTCAGCTTAATTAATCTGCATGCATGCTTAATGTTTGATTTTTTTGTTTCTAGTTCGACATGAGATACACACAATTTTATTTTTTGAAGTACAGTTAATATTACCTAGGTTAATCTGTGACATACAACTAGCGATCGACACGACCACCTGACACACAGACACAGAGAGAGTGAGCAAATTTAAAATGTGATCTATTGTGAATTAAACTAAGCTCCCTCACCCACCCACATATAGCCTTACAGGTGACTCAAAAGCAGAAATTGGTCATAGCGTGACAGGTCGATCTATCGTGAACTAAACTAACCTCCCCCACTCATACATACACACTATGTCTTACAATAAGTAAGGCTGCTATATCACATGTAAGGACTGACGGTTGCCAACACACACAAGATCTATTGCAAATTTTATTAACCTACGACATAAGCCATGGACACACACACACCAAGCCTTCCAGATAGGCTATAAGCAACTCACCTCTTGCAATTGTATAACGGGGAAAATTAACCTACAGCTAGCAACACTGTTTGAGCTGCTTTCGACGAGTAGTGTTACCAAACTTACTTTTTGCAAATAGGCTCTACAGCTAGAGGCTTGAAACATATACCCTACCAGAGTATGCCAACTTACCTCATGTAAAAATATTACCTAGTATGGGTTAAGCTGTGACATACAACTAGCGAACGACACGACCACCTGACACACAGACAGAGAGAGTGTGATACAGCTTATACGCAGTTTTTCCTACACACGTACTGGGTTTAAAAGGTAACTTGCAACAACCATTTCACTCACCTCCTATCATATAATAAAATTACCACAGGTTTTTGATACTTGCTGCTAGAACATGGTGGTTTTAGACTGGAAATTCAACCCGATTATTCTATTTGTGCAAGAGAAAAATGATGATGCCTGCATTTGGAATATATAATTCTTCTTACGGTATTTTGCGTGCCCCCAGTAACCTTGTTTTCGATGCACGGAAGCTATGACGTGTATTTCCTGTTTCGCGAACATACGAGAACCTTTCACAATGTCGCATCAGATAATAATATATTGCAAGAGCGAGTTGGTTGTGTATATAAATCTAGTCTTGGGGAATGGACATGAATATAATGTCAAAATTATTGCATAACTTAAAAAGAACATTTATTGCACTGCGCTTTCTAGCAAAGGTAAATGTGGAATGCCCCGGCCCCTCAGAGATTCGAATACTGTTAGTTAAACAGCAAGCATTGTCATATGAACTGACGATTATTATTTTTTAAAAAAACAGACCTCGTAGTAAGTTATAACCTGAGCTGTCTTGCAAGTCTCTCGAGTTTGATATCTGGTGAAGGAATATGATGCCACTATAAACTGTACACAAGATATACCCAGTCCCTGGCATGAGATGGACTAGGACCTATACAGTTGTACAATGGTTGTTCTTTATTAAAGCATAGCGCTTATTTACATGTCAGCGCAACATGCATGCAAAGAAGGGAGGGAGACCATAACGGATAATTCTTATTTCGATGCCGGTCTACGACTCTGAGGGCTCAAGTTACAATGTTTACCTATAGCTGTACATATTTAAAAATGACCTGAGCAATTAAATGTTACAATACCGATCCTGATTTTTGTCGGATGACGTAGGTTGCAATCCCACCCCCGATGGCGTATAGACTTAAATGTTTCCATAACATGAAATACTGTTAATGGAAATCTGTCGTTTCTAATGTAAAAATCATATAACAAGAAAAAGAAGAAAATAAATGTTGCGAGCAAATACGGAGCCTCAACCCAAACACATAAATAATCAGACAAGATGTCAACGGTGCGTTCATAACTAACAAGTGATTATTCAAAAATTGAAATGGTGCAGGGGGGAAACAACCAACTAACTAACTAGGCTTCTTAAACCCGAGGACAGCAAATACAAGCCTATCCTGATCTGAGAAAGATCTCTATCTATTTTTTTTCCATCCCAACCGATTTTTTTTAGGTCTATTCAACCCCTCATGGTACACGAGTTCCCACTGCCCTGATGGTGGAGGAAGCGAATCTATTTGGACATGAAAGAGCATTATGTGTGGGAGACTATAATTTATACATGTGGTTGCTTGGATGCTTACAGAGGATGCCATAGCTCGTGCGATTGAGGCATTTTATTAAGCACATATTTTGATGAGTGTAAAGAATTAAATAAGTCACAAGGGGCTAAGGCATGGTTCGAATTTCTCGATCTAGGTATGGATGCAGACAGACACGAAGTTTTGTGTGTGGACACAAATGATAATGGAAAAATACCGTTCACCCCGATAACATAGTGGTAATGTTGTTCTTGCCTCGTTTCCATCGACAACATAATGGTTACACTGTCCAATATTAAGAAGTTTGAATATACCTAACCTAAAATAAAATTCAAAAATTAATAGAGTTAAACATTTGCCACTCTGAAATGGCGACGGCTATCATAACATCATTTTCAGCGGGATAATAATGACAATATTATATATATTAAGGATTAGACCCGAGGGATTCTTATTCACTACACTCGTTTCCACACAACTCATCAACTACAAAGCAACAATGTTAGGAAGTGTGTGCATGGTCCCAAAAATACAAATTTAAAAATTACTAATGAGACATGAACTCTCTTCACTGGTGTGTATTTGAATATGCGAAAATGAGGTACTTTGAATAACCACAAAAAAGCTTGCAACGGTATAGAGAAGGGTCACAACTTCAAACTTTAGACGATTTTTCGTTAATCTGCAAAAGGCCAGGGCGTACGGTAAATTGATTTTATTGAAAAGTATGCAGAAGCAGTGTTGGAAGCAGTTTGAAGACTGAAACGGCTATGGAAGGACACTTATTATAATGTTAATATTTCAGTATAATGTTTTCAGAATTGCTTTTCGATAATGTTCGGTACTTAATTTAATCAATTGTTAGACAAAACATACATTCGAATTCAAGGACGGAAAATATGAACAGCAAATGAATGCTTTAGAGTAGATGTGATATTTAAAGGAGGTGATTATTTTTTTTATTTTCTCAATTCAAACAAAAATTCATGAATATTATTATCATTGAATGGTTGGTTAGGTGCTCGGTTTATCTTGTCCCTCCGAACGAAAGATGGAATGTATACGAGCCTGTGCCTCCTAAGTTTATCGCGGGCTATGAGGATAAATCGCGAAATGAAACGAACTGGAAACTTTCAATATATATATATTTTTTATAACATACTTCAATTAAGAAGGATTGCTATCCTTTTTATAATTTGTTAAATTTTATTACGAACGAGGAAAGAATGCATGGCACTTAATGCTGTAATGTTATTGATTAGATCATCGTTTATCTTGTCCGCATCGATTAATCTTCTTATGTTTTTTTTTGTTTTTTCGTCGCGTCCATCTCTTCTGTTATCACAATCGAGACTTCTAGATTATTATTTTTTCTCCCTGCAATTTTAGAAATGTAATTTTTCATGATCATCCAGCGAACGCCTGAGACATTTCAGCAAAATGTCGATTATTCAATGGATGTTGTAAGGTTCCATGTTTTTTTTTTTTCACTATCTCTTGTTTGGTCGATTTTGAATTTGGGAGTTATTTTTTTATTTTGCCTTTCGCGACATGTTCGACTAATCGTGACAATACGTTTCAACCTTTCTGCATAAACGTTGAAACGTTTCAACGAACGAACGTTGAACCAAAAAAAAGGTTTTCTCAAACGTTTAGACGACTACGAAAACGTTGAAATGTAAAATATTGTTGCATTGTAATCAAAAAAGAATTTGTTGAATATGCCTAACCTAAAATAAAATTCAAGAATTAATAGAGTTAAACATTTGCCACTCTGAAATGGCGACGGCTATCATAACATCATTTTCAGCAGGATAATAATAACAATATTATATATATTAAGGATTAGGCCCGAGGGATTCTTATTCACTACACTCGTTTCTAACCTGTCCACACTGGAAACCGAAAACACAAGTACGAGACACTAACTTGGGAGAGGACATGCAAAAAACTCTGCGGGCTCATCTTAAAAAACTTCAGTAGATGTTTGTCATGGAACTCCCTCCTTAAATTCGATTCGAAAGGCACAAATATTCCGGTTCTTGAATAAGAAGCGCGTATGCCTTCGGAAAGAGAGAAGAAGAAATAAATAAATCAACTCATGCATATTCTTCATGTACGTACGCTTGGTGACAAGAAACAGTATTTTTTTTTCTCTTCAAGAAATTGTTTTCAACTTTTTGCTAGGTGACCCAACAGGAGTGGACGAAATAGCTTATTCATTCAAACTGGAAGCTTGCTTTTTTTCAACAATAGAAAACACATTATTTCCAGTGAAATATCGACTCAACTACTTAGAATGGCTACCACAAGCTTGGTGACTGAATACTAAAAAACTATCGAGCGACTTACTTCACAGCAGTGTCACTTAGTTTCAACAAGAACAGTTCAAGGCTTCCCGGGTGTCCTGCAAGGTTCGGCATTTATTTTTTTTAATAGCAAGCAGATGAACTGGCCTTACAATATGAAGACCCCTCTCACTGTGTCGGTTGCAGTTATTTTCTAGTAATTATGTCTTGCCGATGGCGTTGTTGCTTTGTAATCAAAAAAGTGCTAGGTTTCGATTGATACCTGTTGGAGGCGCATGGTGGTTCGATTTACAGGTCCAATCCCGATTTGCTTTTCCGTGCATAAAGCAAACTTAAAGCTGCAATTCAATCAATAATTCACTGGTAATTATATTCTTGTGTCAAGTACATCCCCTCTCTAGGAATTTTTAACATATATACTGCTTGTTAAATAATATTGTGTTTCTGATTCTTTCATCCTCATAGTCATGAATGATCCAAGAGAAAAATATATTGTGCTGACATTCAAAACATGCAATAAAAATATATGATCAAAAAGCTAGCGAAAAGAATAAACAGTGAAGGTAATACACACAAGATTCGAGCCGTATGGTTTGAACAGAATTAGATACAAAATTGGATTGATCTTGCTCATTTATAGGGTGAGAGATGGAAGGCTTCTGTTGCTAAACCTTCGGGTTTAAGAAGACAAGAAAATTAGTTGGTTAATACCGAGCTATTAGGAACTGGCATCCTTGAAACTTCATGCTGCAAGCCTCGTCCTCTACATGTTTATTTCCGACATAATCCTCACTCTCGTTATGCTTTTTTTTACAGATAACATCAAAAGCCGTGACATGCGATTTTCTGGCTTTTTCATTCACAACATGGACATTCATGTTTCTCATCACATCGCAATAATGAGGATACTCAATACCATATAGGGTTTGGCGAGTCTCAGAGCTCCAGGAAAAAATAAACTCCTGTAGGATTTTCCGTGTAGCAGTGAGACACGCTAGTACCGTAAATTGAACTGCACATAATTTAGATTTTATTGAAAAACAAGCAGAAGCTGTGTTGGGAGCATTTTGAAGACTGGAACGGCTATGCAAGAACACTTATTATAATGTAAACATTTTAGTATAATATTTCGAGAATTGCTCTTCGGTACTTAATTTAATCAATTGTTAGACAAAACACAACATTTTGAAATGAGAATTCCTTTTTTGGTACTTGAGAAACTATTTAACACTCTTCGTAAAGCTGTATACACTATTTCCAACTTTTTGAGCCTGAAATTGTGGTGAAATCTTTTTTCTGTTCCTACAATAGTTAGCCTAGTTTTTTTAACAGTACATCTACAAATTCCATGGAAGTGTACCAGTTATCAGTAGTTACATTTCTGTTGGTATCAAAATTAGGTTTACACAGTCTTACTACAGCCTGCCTATGTATAGAAAACTTTTTCTCGTTTTCACATAACTCTAGCCTATCTGTTCTAATGTGTTCTGATTATTAGTTCTAGTTATATTAGTACCAAGCGAATAGCAAGCTTGAGAATTGACATTAAATTCACTCAGAACTTGCAAAATTGCTTTCAGGGTTGACAAATCTCATACAACTCGGAAGTACTGCAAATCTAGCTGATGACATGGTTACTCGAAATATGTCCTGTTCCGTCTGTAGCAAAAAAGATCGAAAGTTTTTGTTGTTCTATTTAAAATTATATTGTAAATAAGGAGTCCAAGGAAGCTTTTCAGTTCTGTAAGGGCACAAGTTGTGAGCACAACTCTATCAGAATTAACGTATTTCTTTCTCACATTTTCAATTTATTTTTTTTGTCTATTTTAGCATGTTCTCCTGCATAGTGTCTGTGATAATGTAGCCCCATGCATCAACTGGAACTACTTTGTTTCTTTTTTGTAGTTCGGGATGAAACAAAAAAAAATATATATATTCCGGGACTCTGGTATGTTTCGTAGTCTCCACTGAAGATCTCTTGAATCTATTTTTTATCATAAAAATATTTGTCACTTACTGTATCAGGTCCACTGCTTTGGTTGTCTTCATCGCCGTCAACTAACACATATGAATCGGTATCATGATTGCTTTGAATATATTCTTCGTCCTCTGTATTGGAAAAATTCAATATCTGACACATCACTTAAAATCTCGGCAAGCATATTTGCAAGTTTCTGTTCGAAGTTCGGATCACAAAAAAGAGGTCGCATTGCCTGATATGTTCCACATGAAACTAAGTGACACTGCTGTGAAGTAAGTCGCTCGATAGTTTTTTAGTATTCAGTCACCAAGCTTGTGGTAGCCATTCTAAGTAGTTGAGTCGATATTTCACTGGAAATAATGTGTTTTCTATTGTTGAAAAAAAGCAAGCTTCCAGTTTGAATGAATAAGCTATTTCGTCCACTCCTGTTGGGTCACCTAGCAAAAAGTTGAAAACAATTTCTTGAAGAGAAAAAAAAATACTGTTTCTTGTCACCAAGCGTACGTACATGAAGAATATGCATGAGTTGATTTATTTATTTCTTCTTCTCTCTTTCCGAAGGCATACGCGCTTCTTATTCAAGAACCGGAATATTTGTGCCTTTCGAATCGAATTTAAGGAGGGAGTTCCATGACAAACATCTACTGAAGTTTTTTAAGATGAGCCCGCAGAGTTTTTTGCATGTCCTCTCCCAAGTTAGTGTCTCGTACTTGTGTTTTCGGTTTCCAGTGTGGACAGGTTAGAAACGAGTGTAGTGAATAAGAATCCCTCGGGCCTAATCCTTAATATATATAATATTGTTATTATTATCCTGCTGAAAATGATGTTATGATAGCCGTCGCCATTTCAGAGTGGCAAATGTTTAACTCTATTAATTCTTGAATTTTATTTTAGGTTAGGCATATTCAACAAATTCTTTTTTGATTACAATGCAACAATATTTTACATTTCAACGTTTTCGTAGTCGTCTAAACGTTTGAGAAAACCTTTTTTTTGGTTCAACGTTCGTTCGTTGAAACGTTTCAACGTTTATGCAGAAAGGTTGAAACGTATTGTCACGATTAGTCGAACATGTCGCGAAAGGCAAAATAAAAAAATAACTCCCAAATTCAAAATCGACCAAACAAGAGATAGTGAAAAAAAAAAAACATGGAACCTTACAACATCCATTGAATAATCGACATTTTGCTGAAATGTCTCAGGCGTTCGCTGGATGATCATGAAAAATTACATTTCTAAAATTGCAGGGAGAAAAAATAATAATCTAGAAGTCTCGATTGTGATAACAGAAGAGATGGACGCGACGAAAAAACAAAAAAAAACATAAGAAGATTAATCGATGCGGACAAGATAAACGATGATCTAATCAATAACATTACAGCATTAAGTGCCATGCATTCTTTCCTCGTTCGTAATAAAATTTAACAAATTATAAAAAGGATAGCAATCCTTCTTAATTGAAGTATGTTATAAAAAATATATATATATTGAAAGTTTCCAGTTCGTTTCATTTCGCGATTTATCCTCATAGCCCGCGATAAACTTAGGAGGCACAGGCTCGTATACATTCCATCTTTCGTTCGGAGGGACAAGATAAACCGAGCACCTAACCAACCATTCAATGATAATAATATTCATGAATTTTTGTTTGAATTGAGAAAATAAAAAAAATAATCACCTCCTTTAAATATCACATCTACTCTAAAGCATTCATTTGCTGTTCATATTTTCCGTCCTTGAATTCGAATGTATGTTTTGTCTAACAATTGATTAAATTAAGTACCGAACATTATCGAAAAGCAATTCTGAAAACATTATACTGAAATATTAACATTATAATAAGTGTCCTTCCATAGCCGTTTCAGTCTTCAAACTGCTTCCAACACTGCTTCTGCATACTTTTCAATAAAATCAATTTACCGTACGCCCTGGCCTTTTGCAGATTAACGAAAAATCGTCTAAAGTTTGAAGTTGTGACCCTTCTCTATACCGTTGCAAGCTTTTTTGTGGTTATTCAAAGTACCTCATTTTCGCATATTCAAATACACACCAGTGAAGAGAGTTCATGTCTCATTAGTAATTTTTAAATTTGTATTTTTGGGACCATGCACACACTTCCTAACATTGTTGCTTTGTAGTTGATGAGTTGTGTGGAAACGAGTGTAGTGAATAAGAATCCCTCGGGTCTAATCCTTAATATATATAATATTGTCATTATTATCCCGCTGAAAATGATGTTATGATAGCCGTCGCCATTTCAGAGTGGCAAATGTTTAACTCTATTAATTTTTGAATTTTATTTTAGGTTAGGTATATTCAAACTTCTTAATATTGGACAGTGTAACCATTATGTTGTCGATGGAAACGAGGCAAGAACAACATTACCACTATGTTATCGGGGTGAACGGTATTTTTCCATTATCATTTGTGTCCACACACAAAACTTCGTGTCTGTCTGCATCCATACCTAGATCGAGAAATTCGAACCATGCCTTAGCCCCTTGTGACTTATTTAATTCTTTACACTCATCAAAATATGTGCTTAATAAAATGCCTCAATCGCACGAGCTATGGCATCCTCTGTAAGCATCCAAGCAACCACATGTATAAATTATAGTCTCCCACACATAATGCTCTTTCATGTCCAAATAGATTCGCTTCCTCCACCATCAGGGCAGTGGGAACTCGTGTACCATGAGGGGTTGAATAGACCTAAAAAAAATCGGTTGGGATGGAAAAAAAATAGATAGAGATCTTTCTCAGATCAGGATAGGCTTGTATTTGCTGTCCTCGGGTTTAAGAAGCCTAGTTAGTTAGTTGGTTGTTTCCCCCCTGCACCATTTCAATTTTTGAATAATCACTTGTTAGTTATGAACGCACCGTTGACATCTTGTCTGATTATTTATGTGTTTGGGTTGAGGCTCCGTATTTGCTCGCAACATTTATTTTCTTCTTTTTCTTGTTATATGATTTTTACATTAGAAACGACAGATTTCCATTAACAGTATTTCATGTTATGGAAACATTTAAGTCTATACGCCATCGGGGGTGGGATTGCAACCTACGTCATCCGACAAAAATCAGGATCGGTATTGTAACATTTAATTGCTCAGGTCATTTTTAAATATGTACAGCTATAGGTAAACATTGTAACTTGAGCCCTCAGAGTCGTAGACCGGCATCGAAATAAGAATTATCCGTTATGGTCTCCCTCCCTTCTTTGCATGCATGTTGCGCTGACATGTAAATAAGCGCTATGCTTTAATAAAGAACAACCATTGTACAACTGTATAGGTCCTAGTCCATCTCATGCCAGGGACTGGGTATATCTTGTGTACAGTTTATAGTGGCATCATATTCCTTCACCAGATATCAAACTCGAGAGACTTGCAAGACAGCTCAGGTTATAACTTACTACGAGGTCTGTTTTTTTAAAAAATAATAATCGTCAGTTCATATGACAATGCTTGCTGTTTAACTAACAGTATTCGAATCTCTGAGGGGCCGGGGCATTCCACATTTACCTTTGCTAGAAAGCGCAGTGCAATAAATGTTCTTTTTAAGTTATGCAATAATTTTGACATTATATTCATGTCCATTCCCCAAGACTAGATTTATATACACAACCAACTCGCTCTTGCAATATATTATTATCTGATGCGACATTGTGAAAGGTTCTCGTATGTTCGCGAAACAGGAAATACACGTCATAGCTTCCGTGCATCGAAAACAAGGTTACTGGGGGCACGCAAAATACCGTAAGAAGAATTATATATTCCAAATGCAGGCATCATCATTTTTCTCTTGCACAAATAGAATAATCGGGTTGAATTTCCAGTCTAAAACCACCATGTTCTAGCAGCAAGTATCAAAAACCTGTGGTAATTTTATTATATGATAGGAGGTGAGTGAAATGGTTGTTGCAAGTTACCTTTTAAACCCAGTACGTGTGTAGGAAAAACTGCGTATAAGCTGTATCACACTCTCTCTGTCTGTGTGTCAGGTGGTCGTGTCGTTCGCTAGTTGTATGTCACAGCTTAACCCATACTAGGTAATATTTTTACATGAGGTAAGTTGGCATACTCTGGTAGGGTATATGTTTCAAGCCTCTAGCTGTAGAGCCTATTTGCAAAAAGTAAGTTTGGTAACACTACTCGTCGAAAGCAGCTCAAACAGTGTTGCTAGCTGTAGGTTAATTTTCCCCGTTATACAATTGCAAGAGGTGAGTTGCTTATAGCCTATCTGGAAGGCTTGGTGTGTGTGTGTCCATGGCTTATGTCGTAGGTTAATAAAATTTGCAATAGATCTTGTGTGTGTTGGCAACCGTCAGTCCTTACATGTGATATAGCAGCCTTACTTATTGTAAGACATAGTGTGTATGTATGAGTGGGGGAGGTTAGTTTAGTTCACGATAGATCGACCTGTCACGCTATGACCAATTTCTGCTTTTGAGTCACCTGTAAGGCTATATGTGGGTGGGTGAGGGAGCTTAGTTTAATTCACAATAGATCACATTTTAAATTTGCTCACTCTCTCTGTGTCTGTGTGTCAGGTGGTCGTGTCGATCGCTAGTTGTATGTCACAGATTAACCTAGGTAATATTAACTGTACTTCAAAAAATAAAATTGTGTGTATCTCATGTCGAACTAGAAACAAAAAAATCAAACATTAAGCATGCATGCAGATTAATTAAGCTGAGAGCGCGCGCGTGTGTATATGCCACATCGTTCCCCCAAGAGAGAGGTTTACGAAGATCACGATATATAAACATTTGGCCCCGTTGATTCCAGCACTCCAACTTCATCTCTAATGTTGACGACAATATTCTAAAGGTAGAGAGAATGAGAGAATGAGAGATTGAGAGATTGAGAGATTGAGAGAATAAGAGGATAAGAGAAGAGGTTTACGTAGGTCACAATATATAAACATTTGGTCCCAAACTTGGAAAATTACGATAAAGTGCACTCATCTTTCAAAAAATAAGAGAATGAGAGAATGAGAGAATGAGAGAATGAGAGGAGAGGTTTACGTAGGTCACGATATATAAACATTTGGTCCCAGACTTGGAAAATTACGATAAGATGCACTCATCTTTCAAAAAATAAGAAAATAAGAGAATAAAAAAATGAGAGAATAAAAAAAAATATAAGAGGATGAGAGGAGAATAAAAAGAGAATGAGAGAACAACGAGAAAGATGAGAAAGATGAGGAGGATGAGAGAACGAGAGCTCATCTTTCACTCATCACTGCCTTTTTGCCCCCGTGAAACGTCGTCAGCGCAATAAATGAGGCGCGGAACGGGGAGAGAAAGTGAGTTTTTTAACTTTTTGTGGTCGTTTGGTCAAGAAATCAAAGTTGGCCTCAGAAGTACATTTATTATCTACTTCCACTCTTTTCCATCCCTACCATCTCAACATTATCCCTCCATCTTCGTCTTGACCTTCCAACAGGTTTCTTACCATCAGGTTTCCCAACAAGAATCCTGTAAACTCTACTTTTCTCTCCCATGCGCGCGTGCCACATGACGAGCCCACCTAAGTCTTCTTGATTTAATTATTCTAATAATATCTGGCGAGGAATCCAGTTATAAACTATGTAACCTTCTCCACTCACCTGATCAATGGGAAATAGATTCTCTTTCATTAAACAAATATATATGTTTCTCGTCCCTTCTCTACATTCGTTTGTGTACCGTCCCTGTCTTTCTTCTATTCCTGTCGCTTGTTTATCAAAGTAACATCGAGGAACGAAAGGACGAAGCGAGGAAGTGAACAAATGGAAAGTTAAAACAGAAGAACTGAGACCCGCAATGGAAAAACGACATAATGACCAGGGCCATTGTGTTGAGAAATGAATTCCATGTTCCTGTGCATGCAGGAAATCGCCTTCGGAGTTTCAAAATAGAAATCCCCTTGAAGGTCAAGGCCAGGCGATCGATTGGCAGCGTCCTCAGAGCCAACTTGTCCCGCAGTGGCGGGAGGGGGAACTAATGAACCATCACCGCTTATCTACGATGCTCCAACAATAGAAACCAACGTTGTCTGATTCAACAATTGAATTTAATGAGCGAGGAATTGTCTTTATGCTCTGTTTGTGCCTAATGTTATCAAATGGGGTCTTGCGCAGTATCTTGAAATGTGTATTTTCTACTTCATCGGAGTTACAAGTCTGCTATGTTGATAAAAATTCATGATGAGATTTGATGATTGATTTAGTTTATTTTACTTTCGCTTATAACACCAATAAGCCTTGTTTCCATGATAACCAAAACCTCAATATGCTGTCCAAGGCAGAATTCATTTTATTTTAAAACATAAACTAAACGATACGTTTGAACTTTCTAGCAAGGTCTTCTTCAGACTCTGTATCAAATACATAAGAAATAAGGTACAAAACAGGAATATATATATATATATATATATATATACAGGGTGTTTCCGGGCTGATGATACAAACTTTCAGGGATGATGGAGAAGGGCACATGTATCAATTTGAGATAAGAAACGCTGGTCCGGAAACGACTTAGTCGAAAATTATAAGCGAAAATAGGTGTACGAAGATGTAATACTTTTATTACCTGCACAAGTTTCACAAGCTGCTACATTCACAACAGTTGTTCAAAGTGGTGTCCCCCAGCTTCACTGCAGGCATGACATCGTCGCACAAAGTTCTGGCGTACATGTTAGAACAACCCAGGGGTCGTTCGAACAATGTCACAGGAAGCGAGACTGCAGAGGATCTCCTCGCAAGAATTCTCGCTGCCTGGGTACGCCAAAACTTCTCCATCATCCATGAAAGTTTGTATCATCAGCCCGGAAACACCCTGTATATATATATATATATATATATATATATATATATATATATATATATATATATATATATCTTCCTGTTTTGTACCTTATTTCATTTGTATTTGGTACAGAGTCTGAAGAAGACCTTGCTAGAAAGTTGAAACGTATCGTTTAGTTTATGTTTTAAAATAAAATGAATTCTGCCATGGTCAGCATATTTATGTTATACTTTCGCTTTTCTGCCACTTTTGAATAATCGCGACGATAAAGAGAAATGGCGATGAGATGAATGTAGGGACAATCACAAACATCTAGGAACGACACAACACGAGCCCCACTGGCTGTGAGTCCAAACGCCAGAGTCTCGTTAGTCTGCAAAATGAAGCACAGGGTGTACTATGTAAAAATGCTTGACATTTGGGTGACTTACACCCCTTGAAAAGATTTGTGAATGAATGAACGAATTAAAAGTTTTCATGTGAGTCGGCATATAAGGCCATTTTGCACCCTTTAAGCTATACTAGGAAAAATCTTCTTATCTGAAAATTAAAAAATCTGTAAAAATCCCCATGAGAAAAGTTAAAAGTACCAGGTTATAAAAGAACCTCCACACGACATACACAACACATTAAAATGGTAATGAGACACTAAAAACGTCCTCAGAGACAGTGGAAAAGGCCCGTGCTTTTCTAAAAGCTAAAAACATGAGTTAGAACACTCTCTTTATCTTCCAATATGGATGATAAACAGTTGGGAAGGCTGAAAGTTTGGGGCCATTAAACTATGCACATTCAACAAGGATATGCCGAGTTAGGAAGATTATAAACGTTTTTCTGAGGATATTAAAATCGGCACATTTCATAAGAATATGCCGAACATTTAAAGTAACATTGCATAGACGACAGATTGGAGAGTCCAACCCTTGTAGCAAAAAGCGATGTGTGAGACGACTGTGTCCAATGAGAAGCCGAGTTAAGATGAACCCTTCTCGACGGGAGGGAGGTACGGGAAACGTCATGCACCAATAGTGGGCTTGATAGGTCGTTCCCTGTTACCTTATCAAGATGAGAAGAATTTTGCGACTCTTCTATTCTTGCGGTTTCATTCTTCATCTGTAAAGATATCGTATTTTCGCTTCTATCCGTGCTTTTGCATAAACAATTCTTCGGTAACCCCAATTGTAGGGTCTTCCCGATGCATACAAAATTCTCAAAAGTTGCTTTTCGCCGACGATCTTAAGCTTTTCCACGAAATAACTACCTCTGACGACTGCTTGAAACTACAGGAAGATGTAGACAGAGTGATTTCTTGGTGTAAAAATAACAAGTTGGATCTTAACCCAACAAAATGTAGCGTAGTCACTTACACAAAAAGCAAAGCTCCTTGTGTGTTTCCATGCCGTATTAAAAATGTACAAATCACGCGCAAAAATGAAATTAAAGACCTCGGAGTGACCTTCGACACCAAGCTCAAATTTAATAAGCATATTGAAACTGTTACTAACAACGCTTTCAGAAACTTAGGTTTCATAACCCGGTCAAGCCGCGACTTCACGAAAATAGAACCAGTGAAAATACTTTACTATTCCCTCGTACGGTCAAAACTAGAATATGCGTCAGTAATCTGGAATCCCAGTCAAATAGACTTAAATCATAAACTAGAACGTATTCAGTCAAAGTTTTAGATATCTCAAATTCAAAGCCTGTGGAGAATATCCAACATTTGATTCATACGATAATCTAGTCTCAGAGACCAACTTCAGCAAACTAGCACTCCGACGACAAGTAAATGACCTGCTTTTTCTGTATAAAGTAATTAACGGTATAATAGACGATTCCAACTTATTATCAGCCGTATCATTTAATGTTCCCAGTTCCAAAACACGTCCCAAGCACAATTTTTTTTATTGCCAGAGAGCGAAAACATCAATTCTTTCTACCTCTCCGGTGTGGAGAGCGTGCAACTCTTTCAACACAATTTCATGTGTAAATAACACAATTGACATTTTTGCAATGAGTTTATACAATTTTAAAAATACTATTACTGGAACACTGAATCTATTGTAGTAATATTATGTAATTAGAGCACTACAATTGGGCTCAGCCTGTTGAGCTCTATCAATAAATAAATAAATGTAGTGGTAATGTCGTCGCCTTGTAATGAAGGGTTCCCGGGTTCGATACCAGGTACATGCACATAGTGGTTTAGACTGTAGGTCCAGTCCTGAGTAGTATAGCTGTGAATAAAGTGGACTCACACAAACAAACAATTGGAGAAAACTCGGATAAGCGAGGATCAGGATAGTTACCCTGACTAGTGCTCATGGAGCAAGCCTATTGGAGGAAGTTTCTCTTGACCAATTGGAGGACACCCAGAGGGTCAGATCGAAGAATGCATCTCTATTTATTTAACAAACTCGTTCTCAAATCAACATTTACACCAAAGTTACATTTTCTACATGTAGTTAACTATTTTAAGAGAGCAGCACGTTTTGTAATATATTATCCAGAATATCCTAGGTCAGTGTTTCTCAAAGATAGTGATACAATTTCAAATCAGGTAGATGTTGAATTGGCAACTTGTTGAATTCGATAATTTTTGTGAGCGAGTGTAGATCCTGCTATCATGAATCCTTCTGCAAGGGTTCTCGATAAAAATTCAATTGTTCAATTTTTAAGAATTTTTAAAAATCGCTTATTTATGAAACATGTAATTTTCAAACGTACATCGAGAACGGTATGTATGTGAAAAGCAAGAAGAAAGACAGAATGTAATACACAACAAAATATATTTATTTTCTCCCCTTCCCCAACACTCCAAGAAAATCGAAAGGGAAGCAGAACGAAAGTAACGTGTCTACTCTCATCATCAGGATAATTGGTAATTTATCATACTTTTCTTCAAGTATTAGGGGATATGCTATAATTTGCATTCTTTTTCGTTATTATAAAATACCAAAGCATTGCTCTGATTGGTGAATATTTTAAGTTGAGTTGATTGATTTGGTGTTTTAAGTCCACTTTATGCACAATAAGGCTAATCGGGACTTGATCTACAGTTTGAAGTAGAATCCGAACCACTATGTGCCTCCACCGGGTACCGAATCCGGGACCCCTTGATTATAAGGCGATGACGCTACCACTGCGCCATCGGGGAGGCCTATTTTAAATTGAATGCCGAGTATTTTCATTAGTCTTACGAAATACTTGGGGTGCGAAACAAGCGTATTAATAATACTGTTTACGAGCTTCACCTAGGTTACTAATCAACGAACGGAGCTACTTAGAGAACTGCCAAGTGAGGAGAAAGCCATTCCCTAGAGCCAACTTTTCTTTCTTATGCTCAGGAGTATTTTGACAGAATCAGAATAAATATGCACCTTATAGGAAACTGTAGCTTGTCCCCTGTGTTCCCGGAAGGAACAGAACGGGGAGTTGCAGGAACTATTAGCAAAGTGCGTTTGCGAAAAGTTCACCAAGAGAAGAGGAACGGGTTCCGCTTGGCAAGTTTACCATCCTGCCTGCACCGAAGATAGATTTCCTTCCCGGCCATTTGAATATTTCCTCCCTGCCGCGGAGGGTGTCGCTTGGCAGGGCTCCCTGCGAGCATAATGAGGCCTTCGCACGCCCCCGCTCTCCGGAGGAACATCTTCATTTGCCAAACGGCCAAGCAGCGGACGGGAAACCGGAGGAAGTACGTGAGGCGCTGGAAAACAAAGTTCGATGCATATTCATTCACAAGGCCCCAAGTGAAATCCCCGAACTTCATTCAGAAGATGTTCAAAGCAGAGATTGGCCAGGTCCGGATCCTGAAATATCTGACTCCCGGGTGGATCCGGGTACCCGAAACGGTTCCCTATCCTGGTACTCGATTCTCGGTTCTGAATCCGAATTATGATTCTCGATTCCGGATCCGAGTACTCAATTCTCGATTCTGAACGGGGTATCTGATTTTCGGTTCTGTATCCATGCACCCGATTTTCGGGTATATCCGTGTACCCGTTTCTCAGTTCTGAATCGGAGTACCCGATTTTCCGTTCCGTATGCAGGTACCCGATACCCGGTTCTGATCTGGATACCTAATTCTCGGTTAAGTATCCATGTACCCGATTCTCAGATCTAATTCTGAGTACTCGATTTTCTGTTCCGCATCCTGATATTTTCGAAATTGGCAACCCGTACATTTCTGACCATCCTTGAAATAAAGAGAATCTGCATTATTCTTCAAAGGCAGCGATCGAATCGAAGGGGTGGGGGACCAATGATTTCATCCCAAACGAGAAAAGATGGATCAAGGATTGCCTGAATGTAATGAAGCATGTCGTCCCTTGTTCATTGTACTTTATTATGAAGATACACTGGGAGAGATAGAGATAGAACTGCACACATTCTCGATCTATGTAATAACGGATTTAGTGTGACATGGTTCAGGCTCGCCCTCACGAACACATTCATAAGAGGCTATGTACAAGGTTAAACACAGCGTCTTTAGAACTCATTTTGCTCGATAGGCTAACGTAAAAGGCACAAAGTTCTAAAACATACAAATAATGCATTGATAATGTATTGTGCGATTCCCTTTATGAATTTCGCCATCCAAATGCTATATAACATTTCAGCTATACCGCAACTTTCATCTGCTTTGTCGTAATTACGTTGTTTTGACCTTAACATTCATATTTTTTTGGAAGTAAAATTAGGAAAAGATGTTAAAAGTTTATTTTAATGTGTAATGGGGCTAGTAGGAACCAGGAACAATATGATTACCACGGAACGGATTTTAAGGTGCAGCACTCTTCCAAAAATATAGCAGTTTTCATGCCGATCGTTTGAGATATGTGTTTTAGTACATGAAATCAAGTAAAATGAACGCTCTTTGTTGCACCTTTTCGTGAGATTAGCACATTTCCCCTCATTTTACCCCCTCTTTGATTCTTCAGCACCTTTTCCATCCTTTTCGTTAATGTTATGTTAAAAAATTGGACAGAAAAATAAATGATTTTCACTCTTCTTGAGCAGCTATCAGGTGGTTATAATTAAAGTGACGGTGTTCAGAGTGGTACAGCACGGGCTGTAATGAGAGTAGCAGTCTGAAACTTCGTAGATATGCTAATGAAGCAATGCGCTCGCGAATTATGAAAAAAAAAAAAAAAAAAAAATAGTTCCAATTCTCGCCACCAGGGTACAAAATGGCGCTGTAAGCAGTCAAAACTTGGTATAGTTACAGGAAAAACACTATAAATCGCAGAAAACAATACTCTTTGTAATAAAATATCGCTACAATTTCACTATTCGAATTACATGAACATTACTAAAGGAAAAAGCAACAAGCGTCACCAACAACAACCAGGGAGCTCACACAATGGTTAGGCAATTTCACGAACTTTGACGTCAGAGTTATGGAAAATTCCACGTTTTGACTGCTTACAGCGCCGTTTTTTACCCTGGTGGCGAGAATTGGAACTAATTTTTTTGGCATAATTCGCGAGCGCATTGCTTCATTAGCATATCTACGAAGTTTCAGACTGCTACTCTCATTACAGCCCGTGCTGTACCACTCTGAACACCGTCACTTTAATTATAACCACCTGGTACATAAAATCCTATAGTTTCATTTTATAGTGCAGAACAAGAGCTATAAAACGGTATAATATAATCATTGCAGCCCCAATAGTTACTAAGATAATGTCGTTTCTCCACATACAAGGATCTCCTGAGCTCACAGCGTCAGCAACTTACAACATAGAAATGTTGAGCGTAATCCAGTATAACAAGTTGATTGAAACCCAGTCAATACCACGTTTACTTCCTAAATACTGGTTACTTTATCTAATTATTACTAATTATGTTATTTGCTACAGAATTGAATAAAGAACGTTAATGTAATTGGTTTGGACCTAAATAAAGGCATTTTACCAGCACCTTTTTGAAAACATTTTCAGTACTTTTTTTTTCCTTTTCGACCATAATTTGCACCTTAAAATACTTTCCCTAATGATTACATCATAAGACCCATTCAGGCAGTCATTTGGTGTGTTGCAAGTCCGTCTCTACAGCAGCATCTAGATATGATAAAATACTAACTTCTTTTTACGCACCCTGCGTTTCCAAGGCCGATCCTCAAATAACAAGGAAAAATTAGGACAGCGATCGATAAGGGGAGACCTGATAATTAGATATCACAAAGAGACAGATTGGTGCTGGAAGACTGTGGGCGAAGGGGGAAAAGTCCCTCCGCAAAATGAAAAACCCTCTTTCTTATCGTGACTTTTAATCTATGTCTCAAGATATTATCATCCAGAGAGGCAGGAGAGAAAGAAAATCGCCTCGGTTGCCATGCCAACAGCATCTCGCTCCCCCCTTTTTTATCTTCCCGTGATGCGCTATTTATTCTCAGTCCGTCATCGTGCTCCATTGTTATCTGTGATGTGCGTCATCTGTTGGGACATCTCCATCTTGAAATAATGTATTATCTCCCGGGTTCTTTATTTCTGCCTCCCTGACGAGGTCTCCATTCCCTCTGGACCACAGGAACACTCCTGGAGATGTCTCCCACTGTAGCTGGGATTTATGGAACTAAACACCGCAGTGTTGCCGGTCCCTTATGTGAATGGCCATAATTGAAGAGTGCACTGGACCCAAACAACATTGCCAGACTTCGACGTAGAGTCACAGGCAATAGAATTGGGACAGGTATATCCTGAAATTCACGCTTTCCTGCATAGCGATATGTGTGTTGCCTAACTCTACGGTTTTGAGCGAACCTCAATAGCAATTCTTCTTTGGTAAGTTTTGCGCCGTAAAGGTAGGCAACACACATAACTGCATGCAGGGAATTTCAGGATTTATGTGTCCCATTTTTATTTGATTTGATTTGCTGTTATAAGTCCACTTTATGCACTGAAAGGCTAATCGGGACTGGACCTACAGTTTAAAGTTGAATCCGAACCACTATGTGCCTCCACCGGGTATCGAACCCGGGACCCCTTGATTACAAGGCGATGACGCCATCGGGGAGGCCCCCCTTTTTATTTTTTATTGTCGGTGACTGTACAGTGGTGGAAAAAAGTTCTTCCCCATAAGACTTTAATGGCAGTAAATAATGCCGGAAGGGTAGGCAACACACATTGCACCATTAGGTGATCGGGTGATTTTGTCTGTCTCAAGGAGCAACTCGCCTTTCATGCAAAAGCCAACAGGCACAGGAAATGTAGGAAAGTCACGTGACTTGTCAGGTGGAATGTTGTTCGTCAGAAAATCACCTTTTCTCAACCCAAGTCGCAGAACCGACAAGAGCTACCCGTTATATCTCCGAAAATGATTCCCCTAAAAACGTTGAACGAAACGCTAAAACAATTCTTGCCTTAATTACTGAATGTGCCCTAGTAACACAGTCGTTAAGGCGTTTTATTACCATGCGAGAGATCTGGGTTCGATCCTCGACGGGGGATAATCGGGATTTTGTCCACCTGTTCAAGCTGCTTCGGTGCCCACCCAGCGTCGTATAAAGTCGGTACCTGAAGGAAACTCTGGGGAAGGGGGGGGGGGTATGGCGGCCAGGGGCGTGGTGCTGATCACATCATTCCCACCTTCAGCCTGATGAAGAAAGCGTGGGGCCCCAACTCCACTAACTCCACACCCCCTATACGCCTTCATGGCTTGGTGCAAAGCACAAGGTAGGACTTTGCATTTTAATTTACTATACATCCCAATTTTGTCGTAACAAAACTTCCCAATCTCTACGTGGGCTTTCTTCCAAGTTCCGTAGGGATGTGAATAGGCTCCAATATTTCTTGAGACAATTCATACATGTTATATTTAATTATAAGAACAACAGCCGATATATATTTTGTGTCTTTTTTTTGGCGGGGAGGTATAATCCAAACATGTGAGGTGATCCTTTTCCCACTACTCACTCCATTCTCAGAAATAAATCGCAATTCCACACACTGAAAATGCAGCACTTTCTACATCTTAGCGTGCAAATATCTACATAGTAGCAAAGTAATGTGTGGAAAGAGAAAAGTTAACGATTCGTAACGGCACTCTGGAAATCTTTTACAAGTAGTTTATTTTTTTCAATTTGAACTGACATTCATAACATTCATTAACGATTCCAATATTGACAAAAGAATAAATAGCTTAGGCGTTCTGCTACTTTCAATTCTTCATTATCGTAGTCACCGTAACTCTCTCTCTCTCATCCTTCCCGATGGCGCTGTAGTAGAGGAGTCGCATTGTAATCAAGGAGTCCCCTGTTCGATACCCGGTGGAGATACAATGGTTAGGATCCCACTTTAAACTGTAGATGCAGTCTCGATTAGCCTTTGTGTGCATAAAGTGGAATTAAAATACCAAATGAAAATAAAAATTAAAATCACCGTAACTCTCTACAAAGCCAGAGGATCAATTTTTGAAACCTGTTGAGGCTTAGATGTAGCATTGCATTCGTATCATTACCCATCATCTTCGTCGTCGCGATTATCGCAAGAGGTAGAAATGCGACACAAAATAACCCAAACAGAAGCTTGGAATCAATCTGAATATTGGTTACGTTGGATACGTGGTAGAATTGTTTTAAATATCACTTCCTGTGATGTAATAGGGTTTTTGATTAAGGACCATTTGTATAATGCATATCGTTGATGCGAACAATAAGTAGTTTCACGTTCACCACACTCTTCGGTTGTTTAGAAATCGTAAGGAAGAAGGATCTCTAAATTTCCGCTTTCACATGTCAATGAAACTTTAAAATAAGTTCAGTGTAGGTCACAAAGAGATTTACATATTGTTATGATATCTTTTAAACACCACGAATTCTAATTACAATAGAATACGATACTACTTCTTACGTTCCTGTAAATGTTCACCATTAGTCTGGCGAAAGAAAGTAACTAAGATTTCCGTGTTTCCTTGAGGAAAGATAAGGCGCCTGCTTGTAGCTGGCAAGCACCAACTGCTTCGATCAGTGACCTTCACTGCCAGAGTGACTCACAGCAGGCCTGCGCTTGTTCCAGTGTGCGTATAAAACAGGTATTTTATTTCGTTCGTTCCAATCCACAGTTATATCAAGCTAACATTCTAATATTTTCGTAAAATATGTAGTAAACAAGTTGTATACATTATGGTCTTCTAGAGTGTTGTTGCCTGCTATTTACACGCGGGAGATGGGGGTATTGTAAACATTTCTGAACCCAAAGGTCGAGCACGAAGGAAAAGTTGTGTAAGCATTGGAGGTAATAACAAGGTAATAGAAGTTGAAGGAAATGCTGGAATAAATTATATCAGAAATTGAGTAAAAACAGTTCTCATCACACATAGGGCTATCAGATCACTCGTCAGCGGAAAGTAGGACAAATTGTCTCAAAATGTTGAACACGATCGTATTTGCAGTAAATATAATAGGTTACTAGGACATCTTAGCATATAACGAGAATATGACACATCTTCAGCTGAAAAATTAATGTTGAAGTGAACAGTTGAGTTCAAAATTCCTCAACTGCTAATTAATAGCACGGCTGTATGTGATTTCAACTTGTGTATGTAAGACAGAACGTTTTTCGTCGAGTGGGGCCAGGAAGAGAAAACAATCCATGAATTCGGGAAGGATAAAATTCACAATTTCGTAAACAAAGTCTGGAAGTTCTTGTTTATTAATATGTAAAAAAACTACTATACACTGGGAAAAAACAGAATTGTGTGCCTTATTTCTTCAATAACGAGAAAAATTACTTGTTACTTAGAACAAATTACCTACACTTATATCGATAAAACTTCACAAAGTAAGCATTTTTATACATATACCCTTACTTTTTCGGATCTAGAAAATCGTGAAGTAATTTCTGAGCTGGGATTGTAATTGTTTTTCCGAACATCCAGTAGCAACCACGCACACTCTTTGATTTAAGCATACTTCTCAAAGGAACCACATTATCTTAGACTTCCCTCAGTTTTTCTGTTTCTCCATCTAATTTGAAGTTACGTGATGCTCAAAATACGTATAAGACATTTGAATTTTTTTTCAACTTCCTTCCGGAGGCCAGACAAAACTATAAAATGTAGGACACGTCCGGAAATAAGATTGATTCTTATAAGTCTTTTTATTTTCTTATTTAGCGTCGTTTTTATTTCACCTCTTGCTAATCGCGACGACGAGGATGAGTGATATGATGAAATTGATGAAGGGGCACTCACAAAGAACACCCATACGCACGACGGGATTCGAACCCAGGACATCAGACATCGTAGCGCACTGTGCTAACCACTCCGTCACGGACGGAATTCTTATAGCCCTAATCGTTCCACAAGCATTTTTCCTATCTTTAACTACACACGAAACAAAGAACAATCGAACAAACAGGTGCCAGTTCACACTCTAACCGTAAAAAAACATATGCATGTGAAAATGCAAAATAATATTTATTTTTAGGTAGTTGTGACTTATTATTGTATATTAAACAAATATATTAGTGATAAAATGACGGAAGTAGAGGAACATCTCCAATGAAACACTCATGCCTTATGGATATTTTTATTTCTTGCCGAACAAGGTTCCGAGTTCGAATTCCGACCAAAATGGATTCATTGTGTATGTTCAGTCATGTCTTTAATGTAATCATAAATCGTCGTCATGAATAATTTAACTTCAGAGGAAGAAAACTGAGGTAATTACTAATAAAAACAAGAACAAAACAAATTTGAGCTTAAAGCCCTGGCTTTGCGCTACATATTCCATCACGGAGATCATAGGCGTGCGCCCATGGGGCCAGGGGGAGGGCAAATGCACCCCTAATCATGGACGTCTGCAGATTTTTTCCACGAAGAGAAAAGCAAGGTATTTTTCCATGGGGCATATTACCCCGATAATAGTGTTGCATTATCGCATTCCTGCATCCTCATTATAATAATTAATGTAAATTATTATGACTGAAATCAAATTATACATGTGAAAACGTACTTTTTTGGTTGACATTCGTTTTCTAAGGGGAAGATGTGGCAATCCTTGCCTCCCTTTCAGACATCTATGCCCCTATATTATTATATTTTCACCTAGAAATTTAGGATAGATGAATCCTATCGCCGTTATTAAACTATATTATACTCTTAAAGAAAATTAAGTATTTTCAAGCCGATGAAAGTTCAAGGCAACTAGTGTTGTCCACGGGACGAGACGGGACAGGCTTTTAAAAATTCGAGACGAGACGAGATTGATCATGTGTCCCGAGACAAACTAATATTTTCGAGACGAGACAGCATTTCACAGCATTTCCACAACACAAGACAGGCCAAAGTCTCGTCTCGTGGGCAACACTAAAGGCAACTACGGGGGAAGGGGGTGTAGTGGCGAAACCACAGCCCACCACAACCTTGAACGGAAATCAATTTTAGGGGGCAAACATGGAAGTAAAGGAAAGCAAGAGTAGCAGAATCTAAGAGTAGCAGTACAAAAGGATACTCAAGATGGATTTTGTTTTCACGTCTTTCTTGCATTATTTCTTCCTGACTGCCAAGAGCACCTGCGGGGGGGGGGGAGGGACAGAGCTGCAATTGCCCCCTTGATTTCAAATTTTATACAAATATAAATACCTTTTGTAAAATGTTCTTGCTCGCTTCGCTCGCAATGTCTGCTTTTCTTGCAGTCTAGTCAAGTTCAGAACCGTAGCTAGGAGTCGGCGGGAGTTAACCCTGGACGCCAAACGATCTAAATAAAAAAAAAATGTAAAAGAGAATAATATGGCGCTCCATGAATTTTTTTCCCATATTCAATCGACATTGTTTTCATTTTGCAAAAATTTGGATCTGAAAATTTATTGGTCGCTTTGCTCGCAATTTGTTTTCTGTAATGCATTTTATATTACCGAGGAGAGAAGTACTGCTTCTAAAAGGTTTTCTCTTAAGTGCATGAACAATTGTTTGGAGGAAAAGGAAAGCGCAGATTTGAGAGACGATTTATATGATTTTTACTGTTGGTATATATGTATATATATATATATATATATATATATATATATATATATATATATATATATGGGTGTGTGTGTGTGTGTGTGTGTTGTATATATATATGTATGTATGTATTTATATGTGTGTGTGGGGCGGGGGGAGGGGTGTATATATAAACACACCCATCAATGCAATAAAATTTAAACAAGTGAGATGAAATTACGTTATTCTTTTCCGGCCTGAAATATTATCAAGGCTATCCCCCTCTAATCAGAGGGTCTGCGCACGCCTATGACGGGGACTGACACTTTACGTAGGTGTAGACACGCTTCGTACAATTTGATGATATCGCGATTACGTAATGGATGTGCGGCCACTTAACTGAAGCCCCCAAAATTCACATTTTATTATTAAATTGTAAATTAGCATAATATCACATAGTTTACCTATTCATAATATGCGCCGCTTTGGTGCACTTTGTGGATTGTGCATTAATCAACATCAGGTTAATCGCGGCAGGCAAAGTGGAGGGAAAATGACAATGAAGCACAACGAGGGGGCCCTTGGTTCCCGATTAATGAAACTTTGTCTACATGCAACTGAGTCGCTGCGTGAAATCGCTGAAAATGTCATTTATTAATTTCTTAATTTTGCTTATTTTATATTGCTTTTCTAGCACTTGGCGTCAACAAAGGCGATGAGGATGATTAATGAAGTTATGAAATGGATGATAGGAGATGATGATCCATGTCTTACACAAAATTCTAAGTTGGGACTAATGAATATCGATTCGTCTTATCATTTGTCAAGTAGTTGTTTTTAACTCCAATCTTTTTCAAGGACTTCTGGGTTGACAGCATGTGTGTTGCGCGATGATGATTCGACGAAAACCACCATTTCAGTGAACGTTCTTGACAATGACTCTAATATCAGTAAAGAGAACATTTTCTTACGAATAGCTGTTGTTAAGAAACCAATTCCTGAAACTTTTCTGGTGGTCTCACGGCACCCAGCTGTCGTTTGTTATGGCTGGGCCTGGGGGTATGACTCACGCTGCTGTCAATACTAAATCATTCCCGAGAATCCAGGTCCGCCAGGCAAACCCAAGCGACAATTTTGTTATTTGGGTTGCATAGACAACAGGCTTTAAGATGTTACGATATCGTAGGTCTCGTGGCCCAAGAACTATTTTCCATGACTGTACATGGTCATACGTACATACGTGTGAAAATATAGCTTAAAATTAAATATGGATAGGGGAGTAAAACGTCCCTATATTAGTGTTTCTCGTGAAATTCTAGTCCACTTCAATATGTAACATGGCCACCCTTAAAAGAAGGTGGGTCATGTTACAACACTATTATTAAAAAAAATAACGTTGAATCGAACATGGCCGCCTATAAAAGTTATCCTCTACTATCTTATCACACACACACACACACACACACACACACACACACACACACACATATATATATATATATATATATATATATATATATATATATATATATATATATATTATGAAAAACTCAATATGCTGACCAAGGCAGAAATCTATTTTATTATAAAACGTAAACTAAACGTAACGTTTCAACCTTGTAGCAAGGTCTTCTTCAGATTCTGTACCAAGTACAAATGAAACAAGGTACAAAACAGGAAGATATACAGTATATACACAAAAAATATTCCCTCCAGACACAAGATTATTAGAAAGAAGGGAGGCAAATGAAGAAAGGGAAGACCACCTGCTGGAATGTTAAAAAAAAGAAAAAAATGAAAAAAAATCTAATCATCTTGTGTCTGGAGGGCAGTGATTTTTGTGTATATACTGTAAATCTTCCTGTTTTGTACCTTGTTTCATTTGTACTTGGTACAGAGTCTGAAGAAGACCTTGCTACAAGGTTGAAACGTTACGTTTAGTTTATGTTTTAATATAAAATAGATTTCTGCCTTGGTCAGCATATTGAGTTTGTCATATCATGGAAACAAAGCTTAAGGGTGTTATATTATATATATACACATACATACGTACATACATACACACATGTACATATATGTATATACATGTATGTGTGTATATACGAGTACATTAGAACTTTTGATCCGTGTTTCTGTATCAGTATTTGTTTTATATAAGTGTTTCCACACTTATCGGGCACCGCGTAACATAGTAAGCGAGTAAATAGTAATCGCCCAATGTGATGTAAATTAAGCCACATAGTCCAGCGAAAATAGACTTTGCAACTTTTTAAATGCAAAAAGGTGAAAACTAAACGACAGCCATTTTAAACGACATCTAAAATGGTGGTTCATAACAAAAAGAAGGTCATCCGCCCTTCACCACTAATACGATGGGACACTTCGATATCTCAGGAGCTAGAGAACCTAGGAATTGTTATGAATACCAGACATTTAATTTAGTACAAAGATAGTGCACAATCAAAGTAAAACGGAGAAAAGGTCTGTTCAGACAGTTTTTACCCCTCGATGTCAATAACACAGTTTAACAGTGCTGTTTTCCAATCGTACACCTGACAGAAATGTTTTCAACCGCAAAACTGCTCACTATCGTCCGTTATATCTAAGTGCATTAAGTCCTTTGAGCAACGTAGTCTGCCGTCTCTGCCAAACTGCCAGAAATCTGACGTAGGTCCCGGGCTTCCAGTAGGCACAGTCTGGACTGTATGAACATAAGGCTGGAGTGGCACTGGCCGATCAACTCCATTTTCTCGCAGGACGAGTTCTCGGCACTGTCCGTCTCGTCCGTTATCGCTTCCAAGGCATCTTCGTTCGGGAGGATGTACTCCCACTGGTCCGCACCGTCCTCGTCGACCGATGGTCTCTCGGGAGATTCCATCGACTTCACCGCGCACTGAATCACAACTTCTTCGATCGGCTCTGGGCCATTGCTCTCATCCGACTGACCCAGAGGATCTTCTCCCACGTCACCAGCACTTTGTCCCTCGGCAAGAATCGTTGATGAAGTCTCGGTGATCGAATCTCCCTCCTCTGCGACCGCACCGCAAGAACCATCCTGCTCCATCTTGACGGCCGCGACACTCTCTTGGGGTGAATCTTCTTCCGACTTTGCAGTGGGATGGAACTTGTGCTCTTCCGGTTTAGGGAGGGTGAACATGTACAGCTCCCTCCCAACAATGCGCTCGCCTTTGGAAATATTGTCCTTCAGATTGAAGGAAAACTGTGCTTTTTTCTTCTTCATCACCAGTCCGGGTAGCTGAAGAGGTTAAAAAATGAAGTAAGGATCAAAATTAATGATCTCATAATAAAGGAAGCATACTAAGCGAGGATTCAAACTACTCATGCACATAACCAAAAGCAATGCAATAACATACACTATATAACCAAAAGTCACCGGACACCCAGTGCTATTCATTCCAAAGACACCAGTGAGGTAACTAATAAGATGTCGGACCCCCCTTTGCTATCATTACTGCATGTACTATTCGGGGAAGGCTTTCCACTAAGTTCTGGTATATTGCTGGTGATTTTTTCAATTCGTCCTGTAGCCTCGTAAATAGTTCATGGGTGCTTTACAGTCGAGTGAGTCTGGCACGCAACCGACGCTCCAGTTCATCCCAAAGATGTTCTTTGAGGTTCCAGTCGGAGCTTTGATCGGGCCAGCTAAGCACAGCCACCTGATTGTCCTCAAAGCACGATGCAATGGACCCTGCTTTATAAACACCACTCTTCATGTTACCTTTCCCCAAAACCAATGGCCCGAGCCCAAACCAGGAAAAATAGCCCCAAATCATGACACTACCCCCGGTGACTTTTGGCTTGATACTATATTAAGCAATAAGGCTGAGACAAATCATGTTTTAGGTATGGAGATCTCGGGAACTAGGAAAACTTAAATTATGAACTTTAGTCAATGGAAGTGTCCAGAAGAGCGAAGTTGTACTACACACGTCCTCTCTATTTGTCGGATTGCTCGACTCAACACCCACGCCATGAAAGCTATCTACACACCCCTTACCCTAGATTACATTACATAGTATATATTACTCCTAGATATATGACAAATATATTTAACAAATACATATATTTATATACGTTATAACATACTTGCGTACATTACATAACATTATAGTACATCGTTTGTCCCGTGCACCCACACGCACGGCACTAGCCGTTCCTCAGCTCTCTTTGTCCGTTCAAACCAGCCATGGCGCAACAACTGACAAACGAATTAGAGCGAGCGTTCCATGTGACCTTCAGAGCAGGTATGCCAACCATGAAAACGAAAATCAATCCCAAGTAACCGAATAAAAGCCAATTATTAACACGGTCGCAACAGGATGCATGCAAGCAGGGGCCGGGGACTTCTAGGACACCCTGTATATGAGGAACCACCTAACGATGGTGCAAGCGAAAAGTCTATAATTAAATGTGGTCTAAATTTCCTGCTGCCATCTAACTACCCTAAGAAACGATCATGACCGTTTTTTGTTTATTAAGGGACATTATATCGTGACCCTAATTAATGATAAAGTGTTGAAAATATATTTATGGTGCACGCAATTGTAGTTTATGATCATTGTCTATCTTTATACAATAAAAACCCATTCAAATTTAAAGAAAGAATGCTTGCATTTCATTTTTCTAAATTAACAGGCAGACTGGTAATATTTAAGGGTGGCAGAGCTCGTTAACTGTTGCCTATCGTCCTTCTCTACGGACGTTCCGGGTTCCACTCTTGACCAAGGCGTGGGTGCTCTTTGTATCAATTTCATCATATCGTCTCTTATCCTTATCGTCGTGATTAGGGCCTTCCCGATGGTGATAACGTCGTCGCCTTGTAATCAAGAGGTCCCGGGTTCGATACTCGGTTAGGCACATGGCACATCCCACTTTAAACTGTAGGTCCAGTCCCGATTAGCCTTTCTGTGCATAAAGTGGACTTAAACAATAATTAAATTCTAGTCGCGATTACTCAAAAGTGGAACAGGGTGACTACTCACCAGGAATTCCTTGAATTCCGTGAATTATGCGTGAATTATTGGCCCCGGGAATTCTGCATGCATTTTTCTCCGTAGACGTGAAAAATTTAAACTTGTATTAACCAAAACCCATTGAATTTATACATATTAATAAATGCCCTGAGGCAAGTGGAAAATATAGAAAATTTATCTGACAGACGGAAAATTATTGCAACATAAAATATCTTGAACTTTATTAGGTAATAAATTTCTTATACAATTAACAATTTTTCGTATATTTGTATATCCCGGAACATTTGTGACTTGTGTTTGTAGATGTATTTCGAATGTATGCAAATGAAGAGTCCGCGCCGTAAATTAAATATTTTAATGATATAGATATACCGTTTAATTGAATTGAATTACAATTTTGGATACATTGGAATCACACATACCCTTTAAATTGTTAATATATTTGTGTGTATGTGTGTGGGTGGTGAGAGGTGGTAATACGTAAGGTTTGCTTGTACGTTTGAGTTTTTAAAAAGTTCGCCTTGAAAACCGGGAATTATATTGTTGAATTCTATCATGGTCCTAGAGTTGTCACTCTGTGGAATAAAAGCAATGCCAAATAGAAATACTATGGAGAATGTCAGTCACAGTGCTCCAGTTTTGTTTCCCTGGGAATCTTCAGTTTAGTCACAAAGCAATTCTTGCAATTTTTAGTTATGGAAAACTTAATGAGGCTATCATTGGCTCACTGCGTCATCTGCTAGAACCTTACCTTATAATTCAGTCTGAATATCCGAGTCACCTTGACAGCTGCTGGGCATCCGACCTTTTTCGTTTCCTGGAAATGCTTGCATTGCTTCACCTCTACACCGCTCAGGATCTGTGGAAATACACAATGGATTCATAATGAAGCAATGCATTTCCAGACAATCAACAGAGCTTATGGTAGAATAAATTGGTCATTGTCTCCATGTTATCGGTAATATTTATACAAGTAGTAGAGACAATCCAGTGGAACTTCCACACAGGTTATACACATATATATAGTGCCTCCCCGATGGCGCAGTGGTTACGTCGCCGCCTTGTAATCAAGGGGTCCCGGGTTTGATACCAGGTGGAGGCGCATAGTGGTTCGAATCCCACTTTAAACTGTAGGTCCAGTTCCGATTTGCCTTACTTTGCATAAAGTGGGCTTAAAACATCAAATCAAATCAAAATCAATACACATATATACAGGATGATTCAGTAAAAGCGTGCAGAAGGAAACAGGAAATTGATGGAAATAGGTGATGCACCACTGGGCAGTTGCAGATATGGAAACCAAGGGTCGGAGAAGGCAGCGAAAGGACATATGGGCTGAATGCGTCGTCCATATGAATGGCAAATACGTAACATGTCTTGACAGGCAGTGACGCTGCTGACGTACAATGAGTAGCAACATTTATTGACATTGATTTACACGTAAGAGTTGCATATTTGTACTGTCAGCGGCAATAAAAATGGGACACCTAGTTCCTGAAATACTCGCTTCTTGCAAGGCGTTGTGTGTGTTGCCTAACTCTAGGGCGGCGGTAGAAGTTACCACTGAAATTTTCTATTAAAATTTACTTATCGCCGTAGCGTTGGGCAACACACATAACGCCTTGCATGAAAGCGAATATTTCAGGATCTAGGTGTCCAGGTTGTATTACCGGTGACTGTACATTTGGAAACTAGTGTCATAGCATTGACAAACCGGTGTTAACGACTCACAAGAATTGTCCAAAATGACAGACAAATCGCCAATCTCAATGCAAGCACGACAGTGTCGTACCCTTTCGCATATCCCTTGCTTGTTCCGAACATCACAAGCGGGTGACAATCCTGGCAGCTAATTCAATGTCAGTCCAGAAGAAGATTTTAGTGGATTCAGGTCGGGTGACCTGGCAGGTCGTAGAATAAATTATCCCTCTCCAACCAGCAAACAAGAAGTGTAACATCCAGGTGGTTGCGAACATCCACTCTGAAGTGAAGAGGTATCTCGTTACACTGGCTTCTCCGAGCCTAGGTTCCCTATCTCCAATTGCTCAGTGGTGCATATCACCTATTTCTTCATTCGTTTTTGCACGCTTTTACTGAATCACCCTGTATGTGTGTGTGTGTGTGCGCGCATATAAACGTGAGCTATTCTATTTTATAACAGGCTACATAGCTCTCAATTTTAAAGTAATATTGTCATAATCTTGGAGTGCCAATGAAGAAAGCCATTTCTATAAAATAATGTTCATTATTTTTACAAATTTTGATCCGTGTTTTTCTGTCCGTATTACAGCTACTTTCAAGTAAGCTGTAACAGGTTTTAAAAATATGGACAATTCAGGAACAGATAAACTCAAGTTTTGTGAGAAGGGTTACGAGGGTACAATTCGGACCAAAGAACTTGAGGAGTAGTGTACCCACTTGAGCCAAAATTGGGGATTAAAATGTACCCCTGTAATCCCCCACTCCGTTAGTGTGGCACGCAATACATATTTTTAAATTGCGGTTTGAAAAGAGAGATGGGAAACAACAAAATATGAATCCAGTCTTGAGGGCAGCATATATCTTTATAATTCGGCTACAGCGATTACAGGGTTAGCCTAAAAGAAATAGACACTTTCAAAGTTTTACAGAAATAAGAGTTATTATTGTTATTATTATTATTATTATTACTATTAGTTACTAATACTACTATTTTGCAAATCATAAAATTCAAATTCCCGCAGTGGTTGCGTCGTCGCCTTGTAATCAAGGGGTCCCGGGTTCGATACCCGGTGGAGGCACAAGTGGTTCGGATCCCACTTTAAACTGTAGGTCCAGTCCCGATTAGCCTTACTGTGCATAAAGTGGACTTAAAACACCAAATCAACCAGCCGACCAAATTGAATTTAAAATTATTTGGCTTTTTATACTATTTCAGACTCGACTCTACTGTTTAGATAGAAACTAGATTCGCCTTGCTTCCTTTCAATAAACATTTATCATTTTGTTGATGTACAGTAGTTTGTAGTTTTGTACTCTTTCACAATGCACAGATATCAATTAGTCAGAGACCACTTAATCTACTGTCCTTCGTGGTACCTCTGATCCAAGGTTTTACGTGCCGAAGGGTACTGTATAATAATAAAAATAATAATAATAATAATAATAATAATAGTTGCTACAACTTACGGCCTGTAAGTCACAGAAAACAATACTTTTTGTTACAAAATATATCTACCAGTTCAACATTCGAATTACATTAACTGTTTCCGGAAATGTCAAGGGTGGCAATTGCCCCACTGGTCCCCCTGCGGGCGCCCTTGTGAATGACATAAAAAGGCAATGAACAGGGTAAACAAGCAGCGGAAGAAATATAGAATATGATAGAGACAAAGAAACAGAGAGAAAGAAAACAAACGAACAAAGGGAAGCTGACGAATACAGAATGATAAACAGAAAGAGATTAAAGTAGAGGGAGAAACGGTGAGAGAAACAGTGAGAGAGAAAGAAAACAAAGGGAGAAAGAGATTGGGACTGGTGGATAAAGAAGAACATAAAGAAACAGTTGATAAACAAGATAGAGAAAGAGCGAAAGATAGAAAGAGAGAAAGAAAAAGAATAAAAAGAAAGACAGAACCGAAGACCACGTGTGGTGCACACTGCCATAACTAAAGAAACAATAGAACAGCAATTTTAAATAGTTCCCATATAATTTTTCGTAGTGAATTGTGGCTAAATAACCTCACCTTTTCGTTCCTTTCCTTGGCGTACTTCTCCTTCTTGTACGTGTTGGTGTCCTTGCCTTGGTGACACACGTACTTCCTGGTGCCAAAATGATAGTAGGGGACATTGCCTTGCCAATGGATCTTGGTTGTTTCAGAGAATTTGACTGCGGGAGACAAAGAGTTCACGTTAAGCGTGAAAAGTGAGTCTACAGCGAAATAAGTAAAGCAACAACTGCACACACATACACACGGGCGTAACTTGGAGCATAACTTTGGGTGGTAGAAAAAATTGGATCCCACTTTAAACTGCAGTTCCAGATCCGATTACCTTATCTGTGCCTAAAGTGGACCCTAAAATAAGCTGAAACAAACAAATAGCCACGCTTATGTAATCAGAAATCAAATCGTCTTGCTAGCTGCGCTATTCTACCTTAACAATCCTCTTAGAATTCTGGAAGTGTAACCCCCACAGGCAAAATATTACCACGGAGAGGGTGATTTGGGCGTAAGTAGGCATTATCATGCATCTATATTTGACTTGTATCTCCCTACTGTATATGTAAGCTATCCTTTATTAGTATTATTATTATTATCATTATTTGTTCCTAGTTCTATATTGAGGTCCTCTGCATTTCAAATCAAGATTAAGTAAATAAATAACGATCCTAATTGTTTATGAATGGTTTAACGAGACGACATTATTCTAGCAAAAGGACCTTTTGTTCCTTGATTCGCCATTTTTGTCGTATCTTTATATAGTTAGGTTCATCACGACAACGGCAAGATATAATAATTATGGAAGAAGAAAAAATAAACATCCTTTACTTGTTCGGAATTCGGAACTCGGAACAAATAGTAGTACAATATAAATATATATATATATATATATATATATATATATATATATATATATATATATAGGTACATATATGTATGGCAACATTTTTTTTTCGCGAGGATACGGGACCAGCACGAAAATCAGAAATATTCAAATGGAAGGGGGCAGTGTATGGTAATGTGGAATGTATGAACAGTGCAGATCTACTGTATCAGGTAGCGAACCCCCGAGACCCCCTTGCTCACAAGGCGATGACGTTACCACTGTGCTATCGGGAAAACCCTATACACACACCCACAATTATCTCGTTCATTCTACTTGCTAAGTTTATATTATTAAATCAATTATTTTACTGTAAAGTAAAAGGAACGCTGTTTCCATTCCACGCCTTATGAAATAAGGGTAGGGTAATAATCTCTTCCACTGACGAGCCCAAAAAGGGGGGTTGTTTGAAACCCCTCTTTTAGTGGCGTGTCCAGGATTTTCGAAATGGAGTGGTTACGTAAAGTCCGGCCAAGGAAGACGAAACTACCTGGAAAGGACGATTCCAAACGCGAGAGGGGAAGCAGGGAGAAGCACTTGCGTGGGTTCGCTTGTTGTGTTTATTACCGCTTTCTGTGCTGTGTTTGTGATGGCTCTTACAATTCGCAACAGACCGTTTCGAAGTGGAATGAGGAAAATTGGTGCGTTTTGGCCCCTGTTGCACATTCTACAAAACACCCTCGTTATGCTAGAAAATGTCACAAGCCATTCAGTTACTACATTTATATTTATAATACTATATACAACAATATTATTATTATTAAATACTATCCTGATTAATGTTGTGTACATTTGTGCTAATAATAATGTTTACTAAGAAGATCAATTTAATTGAATGATCGAAATAAAGCTACTGCTTTACGAACAAGTTTATCTATTAATGTGACGATATGAATACTTTCCTGATATGTTCTGTTTGCTGATATAATATATGACTGGCTTACATAACCCTTACATAATTAATAAACATCTCTTTATGTATTTTGGCGGTGATGTTACTACGTTGAAACTTCATTGCTGTTTCTACAGCAGACGATTTTCAAGGAACCCGCTTCCTGTCCAAAGCTCCGTCACCCCTATTTAGCCACTGAACGCGTCCGGTTGACGCATGCGCACTTCCGTCCAAGGTCTCGGCTAAGGAAGCCAGACCTTTTGGTAGACGGCCCTCATTTTTGCAATATTTTCCGGCCTTTGACATTCTTCTTTCAGAAATACTTGGCCAAAAGGAGGGGGCTGTGACCCCAGCAACCCCCTCTTGGGCACGCCACTGCTCTCTTTCGCTCAGTATTCCTTAAAAAAACTAAGTGGTGGAAAATATAGTGATGACTACTAAAAAATAAGAGATAACTGCGCCTTTCGAAAACCTAGTGCACGCCACTGATCCAAAATACAGAGACTCGTGTACATTTTTTTAAAAAAAAAGACGTTAGTAGACACACTTATAGACTAACATACAGAGAAATACGTGATAATTCTAGTTACCTGAGATAAAATATTCACTTTACACTCGCTAATTTTTGTTCATTTCGTCAAGGTTGACACTGTGTACTCGCGTAAGCAATGGGGTACGCAAAAGGGGCTGATGGGGCTACACCCCATCCCCCTCCGCAATTCTGAGAAAATCAATATTTTCAAATAAAAGCAGTGAAGACCTAGGGGGGAGAAATAGAGTGGTAGATGCAACCCCTCTTAAAATGACCCCAGATAACCATTTTTGATAGTGAAAAAAGTCTAAATATACGGTATATCTTATTGTGTATGCCACCCCTTAGAAGGCAGTTATGTAGCATCCACCTTTACAATTTCAGCTCCCCCCTAGCGAACGTCTTGTCAATGATTCTTGAGTCCTCGTGCATCCAGTCTTGATAATCGTTTGTGTGCAGAAAACGCGTGTATACATTTTCATAGGATTCAGTGACAAGCTTCTAAATGAGCAACAGTTCGTTGCACAATAAAACATTACGTTTAAATATCCTCCGCTCCAATGTAAGGTCGCTTTTGTTTGGCTATAGGGCTCGCAATCATGGCGACTCCATCCAATAATATGCATTTTTGATGACGTCAGTGAAGCATCTAAAAAAGAAGACGATCGCATCCCCCGTTTACAAATGTTCCGGACACGCCACCAGTTTTGCCACATGAAGGGAAATTTCCCTTTTGCAGGGAAATTTGGACCGAAATTTTAGCCAAGAGGGAAAAGGGAATTTCGATGAAAAATATCACAATTTCAGGGAAATTTTAAGACTTCTGACTTTACATTATTACAGTTTGTTGTGCGTCGCTTTTCTATATCTTCGGATAATTGTAAGGATAACAATTAACGATTTAATGGATTCCTGACCATGATTTTAACCTGGGACATCTCACCAGAAAGCGATGAAGCTGACATGTATGTGAAAAATTTGTGTAACATTTTTTATTCATACGAACATGGCCAACATAAATTTTACTGCTGCTGCTGCTACTACTACTACTACCACTGCTAATAATAATAATAATTATTATTATTATGTTTTGTTTAGGTGAAGGGAAAAAAATAGCCCAAAAGGGAAATTTTGTCCCTTTGAAAGGGAAATTGTGCCCTCAGATTGTGGCAACACTGCACGCCACTGCATACATACAAATACGCATGCAGGCTAAACCTTATCTGTGCTCTTGCTTAATCTTAAGGGTAGCAGTACCAAACAGTCAATAATAAAGAAATAAAGGCAAAACTTACTTTCTGCTTCAGAAAAATATTTTGGTCCGTAGCCATAGACGTATCTTGTGCCTGTGTCAGTCTGATGCTGCTGCAGTATTTTCAGAAACTCTTCAAATGTCTTGACGTATTTCATCCTACAGCGATAACGAAACACACCCAGGCCGCGGTGAAACGTTGGTTTCCAACACTAAACCTGCTTCCACGTATAGATCCAGCTGAAACCGGTTCTCTGACGTCACAAGAGGAACCCAGCTGTCGGTGAAAACCTTGAGGACTTCGCCGCTTGCTCTCACGAGTTGACGTGGTTTACAGTTTCTCCGCTAGATGGTTCTGTGCAACGTTTCTTCATTGGTGTAACGTTTTTGTAAGTAATATACACGTTTTTACCATGTATGCAATAAAGTTATTGGTCTGTAATTATCTACACTAAACTTGTGAAAAATTTTGGGAGAAATTTGACTTAAGAGGAAATGATCTATTTTGTATTTTATTCCACACAAAAATGATGCTGGAAAAATGGGCCTTTATTGAGTTATGTAAGATGTCTAACCTAGCACTGAACAGCATAGATAGTTTTATCTCCTGTCCTTTACAATTTCCACATTATTTCGTTCAGGTTTTGTGTAGATCAGAGACAAAGTATTGGTATTGGTTATTTTTTAACCAACCTCCTTCCTGAATGAAGATGTCCGTAATGCAAATTACACAGAACATTACATGTAAATGTTCTATTTCGTGACATAATTCTCTCTCTCAAAGTTGCCAATTTCTTGTGCTCAGGGTGGTATTTGTTGGAAGGGGGGTAATTTATCCATTCTGAATATGCTTTCTGTGGGCAAAGCGGACTTTAAAAAACTCAAAAAAAGAAAACAAAATAGTCAATACGAGAGGGAGTAAGCAAGAAGATATGTAAAATAAGACGGAGAAAGGGAGGCGAAAATCTACAAGGAAGATACAAGAAAAGTAAATGAAAGGGGGTAAGAAAGGATACAAATAAAGTAGAGAAGGAAAAACATGTAAACAAAATTTTCATATGCTAATGGTATTAACTTTTTCGGAAACGAACCTAACATCATAAATGATACTAGATAATTCGTTTGATTTTCCTTCGTCCTATCTAGCACAACGGACGGGAACTTGTGAACTGCGAAATCTAGATATGTTTCGCGATTTCCAATCGCTGATTTTGTCTGTAACGTAAACAATTGTTTCCCGACTGACGGGTATCATATTTGAAGGCGATTCGCTGTATGGTAAACACTTTATACCAGGTATTACAAAGTTGCGGGACACTTACTACCTTTACATGTTTATTGGGACACTTCTCTTTTCTCTAAATCTTTCCATCCAGACATTCTCTTTCATATCTTTCTCTCTCGCCTTGTTCTCTCCTTTCTCTCTCTTTCTCTCTTTTTCCACTCTCTTCTCTTTACAGCCGGGTCCTGTGGCCGAGTGGTTAGCACAGCGCGCTGCAATATCAGAGGTCCCGGGTTCGAATCCCGGCTAGGACATGGATGTTTGTGTTTGTATGTAATGATAAAAACCGAGAAAAGAGTAATATTGATATGAGTGAAAGTAGAGAAAATGCATGAATGACGGGGAATATTACCGCATAGGAGTATACCTTTTAAAAGAAATAAAAAAGTGGTTAGCACATCGCGCTGGGACGCCAAGGGTCCCGGGTTCGAATCCCGCTCGGGCTTGGTTGTTTGTGAATGTCCACTCATCAATTTCACATTTCAGCACTCATCCCCATCTTCGCAAATTAGCCAAGAGGCACAAAACGCGAAGTAAAATAAACTAAATCAAATCTTCTCTTTACTCTCCGTCTGACTACCATGCGAGGAACCCGGTTTCGATTCCCGGCGGGGGAGAACCGGAACTTTTTCAATCTGTTCAAGCGGCTCCGGCGCCCACCCAGCGTCGTATAAAGTGGGAACCTGGAGGATACCCTGGGGGATAAAGGCGGCCAGGGGCGTGCTGCTGATCACATCACCCCCAGCTCGGCCTAGATCAGGAAAGTGTGAGGCCCTAACCCCACATCCCCTATACACATTCATGGCATGGTGCAATGCACAGGGGAGTACTTCTCTTTATTCTATTTCCTCTTTCTCTAACCTCTTTCTATCCTCTCTTTCCTCTTTATCCCTCATTTCCTTTCCCTACTTCTATCTTGTCTCTATCTCGCTTTCTCTTTCTCTCCCCGTTTATCTTTCTTCTCTTTCTCCCCTCTCTTATCTTCCCCTCTCTCTCTATCCTCTCTTTCCAGCACAAAAGTAACGTATTAAACCTGCAACTTCGTATATTTCGTATATTGATTAAATCCCAATCTCTTAATTAGCATGCAAGGTTACAATATATTTTCTCGCAATCATATAAAATTACAATAACTGCACAAAAGTCATAGTTCGATTATGCCTCAAATAATATATTAATATTTTGTTATTTAATGCTAATTCCAATTCTTTTTTTAACTTACTGTAAATTATACGAGAGTCAAATCGGTTTAATTAAGGCAGATCTGGTGAAAGAGACCTCACGAATACATGTGCAAGCAGAGCGAGCGGCGTTACTGTATCGTTGTAAGAGGAGATGGAGGCTTCGTCGGTCGCGCTCGTGCAGTGGGAGGCCCCTCGTCATTTGATTAGAGGGAAACGGTGCAGTGTGGCATTGTAATAATGGCAAAAGAAACACGAGGTTGTTTCGTGAATATGAGGCCGCCTTCCACTGCGACATTTTTGCAAAGTACGGACATATTTGCAACCACTATATTTATTAGTGATCATACCGGCACGCTTGCAGTGTCATTGTTATCTAGGTGGGAATATTTTTTGTATCATCGTGATGCCATGCTTGCAAGTTGTTCCGCAGCCTGTAGTTGGTTCCTGGTCGTAGAGCAACTCTTGGACTCCATTGCAGCTGAAACTAATTATATATAAAAATGATACTTAAATAAATGACTCGGCTAAATTAAGGGTACAAATAATAAAAGTGCCATTAGTCGGTGTTTGAAGTTTCACTCTTCAGAATTTTGACCTGATAGTTTAATAGTCCCAGCCAAGAGCTGATCTAGCTGATTTAGGCCACTAGACACGTATCTTTACTTTGTTGCTGATACTTTGTCATGCCACTGCTTCTGAACACTCTATTGACTCCCCAATGGGGTCGTCGCCTTGTAATCGAGGGATTCCAAGTTCGATACCCGGTAGAAGCACACTTTAAACTGTAGGTCCAATCCTGATTAGCCTTTCAGTGCATTAATCGGCTTTAGAAACAGACTAGAAAACAACTGTGTATTAAAAATTATAACACTTTCAAAAAGATGTTCTTATGCAAGAAAAAAAAATTAACATAATTTTTAACTAAGTGGGAGAGATATACCCTGTATCACCGTCACTTTAAGCACTAATAATAATAATAATAATGATAATAAATAATAATAATAACAACAACAGTTATTATTATTATAATTATTGGCAATTCGTTAAAAACCATTTTTGAGGTCCTAACAATTCACGTACTATTTTTTCAAAATCTGGGGGGAAATAAGTTGAGAGGTTTTTAATTTGCTTTCTTCTACTTCGCTTTTTGTGCCACTTTTGGCTAATTTGCGAAGATGGAGATGAGTGATCACATGATGAAATTGATGAATGGACACTCACAAGCATCAACGCGAAGGCCGGAATTCGAACCCGGGACCTCTAGCGTTGTAGCGCGATGTGCTAACCACTCTTCTTTTTTTTTTTTTTTGAAAAGGAATACCCCTAACCGGAAGTATCCCCCTTTTTCATTATATTCTCAAGATTTTCATTTCTCGGTTATTCTCAATTTTCAGTTTTTCTCATTTGGACAAACACAAATACACATGCCTTACCCGGGACTCGAACCCGGAACCCCTGGCGTCGTAGCGCGCTGTGCTAACCACTCCGCCAAGGAGGTCGACACCACTCCGCCAAGGGGGTCGGCTCTTCTCGAGAGGGAACGTGGAACAATATAATTAGGGTAAAAACTTGAAGATTTGCGAACACGTGATACAGATACAGGCGGAACACATAGTATCGTATTATGATCTGATGCGGATACAAGTGTGGACGTGGGTTTAGATTCGTTATCCAGGCGGCGCCAATGTTTCGGGTACGTGATGGACGAGCCAACTGAATAGGTGAAGAGGCTGAGCTTATTTTCGTGTTTCTTTTCCTCACAAGAAATTGGAAAACCTTCAGCCTCCTCCGACCAGATTATGCAACGCCCGAGAAATTATACCATCTCTCCACACGATATCTTTCCTTTTTTTATCATCACTGACCCAGTTCCTCAAGAGTCACAGGCTGCCACGAAGCAACGACCCCGTGGCATAATGAAGACCTTCTATTTCAACCTCTCTCTACTCAAGAAAGGGGCGACGAATGGCACCCGCCCCCGCTTACCTTATTTAATTAGGAGCGAATAGGAACGTCCATATGCTCAATTGGTTAAATTAAATTGTCGTCAGGAGCTATAAGAAAAATCGAACTTATACTTCAAGGTTGTTGAATCGTTTTGTGCCTGGAAATGTTTTTCTTCAACGACGATAGATGGCAGCAGCAGCATTTCTTTGCTTCTTTTCTCGGATGGAGTCAAGTGGAAGGTAGAAATTTTACATTTACTCTCCCTGTTTGAATACAAATCAGACAAGCAGAGAAACAAGATCTTAGAAGAAGTAAAAAGTAAAGTGCTCCCCTGTGCTTTGCACCAAGGCGTATAGGGGTGTGGGGTTAGGGCCCCACACTTTCTTGATCTCGGCCGAGCTGGGGATGGTGTGATCAGCACCACGCCCCTGGTCACCTTTACCCCCCAGAGTTTCCTCCAGGTACTCCCCCGCCGGGGATTGAACCCGGGTCTCTGGCATGGTAGTCAGACGCCCTTACGACTTTTTTTAAAACAAGAAGGCCCCTGAGCGGAGGCTTCCCCCATCACACTTTATTCACTCATATCATTTCACTCAATTCTATTTCAGCACGTTTCAGGACAGACGATCACAAACATATATGTCGGAACCTGAATTCGAACCCTGGACCCCTGGCGTTGTAGCGCGATGTGCTAACCACTTCGCCACGGGGACCGACAACGACTGAGCTACCGCGGCTTCACAAAATCTTAGTACTAATCTTAATTGATTGATTGATTGATTTGTTGTTTTAAGTCCACTTTATGCACAGTAAGGCTAATCGGGACTGGACCTACAGTTTAAAGTGGAATCCGAACCACTTGTGCCTCCACCGGGTATCGAACCCGGGACCTATTGATTACAAAGAGAAGACGCTACCACTGCGCCATCGGGGAGGCCCCTAGTACTAATCTTAATAATTTTTTAACATATTTGTAAGATTAATACCGTTTTCTCGTGATAATCTCAAGTATTATGAATGTTGTATTGAATATAGCGTTATTCTCAGCGTAACATTTGTTCTTCTGCACGGTTTAATCAAGTTTAACTTAAACCAATGATTTTAGGTGATAAATGAAGCGTGTATAACTGAAAATGCAGCTAGATTACAGCCCCTGAATATTAAAAATCCATGAGAATCCCATGCTAGGCATCGACCAAAGATGAAGGAATCAAAATGACGATGAGAAAACTACTACTACTACTAATTATTATTATTATTATTATTATTATTATTATTATTATTATTATTGCTGTTGTCATTTCCTTGAGGAGGCTTAGTCCAGCAGATGAGTGAATATCCAGCACAAGTTTTTTTTTCTTTCACACAGCATACAATGTGTAGGTTACTGAAATGCACAATTATTATACTTTGTTATTAAATTGTAAACACCTTCAAGAAAAAGCTTTAAAAGAAATTTTAGTCATGAAGTTTTTTTTGTTTGACCTTAAAACTTAATTTTTGGAATTTTGAAAACTATGTAACCAGTTATTATTTTTAAAAACTTAGGGGATTTTTAGTCTGACCCAGCCAGGAATAATACTGGAAAGAGAACAGCAGAAGTGAAATTGGAGGGGTCGCGTGGGTGGGCTACAATTCCGAGAAAAAATACTGTTTCACTCAAGTTTCAGAATTCCAAATGTATGAAAATTCTAGATGGATCGTTTCAAAATTGTTTTCTTGTATTCTTTGAAACTTCGAATAAATTTTTGAAAATGAGTTATAGATTTTTGTTTCTGAACTTCAATTAATCTAACATGTGAGAATTTTCGGGGGGGGTTCGAACCCTAGAAACCCCCCTCTAAATACGGCCATGCAATTCGCCACTGACTTGATTGTTTGCACAAATCGTACGCTTGTTTCCTTGCGCACTCCGAGGTTTCTTTGGTTAAAACTGACAGTGCCGTAACATTCTACAGTACACTAGTTCTTGGTAATAAAAGCAACAATAATGTCTAGGGAGGTGAACCTTCTGATTCTCCTATGTGTTACTAATTAGGACTATGACACCTCACACGTGAAAAGCATACGATGTGTACAAACAACCAAGTCAGTATCGGATCACAACCATACATTCGCAATTACTATGTCGCAAACGGTTCAATTACGACCCCATGTTTACTGATACTGTTTTTTGCTTCTACTATCGTTGTTATTGTTTTTATTTTTTGTTATCTTTCTTTCTACTTTACGTTGTTTCAGTGTAAAATGGCCAAATAAAACTGTATCTGAAACTCTGAGTAAATAAATAAATAAATTTCAGTTTACGCAATTGCTTCTGGTACACCCTGTATACAAACCGTATTATCATTGAAACAGCATTCGTGACTCAAGAAATGTACAATTGAAATTCATTGAGCAATGTTCTTATTGGAAATATTAAAAAGTCTGAAATTGCACTCGTACACGATCAGAGAAAATTCACAATTTCACATTTCATCGATAGGTGGCGGTATGTAGGACAAGAGAGAGGAAATAAATACATTAGAAGAAACAAATGTAATTTTCTTTCCAAAGTAAGATATATATCAGACACTCGAAAGAAGTGTGATGTATTTTCACAGTATTATCTGGGAGACTAGAGAAACTGTGTGTTCATAATGAATGGCATAAAATACTGTAACAATATGTTATTTTCACAAATATATATATAGGTACGTTTTAAATTTTGTTTAAATTATAATTTAGATCAACACCAAAATTTCATAGTTGATTGTCGGCAATAATGTTTTATCACATCACTAACTATTGTAGAAATATACATATTCTTTGCTTTATAATTGCAATTAAATAAATTCGGACTCATCATACTCGTACTTGCAAGCCAGAACCACGTGTTCACACATTCCGCGTCGCTTTCTCTTCACCACAGACTAGAAATAAGCACTTTTTACTACATGCTTTCCTCGATAATCGATTTCAATATCATGCGCTCTGATTGGCAGACGGTCTGTGTTGAAAGTCTTTATTTAGAATCGTTTCTAGATAGAAGTTCTTAGACGTTTACTACGAATTCGAGAAGACACATGACGTGTGCTCTGACGTCACTTCTTTCAAGTGTGGAATTCAATGCGTTGTTCGTGTGATCGTGAATCTTAATTCTGTGCTCATTGAAACACTCAACCTGCCAATATAATACACACGGTTCTCGATACATATTCACAAGGCACCTAGAGCATACACTTCCTTCCGTCCAAGTAATTCTATAACTCCCATTCTTCTTCCATTAATTTATAATTCCTATTCAGTGTAAAACGTAAACCATCCTTCCAATAAAGTTTGTACTCTAAAAAAGATAGGTATTTATGCTTAGGGCTAGAAAATGATTCATAAATTGTGATATCCCATTTCCGTGCGTGCGTGCGTACGTGAGGGGAGCCCGCATGTTTTTATTTATTTATTTATTTATTTTTCACTCTCAGGATATGCGGTTAACCTCACAGGACATCCTTTAACATTCTCTATCTTTTAGGAAATCCAGCATTGTCCCTTCCCTTCTTCGCAAGATACAATACGGCGTGAGGGGTTACAGTAAAGTTGCATTACTCACGTGGCTATCGATATATACCCCTTCCTCCTCCTTGGAATAAGGGAAACTTGCCTACTTATTATTCCTCCTTTCTTTCATTTGTAACTCTTTAGTCTATTTCTTTTCTTGTTTCTCCTTTCTAGCTTTCGAGCTTCTTGTCTAGGTTTAACTTCATTTTCATTCCATGTCTTCCCATTTTCGGGTTCTTCTTTATCGATCTTCTGCTATTCCTCTTCCTTTTCCGTTTTTTCTACTGTCTACATTCCATATTTCTCTTTCTTTCCCATTCTCTCCCTCTTTCTCTCCCTTCACCTTCCTATCTATAGCTTCTCTATTTCTCTCTCTCCTTTCCTTTCTTTCGCATTTTTCTCTCGCTTCTCTATCTCTTCTCTTTCCCTCCCACTCTTTCTCTTTCTTTCGCATCTTTGTCTCACTTCTCTTTTTCTCCCCCTCTCTCTCTCTATGGTTTCCCTACTTACTCCATAGAGCAGTGGTTCCCAAAGTTTGCGCCCTGGGGCGCCGCGAAATGTTTCAATATTTTCACTGAAATTACATACTTGTTAGTCTAAACACACCTTTTGTACTTTTTACAAATATAATATTTCTGAATTTGAAATATGTGTTTATTTTTTAACTTAAGACAAGCCACCTAATCACACTAACAGAGCGCTGAAAGTGTAGATAGGCCTATATTCTGATAAAACATTAAAATGCTGACCAAGGCAGAATTTATTGTATCTAAAAAATATACACAAAAAACGTAACGTTTCCACCCTCTAACAGGGTCTTCTTCAGACGAAGATTAGAGGGTGGAAACGTTACGTTTTTTGTGTATATTTTTTAGATACAATATATTTTGCCTTGGTCAGCATTTTAATGTTTTATTAACATGGAAGCAAGGCTCAACAGTGTTACTATATTCTGACTTGGGCGCCGCAGAAAAATTTTGAAACACTAAGGGCACCGTGAAACGAAACAGTTTGGGAACCACTGCCGTAGAGGATTATGTTGGTTGTGACTCCAGGCACCAGAACCTCGTTAGTCTGTAAACTGTACTACGTGGATGGGAGGTTGACATTTGAGTGTCTTCGGAAACCATCATTTTACTTAAGAAGCTATCGCGGCCAGGTTGTAGGCCAAGAGGAATGTTTATCCTCGTCACATTTGTTTTCCGATAGAGGCCAGCCAACCCCAAAACTGAACTCAGGATACAGGTCCGTCCGAGTTGTGAGGTATTACAGGTAGTCGTGTCCTATGAGTGGGCATCAATAAGTTTCGCCTGCATAGGACTGAGCCGATAGCAATGCCACTGTGTCGGTATCGGAAATTATCGGTTGGAATTCATTTACCGATACCAGCCGATACTTTTCCGGGATTTTGGTCTTTCACGGACTCCGCAAAAATGCCTCTCGACACTTTCGCTGAGTCTAATTATCCTGGATATTATGCAAAATTAGAACTCTCTCTTTATTTTTTATCTTTCTTTTGTGAAAACACTTACTTTTGTGATTTTTTCATGTTTTAAAGATTAAATCTTGATCAATTACATAATTGGTGTGGAATACTTAAACACGATTCTTAATGAATATTTTTAATAACTTTTTTTTACAATTTTCAAATATCGGTGTGTAATACATCGCTAATTGAAAATGTTCAACTCACGTTTTGTAGATTTATGTAAAATAATTTTAAAATGTATCATGTCTATTATGAATACAGTAATCTAAGTAAAAAAACTTAAATTACATAACCTTGAAATTAGAAGAAATATATTCTGTCATCCGTTTATAGAAAATATCTTAGCAGGTGTAATAGATAGTAAAACAAATCTGGAAAATTATGCGTGAAAGTGCCTAATTATAACACCAGAAGACATCATAATATAATTGCAACTACAGTTATGAAATCCAACACTTGGATGGGCAAGTTAGTATGGTTAGCACAGGTGAATGTCCTAATCTATGGAAATTAAATTCGACAAAAGTGTAAGCTATTTTAAGAACAATTGTGTCTTGACTTTTATATATATATCCTTTTTTAATTCTGATGTATTTATTGAATCTATATTATTGCAACCCTCTTTTTTGTATTCTACCCTTATTTTGTAAAATAGTTTTATGCATGTGTGTTAAACCACAGTGTTGTATAAAGGCTAAACTTTTAACAACACTTAAATAAATACATTTCATTTCATAATTGCATACACTTACATGTATAAGGTTCTGGATTCGAGTTCTAGCCCATGGTCCTGCCTTTGTGCCTACATGTCTTGGATTCTTGCACAGGGTGGGTGTCTACCAGTCAAGATGTGAAGAAAAAGTCCAGTAATCAACTTGTAGGTTAACTCAAAAAAAGGTCGAGAAATTATGCTTGTGGTCAGTAATTCTTGCTATTTTTGTACAGTATAGTGAATTTACATTGCTATATACCTGTAGTGGGATATGATAAATTTGAATATTTGGAAATCAAAAATTGTGATGAGTGGTAGTTAAGATTTGAGCACTTTGTTTCTTAAGTATTACATTTTTGTGTGCATGAAGTTTTGTAATAATATTAAATAATGTGGCCATTCTCCATCAAGGATGAAGTCTGAAGCATTAATTTTCACATGCATTAATAATTATAGCCAGTATAAACCTCTTGTTAACGTACAGCTTCAGTGTTCATCTTAACCGACCTTGTCGTAGGGGTTTTTCATTGAATAAAAATATATATATTTTCTTAATTTCCAACTATATCTAAGTGGGGGGCGATGAAATAAATGTTAAAAAAGAGGGAAGGGGTAAGGTCAAGAAAAAGTCATGAAAAAGTCAAGAATTTCGATTTGTTATTTTGGCAAGACACCCTGTTGTAGTGAAAAGAAAGCCTTGCGTGTCGATAGATGCAGCGTCAGATGTTCCAAAGCCAAATCATAAATATTGCGTGTGTAATGCACGCGAGGAATTTGTTTACATGCAACTTGTCCATTCATGCACTATTAGCTCATACGTGACATAACTGGTCGTCAGTGCAACGCGGATGAATATTTGTCCCGTGATGTAATTGTATGGCTCATTTTGCGTCCTGGAGTTATTGGGGTGGGGGGTTAACTCGTATGTTTTTCGGTCTGCGTGCATTCCAATTCTAATGTAGAGACAAAATGCATAACTAACTAACTCTCTAGCCTTTTTAAACCCGAAAGTTTATGGCTGCAGCAACACAAGCATTCCACCTGTCCCTATCGGGGGCAAGATCAATCCAATCTTCTCCTTCCTTACCGATTTTCTTTACGTTATCCCTCCATCTTCGTCTCGGCCTTCCTACAAGTCTCTTACCATCAGGTTTCCCAACAAGAATCTTGCAAACTCTTCTTTCCTCTCCCATTCGTGCCACATGGCCTGCCCACCTCAATCTTCTTGATTTAATTATTCTAATAATATCTGGACAGGAATACAAATTATCAGGGTGGCTCAGTCTAATCTGTATCTCTACCAAAAAGGCTTCAACCACCATCTGTTAGCGCGAGAGAAGGAAGGATCGGGGATGCTTCGTGACGAAGTCGCAATTAGTTTCTTTGCGAGCTCGTTTGGAACATTCTGGCTGGGAGCTTGTTTACGCCCCGTCACTAATTAGTATTATTACTATTATCCATCTCTTGCGAAGAGGAAGAACGGCGTTAGAGGCTGCTGAAGATGGACATATTTCTGGGAAATTGCCATGACTTTTATCAAATTTTAATAACCAATCTCCGCCATTTTTGCAGTGTTGCCAACGGATGTGGAAAATTACTGACTGCAATCAAAGCACATTTTATGGTGACATTTGCTTAGCTAACATACAATTGCAGACCACGTAATACGATCTTACACTCCTCGAAATGTAATATTCTAATAAATCCCTATCATAATCGTACATAAATGTATACATGGGCATATGTTGAAAATAATAATTAGCTATATTAATTTTGCCAGTTTAATTGTTTAAACATTAATTTTTCTCAAAATTTTCAATTTTTTGTTACTGGAAAAGTTATTTCGACACAAATGTTTTTGTCATCAAAATTAGACCCTGAACTTTAGGAACATCAAAATTATTTTATAAAATTTACGTAGAATTTACTACGGTCATGTTAAATATTTTTCATGTTTATCTAAAAAAACATGAATATAAATTGTCTGTGTTCATTTAGCCTGGATGGAGCATTGGTTTCAAACATAGTCTGCTGACTCCTACGAAGTTGGTTTTCGAATGTTAAAAAGCTGTGGCAGAATTTTGTCATTGTTGGAAAGGGGGTATGAAGGAAGGAGCAATTTCAATCAAAGTTCTGTGTTGTTCCTTCCTTAATTTGTTCTTATAGACAACCATTCGTACCTTGATGTAATGTACAATAATCATAACAATTTATAAACACTACGAAAAATTAAAAATTGATTAAAAAGAATGGTACCTTATTCTAAAATATTGGTAACATTTTAGGTAATGACAGGGGAATCATTCACTGACCCCCTCTCCTCCTATAAACACGCCACTGCACACTTCATCGAGTGATAGGTCTATATAGTCGGAACGAGAAATGCACGCGGTCAATAGGTTCGCATGTGGATATGTAAATGAATTTATATTTCAGATCTCGGTTCGAAAGCGGATCACGAATGTGATCGTGATTGATCGTTGGCTGGATGCGTCTGGTCAATCGTGAAGAGGGCTTCTTTTCAAGTGGGAAAATTTCCCAGCATATTTTTTTCTTGGAAAATGTCCGAGGTGCTGACCCTAGCCACATGGTTTTCGAGCCTCTATGAAAGATAACTATGCTCAGTCGGTGGCCGAGTTTTGCCTGCAATCTAATTAAAACTAAGCTTTATAATTATTTTATTATAATTATGCCTCGAGGGCATTATTTCATGGTGGTATCATTCAGGTTCATCATAAAAATGTGGAAGAATTATGCAATTTGCTCTCACCTTGACTAATCACGTGAAAATTAGCGAATACTACAAAGTTTCTCTGAAATTTCTTTATACGAACAAGATGACAATTTGAAACTTTCGTGGCAATGTTCTCAGGTAACCAAGTTGATGAAATAGGGAATTTCGTCTTGCTGGTGAAAGAGGATAGCAACGTTTATAAACGTATTCAGAATATTATAAGAATATTTCCTTATGTATGATACATTCTTTACCTTGATGTAAATACATTCATCGTTCTCTGACTTAGTAGACAGTTTTTTTCACTCCAGGGCCTCCCAAATGGCGCATTGGTAGCGACGTCGCATCATAATCAAGGGGTCCCGGGTTCGATACCGGGTGGAGTCACATTGCACACTGGTTCGGATCCCACTTTAAACTGTATGTCCAGTACAGATTAGCCTTTCTGTACATAAAGTGGACTTAAAACACCAACTGATTTTTCACTTCCGGCTTTCCGACATTGCGCCTTACGCCTCATGTCACTACTTTAAATTCCACTCTTCAAAATCAACAACTTTACCACAATTTTAACAAGGAAAATTTTAAGGCAAGGAAGTCTCCAGTAAGTCGATTGGTCGACCAGTAGCTACCAATTTAATAGGAAGTAGGAAAGGCCAGAGAATATAAGGAAACAACCACATTGGGAAACTCAGGATCTAACCAAATAGCTCAAGGTGTGTATTGTGAAAGATGCAGAGAAGTGAGGACATTATCGAAAGGCAGGAACAAATAGAGAAATGCGACAAGTAAAAAGTTCCACAGCCCTTTCTGTAAATATAATGGCAAAGGGAAACAAGGAACAAAGAAGATAGAAAGAAATTAGAACAAGAAAAATATTCGAGTTAAATATTCGAATTACAAGAAAAGAAGAATAAGAATTTAAGAGAAAAGGAACTGTTAAAATCCACTTATCGCCGTAGTGTTAGGCAACACACATACCACCTTGCAGGGAAGCGAGCATTTCAGGTGTCCGATTTTTCTTGTTGCCGGTGAGTGTACCTGGACTTGCCTGAAGAAAAATTAACTTTACAATCGATTTAGGAAGATGTTGTAGTTTACTTATGACGCTCTACCAATGAAATTCCACCGCCCTATTTGTGTTCCCAATCCGGTCCTCTTGACAGAGTGTGTGTGTTAGGTTATAGATATCTTCGGATAGATGTCTGTCAAGGGACAGTACTTCGTTTTCATCTTTTTCCCTGAGAGCAGGGAATTAATGGCATTGATAAACTCTACTAGTACGCCGAATATCCAACCATAATAACATTTCCTTTCATGTTGGAAAATTAAATACAGGGTGTTCATAAAGTTCCGGTAGCATTACAATGTACATTATATTTGTAATGGTACTGGGACTTTATGAACACCCTGTATATTTGGCCATAATTGGGACCAATCTTCCTATGAAGACATTAAAGTTTAAAATTTGGGGATGTGGGAAAAAAATATTTTCTGAGTGTCAAAAATCCTATGTTTGGGTTTTTTTTTTGGCACGGGTTGATCGATTGATTGAGTTGGTGTTTTAAGTCCACTTTTATGCACAGTAATGCTAATCGGGACTGGGCCTACAGTTTAAAGTGGGATCAGAACCACTATGTGCCTTCACCGGGTACCGAACCCGGGACCCCTTGATTGCAAGTTTGCCATCGGTGAGGCACCTTTTTTGTCACGGGAGAGATATCCTGATGCCTAGCATTCGTTGTCAAGACACAATGTATTGATTGGACAGTGTTCTCCAATGACGTTTGGAAACTTTTACACTATCCAACGGATTTTATAAAAAACATAGGCCAGTCAAAATGAATTTGCATTCTAGAATCCAATATTTGGTGTGGCATATTTCAACTTATCATAAAAATTGTATTCTGTCACAAACAGAGAAGACAGGAAGTACAGCTTTCTTCCCTAACAATACATGTTGAAGACAGTACAAGACACAACAGAGGAATGAATTATATTTTCCTTCCTTTAACGAAGCAATGCATTTAAGATGCTGCATGGAGACATAAAAATGATTACTCATAAAATTGTTTGGCGTAAGTTCTTTTGGGTGATTCTGGAGACAATTGTAAATTTTATTACCATTTCTTTCAGAGGGTTAAAATGGCAATTATTATTTCCACTTACATCTCGAAGAAATTAACATTCAGCAAAACAGTGAAAATCCAACATTGTTTAACACGTACATACGGAGACCATCGCAGCATTTGTGTTTCAAATCTTTTTCATGAGACAAAGTTCGTTAATATTCAAGGATTTCCAAATATTAACATTGTATTGACATAATAAACGTTTTTAAGATCAAATGACACATTTAAATCGCTTCTTCGAGCTTAGAAACATCGCATTGGTCTTTGCGTGTGACGATTCCTTAAAATATATTTGTTGCGTTTTTGGAATTCAAACTTGCAACATATCTAAATTCCTTGCAGTAAAACTGGAAATATAAGGAATTCCATAGTCCTCAAAAGTGTGGTGGCAATTTGGTTTCTTCCAGACCGTAAGTATTCAAATGAATGAGGAAACAAAGGAATTTTCTTCCTCTGGATATTCATAAATACTTTTACAGCATTACAAGTTAATTTTAAAGGGAGACAGGGACAATTCTGTCACAGCTTAACTAAGATAAGGATGCCCGCGAACGAAAGTGCACAGTCATTTACTATCTCCTCTAGTTTCCCCTTGTCTCGTGCCTATGAGCCCTGCGACTACAGGGCCACAAGGACATTCTTAGTCAAGCGGAACTGTCAAAACGTTTTTTTAAAGTAATGGAAATCTTAGTTGGAACTTCAGGTTATACAAAATTGTGTCCTTTCAAATAAAAATGGTTATTAAATAATAAATTAAATAGTTCAAATTGTTACTATTGTTATTGTAATGAAACAATGAGAACTGACTTCTATTAGAAGATGCATTACACATAGAAATGATTATTAGTAAAATTGTTTGAGCTAGGGTATTTTTGTGAATTGATTATTTTCTACCGATTGTAATGCTTAAAAATATATCTAAAATGTAAAAACAAATTCCTGAACCCCCTTCTTTTTCTGAATTCTGTTTATCCGTAATACCGCTTAGGAAGGTCAAATTCTGTTTCCGATCATATTGTTGTGAAAATTTATCCATTCTCGTAATTTTATCAATTCTGATCGCTGATACATTTCTTCTTTAAGATGCGTCAAAATGTTGAAGCTTTAGCTGTGTTGAGTAGCAAATTGACTAGAATATTAATATATACAAAAGCAGGAAAATTAATTAACTGTACGAACCACAGGACTCTAGTACCAAACTAAAAAGTCCATACTTTCACCATTAGCCAAATACAAGACAGGCGAACACGCCATTCTAAAAAAGTTTCAATCTGTTAACTTATCGACTAGGATTACACGTCAACCATCATAACTAAACCTCTCCTTGATAAGGTGAACATAGATTTGCGCTTCAAGCATGGGACCACTTGTCTGGTACTAGATTCCCTAGATACTAAAAAGACATACGAAAATGTAGTTTCTTACAGCTTAAAGCATGGGTGGCACCAGGATGTTTAATTTAGAAGTGCTTGTATGTTTATATATTAGAAAAACACAGCCATTTAGACATTCATTTAGTCGTTTAGTGACCAGATTATTACTATTTCTTGTTTGGAGTACAGTTGCACCTCTACTTGCATTAGTGATTTGCATATTTTTGTAACTATATGGTGCATCCGTTTTCCCTTACAGTCATTAACAGTACAATGCTAGTACTTTCTCATATACTGTATAGACAAAACGTAGACATCAGAAAGTTAAGGAATTTCTTATTAATATATATGTGAATGACTATGTAAAACATTAAGAAAAAATTGCACATTACTACTTTAAAAGAGATTGTTTTGAGCAGTACTTTTGTAAAAAATTGTTCTTTTACATAATCGATACTGGATTACATTTTGGACAAGTTTGTCGCAACCAAAACTGGAAAAGCATATATCACTTCGTTACAAGATGTGCTATAGAAAAGTTGCTTCCACGTGTGTATATTTGTTTATTTTATTGTTACAGTATTACTATTAAGAGGATTATTGACCTATTGGGGGTGCTAATCTGAATACACAGGGTGCAAATGCACTTCCCTGGCACCACTCTGCTTGCTGACATACTAAAAGCACATTGCAAGTTCGATTACAATTACACAAGAAATAGCACCAAAGCTTTTTCATATATTGATGCATTTTTCTGATTAGCCTATCCGAGCATAAATTTGACTTAAACCAAACATTGACGTTGATCTATTTAATCCCTTGTGGATATAGCTGAATGTTGGCAGCCACCTTAGATTGGATCTCAGGAAATAAATGAAAAGAACCAGTGTATATGAATGCACAAAACATTTTAATATAAACTTAAAAATTCGTACAACAGTATGAAAAATTATAGACTATACACAAGTATATAACGGGATGGAAAAATGTTCTCTCTCACTATATCGTTCAAAGTTGGCCTCTACAAGTATTATCATACGATTTTCTATACTGGTCACACACACACACATGAAAAAAAATTAATACGCTAGTTTTTAAAGTCGAATTAAAAAAAATAATCTGATCTATAACTTACGCAGTAATCACATTCCGAGGATAAAATCACATCTCGTGAACCCGAAATATATATATTTTTTGTAATCATCATTAACACATCATCACAATACACATTGAAAAGATGTGATGATACAACAATTAATGACAAGACATTGAGGAGTTTGGGAGAGGAGATTTAACAGGGAATCGATTAAGGATTCTGGACATTTGCTATTGAGACTGATGATGTAAACTGTTAATCAAGCGTACTAGCTTATGATCAAATTACCAAATTGCCTAGTGACGTCTTGGAATTCTATAGGCAAAAATAGATTTTACAAACTTTCAGACCTGTTACAATATAAAGGAACTATGTAATTCTATGAGTCACCAGTTCTCTGTAGACATGGGAAGGTGGGGACGGGAAATATTGGCCAAGCAGTTACCTTATTTTTTTCTTAAAATCGACACAAACTTCTAATTTAAACCACAGCACCATGGGATATTAGTAACTTACAGTACTATTTACTTACAAATTGTTTTTCGTCACAACTAGTGAAAAAACAAAGGTCAATAGAATCCACTTTACAAATATATTTACAGGGACACAGAGAATGGCATATACTGAAGTCCTTCAATATTTATATTTAAAGACTGTGCACTTCTGAATTCATTATGGGTGTGTCTCCGAATAATTGGAGTGAACTCATTAAAATGCTCAATGCATCGCCACAGAAACAAATGTGCTTAAGAAACAAGCAAATCTCATCCCTTTGTACATTCTTGGGTAAGATATAAACACACAAAAGTTAAAATGAAGTGAACTAGTATTGAACAAAGATATGAACACTATAACTTATCGTGTGCAAAAAGACAATTATGTAAGAATATTTTAATAAGATATATAAAATTGGATTCACACAAAAACAATTAAAGAAAACTAGTGGTAGAAAATGCAAGTAACGCAAGAAAGATTGAACTGATTCAGCCAAAACAAGAAAATCAAAACTATGAACAGAAAACCGAAAGCAGTGAACAAGCAGTCCATACCACACTACGAAATACTTTACCTCAGTATTAGCAAATTCAGCATGTAATTATTTCACATAAAATATGGTAACAGTTCATGGTAATTCATCATTGTAAAAGAAATATAACATATAATCTAAACTACTGCATGAAATTTAAAATACTCTGGTACTGTCTTCGTTTGCACACAGTAAGGAATAAAAATCCCTATTAGCTGTTTCCAAGTGTCCCTAGTTTTTCCTTGTATTTTATCACACAAGAGATTGTATCAAACAATAACATTTTTGCATCAAAACATGATTTCTTGGGAAGTTTTACAAACAACAGTTACATTTAGGAATTGGCTTATGCATTATAAAAGTAAGTACTTACACTGAAAAACGACATGATGTACAAAATATAAACAGCATTCACTCAAAACTATCAATAATAGAAAGAATAATTTATGTAATGAATAACTTCCCATTATGTACAAGCGTAATCAGATCCACAACTGTCAACAATTTGTATGTGTGTGTGCACCATTGTTGTTTCACTATATGAGAGAAGCGTAATTTTATTGTTGTACAGGTAAGGTTTCCTCCTATCAGCAATTCTAATATCCTATCTCTTCATATCGCTTTCATTGAATGTACATAAAATGAGTTAGTTAATGAATAAATTTAACTACCATGATGTATTGTGGTTTGAATGACCTACCAACTCTACTAATAGTCAGTACTCCAGTATTAGCATGCTCAAATGCTACATTTTTATAATTGTACATAGTCCTATTCCAACTTTGTACACCAACTTTACAAAATGGCTATTAATCACAATTCAGTCATATCACATGACCAAAACGGTCTGTCGTATTCTTTTCCTGCATCACGATTTTTCTGTTAAGTGAACATATTATGGTTTAAACAGTACCCGCTCCACTAATGAACAAATTTTTACATGCAGTATCAATCACAGTGTATTTTTTCGAAGGAAAGAAATTAGCAATGAAAATTGTGCACACATGTGACATCCAGAGATAACTAACTATACGGATGTATCATATGAGCTCGAAAGATTTTCTTTGCATTATACATTTGGCATTACAAAATAGAACAACAATGTTACAGTAAAAAAAATATGCATATTACAAATTCAACATAAATGTAAGTGTTGTTTACAACTTCCAGATGCGAGTCTTGGTGCACTTGTTTTATAAACGCTGACTAGAATTCCCCAAGGAATGATTTTTCAACTGAACAGGAAATATAATGCCTGGGAGATTATTAAAAATAACCCTAACAGTAATTGGAATAGTCTCATAAAGCTCTCATGCTCCCCACATGCTCTCCTCAACATCTGTCTGCTTTTTATTACACAGATTACAAACAGAAAATGAAGCTACATAATTCCCCCTTGAAAGATAATGAAAAATGATTTACCCTAATTACAAGAGCCACAACTTGCATTTTGTATAACCAGATAATAATTCGTTACATAATGATACAAATCTTCAGTGAGAAACGTCTTTTTTTTGGGAACTACTTTTTTCTTTGTATCTTATTTCTTTATTCATCATCTATATTTCAAGTTGACTTTTAAAATATCTCTACCGAAATTTCTATCTTATAGAGATGCAACACAGTGTTACATAATACAATCATTTTCTTCTAATCAATATAACAGATTTACAAAAATCTACAAGCACATTGTTAACACCTTTATTTTTGGGAACATGTTATAGAAGACTGTATATTGTTTAAAAGAAAAACAGAAAAAATAAAGTTTAAACATGTGATACAGTACACAGACATTCACAGGATAAAGTGATAATGAGAGAGAGACTATCGAAGAACTATACAATTCCAATTTACAACAATCTTACACCTATTATCTTAGCTTACAAAAATAAAGTATATATCCTTTCCAATTTCAACCCAACCCTTCTCTACATCCATACTTCATTTTGCTCACATCCAAGTATATGTGCTGATAGACCATTCACATTGTTTTCTCCATATATATAGGTTTTTCAGGTACCACACTATCTGCTTACTGGCTAAGTATAGCATTAAATTGAACTAGTTATCACCCAGGCACAAAACTTGAGGGATTTAAAGATTTTTAACAAAAAGCCATTCAAGTGGTGAAAAAGCGCACAACCAAAAATGTGAACTGTTACATTAAAAAAATTGCACCAACCAAAACAAAAATCTCCTTTGCATACAAACGTTTACTCAATATACATATATATATATATATAACACAGTAAGCAACAATACTGACTGGGGTGCACTAACTCAGTTATCTGGATAACTCAAAAACTGACAAAAATATATGTTTATATGTATGTATATATATATTTATATCTTAAAAGTATTCACATTCACACTTCAACATCACACACTCCCTTCTTTGCATACACTCATTTTAGCCCATGCCATTTATTATTTTAGGAGGAAAAACACTGGCCAGGGCTCACTTCTTTTACATCCGCAAAATACACTTCGAGAAACAGGACAGAAATTAAATGGTACTGGAAAAAACACCAGCAAATTAGTACAGCACATGTTCTACTGAGCAGTGATTTACAAATTGTTGTATTACATTTAAACATCTCCATCATTAGGTACTACCATACACAAACTTCACTAGTCTGTGGTTTCTGTATTGTCAAGTTATCAGGCCCACAAGACTATCGTTTAGCTATTAATAGCACCCGTTAAATGCCGTACCAAACATATGTCGATAGCAGCATAGCCTCTTTTTTTTTTTACACGTTGGCCTGAGTTCTTCAAGTTTTGCATACTAATTTGAAACTAGTAAAAGTAAAAGCCAGTATCATATGGGTATTGAATCTAGATTAAGTCATATGGTAAAATAGTTTTCTTTAAGTAAAAATAAAACATAATGTCCAAGCATAACTAGAGGCAGTGAGTATGGCATTTTGCTACAATTGTACACAATGAATATTAATTTAAGTTACAAAAAGGAGTAAAAATTTCATTATGTGTGCTACTTATTCTGCATTAATTAATCACAAATGCGATTTGAAATAAACTACTTTGCTACTGAACTATATAACCACTGACACATAAAGAACGAAACATATGTACAAGTAACAGTTAATAATCTGAGTATGAAAACAAAGGAACATGGAAATATGTTAGTTTTTTCTGTAAAAAAAATTATGGTAAAAACTTAGCTTTACATTAACCACACAATTTTTAAAAGTCATATTATTTACACTTACATGTAAATGGTGCTGTTTTAGCGATAACTACTAACACATGCTAACTTTGTAATAAAAGAACTCAGATCATGAACATGAACAATCATAAGAAATTAAGACAAAGTTTTTTAACAACAGTTTTTTTTAATCAAAAGAACATGAAAGGAAGCAGAAGCAGATAGCCTGAGTACCACAAACAACTATGACTTTTCTCATCGGTAATGTACGGAATTCTCCATGCATACAAAAAGGGGGACTCGAATAGAAAAAATGTATAAAAACAAGCATTTGTCTCGTGTTTTAAAGATACTATGAAAACGATTGACTCTTCACTTAACCAGAGGTGATTAAAATATTTTGAGGAAGTCTGGATTGTATTCAGAAACATAATAGGAAACATTTAAGTACGAATGTATAATGCTTTCAGCATGATAGCTGGCCCATACACTCGAGACTAGGCCATTGGGTCTAGAGTCCTTTGTCAGATGCATTATCAGCAAAATTTTGGCTTTCACACACGTAACAGTTACCGTCACTGCATAGCGTAGGAATGAGGGTTTGCAACCATTTCGTTTTCACTCTACCATTAATGAATTGTGGAGTATCGGAGACTAGACCTCTCTTACAATACATATATATTAGATATATATCTCTCTTTATGTATACTTTATTGTAATATCTACTCCAGTGAAAAAATAAATTATTACACCTTAAAGATCTGCTCTTCTCATTATGTTCATGCATGTACAAAAATTGCAAACCTTTATGATTCTCATATATATATAATTTTTACCCCGGTAAGCACATCATACAACAAGATGCTTTCGGGGATCTTTTTCTCTTTCGTGTTTTTTCCTGTCATTGCAACATCAGCTCAGCTACTCAGATTATTGTTAGTAAATTTAGCACTATATGAAATACAGTCTGGGGTTTGTGTCTGCTTCCATGGGTGGGCGTAGTGATGTGTAAAACAGAAGATACTATACCTCCCGGCATGCTTCTAATTGGCGACCAGCAGGTGCTGATATTGGCTTGCAGGGTATGGCATGGAACTGAGGCCAAAGTTTAGACCCTCCAGCAGCTGTTTGCTGTCGTTCACGCCGATGTTGCCAGACGGTACACTGGATGTGACGTTGGAGCTGCCGTAGTACTGCTGGCTCATGGTATCCATGAATGGGAATTTGGACTGTTGAGCAGGCGCCGTGAAGATATCACCCACGTAAGCCTGGGAGGAGTCGAAGAGAGAACGCGAGAATGGCGGGTACGGGGGTTGGTTCTGCTGCTGCTGCGAGAAGAAGAACGGGTCCTGAAGCTGAGGGTTGGGCGACAGCGAACGCGGCCTCTGAGGTCCGAAACTTGACTGGCCGCCGATGAAACTCTGCGACTGCTGCTGGTTCTGCTGCTGCTGGCTCTGTTGCTGTTGCGGATTCGGTGGCTGGTGGTGGTGCTGTATCTGCTGCTGCTGCTGCATGGCCCTCTGCTTGATGTAGTTGGAGAACTCGGTGGGCGACATGCGGTTCGCTCGCTTGCTGCTCGTCTTCAGCTTGGTGCTCCCAAACTTGGTCTGTGCGAACGTCGCCGTGGTGAAGGTGAGGGGCGCCGTGGACCGAGGGATGAACGCGTTCACAGGACTTGTCGACGACTTGAAGGGAGGTGTCGGGGACGAGGATCCGTTTGCATAAGGGGACGTGGACTTGGGGGACAAGCTGAGATTGCTCAGGGATGAACCAACGGCCTCGATGGGCCTGAAGCACTGCGCCTCCGGGTTGAAAGTCTTTGTCACCTCCTTGTCGGCGGTGCTCTCATCGTGAGGGTCGTTGGTTTCATTGTACAGAACTTTCACGGCTCCCTTCTCCCCGATCCTGTAGCTCACCTCGCCAGGATCGATCCACACTGCCAGATCCTGAGGGAGGTTCTCCAGGATGTCTTGGATCGGCACCCCGCTCTCGCGCGCCGCCCTTTCCAGCACGGGGTCAACCGGGTCTCCAGTCTTCAAGCAGCGGAATGCGGACCCCTTGAAGGGCTTCTCGGGGTACCAGTGGCCTTTGAACTTCTCCTTCAGCGCCTTCTCCAGTTCCTCGCCGAATATGTTCACCCTCCGCCTTGGCAGCTTGTTGTACAGGTATGAAATTACGAAGTTGAGGGCAACCTGAATTTCTATATGCATTGTAGTGATTGTGTGAATTAGTTCCAAGAAATACCTCTTCCGCTGAATCACAACCTCGCCCGAAAGTCTACCGTGGATGATGTCTTGGGATAAAAAAAAGGTCCAATGTGGCTACTTCAGTGTTAGTGTCTTCTTCACTGTAGACAGGCCTGAAGCATATCTGGAAAGAGGAAGGAAGAACACGGTCAGCAATAAATTAAGAAATTACTTACATACACATATAAACGTAAAACTGCCAACGACATTATATCTAAGATATAAGAGTTTGTTGGAAGCCTATAACTATAATCAGACTAATGAATTTTGATGTTAAGGTGAAATAGTCAGTGCTACTAAACAAACCTACATTGAATTTTCAAATGTCTCGGTGTAGGTTACGTTCTAGATTTACACATAAATCTTACGTCATTAGTTATGAAATATTTCCAATGGTTTTCGCCAAACAGAGAATAAACTGTGCGTAAGAATACTGTATTTAAAACTGAATTATATATAAACGGAATCTATCTATCTGTGTGTGTGTGTGTGTCTATATATATATATATATATATATATATATATATATATATAGTGGATGAACTTTAGCTTATATAAATAGCTATATATATATATATATATACACACACACACACGAATATATATAGCTATTCAGATAAGATAAAGTTCATCCACTTCAATTGGATGTATTGTAAAGTTTTCATGAACAAGGCAAACTGCCAACAAATTTATACATATAGCAAGTGTACAAAACTGGAGGAGGAAGGACAGTTGACATTCTCTTGGTAGAGAAAGCTTGGCACTAAGAGGCCCTAGTGCGGGGGCAAAACGTGGGGGGTCAACAGCCCCCTATTTGCAGCCACTGAGTATATATTTTTAATAAATATTCAAAGAACTATTACGTTGACACCAATTACAACTTACTTTGCAGGTAATCATAAATTGAATGGAAAAATGTTCAAGCTGAAACTATACCTGTTCTTTTACTACTACCACCACCATATCGAAACGTACTCATTGTTTCAATAGTTATTATTGGTAGCAATAAAATAACCGCTGCTACTGAGATCCACTGCCTACACGTGGAGCAATAAATGCTGGAAGGGTTGTTCACGACCTTGACATTTTAGTTCAGCAATGTCCGTGCAAAAAGAACATAAAAACCCATGCATCATTCAATACACAAGGACACGAGGGATAAAAAAGAAACGTTTACTATCATAACGGGCAGTTAAAGCGTTCCTCGGTGCACACCCTGTAGCGATAAGCTCGCAGCTGAAATGTCAATGCAGCGTCCACACAATTGCTGCCTCCTTCGCATACAATGGTCCGTGATCATTCTGGTATGTCGTATTCTCTCGCTCACAATGGCGGAGCAGCTTTCACGATCCGAAAAGAGGAAATTGATAGGAAAAGCGCAATGAATTGTGGAAGCAGCCAGGCTTGCTGGCTGGTCGTGACGGACGCGGCCAAAGGATGACAAATCTGCTGGCATCGAAGCCATTGTGCAAACTGTGGCACTTTCACTTCCTGCATCGTTCTGAACTCCCCTGCCAACGATATCTTGCGCTCTACGCAGGCACGTAGCCAGGGGGGGGGGGGGGCTGAAGCTCGAAATCTTGCAAATATGTAATTTAAATAATGTATAGTGGTCCTTCATTTCACTTCCTTGGCAGGATTAAACATTAGATCGAAAAAAGTTTAGTGTATAATATAGGAGCCAGGTTATATTTGTATATTCTACCATTTAATTCAAAGAATAGCTAAATGGATCCGCAGCTTTCGAAATTTATAGTATTCTTTGATAGGTCACACAATATAAACTTTACCGAGTAAAATCTGGCTCTGCTCTAACTTTTAAAAGCATTTTTTTAACGGAATGTGTAAAGTTAATAACAAAATACAATAACTGTGAATTTCAATACACTAACTGTATAAAATGTAAGAAAAATACTGGACATTCACTCATACGGTGGATCAAGTAACAAAGTCTCTTCATTTATATAATAATAATAATAATAAATTTGGATTATTTTTATTTTTAATAACTTATAATAGTTATTATTTTAAAATGACAATCAGGCATATAACGGTGGTAATAATTATTACTGTTAATATTAATTCTACTAATCAAGTGGGGGCCTCCCCCATGGCGCAGTGGTAGTGTCATCGCTTTGTAGTCAAGGTGTCCCAGGTTCGATACCAGGTGGAGGCACAAGTGGTCCGGATCCCACTTTAAATTGTAGGTCCAGCCCCGATTAGCCTTACTGTGCACAAAGAGGACTTAAAACACCAAACTCAAACCAAATACTAATCAAGTTTTATCAGCGGCCTTCCCACTTTACAAATAGCTATTTCTGGCGACGCCTGTGTTGATTAGGAACTAGCCCCCACCACCCGAAATAAAATTCTGGCTACGGGCCTGGCTCTATGATACTTCAACCTGCAACGACCAAGGGTCTAAAGCAGTGGTTCCCAAACTTTTTCACGGTGCCTTACTGTTTCAAGATTTTTCCAAAGCACCCAAGTCAGAATGGAGGCCTATCTAACACTTGCAACGCTCAGTTAGTGCGGTTAGGTTGCTTGCCTTAAGTTAAAAAATAAGCACATACGTCAAATTCAGAAACATTTTAAGTGTAAAAAGTATTAAAACCTCGTGTAGACTAAGAAGCAAGTGTCATTTCAGTGAAACGCCAAAGTATACGGTATGGATTAACAAAACTGCGTGGATGTATGATTATCTTTGTCTCATGTCCATTTTCACACATCGTCGTGATTAATCCAAGAGGTACAAGAACGACACAAATAATGGCAATACACGGACAGATAGAAATGAAGAGTAAAAAGTCAACATTCTCCATCTCGGCCATAGTATAAGTGGTGTGACCACCAACACGTTCCATCAGCTTTTACACAAAGAAGCAACCAAGACAGAAAAATCCCATCTTCCACTCGTGAGATACTTTTACATGAACATTGTAATACAATCTTGAAGATTAAAGCCAGAACCGAAAATTCCGTTTCGAATCCGAATCAGCTTAGGTTCTCGTAAATTTAGTATCTCTTAACACATTCCCGCCCGTAAACGACCATGGTCGTGCTTTTATTTGGCCGTAAACGACTAAGAGCTGCGGTGCCTATTTTTTCAGTTCTTTTTTTTTTTTCATTTTCTCCCCCATGTTGATTGACTTAATTAATTTCATCGAATCGTAATTCACAATCAGCGTATCAATTGTTGAGTTGGGTTGGTGTTTTAAGTCCACTTTATGCACAGTAAGGCTAATCGGGACTGGACCTACAGTTTAAAGTGGGATCCGAACCACTTGTGCCTCCACCGGGTATTGAACCCGGGACCCCTTGATTACAAGGCGACGACGCTACCACTGCGCTCAGCGTATCAATTGTTAGAGAAATAAAAAATACGTAAAATAAGAAAAAAATATAAATTCAAGGTTTTGTAATTGACAAAGTCCGCTCACCTCTCAGATAGTCTAATTGGGACAAGGTCTACAATTTGATCTGGAATCCAAACTACAAAACAGCTTCTGCAACGTCAAATATGCAGGCAGTATCATTATGAATTAATCATAATAACATAAAACCATACATGTCAATACTTATCGGTAATATGTATATTCTTTGTGACGAAGAAGCTAACAAGAAAAGGTTTTTGATATTTGAAGGGGTCGGGTGTAAAACATGGTAAGTGACATTTTGGTAATTTTTGAGTTACAAAGTAAAATGTGCCATCCTTCAATTTCTTAGTGAAATTGCCATGTCATACAATTCGCATTGGACTCAGTGAAGCCTCCTGAAATTGGTTAAAACAACACGAAAACAATTTATCTACAGTATAGCTTCTAATAACCTTTTTCTTAATACAAAACATTTTTTGTTCACAATCTAAAAGTATACATGGTAAAACGCCTATCCTTTCTCGTTTACTTTTGTCATTAAGAGGCCAATCTGTGAAGGGAAGAAAATATGAATAGCACATTCGAGCAATTCCCGATCATACACGGCATACAGGAGGACAAATCTTGACCTATCTATCGCGTTTGTATCGACCGGGAACCACACAAGAGGGGTCCGAGAGAACAGCGCATGCTCACAACCTCTTGAAATAGCTCCATCCGTTCACCTGGTTACGCAAGGAAGATGCCCTTCTTTCTTTCGGGACTCCGAACGGTGGAATTTAAAAATAAACTTTCGATGAGTTGTGTTGGGTAAGGGTGACAAATTCCGGGGTGTATTTTGGACTCTCGGGTGCGATATGGATGTGACCCAGTTAAACTTCCACTGCTGCCAGCTGTGCTTGGACGAGATTAGGCGTTTCAGTTCGTCTTGTTGGTGAATGACTACGGTGATTCTTTGCTCTGTGAGCTCTACGTCCCAAACGAAATACACTCCTCACTAAAAGTTTGGAATATTGTTATATTAGGCACAACAAGTTTGGAATACTAGTATATTAAGTAGTAGGTAATAGGCACTGTGGCATATGTTAGTGAAACCACAAGAAGGTCCACCAGATACATACCATGTGTTGTTGCATTCCAAGGCCGTGTCTATCACCTATTGCCTAACATAACAATATTCCAAACCTTTTTATGAGGAGTGTAAGTTGGTTCGCTCCTTTGTTTAGACCATTCAACTTCCCCCCAGAATTTGGTACATTTCATATTAGCAAAAAGCAAAAGTCTTTATCATTCTTCTCAATTGATGACAGAAATACAGTCAGTCAATTAGTATTCCAAGAAAGCAAACTAAAAAATTGCTTTAGATTACAAAATTGAATGTTAAAGTTTAGGAGCCAGGTTGCAACCTCATATTTCCGCATTCAACCACTTAGTAATCCAAATAATTAAAGGGTTTTATGAGTTTCCAAATTCCAAAAATTAGATTTTTATGTGAAAGGCTGCACACTGTAAATTTCATTATTTAAATTTCCTCGAACGAGGTATGTAAGAGTTAATAACAAAACGGAGAGTAACTTTCCATCAGTACATTAACTGCACTAAACATAAAAAACAAAGAACAGTTGTGCTTGATAATCAATAACTCGTTTGGTTGAATCGAGTAGTAATCTCTCACAAATAGTATTATAACAGTTACTTCAGTCATGTTTTCACTAATTTTGTTCCAACATCCTGACCCTCCCTACATTTTTTTTCTGGAGACACCCACGTGCCAGGAACCAATCGAATCTTTTCCAACCATTCTTCTCAGTATTAATAAAACGTCGCGTTTCCCTCCCAAGAGGCGCGTTGAGTGGTCGACTCACGGTCTTCTGACGCAAGGCTCCTCTGCGAATGTCCGCTCATCAATTTAATGTAATCACGCACGTATCTACAAATATATTTCTGCAAAAATCTTAGCACACATACCAAGTATCACATATGTAAAAGTAGTAATATTATTAATAATAATAAACTGTATTACTGACATTAATAGATCTATAATTAACATTGATAATTTCACTGTTGCAAAATAATCATTGTTACATTGTAAAAAGATGATATCGTCTCCGCCTTGCAATCAAGGGGTCCCGGGTTCGATATCCGATGGAGGCACGGAGTGGTTCGGATCCCACTTGAAACTGTAGGTCCGGTCCCGATAAGCCTTTCTGTGCCTAACGTTGACTTAAACAAAAAGGTGAAGTAAGAATACGTGCAGCTTTTTATAGCTATATCACTAAAAGGAAGGAAATTCATTTTAAAATACATGGAAAAAATTGAATTTACAAAATAAGGAAAAGTCGTTAGTTTCGTTAGTCGAAATCCCTGATTATTTTTTTATGCATTCACTTTCGGACACAGGGTCAGTATAGCAGCTGATTCAACCCAACCAAATCTTTATCATTTTGTAAGTAATAAATTAACTTAATATTATTAAAGAAAACAGTAAACAATAATTTTGCATATTTAAGTTTTATACTGGTAATTGTTTCGCAGGAAAGTCAGGATTCCCTCTAACCGGCGCAAGTAGCCACTAGGCTGACGCAGTGAGAAAGAAACTTGCGAACTTGCCAGGGAACAATTGTCGTGAATAAATGTATGGGATAGCTGTTATCCAGTGAACTCCTACGTCCGTTAACCTCAAGCCTCCGCTGTGTATGCGGGTTAATTGAAATCCTCCGTTCGGCTTGACCGCCCTCGCTCAGCTGAGGATGGCCTACTCCCCCCCCCCTCAGGAGACGCACTTCCTCTCTATAATGCTTCCAAAGCTACGGGCCCTTTTCCGGGCATTCAAAACCTATAGAATTTCCCACGGCAGAAAACTGTGAATAAACTTATGAGTGGCCTTGTTTGAAACACTATGACAAGACGGGACCGGGGAACTTTGTCGTCACTATGCTGAGCCCACTCAAAGGCCGAGCCGAATTTGATTTTGACTTTTTTATATTTAGCGTCGCATTTCTGATACTATTGGTTAATCGCGAAGAATGAGAACGAGTGATGAAATGATGAAGTTGATGAACACTAAAGGGAGAACATCCATGCCAAGGCCGGGGTTCGAACACGGGACTCCTGGCTCTGTGCTACCCACTCCGCTACGGAGGTCCGCACCTTCAAGCGCATCAAGAGGTTCATTTTTGATCTCGCCACTCAAGTTCCCTAGTTCGAGTCCTGGCATGAGCCCAGGTGTTCTTTGTGTGTCCATTCACCATTTCCATGTAACCATCCTCATCGTTGCGATAAGCCAGAAAGCGGCAGAAAAGCGAAGCTAAATAACAACCATGGATACAAAATAACTAACACATATCTAGGCGTGGTTTAACATTTTCAGGTGGGCACCAACCATCAACTCATACCCCTTGAAGTGCAGGCAACCTAGGAATGCAGAAATGTCAGTTGGGTTGCGGACAGTGCAGGCTGCGTTTCCTAAAAAGAGTTTATGACGATTTATCTGATTGATTGATTTGGTGCTTTAAGTCCACTTTATGCACAGTAAGGCTAATCGGGATTGGATCTCTAGTTTAAAGTGGGATCAGAACCACATGTGCCTACACCGGGTAACGAACCCGGACTCCTTGATTACAAGGCGACGACGGTACCACAGCGCCATCGGGGAGGCCAAGCCAGATTTATCGGTTATGTACGTAGAGATATTGACTCGTTTCGCAGTTTACAAAGTTTCACATTGCTATTCTTAACCGTTCGGCTATTCGCGTCTATGAAGATAGAACCATGATTACATGAAGGGACACAACTGTGCCCAAGCTAGGATTCGAACTCTGAATACTCGGTAGTGAAATCGTGAGCGAGGTGGCATTGAACACGTGGAAACATTCGTTTGCTGCAACGGTCTATTATTCATCCGCAGTGACAATCACACGGGCAACATTTTTCCATGTCGATTCTGATCCAGCTAAAATGAACCAGCTGTAATTAGCGCTCCGTGCCCGGCGATTGGACATAAGAGCCAGACGCTTTGAAAGGCGAAACCAGACCCTAACTGGGACAACCTGTTCTCGAAGCACACACTCATCGAACGGTGCTCGTGTGGGTAGATTTTTGCCGTTAATTTCATCCCATTTATGGCCAAAGTTGAGACAGAGAGACGACGCACCCGAAGGTGCTTTGGATGCAACTGCTCACACAGTCCATGCCACTGTTTGGCGCAGCATTGAAGAGTCGCTGACTGTCCCTTACGTCGAGGTGATGATATTTCAATTAATCTCTTTCATTTCAAAGCTAACGGTAATATCTATTCCAAGTTCTGGACAAAATAGATCTGTTTTCGAGTCCTAGAACATTCAATTTGGATTAGATTTGATATAAGAGTTTTGAAGTCCAATGTATGCACAGATAAGCTAATCGGGACTGGACCTGCAGTTTAACATGGGATCCGCACCACTATGCGTCTCCACCGAGCATCGAACCCTGAACCCATTGATAACAAGATCACTATGTCACCTCTACGCTATCGGGAAGGATTGGATTAGACTCACTGCTGTTTAGTTATTTAATACAGGGTAAAGTATACGCCATGAAGGCGTATAGGGGGTGTGGAGTTAGGGCCCCCCACTTTCTTGATCACAACCGAAGGTGGGGGTGATGTTATCAGCACCACGCCCTTCCCCCGCCAAAGAGTTTCCTCCAGGTACCACTTTGTACGACGATGGGTGGGCGCCGGAGCCGATTGAACAGATGGTGAAAGTCCCGGTTCTTCCCCGTCGGGATCGAGCCGGGGACTCTCGCATGGTAGTCAGACGCCCTAGCGACTTTTTTTTTAAGGAATACTATTCGCTAGTATTCCCCGGCAAACACAAACATCCATGTCCTAAACGGGATTCGAACTCGGGACCCCTGGCTTCGAAGCGCGCTGTGCTAACCACTCCGCCACGGAGGTCGGCAGCGACTGAGCTACCGCGGCTCTTTAATACAAGGTGGACAAAAGAATTAAGCAGTATTTTGTTCTGTAGCTGTATCACTGAGGCCTCCTTTGTGGTCGAGCATAAGTATTGTTGCATCAATGTCATTTCCATCGTTGTGAAAGCGACATAATATAAGAAAAACTAGATAATATTGCTAACTTGGTAAGAACAGGTACCCATTTATTTGAGACTGGGTGATCCCCAGAGCCGATGGAAAATATAAATAAGAACAACAGTGGTAGAAATTAAAAATAGAAACAAGGGCAGAGTTAAATATAAACAAACTAAGGACATAAACCACAAGTGAGGATTAAACGACAAGAAAGTGAAAAAAAGAACAGGTTACAGAACGGTTCGGATTGGAGAAGGACTTTACACGAAAACAGCAGGAACGTTCCGCTGCTGCTGCTTGCAGTAAAACCCAAACACATTACGGACAGGTAGCAATCAAGGTACGGCACTTGTTACACGAGGTGCACCAACGTTACGGTTACTCGCACCCGTTACTCCTTGGAGGAAGCGTCCACGCCCCAGCCAGGACTCGCAGCCGAGCGCTTCGAAGCATCGCAGAAATGCGCTGGGTTAGAGCAGCCGGTCAGACATGACGTTCCATCGGGGGATGCGGAGCGAACAGGGCAAACGGTTCGGATGCCTGCCTTCGCGTCGCAGAGGTCACGATCCTGGTCGGCGTTTGACACTGCATCTTCTGAAATGCGAGTGAGACTGGCTGATAAGTTCAAAAGATTCAGTTCCTTAGGGAATCGATTCTCTTCAACTATGATTCCAGTTCATTCCAATACCCAGGTATCAATACTGTTACAGCATTACGTCCTTCTCCGTGGCTGTGCGGTCTAACGCGCATGGGTTCGAGTCCGCCTTGGTGCAGTCTCTGTGTTTTCGGCCCGTGTATAGGACCGGTGGCAACCCAACATTGTGAGGAAATTGGGAAGCTACGAGTGCGTAACCCGGTCTGGGAAATCTCCTGTAGGGGCTGAGAGTTCAAAGTGCTGACCTCACGTCACCCCATTACTGGTTGAAGCACTCCACACCTCTAGGTACTATTGTGGGAAGGAGTCTGGCAGTCGGAAGATAGGCAAAGGCCCTTTCAGGGCTGCAGAGCCACGGGTTTAGTTATGTTATGTTACAGCATTACGATTCCTGAGAAATGAACAGACAGGATTCGGTATTCATGAGTGTTTAAATTTGAAATTCACAAGACGGGTTTTGGAGATAAGCAAGTTTCTCGTACGATTCCCTCTACGCATATTTTAGAACCAGCTTACATACAGAACTCAAAATGCATGAAAATAAAGTACATGCACTTTCAGTCCATCAACTGGCGCAATGAAATTATTATTATTATTATTATTATTATTTGAGATTATTGTGTCTGGTCTGTTCAATTGGTGCATTTCTTGTACATCACACGAACCAGAAGCTTGAAAAAAATACCTCTCCGTGTATTTTAATGCACCAAAATAATAAATAAACGCATCGATTGATACGTGCTCGTGTCTTGATGTCTGTTCACTATTAGTTTCTTTCAATTCTGACCCGCCCCCTTCCAAAAAAAATAAGCTAGTTATTTTATAATCCGCATGCTACATTTCCTTTATGCTTGTTAAAATGTATGGTTCCATCAGCACTATACACTATTTGCTTCAAAAACTTGACCTTAAATCGTAAAATTTCCTTTACATTCGCACGAACAGCATATAGTATTTCAAATGTATATCCTCTTATTTACACGAAATTCAAAGAAGTTGTGCCCATTCACCCACGCTTACGTCACTACCTACCACTGTACAAATCCACAATGTCACTGGGTACTGTCGAAATCTGCCCTTTCAGCGCATTGCACAATCTAGGAAGGACTGCAGTTGTGTCTTTCCTTCAATTTTTACCTATTTTTTTAAAAAAATAGTGTAAGAATTCTACTAAAACACAAACTGGACCCTTAAAATACGAAATTAGGGATAACAACGGAACTAAAATTGTGTACAGTTATTATTATTATTATTGCTGACACGTTCCTTTTTTGTGTTTCAAAAACTTTAACCAGTTAAATAAAATATAGTTTATAAAAGATGAACATAAAATGATCCGAGGTGCAGTGAGCATTTGGCACATCATTCAATCATTTAAGTGTTATTTTTCTCGGTCTCGTTAATCCTGAGTTAAGGATGTATTTAGGGGGCGTGGTCCAGGGGGTTCGGACCCGCCCCTCCACGAAAAACTTGCTAAATACAAAAAATAAATATTAAAATCATAAAATAACTAAAATTAAAGATTCAAAATATATTTTTTATTTAGTCGAGGGTTATTTAGTTCGGCCAAACTCATTGGAAGGTAAGGATTATATTGTGTCATACGACTTTGAATGACAGGACCACAGAAGATTTACGCAAGATTTATTACTACTTGTAACGTAACATTAATAAAATATCACCAAGAACTTTACTTTCTCAATTGGATCTAACATCTTATTTTACATTCAATAAATATTCAATTCTTTGTCTATTTGACATTAATTTCTTTGCCAGGGCATTTTTTTTTACAAATGTTACCGACTTTAACTACACGTAAGCTAGATAATGAATACGTGCTGTTATATAACCATTCTTACACCTTTTACCAAATTAATGCGATAAAAATATACTAATTTGAACATTTTGATTAATTTAATATAATTATTTTCAAACATTATTATTATTATTATTATTATGAGAAATTTGGTACGGACCCCCACCCCAAACATATTTCTAGATACGTGCTTGGTTAAGGGTTACGTAGTGCGGATGAGATACATGGCAGTTGCTGATTGCACCCTCTACCAGGAACTCGCACTCGTGTACGCAGAACCGTGGCTTTTTCCCAGCGAAGTCGTGAAATCGCGAGAATAAGCACGACTGGGTCGTTCAGCTGGGAATTGGGACGATCACTGACCTTCCCCAACGCCTGACCTCGGCGCCAAAGGGCGGCTAAGAGTTTCTTTCGGCGAAAAGTGGAGGGAGATAAGACTGCCTTCTTATGCACCAAAAACGCTAAAGATAAGGTGTACTCAGATTGTCTGAACACTATTTTTGCATTTCTGGTACTTATTGTACCAGTACCGAGGGACACTCGCAAACGAATACCCATTTCCAGGCGGGACTCGATCCCAGAATCTTCAGAGATCTCGAGTCTTTAAAACCTACAAGTTAAGCAAGGGATACGAACAACATCAAAATATTTCGAAATAACATCCAATGTTATTTTTACATTTCAAGAAGTTACCGATCATGTTACTTTGATCAGCTGCAATTCATTTCAAAGGCCACAACAACTTTATGGACAGGTCATGGGGAATGAACCTGCAGTTTTACGTCAGAACAGCAACGCGAAGTACCCTCACCGGTAACCGAAACTTGTAGCCTCTGGAGAGTGTGTTGGGAGACGTTACTTTGTGTACATGCTGACTTCTGCGTGTTTTATTAGCGGCAATCAGAGTAGAGGAAAGAAATTTAAAAGCACATACTACATAAACAAACACACTATGCATGGGGTTCGAACCCAGGACAAGTGTTCAGACTTTCAGTACTGCTTCATCTCTCGGGCAAGTAATCACCTTTATCATATCGACCACATTGACAATTATGATGATAATGAGGGCAATGATTAGCAGGGTGAGTACTACCGTGCAACTGCCATGTGTTTTCTATCAAAGAAAAGAAACCTTCGGTTGAAAGGAAGGCACGATAATTGCGATTACTGTACAGGGTGTCTGTTAGCGGCGATTTATCCATCCCCAAATAGTAATTTTGATTACACTTACACCCCCGTATATACTAACTTACACCACTCGGATCGAAATTTCTGGATAAAATCTGTCTTTTCTCATGGTCCAACTGCCAGTAGGACATCACCAATACGAGGCCCTTTGGGGGTCTCTCGCCACCCACAATGCAAACTGCCTCCCGAACACATCGTCAACAGTTGTGTATGGGTTGAACCAATTATAAGCGCCAAGGGTTCGGTTTCGTTCCGAGACTACGTGCAGTTGTGCACTGAGCTCTCCACGGCGCACCCCCTTCCCCCTCGTACACAAGCAGTGTCGTATTGTCTAAGGTCATACGATTGATTCAAGCGGAGCAAATCGCACAGATGTGTCGGTTTTGAAACTTGAGGAGGGGGAGAAGAGCCCCATGGTGCTTTTGAAAACACTATTTATTTATCTTCTCATTTAATTAATGTCGTCTCGCTTTTCTAGAACAATATGGAGAAGGGTTCACGTCGCGTATTCCTGCTGCGAAGATAAATGTCGATAACGACGTAAGGTACACACACATGCTTTACCTTTGCTCAAATAAAGTGATAAAGTTCATTGCAGGAAAGTTCCTAACAGTAACACACGGGGAAATCCATGCGATGTAAAGTGCCCAGAAACATTCATGATCTTTTGGGGGACGTGATTCAGCAAGCCAATGAATGGAAATCGTTCATACCTTCACGGAAAATGTTCTTCTTACTATATCCATTGACAAGTACAAGCACCTGTACATTATATCACGGTCCGTGTACAATAATAATAATGTTAGAGACGTTTTTGTATCAACATTTTGCCATCGGGCGCCAGTTAGAGTCACGTCTCGGCTTTCGAGCTCGGGAGATCAGCGACAGAAATCGGCTACGTGGGACAACGAAAGGTCATACAATTTCTATCAGCTGCTCGTATATTTGTATTTGCACGTCGCTTTCCCACTCTCTAAACTAATTACGACAATCAGAATGAATGACGTGTGGATAAAATTAATCTACAATCAGAATGAATGACGTGTGGATAAAATTAATCACAATATCATTCATTCACATGCCAAGGCAGGGATCGAGCTCGAGGATATCGTTATTACTCGTCCACAAATCAAGTTCCACTGAATACATTTCTACTGTATTCAACCTAGTTGCCGAAATTAATTTCACCCTATATGTGAAGAGAATATCTAAGCTAGAAACACCTCTTTTTGGTAGTGCAAATTATGGCGATTAATTTGATAATTCTGTGCCGGCGTGTGTATATTGCTTTTTCAAATACTGTGTATATGTTTAACTTTGTGTAGAGTACCATGAGAAGCATATTGCACTGGCAGGGCATTTCCACCACTTTAAATTTCAAACGTTGCTGATGCTTTTTTTTTGGGGGGGGGGGGTAGTCAAAAGTACTATGTAACTGTGTAACTATCTCCAAACGGAAAGTAGCACTTGAGATAATGGATAATTTACTTGCGATCTACTGTGTACACAGGTGAAAATACTATAAGATATCGCCGACATGTTACTATACTGCGTTGTACCAGCCTAAAGTGAACAGATACGAAACAATATATAAGTTTGAAACATACCTGCTTAAGCGTTCGGCCTGAGCAGAAGACGGTCTTGTAAAAATGAAACGGTCGCACTAGCAGAAATGCTTAGTCTCGCACAAGTCTTCACACACACGCGCACCGTGCAGTGTCCGACGGAATATGCTACCATATGTTTCCCTCGCGCTGTGCTGTTGTTTCCCGTGGAGCGGGGTCGACCGCTCCCCTTGCAAGGCACTCGGCTCTCGCTTCTTCGAGATCCGCGCAACGACTGGCCCGCTAACCTACCGCTGCAGTGACGCCCCCATTCGATGCAACGCGGCGTTGCCACGTCTACGCGGTGCCGCATGAAACGCACCGCCTCGCCTTCTGAATGTGAATTGTTACGGCTCCCTCCCCCTTTCCCCTCTCATTGCATGACTTAAAAAAGGACAATTTCACGTCCTTGCCAATCTCCGAACCTCACGCTGGAAATTATCGGAAGGAACTGAACACGTGACACGTACGCAAAACGTTTCCTACGATTATGGCTTGCGTAAGTGCCTCCCCTCTTTCCATCCCTACACAGGTGAGTTAGCGTTTCGTGCGTCTGTGCGTGGGAGGGACAACAGCGCCATTACGCATCATCAACGGTGATGGGGCATCAATATCGCCAGCTGGCGACATCCAAACGTCCTTCTACGTCCTCGGCACTACGAGCGTTTCCAGGGCTGCGAGAATATGTACGGTCACGGACACTTGTGGGTTGTAACGATCCTCTTGACTTCCAATGGGGCCGTTACAACACAGTAGTGTCCGTGACTGTACATTCGAGCCCGTTCTGATCGTGTACTTGTTGACGTGGCCCATCTTAGGTCTGAACAGCTTTTCTTACGGATTCGGCGACAGCCAAACAAGCAGTTATCGAACATTCATCTCATTTCCAAAAAGCGCTATGGTGTTCCAATTTCTTAAAAATTACCTTCCAAAGTATTGACGAGAATTTCGTGTGGCTTGCTTTCGTTGTTTATTCACATATTTGTAATGGAAAGTAGGCATACGTAGCCACAAAACTATTGCGAATATCTAGACAGCAAAAGCAAGCGAAAGTTCACGTGAATGCTCTAGCAGATTGCACTTGACCCCCAAGAATAAGAAGAAATTAAATCTATCCTTCTCTATTTTATTTCCATCTCTTTATTCTGTCCAGATTTTCACTTTCTTTCTGGTTTAGTACTTCTTTCTTCTTGCACATTGCTTCTTCCCTTGTTATTTCTTTCCTTATCTTTCCTCTCCCGTTTCTGTCTCATTTTCTCTTCCCTCTCTCTTTCTTACTGTATAGACTTCATTTGTTTCTCCGTTTCTACTCTCCATAACTCTTACTCCCTTGCTTCTGTTATTTCTGTCTAACTTTCTTTTTCTTTCATCTTGTATTTCTCTCTTTCTTTCACTGTCTCGCTTCTACTCTTTCTTGCATTCTAGGTAGTTTCTCCCTCCCTCTATCTCTTTCTTGCTTCTATCTTTTCTCTTCCTTAGTTATCTTTCTCTCTCCCTTTCTCACTGCTTCGCTCTTCTCTCTCTCTCTTCTATTTCCCTTACTTTCTCTTTCTTCCGTCTTTTATTTCTCTTCACATATCCCCTTTTATTTCTTTCTCTTTTTGTACTGCTTGTTTGTTTTTATTCTTTTCTTTTTGTATATCACGATGACTGTACCAGAAAAATGACGTGAATATATGATTATTTCTGCACCGTAGTTAGACATGTTGGCGCTCTAGGCAGGATTGACCAGACCCCTTGCGTCAGTGACATTTTATGTGGTTTCCACGATATTTTCTTGTGCCATTTGTGATATTTACATCTACACAATTCGAAGAGAAGAAACAAATAAATTAAAAAAATATACGTAGGATGTAAATAATTAAAAATTTGTAGCGTGCAATTCTGATTGAAGTAAAGTTTACCATATTTACGAATATTTCAGTTATGTCCTGGTATCCGAAGAACATTTTTGATTTGATTTTTTGTTTTTGAGTCCACTTTATGCACAGATAGGCTAATCGGGACTGGACCTACAGTTTAAAGTGGGACCCGAACCACTGTGCAATGTGCCTCCACCGGATATCCAACCCGGGTTCCCTTGAATGCAAAGCGACGACGCTACCATTACAGCATCGGGAAATCCCAAGAACATTTTGAAAAACGTACTGTTACTACCTTCTACTTTGGGTAACAAAAAATTCCAGCAGTCTGTTACTTCCACGTGTAAATTTCTTCGTTGCAAATTTTGACTTTGTTTATACACACACACACACACACACACACACACACACACACACACACCCACACACACACACACACACACACACACACCCACACACCCCCACACACACACATATATATATATATATATATATATATATATATATATATATATATATATTCATTCATTGTTTTCTGCCTAATTGGCAGGTTTTTCACTGCAATCTCCAGCTTTCCCTGTTCTCTGCCTTACGCTTCGTAATAGCATACGACCCAGTTAATTTAATATCATCCATAAGCTGATATCTCTTTCTTCCACGGACTTTTCTTCCTTCAACCATTCCCTCCAAGGCATCTCTTAGCAGGCAGTTTCTTCTTAGACAGTGTCCTAACCAGTTTCTTTTCCTCTTCTTGATGGTCTCCAGTATAGATCTTTTTTCACCAATTCTTTTCAGTACGGCTTCCTTTCTTACCTTGTCCGTCCATTTTACACGCTCCATTTTTCGCCATGTCCACATTTCAAAAGCTTCGAGTCGTTTCTCTTCATTTCTTCTCAACGTCCAGGTTTCTGCACCATATAGTGCTACACTCCACACAAAACATTTCACTAATCTCTTCCTTAGACCTATGTCCATGGGTCCACAAAAAACATTTTTTCTTCTATTGAAAGCTTCTTTTGCTATTGCGATTCTCATTTTCACTTCTTGGTTGCAGCTCATGTCACTGCTTATAGTACATCCGAGGTACTTGAAGCTATCCACTTGCTGGATTCTTTCACTGTTTGCTCTCACATTAATATTCCTTGGTTTCCGTCCTATAACCATTGCCTTTGTCTTCTTTACATTAATCTTCATCCCATACTGCTCACAGCTGCTGTTTAACTTCCTCGTCTTCTATCATCCACATTGTTTTCCATTTCTTCTTTTGGAAGCCCAAGCAGTTTACTTCACGATACATCAAGTCATACCTTCCTCTTTTTTCCAGTTCTTCAATTTCTTCACATTTTTGTTTCATCCATTGTTCTTTTGCCCTGTCAGTTTCTCTTCTTAGCTGGTTATTCAGTATCTTGTAATTATGTCTTCCCTCTTCTGTATTTACATTCTTCCATTTTCTCCGTTCCTCCATTTTTTCCAGCATACTTTCAGTAATCCATGGTTTCTTTGCACTTTTCCTTTCCCTGTAGCCTATTGTTTCATCCACTGCCTTCTGTAAGCAGCTTTTTATTCCATCCCACATCTCATCCTTATTGTTACAACTAGCTTTAAACTTATTATAGTTTCCTTGGAAATGTTCTGCAAATTTTTGTCTTTCGTCTTCTTCCCTTAGCTTCTCTAAGTGGGGTTTCTTGCTCACCTGGTTTTGGGTTATCTTCTTCAATGTAAGATTGATTTCTCCTATTAGCAAGATGTGGTCTGAATCAGCTCCTGGCAATGTCTTCGCATTTTTCAAACAATTTCGAAATCTTTCTTGTACCAGTATGTAATCTATCTGGTATCTTTTACAATCTCTTGGACATATCCAGGTGTACCTCCTTCTCTTATGTTGTTGGAACAGTGTGTTTCCAACAATTAGGGAGTTTCTTTTACAGAAATTTACCAGGCTTTCCCCTCTCTCATTTCTCTCGCCTAATCCATATCTTCCTACTGTACTTCCATCCTGCATTTCTCCTACTACAGCATTCCAATCACCCATTACGATAATGCACGAACCCTTTCTCTCTTTTTCCATCAATTCCTCTATCTTCTCATAGTTTTCCTCCACTTCTTCTTCTGACAACCCACTATGTGGCATATACACTTGAATTAACACTAAGTCTTTCTTCTTTCCTTGAAGTTTCACCATTATAATCCTGTCATCCACATAACGCACTGCTATAACTTTATGTTTCACACGTGGTCCTAGCACTATTCCCACACCACGGTTTCCTTGTTGATCACCTCCAGAATAAAACATCTTGAACTCATCACTCACTATTTCACCATTTTGTTCCCACCTCACTTCTGATATTCCCATAACATCTACTTTGTTTCTTCTCATTTCTGCCTTTAAGTTTTCTAGCTTTCCCGACTGTAACAGGGTTCTGACATTCCACGTTCCAATCCTTAATCTTACCTTCTGTTTGCTTCTCTTTTCCCCATCAGTGTCCTTTGTCATAACGTGTCCTTCCCAGACATTCCCCTCCCGGACATCCGAATGGGGGGCTAGTTTACGTCCGGAATATTTTGCCTTGGAATGACTCATCATGATTGCAGTTTTTCTAGGGAAAAGATATATGCGGTAGCTTCCCGTTGCTTTCCGCACACCACTCTCTCTTTCGCATCTTGAAAGATCCCAGGGGGCCCCAACGAGGAGGTGAGGAGAGTGGATTTGACTAAATGAGCCCTCCGGACTTCACCGAAATTCACTGCACCAAACGTATGGTGTTTGGATATAGGTTGCATATCAGTTCCATCAGGGTTTTTGACTCAAGGTCGAGAAATCCCATTTAGCCTTTGCCCCCCTATATATATATATATATATATATATATATATATATATATATAACTGCGAAGCCTGAAGTCTAGAGATAAAATACGGGAGGGAAATCTATCAGAAATTGTAAATAAAATTATTCATATCAGTGAAATGATGATGGTTATTCTGGAGTTGGCAACCTGATTTCTTGTGAGTTGGCAACTTGATTTCCTATGAGTTGGCAAACTTATTTCACGTGACATAGTGAGATAGCCCAGATCTTGGGACTCAGTATATATATATATATATATATACATACATACATACACACACACACACACACACACACACACACACACACACACATACACACATATATATATATTCATTTGCTGTTTTAAGTCCACTTTAGGCACAGAAAGGCTAATCGGGACTGGACCTACAGTTTAAATTGGGATTCGAAACACTATGTGCCTCTGTCGGGTATCGAACCCGGGCGATTACATTACCACACCATCGGGGAGGCTCCATACATATTTGATGAAGGCTCTGAATTGGGGCCCTTCTTCCCTTACGAGCGCTCGTGCCAAATAAGCCCCGATTCCACAACGGGGAGAGGCCGCACGACCGAACAAAAGACGCGAGGCCTCCTTGGTGCATTGTTCCACATTCCCACCAACCTTGGACTTTGAGCATATTAGGAGCGCATAATTTACACAAATTGAGGAGAAAACACGGCTAATTTTTTCCACGCTACGTTGCCCACAGCAGGGCTAATTGCATTCCGGCCGCTGCTAACGGATTTCTTTTCCTGTCCACACTCTGACCCTCTCGGAATGCACGGGCTTCTCTCTTTCTTTCCCGAGGAGGCGAGGGCGTTCACATGGCGCTGCTAAGGGGGACAAGGATCGGGAGACTAAAAAAAAAGCAAAGGGTCACGATTTGCAATGAAATCTGTGCAGGACCTTCAGGGTTCATTGTAAAGAGGCGGTGGTTCATATTAAATGATTACTGACGGTCGAGGTAAGCAAGATAGGCTTGTAAAAATCGAGACGAACGAAACGAGATTTTCGAGACGTGACCGAGACTCTCGGTTCCGTTCGATCTGAACCGAATATACTTTACTTTGCGATTTCTTCATGAACAGGCACGAATCTAGAAATATATTTCGGAAAAGGGGTACGAAGCGAATGTCTCAATAATAATAATAATAATAATATGTACATTAATTAATATCGTATTATTATTTGAATAGGTAAAAATACTTTTTAAGAATAAAGTTATAAAGCATGTATTGATTATCTAGCTTACGTGTAGTTAAGATCGTCAAAATTTGTATAGAAACAGCTGCCTGCCAAGATAAAAAATTGAATATTTATTCAATATTAAAAATGATGTTAAATCCAATTAACGAAAAGTAAAGTTCCTGATTCATATTCTATGCATATTATAATAAGTAGAAGCATTCCTAAAACTTTCTTGGTACTGTCCTTAAAAGCCGTATGATTCCAATATAATCCTTGGCTTCCAGTACGTTCGGAGAAAATAACTTCCGATTATACAAAAAATGTTAAATAAGTATACAGCGTAACTCAAAATGATGTTCACGATTTCAGTGTCTATTTATTTCATTGTAATGATACGTAAATGACTGAGATTACACACACAGATTGAAAAACTCAAAACGTTTTTCCTGGCACATCATAAATGTTCTATGTGTGATCCAAGTGTTACACGACACACATCTAGTCTATAATCAAGTTCCTGCCACACTCTTCATAGCATGTCAGGGTCCACGTCAAGACTTAATGAAATGGCCACCACGATCCCCAGATTTCACTCCATATGATTTTTCCTATGGGATTTCATCAAGGATCGAGTTTTTGTGCCAATCCTTGCTACATCATTGGTGGAAATGCGTGAGCTCATCACTGCAGCCATAGCCGACGTGGATCCTGACATGCCAGGAAGTGTGTGGCAGCAACTTGATTATAGTGTGTCGTGTGACATGTGGATCGCACATAGAACATTTATAATATGCCGGGAAAAACTTTTTGAGTTTTTCAATTTGTGCGTGTAATGTCAGTCATTTACGTATCATTACAATGAAATAAATAGACACTGAAATCGGAAACATAATTTTGACTTACGCTGTATTTTCATTATTTAATGTTAGTACTTGGTAAGTCTTGCAGGGGCGGGGACCCCCTGGACCCCACCTAAATACTTCCTTGACCTTGAACTGTATTTTGCAGACACTTCCACGTAATACACACAGTCCAACGAGGTTCTGGCGTATAATCCTATGTAGGGCTGTTGTGTTGTCTTTGGGAGCTACGAATGAGAAGCTTATCTCGGTCATGGAAACCTGCAACGACGACTTGGGCCGGCAGTTGGTACGTAGGCCCTGGCCCTCACGGGCTGTTGCACCAAGGGTTATTATTATTATTAAGGAAATTTTAGACGTGTGAGGAATGCGTTCATTTTTGCTGTAGTAAGGGGTTTGACCCCGTATAATGTGACGGAGCAAATAGCCTGAGCGCTGACGCAACCAAAAGATGTATTCCAACCAATTATTCAATGTATATTGCAGACTAACGAGGCTCTGGTGTCAGAACTCAATGTCAGTATAATCCTCTGTGGGAATCGTGTTGTGTGCTGCATGTGTTTGTGAGTGTTCGTCAATTTCATCATATCGCCATTCATCCTCATCTTCGCGCTTAGCAAAAGTGGCGGAAGAGCGAAGTGAAAAAAACCAAACCAATAAGATAAAAAGCATCTCGAAGCATAATAATAAAAAAATGTGTGTAAACAGCAGGAAACTAACTCAACTCGCGGTTTTGTTATTTCGTTTATTTTACATCGTTCATCTGCCCCCTTAGGCTAGTTGCGAAGATGAGGAGTTACGATATGATGAAATTGATAAAGAAACAGTCACAAAGTTCCACCCAGACCTAGATTCGAACCCGGGACCCCTGTCGTCGTAGCGTGCTGTCTAACTTGTGGTAATGTAGTCGTTAAGTACAACAATTCGTGTCGTTGTTGCACGTAAATCACAAGGCAACAAATCGGCAGACCGAAAAAGCAGAACATGCTTCAATTCCCCAGAAATTAATTAACAAAAACAAAGATCGTAACGGACTAATCGCTCAGACAACTTTAAGGCCCTCTGCGTGGATGCAAAACGCAACCCGAGGAAACCGGAAGTTATGCCGGGCAATTGCAGGAGGCAATTGTACCCTGCAACGAAGACTTGCCGGTAACGCACTGACTTGGAAAGACCAGCGCGAGAGCTGCCAACCGTTGGCTCGTTTCCTCGTCCCTCTTCCTGGTGTAGTCGGTAGCGTAGGACGGACGCCTGCAATTGTCCTTTCGACCAAGTTATTCCATCCATCCATCCTCGTCGCCCCGGGAGTGCCGTAGACACGCACGTGGAAGTGTCAATGTGCGTTATCAGCGAAACACGGAGAAAGTTCCCTCAAAGTGTCAGGGCAATGTCCAATTTCAATTAATTGCTTTTGTGGATGAAACTGAAGCAATTGGCGTGTTGGTAGATTCATGTGAAAAGGGCGACGCATGGTTGCCGACTTCTTTCAGTTCTCTGTACACCACATAACACTGATCCCAGTTTTGATACTCTTTACAAGAATAACTTGATTTGATTTGTTGTTATTTAGTGTCGCTTTTCTGCCACTTTTGGCAAATCGCGACGATGAGGAAATTCACGAAGGTACACACACAAAGATCAACCCGGGACGCCTGGAGTCGTAGCGCGCTGTGCTAACCACTTCGCCACGGAGGTCAGCACGAGATGAACTTCTCTATCCGTGTTCCCTTCATTTCCCTTTTCATTCCTTTGTTAGTCGATACAACTATATTTCTAGGGTCTAGATTTCTCTTCTTACTTTTTGGTTCGTTACATGTTATCCATATTTCGAGCCTCCCCCGATGGAGCAGTTTTAACGTCATCGACTTCTCATCAAGGAAGTGGATGCACATATTATTTCGGATCCCACTTTAAATTACAAGTCCAGTCTCGATTAGCCTGTCTGTGCATAAAATTGATTTCAAACCAAACTAAAACATTATATGTCTTTCAATTTCTCACACTGTTGTGAGTACTTGAGACGTGTTTGTTTGAAAAAGTTGTCGAAAGGGAAACCTAAGTTATTAACAAAATGGGTTAAAGGTAAAACTATGTAGTTTCACTTAACAGATGTAAAGTAAGTACACTAACATAACGCAAGTAACAGCCCATCTTATTACGAGATGATATCCCAAATACCGAAAATATTCACTACTTATTCAATGAAGTGCTGATATCTTCCTAGAGCGTACAAATTTATTTCTTGATTTTATTGGGGTGGACAATCGGGTAGCCGGAGGAATTCCACCTACCCTTGCCTCCCCCCAAATATACATCTACAGAGGCATTTGAAACGATAGTTGTTGCTTTTTAGATTTATTTCTAGCTACCGTAATGCTGTATTTAACATGTTTCTTCAACAGCAAAAGAGAATGAATGGAAGAGTTATTTATTTGATAACAAATAATGTTTAACCCCTCGCCCATATACGCCACGTATTTCTCTTTACACCTCAGCAGCTAGAAGGAAACTTGGCAACGCCGCAACATCCGGCAACGCTGGAAAGAAAGCAATTCCGTATTATTGATTACGACATCTATCTTTGCCTCCCGTCGTTCCACTACATCGGGAAATTTCTGACGGCTGGAAAGGCTCGTGGCAAAAGGGGGGGAGAAGGGTAACCATTTTTACAACTGTACTGAATGTCCTTGACCAAGTGATCGATATGTATTTTTTCGCTCTTTTGTTAGCAAAGCTGCCACAGCTGGCAGATTGATCGATGGATTTCTTTGTTAAGCTATCTTTCACCTCACTTGATGCATGTTTGGTATGCCTCGAGCATAAATTTCAACGTTCTTGCACGCTATGGTGTATGTAGTAAACAATGATTTGCCCTTAAATTGGGCGCCTACTTGTTTTATCGGCCTCCTGGTAAGTGGACGTTGCACGGAATCAGGAATGAGGCCTCGCTACTTGTTCGGGGGCACATTAGTGGTAACAGTACTAAGAGGTACAAGGTGGTGTGTTTCGCCGGCTTCCGTGGCGAAGTGGTTAGTTCAGTGTTCTACGACGCCAAGGGTACAGGCTTCGAATCCTGGCTCTGTGAGTCTGTCTTCAGCAATGTCATCGCATCGGCACTCATCCTCATCGTTGTGATTAGCCAAAGTGGCAGAATAGCAACGCTGAATAATAAAAATCAAATCAAGAAAGTGTGTATGTGTTTTAAGTCTACTTATACAGAGATAGGCTGATCGGGAACGGACCTACAGTTTAAAGTGGGATCTGAACCATTGTGCCTCCACTGGGAATCAAACCTGAGACCTTTTGCTTGCAAGGCGACAGCGTTACCACTAGGCGATCATGGAGATTTCGTTTGAAAGAGGTTGCAACGTTTGCTGGTGGTACACCCAACGGCAAAAGAAATATTAACAGAATTGTCCATCGCTATTTTCATTGTCTGTTTTCCATGTAATGATCATGAATTGAAATTAAAACGTCAATAACTAGGGGACAGCATCTACTTCGGATTAATATAATTAAAGTCCTTGAAACAACAAAGGATGAAGAATAAAGAAATAATGAAAATAGCGATGCAAAATCTGACAATCTTTCCGTTGACTGTACTTGGGATTCAGATATGAAAAAGAGGCGAGATGTCATCAGCTAATAGTTTTTCCAATTTCTTGTGTTGCATTTTGTTCTTGATCTTCGCTTTTCAACGTCTCTGTTCTTTGTTCGTTCTAAGTATAATGTAAACGTAAAGAAATAAAAAAATTAGAAATCCTATTAGCTAATCCAATGACCGCTGCAGGAATATTACGCGTAGTACGCGTGATATAGCCAGCAACAGTAGTCAACGTAGCTGCTTTATTGGAGTTGGTGAGAGACCTTATATTATAAACTGTGCTTTTCTAAGAAGTCACGTGGTTTTGATTACATTATCTTCGTTCTTACAACGAAAATGATTGATGAAATGTGTAGCGAAACGAAGAAAATGTGGATGAGTGATGATGTGATGAAACTGATGAATGGACACTCACAAACATCCATGCCCAGGCCGGGATTCGAACCCGGAACCCCTGGAGTCGTAGCGTGATGTGCTAACCACTGCGCCACGGGGGCCGGCTTGATATATTAATAAAACACCAGGTATTTAAGCCCTTAAGACTATCCAAGGTGTAGGTTCTGTTCCTTCTACGCACCAAATTTTATCTTTATCTCTAGTCCTCCAGTCGTTTTTAAGGTATCGCCTTAGCATCCTCACAAAAATGTCCCCAAATGACAATAAACCGAAATCGCAAACAAATGAAAATCAGAAACCGAACTTGCAGCGTATGGAGCAACGTCGCTTTCACATTCGGTTTGGGAGAGGAGGGGGAGGTGAAGTTTACCGGAAGTGACGCCCGGAACCGCAATCGATTGTGATTGGCAGATTTCTGCCATTCTTCTGCACGTCTGGGAGCCTTTGGTAAACAGGGCCGCTGTATGTAATCCTGGAGAAACCGCAACGAAAGACAGACACTGCGTACATTCTTCCTGCTTGTCTTTTTCTATACTCGACTACCTTTTGTTTCTGCGCTGGCGCTTCTGTCCGTCTCTCTCTTGCTCTTCGCTCGTTGGAAAACCCGGAAGTGACGAATGTTTGGCACTCGACAAGCAATGAGCGCAAGTAACACCGATTTCAATCAAAGTGACATTTCGCCTTTTCAATTTCTCCCCGTCTCTATATATCTGTCTCCTTTGCCTCTCTCTATGTATATATCTCTACATTTTATCTCTGTCTATCCCCCCTTTTTCTCTCTCTGCATTGCTTTTCTATCCCCTTATATCTATCTCTCATTGCTTTGTATCCCTCTCATTATCTACTTATCTCTCTCTCTTATTGTCCTCTCTCTTTGTATATCCACATATCTCTCGTTCTCCTTGCTGCAAACACCCTCTCTCTCTTTCTCTCTCTCTCTCTCTCTCTCTCTCTCTCTCTCTCCCTGCTGTTCCTTCCATCTCTGTCTACCTTCGGATCTACGTATCTTCTTTCCTCTCCCCATTCTCTCTTTATTCGTCTATGCCTCCATATATATCCGTCCTTTGTCTGTTTCTTTTTATAGGCCTATTCTCTATACATTTCTCTCCATTCTCTTTCTCTCTCTCTCTCTATTTTCTCTCCGTCTATTTCTCTCGCTTCTTCTTTCCCTCTCCTTGTCTAAATTTCTTCTTTTTCCGTGTCACTTTGTGTGCATACATACACATATATATTTCTTATTTTACAACCATTTTCTGCCACTTTTGGCTAATCGCGACGATCAGTTGAATGATAATTAGATGAAATTGATGGGAATGCTGGTGTTATTCTCGACAAGAATCTGGATTTTGATATCGATGCAGCATCGCCGAAATGCTACAGTATAGAATATCCTGAGGATAAGGACGATTGCTCATCTGTTCATTCCATCCACTGGCTTATTAAACTTTTCTATCGTTGGGGATAGGTTTTACGTCAAGGAAGTGGCAAGAGCATTAATTTACCCCCCCCCCCCTACCCATGTTGATTGATGTTATTAGACTTTCTGGGTGGAAGGGCAATCGCATCGCCTCCTCTGTCCCCTTCATTCCGCACATATTTTTCCCATCCAGTGACCGAGAATATGTGGAACCTGCCTTCAGGACTTAATTCACCCTTTAAGTGAAACATATCAATTAAGTACAAAAAAGTTTTAAATGCCCAGCTAGACTTGTCACCCCCTCCAAATAACTCCACGTAACATCCCTTTGTGGTTTCTCCTTCTCTGCGTCAGATGGCAGCCGTGTAGAACTGCGCCAACGGGCGACCTTGAAAACGATAGAATTTGGCGATCTCCCAAGTAGCAACACTGCGCAATGGAAAAGGTTCTGGTGTACTTACAATGGGGCAGTGGGATGCTGTGCAGGGTTGCCAACCATGCATATACGTCGCTAAATGTGGTGAATTTGCTTGGGGGTAATAATGTCACGAATGGAGAATTTAATTTGATTTGATTTTCGATATTTACCTTTGCTTTTCTGCCGCTTTTGACTAATCGCGACTACGTGGGGACGAGTGACGACATAATGCAATTGATTAATGGAAACTTCCAAAGAACACCCATGCCCGTCCAAGCCGGGAACGAACCCGGGACCGAATGGAGAATTCGTTTTGGGAATTGCCAACTTCAGCGATAGAATTTATTATTTTCCTTCTCTAATACGATTTATTGTTGAATGAAAACACTGTAAGGCCAAGAAAATTAGTATCTATTCTTCTTATGATTCAACAATGAAGATTACCCTTGTTTACAATGGTGCAAGTAATTGGGCAATAAAACGAACGATTTTGCTTTTACGTTTGTGTTATCTTATCTCCTCGTGACCATAGGATGAATAATGATTACATGAAACAAATGAAGAAACAAACAAGATGGAACATCCATTCCTTACCCAGGCCTTGAACCTGGAATCATCATCAGCAGATCTTGAGACAGATGTGATCCCTCACGTGATAGTTTGTGATCTGAAACTTTGAAGTCACTTAGAAATTAGTGATAACCGCTCAGAAAATTTATTGACGGAACTGGGAATTGCTCTTTCGGGCAAGCAAGGAGCACAATTTCTGTCCACATACGTTGCTACTTTAGTTTGATTGGATTTGATTGATTTTGTGTTTTAAGTCCATTTTATGCACAGTACGGCTAATCGGGACAGTTTAAAGTAGGATCCGAACCATGTGCCTCCACCGGATACCGAACCCGGGACCCCTTGATTACAAGGCGACAACGCTACCACTGCGCTATCGTTGAGGCTTAGTTTGATTGGAAAACCTGGTTCGGATTGGAATAAATTGTACAGTCAAAAGCAGTGCATCTACTCTTGAAGCACTGGGGTACTATACAAATATGCCCCCTACAGTGCCAAAAATTAGCAAGTAGAAAGGAAGGGATGCAAATAGCCTACCATCCTGCCTCATGCCAAGCGGATTTTCATTGGTAAACGTGTAGTCAGCGCGTTGAATCCCATCGTCGCTGTTTTATTGTTTACTAGACCGGGTATCTTGGAAAGAGGAATTGATACAATGCAGTTTTATCACAGACTGTAGATCGCCGAAGACTACATGACTTGCATGAGCAAGTTTCGCCAACGTGAAAGTACACGATCGATTTTTGATTTTCGGATCAGTGTGTTCGTAAATTGGAATGCTCATTCGTCGGTCTCCGAGGCGAGATGGTTGGTAACGCGCGCTCGCTCGCTCTCTCTCTCTCTCTCTCTCTCTCTCTCTCTCTCCTTTTCTCTCTCATTCTATTTTACCCTCTTTCTTTCTCTCTCCATTTCCCTCTCTTCCTGTATCACGTTTTCTCTCTTCCCCTCCTTATTTCTCTCTCTATGAAGCTATCAGGTTCGAACCCTGGATAAATCATGGGTGTATCGTATCATTTGTTCAGCCATTAAGTTCATCTTTCGTCCTCATCGTCGTGATGAACCAAGGAGGTAGAAAATACGACGTAAAACAACAGAAAGAGATAGAAATAAAGAAATGCTCGTTCCCTTTAGTATTTATCCACGTAGGACTTTCTTAGATTTTTCGTACCTCGAGAGTTGGCAACGCTGCCACCGAGCTCGGGAGATGGGTCAGGAATAACACGGGAAGTTGGGATGTTGAGGAGGAATTTTCCACACGGCCAGCCCCCCTCTCTTTCCCTGCCCCGGTTCAATGCCGCGTGGAATAAATACTGACAGGGGTTACGTTGCCAGCTAATACCCGAGCCAAGGCTCTATCAGGGATGTTTGCCTGTTATTTAGTAAGCAGGATTAAGGGGAGGGAAAGGGTTGAGGATGGATATTATTGAAATTTCGAGGTGACTGGCCGGAAAATGCTTTACCGTTACTTGGCGTGAGGGGAAGGTTAACAATGGAAAAGTTTTGTTCTCTAACACAGGGATTCTCGAAAATCATTGGGCCTAACATTGCCAAAAATTGCCTCAACACCTCCTACAATTGTTCATAGATGCCCACTTGAGTCATTTTCATTCTAAATTTACCCTTACACCGGTCAGATGTAAATCTGGGCATACACTGCTGAGGATACTAGGGGCGAGTGTTTACCCCCCATCCCCCAACCCAGCAAATCCTCCTTGGATCATTCACTCGTTAGTTTAAATACTGATGCACATTCAGTTTACAAGGGTTGGATAAAAAGTAATGGCAACACTGGTATAATTGGTACTTGACTGTATTGGCAGAGGAGCACGTGTTACATTCCTTCAAAGTAATCGCCCCTCATCTCTACGACCTTCTTTCACACGTATGGAAGGCGTCGTACACCGTCAGCGAGTCCATCTCTGTCGATGTCCCGCAGTGACCGCCCTATAGCACGTATGATGGCTTCGCGCGTGTCGTAGTGCTTCCCGCCCAGTGGTTCCTTCATTTTGACAAAACGGTCGTAATCACACGGTCTCATACCGGTGATTACGGCGGATGTTCCAGTACCTCCCACTACCAGTTATGCAGGAGCGCCGTCACATTGTTCGCAGTGTGATACCTTGCATTGTCAAGCAGGATGATGGGCCACCGTGCCGTCGCTTCCTTCTTAATGCGAGACGAAGGTGGTGTTGCAAGAAGGTGCAGAAGTAGGCTGCGTTGACCGTCTGCCTTAGAGACGTTGTTCTTCTTGCCTAAACATATTGTTAGGGCGCTTGCACTCTCGTCCTCTGCTTCAGAGCACTGCTGTTTTTGACTGAAAAACATACAATCGCTCCCACTCACTATACTTCCTCGCCTGACATTCCTTTATCAGCCACGAAACGCTTGTGGTGCTGTGACTCACCCCTTTCAAGGGACAGCAGTGTTGCCATTACTTTTTATCCAACCCTTGTATTAATGTGTTATCGTGTCTTGGTCTTTAACAAGATAACCAGTTTAAACTCTAGGTTCAGTCCCAATTAGCCTTAGTGAATAAAGTGGACTTAAAAAACTGCAACTTAATCAATTAACAAGATAACATCACGTGGCACAAAAGATTATAAAATTTTAAGTCCACCTTATGTCCAGATAGGCCAATCGGTACTGGAAATGTGTGGTCCGAACAGCTGTACAGTGATCCTCCACATAGCTCCCTTGAATACAAGACTACAGCGGTTAACCACTACACTATCGGAGAGGCCCAAGAACACATGTGTAAGACATAGAAGTGAATATGAACATGTAAAAAACGTCTCTGTAATTTGTTAAATCACTATCTAGGCAATGATCTCTCCAAACAATATTTCCAACAGCGTTCATTAATTGATTTGAGGTCATAGCACTTTATTTAATGTTGTTGTTATTATTTTTGTTATTATTCTCGTATGTAGATATTATCATGGGTTGATATGGGACCCCTACAATAGATTTTTTTGTCTGAAGTCCACTTTTTCTCAGAGAGGCTAATCGCGACTGGACCTACAGTTTAAAGTGGAATCCGAATCAGAATGTGCCTTCACCGGGTTTCGAACCCGGGACCCCCTTCATTAGAAGGCAACGACGCTCCACAATAGGGTAATGCAGTAACTCTGCCACCCGGTAATCAAGGGATAAAGGTTCGTCTTTAGGTGGAGGCACTTTAAACTATACACTCAGTCTCGATTATTCCACGTCTGAGTGTAGAGTGGGGACTTTAAGAAAAAAATAAAAAATAAATAAATAAATGTAAACACCTCGAGTCCGCCCGTGGCCACGCTGAGGTGACTGGGCGAGTTTCAAGAAACTGTATCGGCGAAAGAAGGGCGCGGTTGCGTCACCCACGCAGCACGCACAAGATAGAAATGAAAAGTTGCCACGCACAAACACCGCAGGTTGAAACCAGTGTTGCCAACACAGAAGCGAAAATGAGTCCATATAGCACCACTGCGGCGAGGGTCAGTTGGTATGTTCAGAAAGTGCCAAGCGAGATGTGAGCAGCTGAGTTGCACGCACGTCTGTTCATTCGTAGATTGCCAATCTGCGTGTTTTTAAAATGCAGTAAGAGGAGCTGTATATTTCAGAATGGCGGCTCCGAGTTCCTAAATTTCTAGATTTTGACGGCGACCAAGTTTTGCTTTCTCTATAGTTCATATTTTAAAACACAATCTGTACTTGCCGGCGCCCGTGGCAGGGTGGTTAGCACATCGCGCTACGATGCCAGGGGTCCCGGGTTCGAATCCCGGCCTGGGCATGGACGTTTGTGAATGTCTATTCATCAATTTCATTATATCATAACTCATCCCCATCTTCGGAATTAGGCAAAAGTGGCACAAGAAGCGAAGTAAAATAAAACAATTCAATCAAAAGCAATAATCTGTACTTTTCTCCCCCCCCCCCGACATCTTGCGAGAACATTTCCCCGAGAAGCTGTAATGGGTTGGCAACACTTCTATAGTGAATTGTATATTTGTAAATTACTTGTTTTCGTTGCTTTTCCGGCACTTAAGGCTAATCACGACGGTGAAAATGAATAATGATGAGATTAAATTGATGAAGGTACACTCGCAAAGGAACGCCCATGTCCATGCCGGAACTCAAACGAGGGTGCTTCTGATCCTAGAACTGTGGTTACAATGGATCCGGATTGGGGCGAATTGTCATATAGGTTATTGTATTCGGACAAGCATATGCAGAATTTATACTTTTTTTTTTAATTAAAAAGGAACCAAATTTAGTTTCAAAACATCTCAGTTGGTAACACTGGTTAAAACCGGTTCGCATGGACATTGCAACATACACTTGGGTGTTTCCCTATTTGGCGGCGACCACAGAGAGATGGGCATTAGTCCCGATCTGGCTGCGCCTGTGGTAGCCAACTGCCCAGCATTACTTTCCCCTAAGTTTCAAAACAAAGGGCCTTGTTTTGCAACTCCATCCTCTCGCTCAGGCTTTCGGGGGTTCACAAGAAATCCCCCACCCCCTTCGTCTAACGAATGTTGATTGCATACAAACAGGTGTTGTTGACTTCGTTTCAAGATAAGATTGGCGTGCCCCACCTTTTCATTTCACACTGAATTCCTTGCGAAATGCATTTTATAGAATGTGTATCTATCTATCTGCAGTAAAGTCATAGGACAATAATGGGCCTTCTGCAAAAAAATAATCTAGTGTTGTATATGAAAGACAGGAGCCGGCCTTCATGTAGCAGTGTTCAGCTTAACTTGCTGCGATTTGCACGGGGAGTTGTATGCTAACTTTTGGTTCAAGCATTTGCTTTGACTGCCTGAGGAAAACACGGAAAGGGTGCTTGGTTGTGTTCTGTCATCAGTACATTGTCCTACATTAAATGCAAGTGGTAAGAAAAGCAACATAAAATATCCAAAAATTAAGGTAAGTCTCCCTAAGTTCGCCACCTTAAGCAAATTTGTTTTAAAAATCACGAAGAAATATATTTTTTCTAAATATGATTATTTTTGCAATGATAATGTTCAATAGAACAACATATAAATTTGTGAGAAGAAAAACGGTCCCCTTTCTCGAACATTGAGCAAGAGAAGAGAGGGGTGCAACTGGCGAAGTTAGGACGCACGTGTTCCCTGACGCACGTGTTTCATAACTTCGCCACGTGTGTACAAGCGGTAAACTGTTTTAATATTTTATTAAAAGTAGAGAGTGGATGTAATTTATTTTCATACTAAACAAAGGCAATATCAATTATACACTATTCATGCGTAAAATCAGTACAGATTGTAACAAGCACAATTTTAGTCCAAGACAATTCCACTTCACACTGAGAATGAAGTATCAATTTAAGCACCCTGGACGAACGAACACACATTTATCATTTTTCGTTAATCCCACACATTCTTCGTGAACGTAACGATGACATAAACTGCAGCATATCATATCTAGGACACGATCTTCTTTACAAAGGAAACAATACCAGCTGTCTGTAGTTTTGGATGAGGACGGGTTGGGTTTTTAAGTCTCACAGTTTTGGGGGTTGTTGTTGCTGTTGGGTAACCAAGTGCGTTGGAACAGGAAGGACCGGGATCTCATGAACTGCAGAACAAACTTTTCTGAATTTGGACAGCGCGGCTGTTAATTCCTCTTCGGGAGTCTATTTTTGGGAGTCGATCTTACATGTTGTACACCCTTTACGTTCTGGTGGCCCTCAACTTTGAAAATCTGTATGCAAAACTAATGAATTCTAAGTCTTACTATATTTAAATTTAAAAAAAAAAAGTTTCATTGAAGTGCTTAAGTCCGCCATGATGCACGATACAGAGGCAAACTTAAGAAGACATGCGGCTTTTATTAAACACGTCAGAAACTACGACATAACAATTATACATTTAATTTTAACAATACCCCTAGAAAGTACACAACGTAGGCTTTGAAATTATTCGTATATTGCACTATCTCAATGCAATAGTTATTCTGTTGTATTAAACGGATACTTACGGAGCAAATGTTATATCAGCACTAGCCAGCAACAACTACCAACAGAATGTGGCGACTATCTCCAAGCAAGCGCGCGCTAACTGAAATCGACCTTCAGTGTTCAACGTAGTTTGCAAGGCCAATTAATTTGATTGAATTTAGCGTTGCTTTTCTGCCACTATTGGCTAATCGCTAAGTGATAATATAATGAAACTGATGGACACTCAAAAAGAGCACCCATGCCCGAACCCGGGACACCTGGCATGCTGTGCTAACCACTCCGCCACGGAGGTCAGCTGGTGTTATTTTACCCATGAACATATTGGTCGTATCTGTACAGCTGATAATATTAGGCGCCTTGTAATCAAGGGGTTACGGGTTCGATACCTGAAACTTAACGGACAAGAACAATTATAATCATTAATCGCCATAGCGAGAAAGTGGCAGAAATGTGACCTCAAAAAGATGGGAAAAATACAAATTCAGTGTAAGCCTACTGTCCTCACGCTCGCAGAGAACCTTCGTCAGTGGGATGACAAGTTGAATAAAAGGGTATCCCTCGCCCGGGATTCGAACTCGTGGCGTTTTGTCACTACGGTACAGAAGCAAACGTTTTTATTACAATTGTATTCCTGGTTTTAACGCCATAAGCCATTCATTCCATTCCAACTCCACACGCGCATCTCCGTATCATCGCTTCTCTTGCGCAATGGCCGCTTCCTTTCCTCAATGGCATCGCCCCTTGGTGCTTTTCCACGCGGCCGAGAGTGACGTCATCGCGGTATCTAGCGTGAACACCTAGAAACCACATACCCTTCCGCGTTGCGGGGGTTCGAAAGGGAACTATTTTTTTTTTCCGAGATCGTCACGTTCCATATTTAGTACTTCTATCCCTTAGCCAACCTGCCATGGATGCGTCAGCCGAAAGGTTACATGCTCCACCGGGTTTGAATTGCATGTGTCCATCAATTTCATCCTATCGCTGTTCGTCGTCGAGGTAAGCCAAAAGTAACAAGAATCGATTCTCATTTTTCTCACTGGGACCTCCTTTCCATGCTATGAGCTCTCTCAAAATAATGTAGTTTTAATCTAGGATGTAGGCAACCACGCGATACAGATTCACGATTGCCCCTGACAACCGGTTCGATCATGTTTTACATTTCATTGCTTTGCATTCAGACTTTCATTAGCCACTTTTTTGTAACTAACTTTCTCCCACCCCCTCCTGTTCCCTAGTTTCATCTTCTGCATTCGTACTAATCTTTATGAACGCTATTTTATTTTCTGCTTTCACGTCTATTCTCACGTTTCCTCCGTTTCATATATTATTTCCCTTCCAATTTAACTTCACTGTATATTGATCATGAATTTACGTCCTCATTACAAATTTTAATTGAGAAATTTACTTCACCGGGTGACTTAGCAGTGACAACAGATCGGGAAGATGTAGGAGAGATTCTGATGATTCACATACGCAACCTGTTCAAAAAAGAACGGTTCCCTGAAATGACCCGTTCAGGAAGACTCGATTCCTTAACGAACGATCAACACAATTGAGAGATGTTATTTTTCCTTCTTTTTTGCGTAACGCAACGCGAGCGGATTTCGACAGAGCGCTTAAATCCGTGGCGGGATACACAAGGAACCCTTTCCTATCGGGTAGATATAAAAAGAAAAGAAAAGTTTTTCAGTTTTATGACACGCCGCCAAGCAGCGCTGTGAACTTTTATCCGCTCTCATCTGGGAAACCTTTTTCACGGTCCGCGAGCGGTTGCGTAATTCGGTGGCATACGTGCTTCCTTCTTCCCCCTTCCCCTTCCTCGGTGCGTGCGTCGACCCAAAGCGTCCTGGCTGCGCAACTTCAGAGGGATCCGACATCTCTGGAGAACGAGCGCTTCCCGGGTACGATTCCCCGTGGGGAGGGCGCTTAGAGGACCCAGTAGTCTCAATGAGACGATTTGAGCAAGAAAGAAAAAAAATGGTCTGCGATATAGAACCTCGAAAAGATTCATCCTCCAATATCTATCCAATGCCAACCTTCGTGGCGAAGTGGTTTGCACAGCGCGCTACGACGTCAGGGGTCCCGGGTTCGAATCGCGGGTAAGATATGAATGTTTGTGTATGTCCTTAATCAGGATGGCTATTCTCTGGGAATTCTGCGTGAATTTTTCTTCGCGGACGTGAAAAATTGCAATTTTTATTAATTCAAATCCCATTAAATTTATACACAGTTGTAAATGCCTTGAGGCAAGTTTTTCACAGTTCAGCTTTTATTTTTATTGAGGAAGGTAAACAACGCTGCGTGGAAAATAAAACAGAATTCTCTCAATCCATTTAACTTGTTAGCGTCCTTTGCAGAACATATCTGACAGACGGAAAATTATTGGAAGATGTCGTGAAGTTGATTAGCTAAATTTCATCTTGAAATTCTTGTATAATTTACAATTGTGTGTGTGTGTGACTTACGTTTGTAGATATATTTCGAGCCTGAGTATGTGAAGTTGCAAATGTAAACCCCGCACCTCAAATTAAATATTTAGATAAAAATAACGTTTAATTTAATTGAATTAGAATTTTCACATACATTGGAATCACACAGACCCTTTAAATTAATAATATGTTTGTGTATGTATGTGGGTGGTGAGAGGTTAAAAGAAAACATGTGCTTGTAGCCTTGAATTTTAGTTCGCCTTGAAAACCGGGAATTATATTGTTGAATTTTATCGTGGTCCTAAAGTGGTCACCCTCTTAATGAGAGAAACTTAGAATTGAGAAAAAAGTTATATATGAGTAAACAGAAGAAGAGAATGACGGACGAAACTACCGGTAAAGGGTTTAGAAGATCGCACTAAGACGCCTGCGGTGTCGGGTTAGAATCCCGGGGGTTCTTTGTGAATATACCTTCATCTTATCATCACTCATCCTCATTGTCACGATTAGCCACAGGTGGCAGACGCTAAATAACAAAAATGAAATTTGGAAGTCAAAATCAACTAACCCTTGCACTCGCAATCTTAATTTTGAATTTTGTATTTGCACTCTTAGTTTGCGCCTCTTTTCTTCCGATTTTGGCTAATCTCGATGATTACGGTTCTCGCGTCATTTACATTCTGCTTTGCTTTCTTACCTATTTATGTCATTCTCGAAGGCAAGAATAAGTGCTGAACTGATAAAATGTAAACCAAAATAAATTTCATTGCCTAAGTCTCATTTTGTCGCACAGGATTCAGATGTGGGGCGCTTAGGAGGGGGCGAATGTCAGTCGGTTCCTTCGCCAAGCCTAAAATCTATTCTATGTGCTAATACATTTACATTGCTTTATATAAACTAAACTATGTAGTACCATAAATAGGAATCGAACTGGCTTCCGGATATTTAATATTGTATTGCATTATCATCATATATCCTCTCATTTCCGCATAAACTGAATGGAAGAATACATAAAGAACAGAGAAACGAAGCTATTCTCGAGAATGACCAAAGAGAGAGAGAAAGGGGAAAGAAATGAAGGAGCAGGAGAGAGCTCTCCGCCTCCTCCTCAATTTCTTTCCTCTTTCTCATTCGCTCCATCTCTCGCGCTTCCATATTTCTTTCACCTTCTCTTTATCTGACTTTTTCTTTCCGGAGACTCTATATCTCCCATTCTCATATGCACTCTTGCTCTCTCTCGTCTTCTCGGAGCCAAGAAAGGAAGACGTCACGAGAGAGAGCCATCCTTGCCCTCCTTCTCTCTCTCTCGGAGAGGAAAGAGGAGAGAGACAGAAAAAGAGAGAGAGAGAAGTTCTTTCTCTCTCTTTCTTTCCTTCTTTCCTCTTGAGAGAGAGAGAGATAAAGAGAGAGCACAATGCTATCTTTCTCTCCCTCTCTCTTTCTCTCTATCTTTCTCTCCCTCTTTCTTCAGAGAGAGACTAGAGAGAGAAAGAGGAAGAGAGAGAAAAAAGAATGAAGAAGAAGATGGAAGAAAGAGAATGAAGAAGAGGGCTGAAAGAAGATATATATATATATATATATATATATATATATATATATATATATTCCTTTCTTTCTTTCCTTCTTTCTCTTTAAAAAAAGATAGGGGAGAGAAAGAAAGAATAAAGACCAAAAGTGAGACAGAAAAAGAAATACCATCTCTGGTAAACTTGGGAGCGGGAACGGAACATTTTGCTTGCAAAAACATTAGACATAATTACATATGGAAATATATATTGTGGGAAATATAGTATCGTGGGGATCTTCCTTCTTGAGATTCACAACACCACATTATGATAACCACACCGCGTTGACCGGCCAAAGAGCAGCCTTTTATGAGCTACAATTACTGCAATTTTCACATAAATACAATCAACTGCTGAGGGCATTGATTTCAACCAATTTTGCGCAACCCTTCCAGGCAAGCACAGATGAAGAAGCACAAGCGGCCATTTGTAACTTCCATCTTGTTTCAAACGTGAAGGAAACATGGATCTTATTAAAGGCAAGAGAAGGTGTACTTCCAGCCTGCATTGTTGCTATCTTATACGTGGATGACCTTGGGGTGTTTGTCGCAGCAGCATTATGCAACAGGCTGCTGTGGTAACAACTAGCGCAAGTGGATGACGAAAGCACCAAGGGAGAGGAAGGGGGGGGGGTGCATGAATGTAGAACAGAAATCCCCCTCCCCACCCATGTTTGTCTTGTTCCTGTAGCGTGTGAGCAGTTCTCTTTACATCACAGTATGCTCGTGGGTGATAAACGATCACACAACACGTGGCCCCTGATATTCCACTTCGCGTCGCTTTTGCATACTTCAAGGTTAATCGGGACCGTGACAAAATGGCTGAGAGAACGTATCTTCTTCCTCCTGAGACACTGCAACTCCATGAATTGAATGTTTTGGTCTTATCAACAATATCTCTTCATTTTGTCCTGTCCAATTATTTACTTTTATGTTTGGGCTAGAACCCACCGTGCACACCTAAATCGACTGCAATTGTCAGAATTGTTTATAGTAGAGTTAGAAACACACAACACACGGAGATAGGGAAATAAAGATAGAGTAGCAGAATAGAAAGAAATATGTGCAGACAAGCACATAGATGTATAGACAAGCACAGGAGAAGTAGTGAAGTGAGGAAGAGAAGAGGCAGATGATGAAAAGAAAGGAAGAGAGGAAAAAGAAAGAAATATAAAAGAAAAATAGAGGGGCAAAGGATAAACTAGAGAAAAGGAGGCACATGATGGAAAAGAAAAGAAGGAGTTAAAAAGGGAGATAAAGAGAAATAGGAAGAAAATAGAGGGAGATGAAGGCAAAGGAGAAAAAGAGAAAGGAAAGAGACAGAAAAAGATAAAGAAGAATAAAATAGAGAGGTAAACGAAGAAAACAGAGAAAAGAGTGAGATGAAGAAAGGGAAGAAGAAAGAAAAATAGAGAAGCAAACGAAGTAAAGAAAAGAAAGCGGCATAGGAAAAAGTGAGAAAGGTGGAGTCAGAGGAAGAAAATGAGAGATTGAAAGAGGTAGAGGAAAAAAATGCGAAAGAGAAAGGAAAAGAATTGATAATTTCTGTCTGCTCTGAAATGAATCATTATTGAAATTGAATGACAGTTAAATAGTGGAGGCTAATTTGATTTGGACCTACAGTTTGAACACCACGAAACATCGAAGCACGTCACTTAATATCAATTATATAAACTTTGTTTCGTGATGGTGTTATTACTGAGGAAATGTAGGGAATTTAAAAGGGGGTACGGAGATTTGAAATAGGGGTGTTCAAGCACCCCTTCGCACATCCCCTGGCGCCTTTTATGCGCCAGTGCAACGACACACGGCAGGAAAAAAAAAGATGCATGCCTTAATCGGAACTCAAACAATTATGCTAACCATTACAACAAGGAGGCTGGCTACGACCTAAGATGAAAGAGATTAGTTTACTGGAAAATTCCTCCACACTTAATGTGGCGCTAACATCGACGCTGGATGCTTGCCAAACTATTTCTTATCTGGCTCAGAATAAAAAAAAGGGAGAGGGAAAAAACATTTGACGACACCATTGTGTAAACATGGAGTGACGTCACAACCCGCACGTCAATTCGATCACGTGTGCACCTTCAGCGAGTGATCCTTATTTGTAGAGGTCGCGGGGAATGGCACTTACGCACAAACAAAAGAGCATCGGAATTGGACCGAAAATCCTTTACGTGTGTCGAGAGATCGCTGTGCCAAACTTTTCAAGTTTTGTTTTTCTTCCTGTTAGGCATATTTCCACTTTTTCATTCTAAAAATCTTTACGCTCCAAGAGATATTGGTTTCCTGAGCTCTGCTGGAGATAATTTAATAGTTCCGTAAATGACGAAATACATGGATTGGTAGGAGCATCGAAACAGTTAAGCGCATAGATAGGGTTCGAAATTGAGATGTATTTGAGAGAGTTGAAGGAATGAGGTTTTAAGATAGGAGGGAAGAATGCTGAGAATTATATGAAAGATAAAAACAAGACAATTTTCATGGGGGGGGGGGGTACATTTGAAATTAGGTTCCGAAATGCGATATGTAAATATTTGAACAATCGTGTGACATTCTGTTTTACGGATTATCGTACATCCAACGCCAAAAAAAAAAAAAAATTGTATGCGAATTGTCCATAATTTTCATCCAGTTTTTTTTCCCCACAACATGATGATAATGAATTGAAATAAAAAGGTCAATAAGCAGAGGATAATCAACAGAATTCCGTTCTTTAAAACAACACAGGATATAGAATAGAAAAGAATGAAACTAGCGATTTGCCTATATTATCTTTGCTGTTGGCTGTACAACAGCAATGTTTTCAGAAGAAAGTGAAATAAAGAAAGAGAAAGAAGAGAAGAAAACAGAGATATATAGGGGAGAAATGAACACAAAATAAAAGCAAAAGTGTGTGAGAGAGAAAGAAAGATAATAAAACAAAGAAATAGAAGGAAAGAAATCAAATAAAAGCGAACAAATGAGAGAGAAGAAAAGAAGAAAGAAACAGAGAGAAATAGGGACGAAATGAAATTGAACGAATGAGGATGAAACGTAGAGAAATAGTGGAGAAAGGAACACAAATAAAATCGAACGAATGTAAGGGAAATAAAGAAAGAAAAGAAACTCCAACGAGCGGAAGAAGGAAAGAGGAAATAAAGTAACCTTGATAGCGACAGAGAGAGAAAGAAACAAGAAAGAACTAGAGAGAAAGTGAAAAACTACAGAAAACCGAAAGAAGTAAAACAAGGAATCAAGAAAGGAGAAAGAGAACAAATAATACTTTTAGAAAGGAAAGTGAAAATGTGGAAAAAGAAAGTGAGAAACAGAATTATGGAAAAGGAATGCAACTACATATATGAAAGAAATTACCTAATAAGAAAGAAATGTTTCCATATTCTAGGGGGTCAAGTGACCCTCTTTGGACGCTCATGGAGCAAAACGTTGAGATAAGCTCTCAACGGATGTAATGTAAGGCAGAAATGTATACCCCATAATAAAGATCAAACGTATAGATTTTAAGAATATGTCGGTTTTACCTTTCCTCACAAGAGCGCAGGAGATTCTATGAATTGATGAAAAATCCGACGTGATACCTATTCCTACACTTACGTAGGAATTACTTTCGAAGTATTCAATAAAATGTAAATGTATTTTCAATTAACGTAAAAATATCATTGGCTTTAGTTTGGCAATGAGGACGCACAATTACTTGAAAAGCCACATCACGCAGGTAATAAAACACCTGATGCGTGAAATCCAACAAATGACTGTCAAGCTGCGATAACGGCATGCCATTACCTTTCAACTCCAGGATAAGATAGGGGGCTTATCTAAATGCGTTTCACATCTAATGATGTGTCAATCATTTTTAAATATAGATGGTAGCACGTAGCAAAATTCCCTGAATACATGTAACAGCTGGATTTCCTTAAATGCCTCGAGATTATGTGACGACGACTTGTGCAAGATAATTATAAGCTTCACTTTTCCATGCATTGGGATATACTTAAAACATTCCTTTCTGGTTTCTAAGGCAGTTGATGAGAGATGCTTTGGAATAAGGTGTCGAGGCGTGTGGACAAATTGCACACTATAGATTTTTAGGCATCTTTCGGCTTTTCCAGAATGTTTTCAGAAACGCAAAACTACTGAAAGGGTTGAGGTTCTGAGGACGTCGAGTCAAAGCTGAAATCCTCGACTTTGTGCACTGTGGTGCATTTGTCAAGATTATAGCTTCATATTCTACTGTGAGAATAATTTTAGGTATAATAAGACATGTACTGTATATCCGCTACATTTCCAAAGGACATTCACTCTCATTTTTTTGGAATAAAATTAATAATATTAATGTGATCAATATATATATATATATATATATATATATATATATCAATACTCTTTGAGATGCAGTACACCCCACACAAACAACCTACCATTAACTAGTTGCATTAATTCGTTTAGTCAATAATGACGGCGTATATTTAAAAAAAAAGAAGGAAAAGTTGAGTAGGCTTCATGTCAGTTTAACAAGTCAGATGCAGTGTAAATATCTGCACAGATCAAATTTGAATACTGTAAAAGTTGATAGCTTCGTGAACATGTTTATTAATTTGTTTTTGTTGCTTTTATTTACTTCGCTTTTTGTACCACTTTTGGCTAATTTGCAAAGATTGGGGTGTGTGATGATATGATAAAATTGATGAATGGACACTCACAAACATTCATGCCCAGGTCGGGATTCGAAGCCGGGAACCCTGGCGTCGTAGCGCGATGTGCTAACCACTCCACCACGAAAGCCCGCTGTGAACATGTTTCTATTTGTAACTTTGAAAACGTATTTTGGGGAGGGATGGGTAACATCATACCTATAAGAATTCGGCACGGTTTTCCTTTCCAACCATATTTGCGAAAGACTGAGTTCTGAGAGCGAAAGGCTCATTTTTTTGTCGGGCACAAAAACGACACTTGCCATTTTTTCATCTCTTAAAGTAACAATTCCACTCTTTCATGTTAATATTCTTAATTTCCGTAGAACAACATTGATTCAGTTGAACGGACCCTAAAGTACGAATCAACTGAAAGAACCATTGCATTCAAACGAACGAGTCACACAGTACAATTCAACTGTCAGTTGAATGAGATCTCAGGCGTAATTATTTCTTTAAGGGGGTTGTAAAGCCATGGTAAAGCATATAGGCAAATTTCTAAGGATAACCGTACAACTAATATAGATTTGGTAAGGAAGAAATTTTGCGATATAAAAGATTGTTTTATTCACTAGCACATGTGAACCTTATAATTTTGTTACGGTCGAAGGGGTTTAAGTAAATAACAGAAAATATAAGGTATCCGTCATGTTCAAACTGCAAACTACAACCTGGTGATGTATTGTTATTCTTGTTATTTAAAATTGCTTTCCTGACTATCTAGGCTAATCGCGACGATGAGGATGAAACTGATGAAGGGACAGTCACAAAGCACGCCCGTGCCCAGATGCCGAAATCTTCGGTGTCGAGATCGAAAGTCGACTACCCAAACGTGAAATTTTGCCGCCGAATGTACAGCGTGATTCTCGTGACCAAGCCAGGTTATCTTATCGGCCACGCTATCTCCTCGCGTGGTTTCGTAACACTCACGCAGGGGAAGAACTTCTCCGGGTCTTTGATGCTCATCGCTGAGGTACCGTACGCTAGATCACGTGACCTTCTGCACATTATTTACTTCTGAGGTTATTATTACGTACAACTTCGGGAACACGAAGAAGCTGAATGTAAACTTCTTGGCATTTCAGCATGATGGCGTGAGTTTATTTCGGAGGTTCTTATGCAGACATTTTTTTTACCTTCAAAAATCTCTAAAAATCAGTGTGATGATTGCTAAGTCAATAGAGACCCGAAATTGTAGAAATTTTATGCACTTACTCTTTTCCGCTGAATCCGATGAAAAGAAAACTTAGCATTCAAGAAATGTGCCTAATAAAAGGACAGTCGGTTGTTCATCCCACACCATCTTCATTGAAGCAGTGTCTGTTATTGTTCACATCTGCCAAATTGATTGCAAATTGAAGATAACTAGGTGGAGGGACAAAGAATGAGAAACGTGAAGAAGACATTAGCTTCATATTAAATTAACATGTAAATGCTATGTTTTATTCCCGACGAAAGGAGGTGAGAAATGGAGGAGAAATAACAGGTCGGTCTAATTTCTAAGTCCCAGGGGCCTAGGTTGAGAATGACAACCACCTTCGCAGCTACGGCTCCATCTCTTACTAGTCCAATTTGATATAGTTTTAAAATCTTTTCTGACTGTAGAAGTACATGCTGTTACCAGGCCTAAAGAAAGAGAGAGAGAGAGAGAGATAGAGAGAGAGAGAGAGAGAGAGATAACAAGAGATGTATGCAGCATTCACACACAGGCTGACATCATTCTTTGTTATTCCTCCTTTGTATGTGTTTATGATGTTATTCTTAGTAAAGTATGTTTGAAGTCCAAACTAATTGCTTATTTTTGTTGTTATAACACAAACTCTTACCTTCGGAAATTTCCATGGGGGAAAAATTTTAATAGAACAAGATTGTTGGTGGGAAGGTGGGAGATCAAGATTGTTGGTGGGAAGGTGGGAGATCCCCCTTCCGCCATGGGAATTCGTACCATGAATGTGACCACCAACGCAATGGAAATATCCTTACAATGAAGAACATGTCTGAAACTGAATTAACCACAAAAAGAGGACATTTTCTCATCAAGACTGCAGTTCGAAAAAAGTCAAAACAGGGAGTAAATATGGTGAACCGTCCAGAACAAATTGGAACATTTCGTAGCTTCGCATAAATTATTATAAAACTAAAATTACTAAATGTAGTAGACTGCAGAATTCTGGAGTCTGCCTCTCTCCAGAGACAATCCATTCATTTATACAAGAAGAAAATCTAAATTCTTGCAAAATCTTAAAAATTATCCATGTTATTTTTGTAGGTTTGCATCAAAATATTTTCAAGGGAGGGGCGGCTTTGCCCCCTTGCCCCCCCCCCTGGGTACGAGCCTGCCTCCGACTAATATGCGGGTTCACCCCACTGTTGCCAACTCAATGCGCCATCGAATCACGTACTTTTAAACTGACGAGAACGTAAACTAACAGCCCCAAGTTCATTCTCCGAAAACACATGGGGGGGGGGGGGGCTTAAAAATTATCCATGTTATTTTTGTAGGTTTGCATCAAAATATTTTCAAGGGAGGGGCGGCTTTGCCCCCTTGCCCCCCCCCCCCCCTGGGTACGAGCCTGCCTCCGACTAATATGCGGGTTCACCCCACTGTTGCCAACTCAATGCGCCATCGAATCACTTTTAAACTGACGAGAACGTAAACTAACAGCCCCAAGTTCATTCTCCGAAAACACATGGGGGGGGGGGGGAGTTTGATAACCATCTCCAGGACAACTTACTGACGTCAGCTTGAAAGGACAGAATGAATCGAGTCCCCAATCGGATATTTGCCCCGTTGCCCCTGGCAACGACATCCGCGCCAGAATATCTCTTCTAATGTTGATCTGGCCTAGCAACCGCTGCGTGACTCTTTCCGAAATGAACTCTCCGTCTCGTTGCAGTTGCCGGGGTGATGTTGGTATGACGCAGTTCTGGAAATTGTTCACGTATTCAAAAATCCAATCGGAGGTAATGACACGTGTCCCGCCGGGAATCAGTTCAAGGCGCTCCCCCCACCCAAGCAGTGCATTTAACCGTATTGCTACCGTGGAATGTTCCATCACGTTTGATAAATACCGTAGCTAGGTGATCTTCAGGCTGACGAAGCTCTGGCGACATTTATCATGTTTACAGTCATCAGTTGACCATGCCTTTTACACACAGTTTTTAACTTTGAAGTATGGGTTTGAGTTTCATTTTTAAGTCCACTTGTATGCAAGAATAGGCTAATTAGGACTGGGCCTACAGTTTAAAGTAGGATCTGAACCACTATATGCCTCCACCGGGTATCGAACCCGGGACCCCTTGATCGCAAGGCGACGACGCCACCACTGCGCCATCGGGGGGGCTTCTTTGAGGCATGGGTTTTAGATCGAGGGATTTTTCTCCTTGTAATCAGTGCATTTTAAGAACGAAGCTTGTTTACATAGTTTTTACAAAGTTTGTTTTTAGGTCCAGTATGCGCTTAGATAAGCCTCTACCAATCCGAATGTGCCTCTACCAAGAACCGAATCCGGAGTCCTTAGATTACAAAGCAACAGCGTTGTCATTACGCCATCGGGGATATGCTTAGCATGTTTCTTCAATCTCGTTAGCTCGCGACGATGAGTGATTGATTAGATGAAACATACCAAGCAAATACAACGAGACGCCTATTAATTATTTGTCCGGGAATTGAATCCAGAACCTTCTGAAGAGAGGCAGCTTACGCACGAGACAGATGCAAATAACCAAAGCGATGACGCCCCCAATAAAAAATTTCAAACCTATAGTCCCCAATAACTGACACATGGAAGTAACAAACTTTCCGTGTTTCCGCATGTTTCCTGCATGCGTGCACACACGCACGCACGCACCTTTCCGCAACGCAGAAGACGAGGAGGCTGCAGCACATAGTTGTCATCGCGCCGCTCGGAAGAGGCCAATTGGCAGCAAACCCCCCTTCCACGGCCAGGAAAACACAAACAGAGAGAAGGCCTATTCGAGCTATTATTACAGTGGTTAAGCGGGGGAATGCCACCCCACGCAGGATGCGCCATCTGCCATGGGAACTACGCTCTTGGGCCAAGAGCATCCAGGTAGCCGAAACTGCTGCAGGCTAACGATGCTCTGGTAGCTTGATCACAACCAGCGAGTCACAACACATATACGACAACCGGGATATGAGCCTCCCCGATAGCGCAGTGGTAGCATCGTCGTCTTGTAATCAAGGGGTCCCGGGTTCGATACCCGGTGGAGGCACATAGTGGTTCGGATCCCACTTTAAACTGTAGGTTCAGTCCTGATTAGCTTTACTGTGCATAAAGTGGACTTAAAACACTAACTCAACTCAACAGCCGGGATATGGATTGCAACAGTGCAAGAGAAAAACTATGTAACATATAAGCAAATGAGCAAACCTATAGAGTAGGTAGCCAGAAAATGGTTGTTGACGACATCAAAAATAAGAAACGTGAAAGTGACTGTTAATAAAATCCGTGCAATTATTGTAAAAATCTGGAGACGACAATTTGAGGAGGTAGCTTCAATATGGACACAGACCGATATATGGCGAAATCTTTAAAGTATCCGCCATATTGATTTGATTTGATTTAGTTTATTTTACTTCGCGTTTCGTGCCTATTGGCTAATTTGCGAAGATGGGGATGAGTGATGAAATGATGAAATTGATGAATGGACATTCACAAACAACCAAGCCCGACCGGGATTCGAACCCGGGACCCTTGGCGTCGCAGCGCGATGTGCTAACCACTCGGCCACAGGATCGGGCTATCCGCCATATTGTTCCACATAATTCTATGTAAATTAATTAGTTTATCTAAACGTGTGTGGTGCCGCTATTTGAAAAATGAACATTAAACAAAAACATTAACTTGTTTCTAGCAGTGTGTGTGTGTTCCAGCAATGTAGAAAACTAACTACTTATGTTTCTTTTCTGGTTACTAGGCACCATTTATATTCTGATAGGATTTATTTACGATACTATTAAATCTTCCAAGTTGGTTTTGGATGTTAGGAATGAAAAGATAGGCAAGAACGATATTAATTGTGAAAATCATGCAAAAATTTGACACCACATAAACAAAATACTAATAAAAATGCAAGAGAAAAACTCGATGATTAAAGAAAATCAAGAACTGAAGAACCAGAAGAATTGTTGATTAAGAGCTTAGGAGGAAATGCACGAAAATAACTAATCAGGAAAGTTATATAAACTGTTCATAATTTGCAAACGTGCATAACAAGGTTATAAAACATGTGGAAACCGTTGGTAGCTTCGAAAGAAGAAATTTAAGGGCATAACTGCTTGCGGGAACAAAAATACTTTTGGCATGAAGGTGATGAAAAGGAAGCATCTAGCACGAAAAGAGTGTAAATTGGCGACAACAGTTGACTAGTGGAGAAAAGCTAAGCAGCTGTTGGTGAATGTTGAGTAACAGAGACACGGTGGGCTATTAGTAGCAAATTTCTTATTGAAAACGACATTTCGTTTCGTGCCAATCAAACCAGACATGGAGCACAAAGCGTTCTTCCTCCAAGAAAGAGGGGTCACAAATGAATCAGAACCACCGAAGCCAAATTCTGCAGAAGCAGGAAAGGCTGGAGGTTCATATGTTCCCACAGTTCCAAAAATAACACACACATTTCTCTGTCAGTCTGTGTGTGTGTGTGTGTGTGTGTACATTAGATGTGCTGCATATGTTCGGCGATGCATCGCAGGCCTCGTTTACAATCCAAATCTGTACGTACGGCTATCCCGGATCTCCTTCCCCGTATCAGTGTGTCACGTTTTGCAAGTGTTGCCAAGTCTTGATTAGGTTGCAAGGTACTGCACAAATTGCAAATGTTGTATGAATTCCCTCTACATTTAACCATTAATGGTACTTGCTTATATCTCTCCATTCTAGTTGAACTATATAGCTAATCACGTTATTTTTCGTTCCGAAATAATACATTTCAGCATTCGAGGGTTTTGCGAAAAGGCTGAGAACGCCATTTTGGAAAATGGCCGCCAGGTTTCGCGTGGAACAGCACGTGACCCGATTTCAGTTAGAATTTTTCATAGTTTATACTGCAGGAAATACGAGAAAAGGTGTGGGTTGAATTTCCCCTGAAGGTTGTTGGGTAAATGAGCGGCATTCCTAGAGGGTGAAGACTCCATTGGGTCCTAAAAATTGCAACCTTTCTCTCTTTTACGCACATTACCTGGTTCAGGATGAAGTATAGCAAACGAATCGCTAAATATGGAAATTGCGAAAGCTGCAGAGAGGTAAAAAGATATTACAGAAGACAGGAATAAATTAAGAAGTGCAACAAAGTAAGAACTGGTAGATATTAGTTCTACATCCAACCTGCCCTGAATACCAAGAACGCTAAACGAAGTGTACAAGGAAGAAAGGAGAGAAGGAAGCAGGAAGTCAGCAGGAAAATAATGCGGGGGTAAAACCTTTGAGCTGCGCCGGAAAACCTGATCGAAAATTCCTCTTGTTTTGAAAAATCGCTAAAATGTACCAAATTCTGAAAATTTGGGATTCCTTTAAGTGAATATTAATGTTGTCTGCTCTCCCTGTTGTCCAGAGATGTGTAATTGAAAATATGCGTACGGTGCACGAAACTATCAAAAATATCTGGACAGCAGAGAAAGCAAACCAATCCACGATTCGCTTGAATGGTCTCGAAGGAATTCTCAACAGATGAAACTTTTCAGACTGGAATATCCTAGCGTTCTTTTTTTGAAAAGACAGAAAATTTCGAAAACGCCTTTCCTGCCGTAAACCAAAGTTCGAGCGAACATACAAAATGGGATTCTAATCACTGATTTGTGCATGTTAACAACGTGACGCCATCAACCTCCACGCTATTGGAGACACCCTATTTTATAGCTTTTTACCCAAGTTGAAAATTCATATATTATAGGACCTAGAAAGTAATGACGCAATTGAAAATTTCGCAACTTACAGGAAGGAAATTAAGCTGCGAGGTGTAGTATTGATCCTACAATAATGATTCTTGCCTCGCAAGAAAGGTAATTTTGTTGGAAATATTTTATCTAACAAGAAACATTTTAGTACATGCGATACTAAGGAATTAATTAGTGAAAATGTCGGGTCATATTGCATGGCGGCCATATTGGAAAATCCGCCATACTGGAGGTACGTCACCTCGTAAAGCGGAAGGCTTTTCGTAGGGCGGCCAACTCTCCCGTATTTCCCGGGAACTCCCGTATTAGGGCTAATGTTTTGGACCCTCCCGGCTCCCGTATTGGCATTTTATTTCTCCCGTATATTTAACAATAGATATCGTGAAATTTAAATTCATTCCGATGTAATAGGTGTTCGGCGAACCGTATAAAGCAATTAATAGCGAGTACATGTAAAGAGTTTTTCAGATTTGAATAAAATAAAATAAAAAGAAACTTGGTTCTGCAGCATCAGAGGACAAATACATGTAGGTCGCTTTGTAATCAAGGGGTCCCGGGTTCGATACCCGGTGGAGGCACATAGTGGTTCGGATCACACTTTAAACTGTATGTCCAGTCCCAATTAGCCTTACCGTGCACAAAGTGCACTTAAAACACCAACTCAATCAATTACTTCTAGGTTCGGCCCTAAAATGCATAGGCTTTTGCTTTTGTTGCCTGAGAAGACACTTTTCCGGTGATGAACCACGAAATTTGTAAATGAATTTGAATTATAGGGATGGGTAATAGAAGTTCATGTCATTACTGCCTAATAAGTATTGGTCCCTATACACTCGAGTGGTTTTTGGTACGTAGTTTTCGGTTGGCAAAATTGTTCGTTCCGAAGATCGAACCACTGCCTCCCTGGACGTTAAGATTGGCACCGAGGGCTGGAAGACGTGCCGAAGAAAACATCACCAGAACATTACGTAAGTCGCCTGTTTAGCGCTAGGGTAATTAAGGATGCGAGGGGAGGGGGAGAGGGGGCCTTAGCGCCTGCTTCGAAACGCTTTCTAAAACGTTCGGGTTGGCAGCCCTGTCGCCGTTTGGCCCGCAGCCGAAGAATTTCGTCATGTAAACTAGACGTTTCTCTCGGCATACGTGATTCCGAAGATGACGCGTTTTGCACCGTTTCGCTTGTTTTGGACGCTAAAAATACCCGCGGGAGGCCGCTTCATCACCCGCTACTCGCCCCCGCGCTCTCGGGTTTTGATTTGTTTTATCTGGTGATGCTGCACGGTGAGCGTTTCCGAGTTCTTTTTTTAGCGGTATTTTGTGTCGCGTGTCTCTCCTCTCGAGTCACCCACCCATAGAAGAGTAGTTGGAGGCTCAGGGAAGTTTTCGCTGGAGAAATAAAGTCCGATGGTTGATAGGAACGGATGGATGGACGGGCGAGTACAGACAAAATGGTCATTATGGATGGGCAATATCGGAAATTTGATATCGCGATATATCGTCCGTCACAGACGATACGATATGATATTTTTTTCTTATCGTGATATCGGCGATATATAGTCTCCACAATATATATCGAAAAAAAATAACGATATATCGCTGACACGATCTCTAAAATAAGGTGACGATATATCGCCAACACGATATATATCGCCAAAATATCGTGACGATATATCGTCTAGTTAATATCGCATGGAATTCTTTTCAATATCGCGATATATCGTCCAACATTAATGTATACAAAAAAAGAGTACTCAGGAGTGGTGAAATTGCAACTCCAACACCAACCTTTTGTCTCCTGAGACCAGAGTCCGAATTCTTGAAAAATTTCCAAGGTAGGTAGAACTTGAAAACCTTCTTTTATCATATTTCCATACTTTTTACGGTGTTAATGACCGATCTAGTAAAAAAAATCAATTTAACTTGTTTAATAATAACAAAGACACTAATAAATATGCAATTTTTAGATGTATTTACAAAGAACCGCAATTTGTATTTACAATTTATTACACTCCTTCTTTAAACTTATCACTTCAGATGTAATCTACTAACACAACGCTTTCTCGCGCAAAGATACATTTATAACACTTATCGCTAGCATATGTAGGATTGTTTTCGGAGGGGGCTGGAACTGCAAATGTGGATATCACATAGCTGTGTCCTAGGGGGCGGGATACGCGATAAAATAAATCGTAATTACCCATTTAACCTCCATTATAAAAGTTGTTCAAAGACAAAAATGGACACTTCAGGGGGAGTGATATTTACAAGGGGAGTGTTACTCTGCTCAGTTTACTGGTAAATTACTATGTAAGTTAGTATTGTAAGAAGGTATAGTTACGATGGTGTCTGAAGCTGGGTGAAAGAGTTGGAAATCCTTGATGGATATTTAGAAAATGACGAAGATATAATGGATTTTTCAGATTGGGAGGGGGTTCCCCCTGTTGAATGAATTTCGCAGGGTAGGACTTCGGTGTGAAAACCCAGAACCTGAACACCTCCTATTCCCCTTTGATTCGAATGTTCACGTGAACAAATATTAGAAGTACTGTAACTACAAAGTTGCCAACAGATGGCACCCTTTTCAGAGTTCACGTTGAATAAATCGCACAGCAATTTTCTTTGAGAATAACGTCTCTCATATCGATCGAACTATCGCAATAAAAGCAGATAAAATACCAGGAAGGGGCATCACCCCACCGCATCTGGTAATGCCACGAGATTAAGCCAGGACGAAGTTCGCATGGAAAGATTAAGTAAGGCTGCAGATATTTGCAAGGCAAGCATGTGAGGACATCGTGCACTGGATTTGCACATCTGCCTCCTGTTTGCTCTGGACTCGTACCAGCGATCGATTGATAAACGAGTCACTATGCGGGCGCTTGTACGGTTCTATTGCGAAACTAGGGCAACCACCTCTTCAGTTCAAGCAGATGCCTCCCCACCCCCACTCCCTTCCTTATGCAAACGATGCTAAGTGCTATGCATGGCATTAGAAGAATTAATGGACTTTGTGTAGGGCAGCAAAATTCCAGTATTGGACCACAAAGATTCGGATATTGGTACTCGGATATCTGAATTGAGATTCGGATAATTTTGGATTGGGATATTTCGGATTCGAACGTCCAATCCTAGTAATGTGTGCCCAGAAATGTAATGGGAGTTATATATCTCACCCCACCCCCTCGGTACAATTTTCAACAAAAAAAATTCTGTTACATGAAAATGAATAAAAACATCTAGAACTGGCTAACAAGCAGACAGACCGTATTCTACCCTTAGAAACATAACTCCCCCGTTCAAATTCTGCGCACACTATGAAATTCTAGTGATCATCTAGTCTGAATCGTGAAATTTTTCACCTTTAAAGTTGCCCCACACTTCTCAATAATTGCTATTTTCATTTTTTTTATTTTACATCATACTCATTGTGATGATGGGCAGATGAGAAACAGAGAGGAAAAACAACATTAAAAGGGGGACAACACGAGACAGAGACGAAAGAACAGAACGTCTGAGTCAAACACTCAACCGGCTCAATCAATATTTAATAGGAACAACCGGAACTACGATGGATTTGCCTGGTACATAGAACCAACCAATCATGGAAGCAACACTGTTCTTTATCAGGCATAAATTCCGTTCATCCTATCTCCAGTACTTTAATCAGCTGGAGTACTGTACAAAGGTTTTTCTCCCCGAGGAAAAAGGGGGGAAACAAATGAACAGGACGCTGAGCTGAGTCATGTCGTAACTCGTAATGCGTTTTCGCAAGAGGCTACTGGGTAGTTGCAAACTCTGAAACTTTAGAGCCATTTTTTTGCTGTCCCTGCTCGCAACAGCTTGTGGAATCCAGCGAGGCTAGAAATCCATCTGCAAACCCTACTATTCCAGCCCTACTGAAATAGAGCATATCTACCTGATTCTTTGTAGCACTGGAGGCAAAAACTCAATTTTAATAACTGTTCACTTTACTTATTAGAAGCAGTTTCCATCATTTAAAAGGAAATACAGATGAAATATAATGCTTCTGCGTTAAATCGTGCCATGAAGGCTCATAGGTGGTGTGAAGGTAGGGTCCCACACATTCTCGATCTTGGCCATTGTGAAAGTAACGTGTTCAGATGGCTCCGGATACTGAGTGGTGATTGGCTGGGTGAATACCGAGGGCCGCATTATACAGGGGAATTATTGAAAACTGAGATCACTTACCCAGCAATCGAACCGGTTTTCTGCGTGGCAATCAGACACGCTGCCGAATGAACCATAGTGACTTCTCTCTAAACTCCTTGCATGATTGATTGATTGAATTGTTGTTTTAAGTCCACTTTATGCACCTAAAGGTTTATCGGGACTGGACTTACAGTTTAAAGAGGGATTCGAACCACTGTGCCATGTGTCTCCAACGGGTATCGAACTCGGGACCCCACAAGGCGACGATGTCCTTGCAATGAGAAACAGGTTTAAGGATCTTAACAAAGGTAATGAGTTGGTTCCTACACGGCTTAGTTAGTCCAGGAGATGTGATGCACGGAGATGTGGTACTCAAAGACAAAGTGATTTCTAACCCGTGTCACTAATGTTCTCAGCTCGGTAGGCTTTACCGCGGAGACCGAGCTTATTTGTGTCGCAGTTATCTCCTACGAGAGGTCTTGCGTAGACGAATGGTTAACGCTATCGCCTCTGGTGCGAGCGGCCACGGGATCGATTCCGAGTTGGAGCTCTATAATTTCGGAGCTGACCTAGTAGCATCGTGAGGATAACTGGCGAGCTACTTGAAAACAACAGAAGCGGAGTCGAAAGTCATAAAACAGCAGCAATGGGACTCGACCACGCGTCACCGCTTTGCAGGCCCTGGTCCTCGAACTGTTGCACAAAGGAATTATCTCATAAATACATAATTCCATGATTGTGAAAGTGCTTTGCTGACCTTCAAAATCCTCAACACCCATCTTTTTTTTCTCTGCATGTCTAGCTGAAGAGGCCTTCGTTCTTTCCCTTGACACGATCCAGGAAAGAGAAATGAAAAAAGACCCCGCTAGTTCTTGATCCTCTCCCCCCTCTCGCTCTTCGAAAGGGTTCTAGCATTAAGCAACAAAATTCTGGGTGTTGCAACACTGATGACAGAAGGATTCTCTCCTCCATTACGTAAACATGAAACGAGGAAAAAGCTGTTCTGCTACGAGGATTCCAAGGAAGGAAAGTCATTGAGGTTCTCCAATTGGAGATGGACAACAGAGCCAATGAATCGAAAATAAACAAGCTTTCGTCGGGGATGAATATGCAACGTTACACCTTCTCAGTGTTGCAATCTCGAAATCGTTGATGGTGATATAAAGTAGCGATATCTGCTCCGGTTCGACTTCTTGCTGCTTTGCCAAGTTTTTGTTCTGTTGATGGACGTTTGCTCCAAGTGCCTAATAATACTGAAGTAGGTCTGCTGTCAGTAAACAACTGGCGAGGACTGGAAAACTAAGATATCTTGAATTCAACATCTTTACAGTATCAGATATAAAAACATTGAGTCTTTTATACTTTATTTTATTGTGCTTACTATTTCTTACTTCTCATGGCGTGGCAGTTACATTCGCGTAGACACATTTTTAAATATACGAAGGAGCCCACGTTTAGCGCTTCAGAGATGTAAATAGCCTAACAAATGACGCATCCATAGAATGATGCCAAATATTCTTGCGTGACCTTCACGGAAAGCAGTCAAATGTCAAACTCTCTTTCCCTTGGTGCATCCTAGAAACAGCATTTCCAGGCTCTGTCGCCTGGATCGCAGGAGATGCCGTTCTTACGCATGCTGTCTCCATCCGCAACTTATCTTTGAAGAAAGACATAGTGTTTTTAGTTTTTCAACCATATCTACATTGTTCGTGATAAGGGGTTAATCTCCATGACAGCCATCATAGTCGAGGATTCTGTTGTTTTGATTTGCTGACTCAAATCAGCTTTTTGGTGGTGTTAAGGTGCTTATATATCCATGGCAGTTGACAGTTCAAGGCTGATGTACAGTCAACGGCAATAAAAATGGGACACCTAGAACCTGAAATACTCACTTTCCTGCAAGGCGTTATGTGTGTTGCCTAACTCTACGGCGATAGTAGAAGTTGCCATTGAAAAGTTGCTATTAAAATCCACTTATTGGTAGTAGAAGTTGCCATTGAAAAGTTGCTATTAAAATCCACTTATTGGTAGTAGAAGTTGCCATTGAAAAGTTGCTATTGAAATCCACTTATTGGTAGTAGAAGTTGCCATTGAAAAGTTGCTATTGAAATCCACTTATTGGTACTAGAAGTTGCCATTGAAAAGTTGCTATTAAAATCCACTTATTGGTAGTGGAAGTTGCCATTGAAAAGTTGCTATTAAAATCCACTTATTGGTATTAGAAGTTGCCAATCAAATGTTTATTGCAGGTGACTGTACATACCTGAAAATCAAATGAAAGCGCCTGGAGCACTCATTGAAACTTTCCGCAAAGCGTTTATTGATGTTTTTCTTCGCTAAATACGAACTTTACTTCGGCCACAAAAACATCCTTGTAGCTCGATGAATTGAAAATTCCGGACAAATCCCTAGACCCGTATTTTTCACACCAATGATTCATTGTACCAATTCAGAGATTTTGAAAGAAATCAGTTTTCGCTGCAGCTGGTTCAATATGAAAAGGGCATCGGATAAGAATGTATTTGGAAATCGCTGAAAACGGGAAAAGTTTACTGGGCTTCGAGGCCACCTCCCTTTGTTGCAGCTGGGGGCTGCATCGATCTGGCCCTGGATGGCCCGGGTTGGTCGCTGGCCTTGTGGGTGGAACCGCCTCCACAGCTGACTCCAACGACCAGGAACAGCTGAACCTGTGCGAAAACAACAGCACCTTAATGAGGCCCCGCCAGCCAATATTTCTCGTTCCGCCACTACACCCTCTTTCGTCTCCATGCTTTATATTGTGGATATAGCTCTAGGATTCCAGATGTCGGTTACAGCATTCATATGATTGTTTTTAATCTTGTATCCAGTATCGGCGATTAGGGGGGCAGTATCACCTCCCCCCACTCCCGCCTCGCTCTATGGCCTCTTAATGCTAAGCCTTGTCTACCAAGAAAAAGTAAACTCCCCCCCATCAGTTTTGGCACCCAATTGCCGCTTCTGGTTGTATCCAATACTCGGATACTGAATTCAAGATTCGAATATCGAACCCAGGATATCGCATTTCGGATATCGTATCCAGGAATCAGAGAATCGGATATTAGATTAAGGATTCAGGATTCGAATATCATATCTAAGAATAGAGATTCGGATGTTGAATCTAGGATTAGAGATTCCGATATGAGATCCAGGAATATCCGTTCCACAATTAGAGATTTGGATATTGGATGCAGGATCAGAGTTTCTGATATGTGTCTTGTGTTTCGGATTCGAATATCACATCCAGGGCCTCCCCGATGGCGCAGTGGTAGCGTCGTTGCCTTGCAATCAAGGGGTCTCGGGTTCGATACCCGGTGGAGGCACATAGTGGTTCGGATCCCACTTTAAACTGTAGGTCCAGTCCCGATTAGTCTTACTGCGAATAAAGTGGACTTAAAACACCAACTCAATCAATCAATCAATCGGATATCACATGTAAAACTCGAATCCTACTTGTGTCAGAATGGAATAGCTGTCCGTACGTTGCAACTGTCTTTTGTTGTTGATACGAAGTACCACTGAGTTGATACTGAAATGTAGTGTTTTAATATTCTGTAGACATCGTCCGTTCAAATGCTCGCGGCTTCTACATTCTCTCTCTCTCTCTCTCTCTCTCTCTCTCTCTCTCTCTCAATTTTGGTGCTGGACTGGCACCGTATGAGCCAAAATGACCTTGACCAACTCTCACGGCAATCGATGAGCTTCTATTTTGTAAGCGCACTGCACCTGCGCATGCGCAGTCCATTGATTCCCCTGTTCACACTTGCAAGTTGTGGATCGTGCAAATGTAGATGAAGTGCTATGCTAACCGGATGAATATAAGCAAAAAGCACAAATCAAAATGAAACCATTCGCAGTCAGCATAATACCTGCACCTTGCCAGACATCATTACCAAACATGAACCACATAAAATATAAATGAAAGTCTAGAAATCCGGGCTTTATTGATCCTGGCCTTACAGTTACACATACAGGGTGCCGCTGTACAACATCAACATACTTTTACAGCTCATAGAGGGTATCAAGATGTGAAACTTTTATAGTTAACGTCTTCCTCGTTGACGACTCGGTTCGACGCCACGAGTTCTTGTAAAACAGCAATTTTATCCTGAATGTATAAAACCACGCACTACTGATTCATGGTTGCCACTAACAATTACTTTTCTGTGGTACTGAAAACATCACAAGACCTCAACGAATCAAGATAACAGCCGCCGAATGCCTATATTGATTGATTGATTTGGTTTATTTTACTTCACTTTTCTGCCACTTTTGAGTAATCGCGAAGATGAAGATAAGTGATGATATGAAATTAGTGAAGCAACACTCTGCCCAAGCGAGGATTCGAACCCGGGATCCCTAGCGTCCTACAGCGCTAACCAATCCGCTACGGAGGTCGGCTGAATGCCTATACATAAACACGTATACATACATACACAAATATGTATGTATGGGCTTCCCCAATGGCGCAGTGTTAGCGTCGTTGCCTTGTAATCAAGGGGTCCTGGATTCGATGCCCGGTGGAGGCACATTATGGTTCGGATCCCACTTTAAACTGTAGGTCCAGTCCCGATTAGCCTTACTGTGCATAAAGTGGACTTAAAACACCAAATCAATCAATCAATATATGTATGTACATATATTCGATATATGAGAATACGTGAATAATTCGCAATAAAAGTAACAATGAGAAAAATGTCGGATTACTTACTGCACTTGCACGGTATTTAAAAGATTAAAGCACAGGCTGTGAGTATTCTTCTCGAAACCGCAGTCGTTATTAAATGACACAAGCGCTCTCCACACAGCAGCGATATCTCTCGCCAGATAAAGGCCAGGCTGCTTATCTTCACATCACAGAAAGGAACAATGGCGCAGGCTGACAATACAAACCAAGGCGGTCGGGTCGTTCGCGAATGTTCTTCAGAACTACAATCCTGGATGGGGAGATGATTATTCTCTGATATTTCGACTCTTTAAGAATAGTTCCCAAGGTCACTGAATTGAATGGAAAAACCTAGTTGTTCGAGAGTTCATTGAAGCAACACTCACTCACTCACTCACTCTCCCCCCCCCCCCCTTTCGAGGGTCCTTAAAAAACTGAATACCAATTCATGAAATATCTCCCAGAAACGTACTGGCCGTATCAACTAGAACCCAACGAATGAATATCCTTGTAAATTTGTGCCGGTCCAAAGAAGATAAATTATTTTATTCAAATACAGATACAGAAATCCAATACAACGTGCAACAATAACAATTGTGAGCTCTTGGGGGGGCACGTCTTTACAGATTTTTTTTTTAATTTGAAAGAAAATATTCACCATTTTTTAAAATAAATATTTTGCAATAACACCACATTTACAAAACATTGTATGGTATGTTGTGTAAATTGTGATCACGCAAATTTTACGTATTACGATTAGGGATGGTATGAAGAGGAGACGAGACGAAACTTAGCATAGTCTCAACCTCGTCTCGAAATGTCTCGTTCTCGGTCTTCTCTCAAGTTGTAAATATCTTTTTTCTCGATCTCGTCTCGTACTGCACAAAATTTATTAACGTTTTGTTTGACCCTCGCTTTGACACTATAAGCTCTCGAAAAACGAGATCTTATCCTCAATATTTATATAACCACGAAAACAGGTCCACAATTGTCACTAATGGACTGTCTGCAATTTCTGTAAACAAAATATATGGTTTGTATACAGTATAAATAATCAGGTACATGCCTGTTTTGTACATGTTTTCAGAAAGTCTCGAACAAGACCGATTTGGTCTCGCTCTATCTTCAGTTTTTTACAATCGGTCTCGGTACTTTGCTTAATTACCATTCAATGCTAGATCATTCAACGACAATCATTCTTTAAAGGATTCAGTAAGTAAAATATATTTGATTTGAATCCCATAAATCAGTTTCTCTGGTTGAGCCAGAACTCGCTATTGCATGTTACAGGTTCGTTCGTCTCTTGGCCCGGATATGAAGTTTCCTTTACGCCTCTCCGCCAATTCCTCATCGTCGCGAGTGTCCTAAGACGCAGAAAAGGAGACGCAAATGTGAAAAATAAACTTATGTTTGGTTATGAAGAGGAGGCGATGGGAAAACTGCTTAGGCAAAGCTCTAATAGTTCCTTAGATATCGGAAATGTCATTCACATAAGAGCACTATGATGATTTGTACCGTCACGGACACTTCTGGGTTGTAACAACCCTTTCAATGTAATCGTTACAACACAGAAGTGTCGGTGACTGTACATTGTTATCTTCAGCAGATGGAAAAATACGCTTTTTTCTGTACGTCTTTTACAAAAACCTTCTTTTAAGTTTTTATGTCCCAACAGGGAATATTCGTGACGATTTCATAAAAGATTGCAACCAGAGTGAAATTTATCTGCTTATTTCCATCACCGCAGGAAGGACGATGTAACTCTTTTCATAGCCTACATATCGACGTTTTATAATCCATAAAGCCTTCTACGACGTCACAGGGTTGCCACCTACGTAACTTTGTTACTGCATCGAACGAACTTCAACGTGGTACTCGCGGACTTCGCTATGCCCCAAAATAAAACTCTCAAGGTCACATCCTGTGTTAGTTCCTAGGGTAGAAAATGTTTGGGAATGTTCATTGAATTAACCATATAAACTTCTAAGATAGGTGCAAGGAAAATATTTGGTTTTCAAGTCTTCATAATTTGCTTCTCTTTTCTGACATTTAGTGTATGTTTAATTTTTAAACATGCGTTTGTTTGTGTGTGGATGTGTGTTAGTGATATGTGTATAGACGATCCGATGGAGCATTATGAGTGGGTCAAAACCGACCCTACCCCGTGAACATGCCTGAAGAAAGTGCAATGTCATTACTTCCCTTCATTTCCCCCCATTCATTGCACTCAAAATTCCGTAGCATTTGGACCGCCCCCTAAAATATACTGGGCGTGACAATGCGTTTGTGGATAATTGATTTATTTGGTGACTTTATGAACAGTAAGATTAATCGGGACTGGACCTACAGTTTAAAGAGGGATCCGAACCACTATGTGCCTCAACCGGGTATCGAACCCAGGACCCCTTGATTACAAATCGGCGACGCTACCACTGCACCATCGGGTAAGCCCAAACGTTTCTGGATAAATCACGCACATACTAATTACATTTCGTAATTGTGATTATTTATAAAAAGTAACATCTACACACAGACACACTGCTCAAATATAGGACTATATATACGCACATACATGATTTATACGCACATCATTCTCTTTTGTTTCAAATATAATTGTGTACTGTACAGTAAGTTCACGTTCATTAAATGTTTTAAAAGAGCCTTCATGATGGCTCAGTGGTAACGTCATCGCCTTGTATTCAAAGAGTCCCGGCTTCGGTACCCGTTGGAGACACGTAATAGTTCGGATACCTCTTTAAACTGTAGGCCAAGTCGCGTTTAGCCTATCTGTGCATAAAGTGGGCTTAGAAAACGCAAACAAACTCCAAAGAAACAAGAGTCTTAAGACAGTTACTGGTATATATGAGTTCATTTATCCTTATCGCTTCAAATATTCTTGAAAGAAACTGTATTGCAAAATGGAACGATGAGTTATGATCCCCACCTCTCTGACCACTTTAGGGCTAGCGAACTGGGTAAGGTAGTTCGAATCTTCTATCTGTATGTCTTTGTATTTTTCTTATTTTACGTCACTTTTCTGCCACTGTCGTCTAAGCGCGGCGATGAAGATAATGGTGGCATGTCCAATGAGTTCACCCCTCAACGCGCTCGCCTGGAGTTCTATCAGAGACTAATTAATGTTTTCTCTGGGGCAAGTTGTCAGTTGCAAAGCTGAATAAACTCCCGTTATTCCCAAGCATCCAGCGAAATGAGTGCTGGGGGCGTTTGTCTGCAATGATTAATGTTACCCGTCCTCCCCCTGGAGGTAAAGAAAAAGGGACCGTTGCAGACTTTCTTCCTAATTCATTCGTCTCCTGGAGATGGCGTCACAGTCACCCAGTGACGCAATAATCGTTAACCCGTCTCTCATTTAATAGCACCCGCGGTGCACGTGACACAGATGTGTCAACTCGTGACGTGAGCAGGTGAAGAGGTCACCTGGAGGCCATTCCCATGCATGGGAAGGAGGCAGGGAGCTGTGATTGAGCAAGAGAGCAGGAAGTTCCTGCCAGTATTTGCAAACAGAAACCAAGGGCAACTCATCACAGGTGTGAATTGCACTCCAAGTACAGGGAAATAGCTTCAGCGCAAACAAGAATCGAGAACAAATCCACAGGGAGACAGACTAAAACAACTCACCAATGCTGGTGGAAACAAAGTCACTATATGTATGTTCCATCTATTTACAGCAGTACAGCAGGCCCGTAGCCAGATGTTTTTAAGGGCAGAGGAGAGCCTCAACCCTTTTCAGCTGTCGCCCTCGGTTGTGGGGGGGGGGGGGGGGGGGAGAAGCCCTGAAGTTGAATTTCTCGGTATTATGTAACCCGTGGCGTCTTGGCCTTAGAGGTGTGTAGATCTTCAATGTAATGATGTGACGTGTGGTCAGCACGTCGAACCCTCAGCCGTTATAGGAGATTTCCCAGATCGGGTTACTCGTAGCTCCCCAATTTCCTCACGATGGTGGTTGCCACCGATCCTATACACAGGCCGAAAATCCAGAGACTGAACCCAGGCATTCAGCCCTCCAGAACCCACCTCTGGCTACGTACCGGTCAGCCTTCTATCAAGTAGAATACCTAGGTTTTAACGGAACCTGAGCGCATATATTTCACACTACGGAAGAATTAATATTGGTATTGCTGAAATGCCGACACATGGAGAAGAAAATCATAATTTTTATACTCTGGAATCCAGTGGCGTGCCCAAGGAGGGTTGGTCGGGGACGTAACTCTTCCCCTCTGGGCCAATATTCCTTAATTTTTTAAAAAAAAGAAGAACGTCTAAGACTGGAAAAGATAGTAAAATGAGGGCTGACTACTGACAAAAGTAAATGTTACCCCCTTTTCGAAAACCTCGACACGCCACTGCTTTAAATTGGCAGTCCTGCTTGCGGGGAAGACACAATAATAGCGCTTACGACTCTGGCCATGAGCGTTCTTTGTGAGTAGATTTTCAATTTCATCTAATCATAGTTCACACTCATCGTCTCGGTTAGCCAAAAGTGGCAGAAAAGCGGCGGTTAATAAAAAAATAAAATCAGTGAAGAGATAAAACATAAAGAAAAATACATATTATAATGTGCCTCTGTGGCTGAGTGTTTTGTATAACTCGTAAGCCAAAGGTCCCTAGTTCGAACCGTGATCATGCATGGATATGTATATCTATGTGTTTGTCCCATCAACATCATAGTCGAGATTAGCCCAAGAGGTAGAAATGCAAGGTAAAATATCAAAAATAGAAACAGATAAATAGAAGAGAGATAAAGAAGCAAATAGAGATAGAGGAGTAAATAGACACGGATTTGGGATGAGAGAGTGGAAGATTGAGATTCGAAAGAGATAGAAAGGGGGAAGCGTGTAGAGGGGGAAGAGAGAGAAACACTCACATATACAGAGAGAGAGAGAGAGACAAGACGAAATAGAGAAAAAAGGGGGAGCACAGAGAAGGAAAATCAGGCCACCTTTTTAAAACTCGACGAAGCTAGAACGTGGTGCATGAAGGTCACCCCGTATCCTGTAGCCTAGACACTGTTTCCACAAAACGCGCCCGTTTTATCGCAAAAGACCTACCTACATAGCCTGGAACCGATCCTTTCACGTTAACCTTGTGATTCTTGCAAACCGGACGCCAACTGTCTGCTTGCCTTTATCGGCAAATTGTTGGAGGAAAGGTTAACAATTCGGAGCTTGTAATCGCAAACACGCCATTAACATACTGCGCTACATTGCGGTGCCTTGTTATCACGCGACTCCCCGTCTGCAACCCCCCCAAAAAAAGCTTACGTTCTTGCACAGATTGGTCCTACAATCCTGTCGGGCTTTGATTGATTTGCTTTATTTTACTTCGCTTTTTGTGCCACTTTTGGCTAATTTGCGAAGATGGGGATGAGTGATGAGATGATGAAATTGATGAAGGGACACTCACAAATATCCATGCCCAGGCCAGGATTCGAACCCGCGACCCCTGGCGTCGTTTGTATAGTAGTGGCTTTCCCAAATCCGCAAGCCTAAATTTTCTAGATTTACAAATTGGGGAACAATGCATAACATTTATAACATTGCACGTTAAAAACTAAGATATTACCTTGGAGCAGCGGTTTCCAAACTTTGAGTCACGAAGAACTTTCCAGGAGAGAAATTTGTCATGAAGCACAAACGTCACTTGGGCTGTTTTTAAAGTTCTTAGTATATGTTTTATCCTATCAAAAACAGGAATTATTTCTCGTATTCTAAATTTAAATTTTACTCTAAACTTGACATTTGCATTGAAAGCCATTATTTTAAAATATCGAAGATTTAAATATTGTTTCTCAAAACATCATTTTGCACATACGTGTCTTTGGTATTAGAGAGACTACATTTTCGCCTCTACCTACATAGGTACTAAACCGAATGGTAGCAGTATTGACAACGGAAAGTCACTTGGGTATATTAACAGCAAGCTTTATTTCCTTCGAAATGTTATTTTCCACACTAATTTCAGAGAAAAAGAACTTACGTGACTACATAAATGAAAGACAAAAACGCATAAAGCAATGTAAAACATTTGTGAACGAATGCAACCTTCTTTTGTGCTGTTACTCCTAAGCTATCGCTATGCATGTGGACATATTGCAACCTAAGGACAACACGGAGTATTACTTTTTCTGGGCATTATACCGGTCTGCCAGTAGCAACGCCATATTGGCGAGTGGCCCCTTGCAGTTTCCCCCGCAAAACAGGCAAGAAACACACACAAAACAACCTTTCATAAAGCCCCCCCCCCCCCCAATATACGTCGTGGGTACACCTTGTTTTATTACATGCGGCGTTTGAGTTAGCTTCCCAACATGTACTCTCAGAAGACTAAAGTGTTTACAATAGAGGAGCGTCCTGAATAAGGAGCTATATATTTATTGCATTACAAGAGCTCTGATATGAAGACAATATAAAAATTATTACAGAGATATTAGTTACTATCTAATCATGGCATATTCAGGTCAAATGCATCAACTTTTCCTTGAAATTCTAGAAGAATATCCAACGCTTGTTCTTGAAGGGGAAACACCAAATAACGTCTACATGAAATTAAAAAAAAAATCTTGATTACACAAAATACAAAAACACAAGGTGTGGATTGAAGATACAACAAATACTTCCTCGATGAATCAGAAATAACAGCTGCCTTCTTTAAGTATTTAAATCTTTTCCTGTATCCTTGTTTGTTATCAGCAGTTTCCAGGTTTGATTTCCGGTAAGGTCAGAGTATACTTTCAGTCGTATATCCCGTCCTAATTAGTCGATCTGTGCATAAAGTCGGAAGCAAACAAATGTTAGCTTTATTAAGTTAACGGTACAATACTTGGCGGCGATTGAGTTCCAAAACTGCGCGGGCAAGGTGCCAAAAGTGGGGGGCACGGACAGTTAACTTGGTATATAAGGTTTTGTGCGGGGTAAAAGTGGCAAAAGTGTGGAGCCCCCCCCCCCCCTAATCGCCCGCACTGCTTAAACGCATCACTTGACTGTAACAAAGAGAAAAGTTTTTTTTCCGTATAACCAAAACATAATTTATCGTAACCAAATATTCCTTTAAATAGGCGACAAATTGTTCACCACAACCAAATTATTTTCGTAATCGTGCACATTTGCTTAGAGTTAACAAAGAAAATAGTAAAAATTGCAAAATTTGGTAAAGCTACCAAATATTTTGTTTGCGGTTACAAAACAGCTGAATCAAACGTGATATTAAATTCAATTTTTTTTTTTCGTGAAGAAACTGGTACTGTGTCCAAGTATCTTGTAAGGAGAGGTGTACTGATTCTGTTGCTGCATTTTACCAGTTTCACGTATCTTCCATTCTGTTCACGACCACTCACGCAGGAATTTTTTCGGAAGGGGTTGTAATTTTAAAGGTGGCTGCTTTCTATGGGCGCGGCATACACAATAAGATATGTCGTATATTAAAAACCTTTTACTTTCAAGAATGGCAATCAGGGGTCATTTTAAGGCGAGTTTGCATTTATCACTGGTTTTTCTCGAGTGCTGCAATGCTTTTGTTTGAAAATGTTCATTTTGTCAAAATTTCGAAGGATCTGCGTACGCCAGTGTTCACGACACACGTACAAACACATCAAGTATTCAAATGATTCGCAATATCTACCAGATGGGGAAATTCCAATACAAAGCGTCATAGGATTTCGCCTTTGCAACCTAACGTTACCCCACAATCCAGTTGGCATTTCATTACAAAAGGCCAGATAACGTCAACTTAATATACATTACAAATAGACAGATAACAACGTATAACACAGCACCTTATCAAACACGCATCCATTGTTTGATCGTCACGCAAGAAGAGAGGATAAAAACAAAGAAATGTCGATACACTGTTACAAATTGCTTCGATAGACCTGTAATGCCAGGTTGTGTATATTTCAAGGTTGAAATGTTCAAACAATGAAGGAACAATCATTCTATGTACTCACTGTAGGGTCTTGGGGAAAATGTTTAAGGGAATCATGTTCTCAACCATCTCAAGCTCACGGGATAATAAGTTTATAAAGCAACTATTGATGTTACTGCCAACATAAAGTGCATGTTCTTCCCTTTACTAAAAGTTATTAAAGAAAAATTTACTAGTCAAGAGTGCAATTCAAATCGCCATAGCGCAATGGAGCAAACACATTTGGGTGAGCGGGCCTCCCCGATGGCGTAGTGGTAATGTCGTCGCATTGTAATCAAGGGGTTCCGGGTTCGATACCCTGTGGAGGCACATGACAGTGGTCCGGATCACACTTTAAACTGTAGGTCCAGTCCTGATTAGCCTTTCTGTGCATAAAGCGGACTTAAAAAAAGAGCAATGAAAAATTTTGGGTGAGTGTTTTGGTAACACTGGTAGGCTTTGCTAAATTTGTTAATTTTCACTAAATTATTTGGTAATTCTAAATTCATGATCACAAAAGCTGGAAGAAATTTGTACGGTTTGTCACATATTTAAACAATTGTTTGATCACCACTAACGATATTTTTGGTGCGCCAAATATTGTTTCTCTGTATAGTATTTTGCAGTTATGCTTCCCAGAGTTTCATCGTAACAGGACAGTAATGATTTAAGCCTTTTTATTTTTAGAAAGGTTATATATTTTTAGTTAATATAATAGGAATTTATAATTCGTTTCCCAAATAAACAGAATGGGTGGCGGCATCTTTCATCAGGCTAAATTCTAAAATGTTACGTGTAATGTGCTGAACGAAAGCACGGTCCATGCGCGATACTAATTTGAAAAAAAAAACGAAAAAAAACAGAAAGGGGCTTTCCCAATGGTATAGAGGGAACGTTCTCGCCTTATAATCAAGGAGTCTCGGGTTCGATTCCCGGTGGATGCGCATAGGTTGTCACGATTAGCCCATCTGTGCATAAAGTGGAACCAAAGGAATCCTTGAAAACCAACGCCGAAACAACAAAGTATTCGCACTTGGGTGTTGAATGATAAGCAAGCTTCACGTACCATATAGCATTCTGCTCCGATATGAAAGGTTTTGGTGCAATAACTTAAGTATTTGTGATCGCAAGAACTTTAAAAAGAAAAAAAGTTCAACTGGAATAGAATAAACGGCACTCATTGGCGGAGTTCATTTGCGTTTTCCCAACGATGTTCTGACGATAAGATATTTTGTTACATTCCGGCTACGATTTCCGCGAGTTTTGAACCCAGCAATGAAAAGGCCAGCGTGCTAATTCGAAAAGCAACGAATAAGCACTAAACACACACAATTGCACGAAGGCTTAAACAAGCTCTGATTACCTAATGCTGAAAGTAGACCAGCCTCGCGTCTTGTTTTGGGCTACGTCGACAGAACTCCTTGCCTAACTGTTCACCGCTGACTCATGACATCGTTTTAGTAACTGCCAGTCAGTGTTTCTGAACTCAGAAAGAAAAATTGCAGTCTGTCTGTCACTGTACATAGCGCGGGTGTAAACATCCTGTTCAAAATGTTGCCAGATCAAAATAAATCGATTTTGGGTATGCAAAATGAACAAGTTTTCCTTTCGCAATCAGTTGCGTAAACTTCCACTGTTCACTTAACGTTACTAAGGCCTGGATTGTTATGTATGTAGCCAGAACATGCGAAATATGTACATCAATCACTGTAATAAGTGACAACATATGAAAATATGTAATACGGGACATTTCCTTTATTCTTATCGTACTTTTTAAGGTCGAGTGAATTTCTTGGAAATTTAGTCAGGGACAGTACCAGAGCATGGATTATTTGAAAATATGCCAGTAGTAGAAAATACCTAACTACATAGAGATTTCTGCGGTACAATTTTCATGGATTAAAACAAGATTGAGTGAACGTCACAATCATATAAAAATTTAGAGAAATCATATTTTGAATATTTGCCAAACAAATATGTCTGCATTACTCAACGAAAACTAGAGAAATTGCGCAAATGTCTTATGTTATGTAAGAATGTGTAATCTATGCGGAAAATATGCACTATACCTCAAAATATTGGCATGAAATTCATGTATATCGTTCCTAACATTGCAGTTCGGCGATATTTGTAATTTTTTGCTTGGCTTACATGCAACGTAATACATAAGATTCCGGTTTCCACAGATTCCTGGTCACAACCTTTTATGACAGGGTTAGCATATTGGTGGATTCGAAATCTGTGAAGATTTCGATCTTGGACCGAATTTCAGGTTTCGTATACCAGACCTGGAATTTGATTGATTGATTGATTTGGGGTTTTATGTCCCACTTTATGTATAGGGCTAATCGGGACTGGACCTACAGTGTTTAAAGTGCGATCCGAACCATTATGTGCCTCCACCGGGTATCGAACCCGGAACCCCTTGATTACAAGGCGACGACGTTACCACTACGCCATCGGGGAGGTCCGGTGAAGATGTGCATTTGTTACTTTCTCTTGTAGGTCCATTCAATTTGCATGATCACGCTTAATTTGGAGAGGCAAGTATAAGTCAGTAATTATGGCATTTTTCTGCATTATTTCACATTTCTGTCTCGGTGGTCAAGCGCGTTCCCTGATCGACATACATTATCACTACCGAAGGTTCTATAAGCACAACCAAACTATTACTGAGCATAGTATTTCCTTCTTTGTCTACCAGTGCGTGGCGTGTAGGTGGTTTTGGTTTGAACTGCCACTGTCAGTTTTCCATCTTTGGTTCAGTTATCAAAGGGAGATGGCAACCCTGCAATGCTGCAAAACAGTGCCTGTCCCGAAGTGTCTTGAATCAGCTGCAGAACCAGGTCAATCGAGCAAATGCGTTGCCATGGTTACGCCGCCCGTGCTTCATACCCTGGCAGGGTGAGAGCTAGGCCACGCCCATTTCGCTCGATTCGCTCAATGCGAGCGGAGATGGAGATGAATAGAGGCTGTGAATGGGACGGTCCCCCCCTCCCTCCCGTCGCACACACATACACCCATGCGTGGGCTGAATTGGAGAGAGAGGGGCTGGGGCAGAATGCGAAATTGAACGTCCTGGTAGGCAGCGTGCGACTGTCTTTTTTTTTAGAGCATGAAAAGTACATAAAGGGGAGGGGAGCGTTGTTTACTTGCGATATGTTAACGTTAGCATTTTGAGGCAATCTGCGTAGTTTGAGTAAGTACAGATTAAAATTGCATTTGCCACAAGGGGATTTGAATGTGATCCAGCATCAGTTGACACGCAGTTGAAAAAAAAAAGTTTAACTACGTTACAACGCTGAGGAAACAGAACAACAAACGATTACATAGTAGAAAAACCTCTGCCGAAAATAAGTAAGAAAATCGCATTACGTGATCACTGGCGTATTCAGAAGGGGAGCTGATGGGACTACAGCCACTCCCGAAACTTTAAAAAAATCAACATTTTCAAATGAACTTGGGGGGAGGCAAAGTGGTAAATGCAATCCCCCTTGAAATGACTCCCAATTACCATTGTTGTCTGTGAATAACTTTTAAAACGACGAGTAAAATTTTTTTATTGTGTATCCCCCCGCCGAGAACACAGCTATGTAATATCCACCTTAGAAGCCAACCCCCTCCGAAAAGAAATCCAGGGTACGTGAAATGTTGTATGTGTAAAGACCAGTCATTTTGAGATACAGGTCTACAGCCGATTAACAAACGGCATTTGAATGCATTTTCACTTTCAGCCAATATGGAGGCCCATTGTTGTAAAGCATTTGTTCATTTCTTGTGCCTAACGCACAGTTCGGAGTCTTCATTCAAATTTAAACCTGAAGAATTAAAAAAAGAAAAATGCATGTGAGGCTCTGACAAGCTTACAATTTAGTCGCCATATTGAAAATTGTCCGCCATCTTGGATTATAATGTACATATCTAAAAATACTTCTATTTACATGTTCTTGAAATGTTTTCAATCTACTTTTATCATCAAATGTCATTTTGTTAGCCCCGGCTCTACTACTACACACAAGAATAAAAAGAAATGAGAATATGAGATTAAAGAAATAACAGATAATGGTTTTCTAGTTGCGGCTGTATTAATCACAATAGTTGGAATGTCACAACAACGCACATACGAAGCAGGAAGAGCATGAAAAGGAAGTAATAAGAGCAGAAAACAAAACAAACGAGGAATACGTAACGAGAAGGAACTGGCATGAAAGAAAAGGAAGACCGCTAATGTGCCGGATTGAATTCAAATTATACCCAATCCTGTGTATGTGGAAATGTAGAACATATAAGTTATATTTTATTTAAATGTGATAGCTACTGTACAAACAGGAAAGGGAAATATTGTATGAAGGTCTTGTAAACTGTTCATTTCCTCTTCCATGGCGATTTGAATCATTAATATATATGTGCCTAATATGATAGTGGGATACATATTGATATCTTCCTTTAGAAAGTATGGAACATGTGTGTAGAAGATGGGTTGTGATTAATGTACCTTACTAGATATAGATGAGTGTGATTATGGCTAAAATATTGAAGAGGAACTGTATACAAAAAAAAGGATATAATAGATATGCACGTATAATACATAATCACTGGGAAAACTGCTGAAGGCATTAAACTCAACTAAACGAAATAACTAAAAATGGAATTAATGTTGTAGCAATTGAACGTTGCGCTGGAACGAAGAGAAACTCAAAAACATAAGGAGGGGAGGGGGAAATCCCTGACTTGGCTATCTTTCAGAAAACTGGATGCAGGCCAGCCAGCTCCAGGAGTTCTTTTTTTTTTCGGAAGAATAAACCTAAATTAGAGTAGGCATATAATTAGCAAATGCATAACTATAATCCGATACATAGTTGTAGGGTGGTAATTGGTTTACGAGAAAAAACAAGTACAGGTACAGTGGGATCCATTAGTATTACCGTGCAAATTGTCCATCAGCATGTTCGTGCACTTTATTTGACCCAATTAGAGCTTCAGGAATTAAAAGAAAACTCAAAACAAGCTGTTGACAACTTCTGCACCAACACACATAAAAATCCATCGCTTAAAAACACGTAGGATGTAACAGAAAAATGAATCAAAATAGTCATGGACAATTTGCACGGTATAGATCCCACTGTACAGGGTGTACGTTTTAGAGAAATTTAGTTAGGATAACTATTCGGTATTCTTGAAACTCGATACACACTCTAAATAGCACAAGTAACAATAAATAAACATTAAAAATTACCAATACACGAAACAGTGAACACACCAAAGGACGTTCGGAAAGTGATCAAATTAATACAACAAACAATAAAGCGTAACTCGAAGTACCTTGCATATATCTACCATGCACGTATCCATTAGATAAATAACGACTTTTAGCATTGTTCTATGCTTTTCATTCTTGAAAAGAGCAATCCTGTTGTAATTTTAAATACTTATGCAAGAAAAAGTTTCCATTTACATGCAAATTTACTTTCAATCTATCATGCTAGTGACTTTCTAATTTCAAATATGACTCTGATTTACGTCACAGAAAAAACCGAACACACATAATAGATCAGCATTGCGTATTCAGTCTTGTTATAAAGTTCAATATTACAATATTATCTAAAGTTCATGTTTCTTTTTACAAAGATTTAATACCATTATATTTCACAGAGAGAATATTTGTAATCGATATATATATATATATATATATATATATATATATATATATATATATATATATAGATAGATAGATAGATAGATAGATAGATAGATATAAAAAGGAAATTATACTAGATGAAAACGTAAGAAACAAGAATGAGGTACATGCATGCATACTAAAAAGTATTTAATTTATTGACGTTCATGCACAGATGTATATATATAATAGAAATGCATAGTAGGAAAAAGACTGAAGCTACAAGTCTAATGAATAATAATGACATGCATCTATCACAGTGGCTTAAAATTAATGCAATGGGCGTCTTTCCTATCGTACAATATGGCCCCTGAACGGGCTCGTTTTTGATGATTCCAAGAGCAGCAGTTTCCGCCTTCCCGGATAGCGGATTACAATAACTTCATCACATCAAGTGTTTGTCTAATCACGCAGTCTAAGAAGAAGGAGGGGAGATGAGAGGATGAAGCCGGTGCCAGCTTGTTTACAACACTCTTCCTTCGAAAAATACCGTTCGATCTATTTCGAGGCGTGTGAAGCAGATTTAGCCCACAGATACACGTAGGACACGAACACCAACATTGCAACGCTGAGGAGGCCGTAAAGCCTTCGAGAGGGCTCTTGGCTGCTGGAAGACTTGATCCAAACATCCACTGCGGGGGGGGGGGGGGGAGGGGGGAGGGGCGATCTTGGATATCGGCCACCAACGAATCCATTCCCGCAATGTTGCCTACAAAATCGTAATTAGCACTCACAAAAGTGAGCAAAATCAACGATTTTTTAAACATTTAAAACCCATTTGTTTCTTCAACTGTCTTGAACTCGTCAGGCAGCGCGGGCCACATTAACAATTTCAATTACGCTCGCAGGTCACGAAGATATACTACTGTATTGAGAACTGTAAGATGCTGCCATCTACAATTTTCTTATCCGGTTTTTATGTTAAGTACTTCAGTTTTCAAACTATCACGGGCCACGGCAAAGGGCTCTGCGGGCCACTTCTGGCTCGCAGGCCACGGGTTGAAGACCATCGAGACAGTGGTTGTTGTTGCATACAAATCGAAGTATGAAGTTATTAACTTCAACGGCCCAAGCAGTAGAGTGACACACTACGGATCAGAATCTGAAATCAGACTTAACAATTTTGGCGACACTTGGCGAGCAAATTTAGGAGACCAGTTATAAGGAACATTAAGTTCATCTTAGCACACATTTTGGCCAAGCTCCTTGCATTCTTGATAGGCATTCAAAGCCTACGAGAAATGCCAAGTTCCCAAGTCTTCATGGATTATATTGACGCGGAGATCACGAAAAATTCTCAGCCCAGTCTGCTTTGGCCTCTGCGTCGAAAGTAGGTAGCTACAAATCTATCACCATTTGTTTTTGCAAATTCTTGTTTCGTTGCAATGCAATACCTGAAGGCATTCAATGCCACTTGCGTCATAAGTTGCGAGCTGGTAATGTTATTTTGATAGACGTTTTGTTTAAACATGATCACAATCGCCGTTGCAGCCAACACTCGGACGGAATTTATATCTCGACACGTGTCGCTATGTTGCCATGTTGTCAAACCAAGAAACTGTCTGGACTACTTTAAAATTTGCTAAAGCGCCACGACTATTTTCGTTAAGTTTTCTCTTACATTTTTTTTAGACGATGAATTTTTATGTATGCTGGTGCAGAAGTTGTTAACAGTTTGGTTTGAGTTTTGTTTTAATTCTTGGAGCCCTTATTGGGTTAAATAAAGTGCACGAACATGGTGATGGACAATTTGCACGGTAATACTCATAGATCCCACTGTATCAGTTACTCAGCACACTTTGACTGCAGAGAAAGTAACAGACAAATTGTACACTCCTGTTCAGATAAAGTGGCACATTCTTCAACTATTTAACCCTGTAAAGTGTGTCACTTGATGTGAATAGGAGTGCACATCACCATTTTGACTTATGTTGTTAAAACAATGCAAGGCGAAGCTAAGCAGTGAATGGCCCCCGTCTAGTCCTTTAAAATCTACAGTGACGTGTAACTATTACCATGCAAACTGTACATTGCTGTTTGATCCATTTTTTCACGTACATCCTAAGCGCATTTAAGAAATCGCATTGCACTGATACTGGTGTAAGTACTTTGTTGGCTTTTTCTTTCAAGTCTCGAATCTCACATTAATTAAAACTGAATGAATGCAGATGACCATGGACAATTTGCTTGGTGATATTTGTGCATTCAACTCTACAAGAAAAACAAATGATGGACAATTTACCTTATACATGTTTGCAGTCAGCTGTACAGACGAATGCAATACGAAGCAAATTAATTCACTTTTACGTAATGAGAGTTTCGAAAGTTAAACAAAAACGTCAACGAATAATTTAATAACATTTGCACCATTCATTAGCAACTTTACGATGTAAGAGAAACATTAATGAAAATAGCGATGGACAATTTGCCGGGTGATATTTATTCTTGTGACCGCACACGACACAACTTTGATCTTCTGTGTTGGCATTTTCAATAAAAATAACGATATCGGATAATACGTACGAAAGCAAAATCACTTGGAAATGATTTCAGGCTCCATTTCTTCGGTGACGTGCAATCGCATCGCTGAACAAAGCCCACCAACCAATGACGTGTGTTGAGGTTTAAACGTTATGTAATCCTTATATCGCATGTATGGCACGTGCATTATACAATGCTGACATGCAGTAGAAATGAGCCTTCTATATGCCAGAAAGGGGCTAAGTTGTCAGGGGACGCTAATGAAACAACTGCGCATCGACTGAGAATGGTATCGTGATACGTGTATGCCAACTGCTTCGCCATTATTCGTGCTGCAGGGGCGTACTACACCATCAGGCCACGGGCGGTACACATCGTACCCCAAAGTGCAAGGGCAAACTTCTGATATAGTACGTACGACATGAACAAATATAGGCGCCGACTCCTCGGGGCTTTGGGGGGAGGCTCCAGCCCCCCCCCCCCCACCCAATGTTAATGATGTGGGGGCAGAGTCCCCCGAATGATTTTGCTTAAGAGGATCTAATGTATTATTTTGCTTCTCTTGTAAAGTTTACTCTGAATTGTGCCACATGAACTTAACTTTAAATACACATTTGAAATGTTCTAGAACATCAAATTTGGGGGGCTGAGACCGCTAAACCATCAACTTTGGGGAGCTATGAACGGAGACAGAAAAACACATGACTTATTACTATATATATATACTAAGTATATAATTATGAGTATTGTTAACATTTTTACTAAAATGAGTTTCACAATAACGAGGTGATTGTATGTTGTTTAGTGAATTCTGAACAATTTGAGGTCGAAAACACAACTTTCAGGCAATATTGATATGTACGATATTTAGTTATCCTCGAAATCTCTTCGTCTAGTCCAAAGAATATGGGGAAAATAATTCTAAAGTCTTCGAGTTTATTCAACACTGGCTTGCAGTAAAGTACGCAAGGAAATCTTATGAAAAGTCTGTATTGCGAAAGCGGGAACGTCTATGATCAAAGGCATTATTGCTAAAGCACGGCGTGCTATGTGTTTATTTATTATTGCAAAATTAAATTTAAAAAGTAAAATATTGTAGCAAGAACAAAAAAGTAAAACTATTTGCCTGCGATTTGTGTTAGCATTTATGTAAATAATTAAATAAAACTGTTAAATATTGTAAATATTCGCTATTTTTATGGGTACGTCAACACTAAGGTTCTTTGCTCCCGTCACATGTCCTTTCGTTACAAGTCTGTTGCGGACATAAAAACACACGCATGCCCTCGCCGGGACTCGAACCCGAGACCTCCGGATCAAAGCGAGTTAAGCCGACCACCCAACACGCTCGGCTACCGAGGCCGGCAGAAAACTGTAATGTTGGCCTCTTAATGCAAATACATAGCCTACTTTTAAATAAAAATGTTAATTGTTATCTAAAAAACAAACACACGTTTTTCAGGTTACATTTCATTTGCATGAAGAATATAGTAGCTGTTTAAGAACTGCTATACGAAGACGTAATTTTTATTTTTAAAAAAGGGAGGGAGTGAGCCATTCATTCATTTCAGTGATCAGAGCCCCTCCAATAATTTTGACAAGTCGGCGCCCCTGTAAACAAATATGAATTTCAATGAGCGTTATTTTGTTTTAGTTGCTTCATGTAGAATTCAGTGCTTCATCATACCCTTGTACTGTATTCCATCGCCTGTGACAAAAGTCTGAACTACTAGTGTTGCCAACCACGATTAAATGCCCCTAAAATGACACAATTTCACTCACTCCAAAGAAGAGCTTTCTCGGCATTGCACGTGACCAACATTGGTTGCAAACCACAGATTAACATGGGATCAGCTACGGTACTTCAATTTATGACCCTGCGAAAATTTAATATCTCTTCTGCACCGAAAATAATAATTAATTTGGAAAAATAAATTCTCTCTCTGGAACTTGTATAATTCGGGAGCTTGATGGCAATGCAAAAAAATCCAAAGGACAAGGTTTCAAGTTGCAGAAATCCAGTGCAAATATCACGTGCGCTTTTTAAGTTATAATTGAATAAAATAGGGTTGCGCGACTTTTGAAACATTCTGTACAAGTCAAGTTCGTAAAATAAAATAAAATTAACGTGTAAATAAACCAAAAATAGGAAAATGTCATATCGAATTTTATCATATTTTCCCATTATTCATGACGTCAATATCACGTCTATTCAGCGACCAATCAGCGTGCTACTGCATCTTATGAAGTGAATATTTTTTGGATAGTTCATTGTTTGGTTTTTACTTCGATTTGCTGCCACGTTTGGCTAATCACAAAGAACACCCATGCTCTGGCCGGGATTCGAACACGGAACCCCTGGATTTTTTGGGATAGAATCAATTGCCTGCCCATATAAATAAGTTAGACAAATGTAACGGTGTAAATCCATTTAAAAAAGCTCAAAAGCTGACGATCTTAGCTGATGATGATGACTGTGTAAACATCAGCTTTGGCATTCTTTCACGAGATATATGCATGAGAATTGACCCATTGGTTGTTGTCAAACAGTAAGAAATTATTGATTATCTTTAAGGTGCAGAAATTATTCGTTCGTTGGAAAAACCCTGATAACTTCTCAAACAATTGCATGTTCTTACGTGTATCACCGGGTGCTGTTTCTCGCAATCGCACTGATAAGCTTATCTCTTGTCATTAATCATGTTGACCAAGAAGAAACATTCAAGATTCAGCTATTGCAATTTTGTTGTACTCTTTCCTGATATGTCTGAACGATTTCTACAAGGCCAGGAGGCTTCAACATCAAGCCAAAGAGTAACATGAACAATTGTGAGGAAGGGCTTTACTTTTTTGTTCGGATTATTTTAAAGTGTACATTTCCACGGCTCGAAAAGAGCTAAAAGATCGTAAATGAAAATTGCTACAAAAACTTTGGGAATCGAACCAAAGTTACAGCTGTACCAATGAAAACGCAAGATTTAGACCAGTTGTCGTTAAGTTAATGAACGAATTGAGTAAGGTTACGTAATAATAGGGTTGCTATATTTCATAAGTGAAAATTCGCGACGCCGCTGGCCGGAAGGTTGTTGGGGATGGAGGTGGAGTTGGTATTATGATTGATTGATTTGGTTTATTTTACTACGCATTTATGCCACTTTTGGCTAATCGCGAAAATGAGAATGAGTGATAATATGATGAAATTCATGAAGGAACACTCACGAAGGTTCGAACCAGGAACATGATTTTTATGGACATACACTGAAACTATTGTAGGGTTCCAAACATGAAAACGACGCCATGTAGCCTAATTTTAGACGATACATTTTTGCAACAAGAGTCACAAAAATCCAAGACTTCAAAAGAATGTTCAGAAAACCATTTTGTACCTTACATAGGATTCATGCACAGGAACGTAATTAATAAATACCAACATTCATGAAAGTATAGTCTTAATCATTTCTGCTCTCTCATCCTATTCCGGGACATTATGGTGTCCCGAATAAAATTTTCGGGACACCGGAACAAATGATCCGGGACGTATATCAACCCTACGGTAGAAATATGCATCACATTTACAATGGTAACACTGTTAAGCCTTGTTTCCATGTTAATAAGACATTAAAATGTTGAACAAGGCAAAATTTATTGTATAAAAGATATACACTAAAAACGTAACGTTTCCACCCTCTAACAGGGTAATATATCTTCGTGTGAAAAGGACAGTGTTAGAGGGTGGAAACCTTACGTTTTAAGTGTATATCTTTTATACAATAAATTTTGCCTTGATCAGCATATTAATATTTTATCACATTTACGTTTTTAGAGTTCTGATTTCGCATCATGAACCTGTCAGCGAAGAAGCAGACCCAGATATGACCCAACAATACGGTAGCGCAACGTGTGCTTTCAGGAAAGCAATGATCAATTTGAAATAAGAACATAATTTTCTTAGTAATAATTCAGCAGTAACAACCATTCTGCAATATGTGTTTCAAACAGGCACACAATATTTGCAGTTCTGACTCGGCACTCTCAATGTGGTATACAATGTACTTTTACCGAGGCGTACCCACAGTTACACTTCCGTGCATTACGCACGAACTAAAACAACTTTTGAATCGATCTGAACACATTACAAGAATCGTGCTTAACAGATCGATGATTGCTGGATACTGAAAAACAAGGGGGAAAAAAGTCAATTCTTGAAGGGTAGAGAAGTATCGCGCTTGGTCAACGCACCACACGAAACCGTTTTGAAATTTGGCAACGTTGCCGTTGCTTTTTCTTTCCGTAACGAACGGCGTGAGAATTCATACCGCCGACTCGAGAGTAACCACACAAATACTTTCGCTTTTTCGAGTACAGCAACCTGAATGCCGAAAAGTTGCCCCAGTTGTCAGCGAGTGGGACCACGCCCAGAACAAGGAACCAAGGATTGGAATCACTTCCAGATGTATGTACCTACCCTAACCTAACCTAATATATTTGTCTGCGATTGGAATCCCATCAAACGGTAAATCTCAGAAGCAGTGGCGTAGCGCAGGTATAGCTTGCAGGGCACTCCCTCAAAGAAAAAAAAAATCATCGACAATTCGTTTGTATCTTCTGGGTCATAATAGGAGTTCGTTTCCCTTCTGTTAGAATCAGAAAACATTGGTTTTGTTTTGAATTTGTTTTTAAGGTCATTGCATTGGTGTCATTTTTATCATTGTTACAGGTTATTGTATTAAAATATTTTCGAACTGCAGTTTGTTTCTTCACGGTAGCTTAGTTCATTTCAATCGCATTAAAAAATAAAAAAAAAACTGTCCCTAAGCGCCTTGGCCGATCTCCCGACTGCCAGTCTCCCTCCCACAATCCTACCCTAGAGGTGTGGAGATCTTCAACCAGTAATGGGGTGAAAAGGGGTCAGCACATCGAACCCCCAGCCGTTCTAGGAGATATCCGTGACCGGATTACGCTACTCACTCGCAGCTTCCCAATTTCCTCACGATGGTGGGTTGCCTCCGGCCCTATACACAGCCTGAAAACCCAGAGATTGAACCCACGCGGACTCGAACTCATGCCGTCCCGCAGTCGGAGTCTAAAGCCAGAGCCTTAGACCACACGACCACGGAGCAGGACTATTCGAATTTGCTTCCCCAAAAATTCCACAACGGATATTTAGAGTAATTTATAGACTTTAAAAAAAAAAAAAAAAAAAAAAAAAAAAAAAAAAAAATTGTTTCAATAAATTGAAGATCATTTTTGAGACTCTCTAAGGTCATCAGATCCTGAGTTTACTCCAGAGTCTAGCATCAGAAGTCTACACCTTTCTTGTTACTGATGATTTCTCTCTGAAAGATATGTACGTAAATAATGTGTTACTAATAAAATGTTCGTATTGTCTCCAAGGAAATTTCCCAGATCAAAACATTGATTACACTTATCAGTCGATGAATTATAAATTATTTTTAGTTTTTGCTTTAAATCCACGAGACTGGACCTACAGTTTAACGTGGGATACGAACCACTATGTGCCTCCACGGATAAATTATTTTTTGTAAACCACTGGCCTTAGAAGTATTATATTAAAACAAAAGTCCAGTTTCAATGCAAACGTGGTGATGACCATTAACGCAAGGGGGCCTGCCAGTTCAGTAATAATAAATCATAATAAGGTTTATTCCCCAGAAATGTTATTGTAAAGACAACACAGAATAAAGCCTCATTTTGTAAACTGCATGTTGTGCCAATTCTTCTGTGCTGGATAGAGAACTAGTACATACTTGTTCGATCTTACAAAAAATATGATTTTTACCACAGAGTATTTTCAGGTGTTCACACTTAAGGGTGCACACACAGTCACATACATTATATAGGCTTAATGATCGGAACAGGACAAATGTTTATTTCTTTAAAAGGACAATATCGCACATCACTACCCATGTATTTTAATTAGGTAATTATATATATATCTTTTCTACATCTTGGATTAATCGATGAATGATGAAGTGATAAAATGGATGATGGGATAAACCCAACGACACATCCAAGCCTGCCTGACCAAGTTTCGAACCTGGTATCTCTAGCTGACCACCCGCCACTGAGACATGCACCGCGCACGCATTGGAGCACGTTCCATTAATGTGTCATCATCATTCATTAGCAATGCTAAAGCAACTCTTATTCATTGTTGGAACACATCACCGCACACCTTGGGGTAATATCGTAAGAAACACAATGGGATTGCTAACAATGAAGCCATGCTCATCCCAGGCACTTGCCGGACGGGTTTTAAACTTTAAATCCCAGCATTCAGCTACGCGAATCGCAACGTTTTGTAACATACGTCACAGCACGACGTAATCACGTGATGATACAGGTTCCGCCTGCTTAGTGCGTGAGCCTACAATGTTGCGACGTTGCCAAATGTTGCGTCACGAACCTCGCAGAGTATTTTTATAATAACATTAGCCTCCAGAGAGGCCCTCTGATGAAACGACGGACATACATAGGATGGTGGGGAGATGAAAAGGATAATTTTTCTGAAGGACAATTTGAATCGAGAGGATCCTGGTCCAAACCACGAGTTTCCTGCCGGGGATTTTCCTCGATTATTCCAAGCGAATGCCGGGATGCAACCTACACTGAGGCTTTCGCACGCTTAGCTCACTGTTAAACCAAACGTGTGTGTGTGTGTTAAAGCGACTACCTCGCTGTTCCATCCGTGCAGAGTATTCGCAACGATAAAGATGAATGGTCATTAGATGAAATTAATGAAAGATCAATGATAAAAGAACACCATCCCTAGATCACAATTCCAATTCGATACTGAAACGTAGGATTTTATTTGTTATTTAGCGTCGCTTCTCCGCCACTTTTTTGTAATCGCGACGATGAGGATGAATGATGATATGAAGAACGCACATCCCAGGCCGAGATTCGAACCCTGGAGTCCTGGCGTCGTAGTGCGCTACGCTAACCACTCCGCCACGGAGGTCCACTGAACCGCAGAAATTTCGCAATGGAAGGAATTAATTTACATTTTCCCGTCTTTTCACTCATCCAGTATTTTTTTTAATTTTTTTTTATAAATGTGAAACTACCACAACGGACAAGATTATTGATGAGGGCAATGAACGATTATGCCTTACTCGCGATTCGAACCCAAGACGGTTCGGTTTCACAAATGTATGCCGAGACCACGAAAACCAACCAACATTAATTTTATGAAACGATATATTTATGTTTGTTCATTTTTGTTGCTACACTAATGGGTGATGCGATTACATATAAAAGAGTCGCGTGCAAGTAGGCAAGATGCCCGAACTCAATTTCTAATCACGAACACAACAATATGTTTCGACTATGGTCTCACTTTAAGATAATGTAGCATCCCTTTCCGATGGTGCAATCATTAGACAATACCGTAAATAAGACACTTCCCTTCTTCTTAAATAATATACTATATTTCATCACCCTTCCACCATCCACCGTACGGAAAACCACAATAAAGCTAGTAAATAAAGAGTTCTCAGAACCAGGGAACTAAAAAAAAAAAAATTGAAAACATGACACCCACGAAAATATAATTAATTTCTTTTAAGAAATAAATAATATATTTTACTCCCGTTTAGTCACATTAAAAAATTAACAACAAAACCAGAAATGTGTTATCATGCATCCAATTTATCGAAATTTATTAGAATTTTATATTCCTGCTAGAAGTTACATCATTAAACCGGTTTTCTAATTTATATTTTGTAAATTTTCTTACAGAATTGCAGTAATTTTTGGAAATGTATTACTCCTGCCACAATAAAAAGGCTGTGTAGTATGGGAATGAAACAAATACATATAAATTATTCATTGATATCTTGGTTAACCTAACACAGGTGTTCAATAAATTGAAAATAAACAAATCAAGCGAAAGGTAAAAAAAACAAAAACCGAGCAATCATGTGAAACGGGAACCCGCCCACACGCCCCCCCCCCAAGAATACCTCCCATACAAAATAAAACCAGCTTGGCAGAACCTGGTATCGAACTCTGGTCGTAAGCGCAGGCGCCCCTTCAATGCAGCACTTCAGGTCTTTAGGTCACACAAACTCCGCCACCAGAGAGAGCATTGATTTACGTTCCCCGGCGTCCTTTCATATTGCTTTTTTTGGATGCTTCGATAGGATTCCATTAATAACGACTGCCCCGCCCTCTTCCGGGAAAAATAGTAACTAAAAGATTAGTATAGGTAAGCCATCCCCAATAATACGTACCCTCCACAAAATAATTTAAATTATCAAGTGTCCCTCCAACCTACTCTGTGCATGTTACAATACGCACTAACGCACAACAGCACGGTAAAAATATTAAAATTATACCATACTCGTGCACTATATATTAATGAACTGCAACAATCAAAACCCTAAATTAAGCCGGTCTACTTGTAGAAACAGCTTTTGTATCTTTTATGAAAGCACTAGACACGAGAAACAAAAAAAATACAAAAATCTGTGAATGATTTCAACCCTCTCCCCTCGACGTCCCCGGTTTTTTGACAAATATACAACACGTGAACGTTCACAACAATAGATAGCTATTACATGGTACTCACCCAATTAGCAATAACGCCAGACGTTCGTAGAGTGTAGATTTCTCGTAATTGTTATCGTTTTTAAGCGTCTTTTTTTGTTGAATTTCGTATAAAAGTACAAAAATACAAAATACTGTCCGATTTCACAGAATTCCTAATGTACAAACCCTCACCCGTTCTACTGTAGCAGTGACAGTACGCCGCGTTCAGTTTGTCGTCTGCTATATAACAGGAACTTCAGTTTCGTATCACTCCGCCTGACGTCACGGGTACGCAACGAAGCATTTTCACGCACAGTGAGGAGAACAGCGCGTTTGTGAAGGTGTATGCGTACTTTGCACGCACCTAGAACGTTTTTCATGCAATATTGTTACACTGTTTGGGGCGCGGAGGTCTTACGCGAAAATACACATCAGCTGGGGGACTACTTTCCGCCGTGGCAAAGCGTTTTCTGCTACATGATTGTTTAGGAAGGGGAAAAAAAGCTATTTTCGGGAGTTGGAGGGGGGACGGGGGCGAAACATTGGGGTCTCGTGTCAGCTGATTACGTACACACAGTATGTTTACATTCGGTGCATAGATACGCCGAGTTTTGCTTCAACTAGAGAGGAGGTACGCGAACGCAAACATATGGTTGCGGATGGGAGGGAGGTGGGTTGTCCTGAAACCAAGGTGGTTACCATAGCAACCGAATACACTTGAGGTGCGGAAAGTTTCAAGATATCGATTCGTCCCCAGCCCGGTCGGGATTTGTTCCTTTCCTTTTTTCGTCTTCTTTTTAATGTTTCAGAAATGTCGACTCCTTTTATTTTTGCCTTTGTACCGTTCTCTGCAACGACGCAAGCCAATTATAATTGCAAATGCAAGTTCATTACATTGGTGGATGTTGTAACGTCCTCACTTACATAACTCCGCATAAATCAAACAATAAACATTCACAATCCCTTCCCCAAACATTGCAGCGAAGGCTAATCTGTAAGAAAAATAAGAATGATTCAAGTTCTTACTCCTGTCATAAAAGTCATTGTGATTGAAGAAATTACCCTGACAAGTAAAAAAAAATCACAAAAAACAGCAAATATTTAATCAAGTTTGAGTTGAATTCTTGCTTTAAGCCCACTTTATGTACAGATAGGCTAATCGGGACTGACCTACAGTTTAAAGTTTGATCCGAACCACTATGTGCCTCCACCACTAGGTATCGAACCCGGGACCCATTGATTACAAGGCGAAGACGTTACTACTATTTTTTCCAAAGGAATAACCCTATTCGGTGGTATCCCCCGTTATTCACACTTTTTCTCGGCATTCGTACATATCAGTGTTTCTATTTTTACTCGATTTTCTCATTTTACGGACAACACAAACATCCAAGTCCTAGCCGGGATTCGAACCCGGGATCCCTGGCTTCGTAACGTGCTATGCTAACCACTCCGCCACGGAGGCCGACACCACTACGCCATCGAGGAGGCTGTTAATCAAATATGAATCATGTGTCATGATACTGTAATGCAATGTATGTAATATCATGTTTGTAATGCAATAAAATTTAATGTGATTCATTGATTGATTGATTTGGTGATTTAAGTCCACTTTATGCACAGTAAGGCTAATCGGGACTGGACCTACAGTTTAAAGTGGGATCTGAACCACTTTGTGCCTCCACAGGGTATCGAACCCGGGATCCCTTGTAAAATTGAATGTGGTCCTCGTATTGATTTGGGGGGGGGGGGGTAATCTCAGTTTATAGCTGGTCAATGAAATAGAAAATACCGAAATATTCAAGTTACTTCAACATGACAGGCATAAAAAAATACACCTTCATAGCCCATATAAATACGAATACAGTAAAAATTACACAATTTCGATCGATATTTCAAATTCACATTGTCTCATTCACTTTGAAAAGTTTATTCCACAACTGTAATGCACTATCATGGGATATGTTTCTGAGATATTTATGCAGCGTTTGATGAATAATGCAGTGTCCCTGTTTATTATGGAGATTTTGCTTTTGTTTACGCCAACAATTAATATAATAAACATTTACCTAAGATATACACTTGTGAATTTCAAAAGGCAAACACACTGTATACAACAGTCACAAGTTGCGTGGATACCAAGCATGCGTTGTCAGAATGGTTTATTAAGCATGTTTGAAAACAATATCAGACTACGGTTTTACAGAATGAGTGCGCACACGGATGTTTTGCATTGCTCGGATCTGGTTCTATACGTGACGTGAGACAACATTGAAAATCGCAATCAATTTTTCACCCAAGACCCAAAAATTACTAATGGCATTTATGTATACGGGTCATTCCATAACAAATCCACCAGTGACCTGGAATTTTTATTTCTAATTCTGTTCTTTAGCTCGCATTTCTTCCACTTAATATCATGAAAATTGATGAAGACTCACATTCACAAAGAATACTGATTTATGTTTCTGTCGCATCTACGGACTTGGGACTGGTGTTATTTTAAAGCATACGCACAAGAAAGAAAATGATTTGTTTGAAAGAACGAAACGCTTATTCAAGCTATTTGGTAGCTACAACAAAAAAATTAGTATCCGTGATTAAATTTTTAATTTTCACCAAATTATTTGGCAACTAAACAAAGGTGTCTTGTTACTAAAATAATTTGGTTCTGTCTGTAACCTATTCACATAAAAGTTTGGGTAGCAGAAACTATTTGTTGGGTATTCCAAACTTTTTTTTTCTCTGTGTGCCGACGCACCCAAAAAATTTTAATTAATAAATGCATTCACTCATTCCGAGCTCAAAATAGCAGCAATGAGGCGTATGGCTTTATCACATGCAGTATATTCTACCCAGGTGCCATTAGAATAACCAATCATATTTCTCACAAGCTACCTGCATTTGTTTACAATGACTCCATTCTTTCAGAAGACAGACAATAATCACCTGACAGAAGATAACAATTGAAGCCCTAGACGTGGCAGACTAAACATTCGCAAAGCAATCCTCACCGAGGTATGTGAAAAACCTGCAGAGTGTGTCACGTGATTAGTGACGTTGCAAGTAAATCCGCTCGAGATGGTCAATTATTGTGCTCAGTGGCGGAGGGGATATGGACCAACATTGTAAGCTACAAACCCCTAAAAAGAAAACACATGATATAACCAGATAGCTTATACTACTTCTTAGTGTTAGTAATATTGTAGATGTAAAACAGAAGATAATTTCGAATAAGACCTGGCAACACTCGAGAGTGCCAATGGAGGACCGAGAAGACACGGTTGTGAGAAATGTTTCGTGTCGCGGACTTTGTTCACAAATAGTTATTTCTTCATGTGTAATTTTCTGTGTAAGTTAGCTGTTACTTCTATAGGTGTGTGATCAGAGCATCAATACATTAAACTTCTGTAACACAGACTGTTATTTCTTGTGACATCAGTGTTTTTCCTGTCCATGTGTGTGCTGGTATACTTTCGTCATTCACCTCCTACTCGCTGTTCCGAGGTGAGATAATCCGGTACAATTTACTTGAATATTACATTCGTTTGTATACCTATATCTGGTCACAATGAATGACAGTTCTAGCCCGTTTCTAGTGCCTTGTGTAAGGGTCGTCTCTTTTCAAAGACACCCAATGTCAACTTCACTTCTTCGTAGTACATCCCTGTAACTACTAGAGAGAGTTTATTTCTCAGAGACAAGTGTTGATTTTAGCTATAAGGAGCTTGGTCCCGTATATTCTGACAGGTCAAGATCTGTTATATTGAAAACAATTTCTATTTGACTAACTTTACTTTTCTTGCACTTTTATCTAATCGTGACGATGTAGATAAAACATGAACAGATGAATTTTTCGAGGGGAACTTACAAAACAACACCCGCGCGCAGGTGAGGATTCGAACAAGAACACCTCCTGACATGTCGAGCTGACGCCAGTCGACTGTTAGAACTAATTACGCAGATAGATAGGCAACTCGGAACCTTTATTGTGCAAACCATATCCCCTCCAAATACGAACACATAAACCGCCTTTATCTGTTGGAACATATTATGCCCAATCGTTATCTTAATATCGATAAAGAGCCTTGGGAATTCCCCCGCTTCAAGATATAGAGACGCAATATTTCACATGTGTCAATATGCTTTGTCTGGATTAAATCTCAAATAACATTTCAAGCGCCAATATAATTACCCTGCAGCGAAATATTTATAACACGAGACAAATTACAAGGAAAAGTAATTGCGATTTGAAATGTAACAAATTGACAATTTGAATCTCCAGAAATTAAAAAAAGTAAAGAATGATAGAGTTACCAGACGTCCTATTTTACCCGGACATGTCCTCTTTTCCAAGTCCTAAAAATGGTCCCTGCTGGTTCTTAGGGAAATTAGTAAATGTCCTCTGTTTTGGGGTATAGACAACTGCTTCAACTCTTCAAGTTTCGTAACAAAATTTTATATTTGTAATTGTAAATAATTGTTATTATTGGTTCCGTGTTGAAATTCAAAGTAAGGATATACAACACTCTCAGTTAGAAGCGCAAGGATATGAAACTTTTCTTGAACAAAGAATGAATATAGTTTATGCAATATAATTTATGCAGTTCATTATTATGTAATATTCTCCATTCCCGTGTTTTTTCATCTTTTTTAGATCCAAATATTCTCCTAAGTTCTTTATTTTCGTTCTTTTAAAATTATAGACCAAGTTTCACAACCGTATAATACTACCGTATTAGTAAATACATATTAGAATATTCATACATTTGCCTATAATGAGGACTACTATTAGTTATACTGAAACAGTGTAAAAAGGAATGTGTGAGCTACAAGCTCACAAAAACACTACTAAACACAAAACTTGTGTTCGAAGTGCTGCATTTAAAAATGTCCTCTTTTTGAGTTTATGAAATCCAAAAATTTCTACTTTTATTAACTTTGTCATCTGGTAACCCTAATGATAGATAATAGAGAGCCCACATAATATTTCTCAACCTTTAATACAATAATTTTCTTTTGAAACTTCATTGACTTACAATTGTGAACTTCGGTATCACACAGGTATCTTCTGTTCTTTCTTTATTTATATTTTCAGAGTTTCCCCATGAGTCACCCAGATATTGTGGAACGACAAATTGAGAGTCATTTTAGATAGCTCTGTTATCAAGTGAATTCAACTATCACAAATGGTTTGGTTATGTTCAAGGGGGAAGAAATTTAGAAGACCTTCAAAATTATCTTTTGGTTGATGTGACAGGATTCCAAATATGCCCAGCTATTCGTATGCTTTTGCCTGAGAAGTGTACCAGGAATGGATTCGTTTAAAGAAATTATCTCCATGCTACACATCACATAACTATGTATCCATATAGAAGGATTCCAGAGAATATCAAAGTCTGTTTCTCGTGAGTGGGGTGTAGTTTGCAGTGCTAATGGATGGAAAACAGGTTAAGTACTTTAAGAATTACAGCGTATGTAATGTTTTTCATCCGTATTTAGTGCAAAGCAGTGTTATGTTTCAAATGTTTTTATTAGTCGGCGGCCATAAGTCTCACCTAAGATATGATAAATAGAGATATTTATTCAAACAAGATTGCTAAAACCAGCTGATGTGAATAAATATGGTTTATTTATCTGCTACACCTATTCTGTCGATAGACAACAGTAAGGAAAGTGACACTTACTCACCTATCTCTTAAAACGAAGATTCTAACCACGCTTCCAATCCACTAATGGGATCAATACAGAGTACTGAAGTAAATAGTGTTATTGCGACTTTGAAAACCTAAAAGAAAAGGGAAATACACACCGTAAGACTACCATTTGTCATCACATCAAAATAATACACTGCCCTCCAGAAATTAAGCAACAACAAGAAAATGTGAGGTAAAAGAAAAAAACAGTTGGAGAAAAGAGAAGAAGAGTGGTGGGCACGCTGAAAGAAAGCAAGGAATGCGTTAGGGAAAAAAGGTGAGTCATAAGGTGCGATCATCGTGCCCTCGCACGGATTTCTGGCGTACCAGGTATTGGAGTCAAAGACGCGCGTGCACGGAAGAGGTCACCATTTGTTGCTTAATTTATGGAGAGCTGTGTATTTGGAGATGCTTGAAATGAAATGGATAGCTAAGGAGCCAGAAAACAAACAAAAAAAAGGGAGATAAAAATCACAAGAAGCACCCCTCCCTCCATAAAAATATAGGACTGACAGAAATGTGACCAGTAGAATTTGTCTTAAAGCAGAAAAACTGGAAACTGGTGATTCACATCACATGCAGTATTCGCAGCAGGTTGATATGGGAATAAAACCACTTCAATGAGATGTTTGCAAACAAATAGACCTATCGCCGGACCCTGAGGCAGAGTGGTTAGCACATCGCGCTGCGACGTCAAGGGTCCCGGGATCGAATCCCGCTCGGGCTTGGTTGTTTGTGAATGTCCATTCATCAATTTCATCATTTCATCACTCATCCCCATCTTCGCAAATTAGCCAAGAGGCACAAAATGCGAAGTAAATTAAACTAAAACAATCATTCAATAGACCTATCATGAGAAGTGCATAGCAAAGAGTCACACGCATCACATTTTAGATATAGATAATTGTGATGAATTCTTGGGTTATGTTCAAGAAAATTCAGATACGTGTGCAATTATGAAATTTGTTACAGACTCTGTGCAGACGGTATCCTTAATACTGTGTTGCAAAGAAAGCTTATGTGCATGTGCATATAGTACTGAATGTTTCAGTCTTTCACACAAAAATTTTCATTGATTACACATTATAGAAATAAACAATTCACCCTTTATACCGAGAAGGCAGTGATTGCTGCTACAACTGTTTTAAGCATTACCATTGGCTGGTATCTTTTTGGGTTATAATCTGTGTTGGTTAGGTTAGGCTTGTTGGGTTTGGTTCTCTTAGAAGAAGAAGACGACGAAAAATGGTTGTAGCAGCAATACCGACCTACCCAGAAAGTAATGTGTTGTATTTTTCAATTTTAACTCCAATAATTCTAATTGAAAATAAAATTAGACTTGAGTGAAAAATACTACTATCTACATTCATTTACTCTTGTGAATAGTTGTTAGGACTTCATACAAATAACTACAAAGTTTTGAAGAAATTACTATATTTTTTTAAAAAAATATTGATAACAAAGGACATATCGTAGAAATGCATACTTTATTGTGATCAGTATGACTGTATAGTATCATGTCTCAACACCCGAAGTTGTTGTAGCCAGTAGCTGTTCCGTACGGGGTTGAATGTAGCCAATAATAGTGCTTTTTCGCAAACTTTATTTGGTCTTGGATTATCCTACTTATAAAGGCTATTAGTGACAAGTCTTATATGTATTAGGCATAAATAGTGTTTCCAAAAATATATTGGAAACATGTGGGAAGAAAATTGTCAACAAGTTCCAGACAGCGAGAGCGAAATTTTCTGTTTTCCCCCTATGCACACGTAGTTTGGTTTCGTTATTGATTCGGATGTGTAACGAAGGAGCTAACCTGTACATTTTTCATGTCTTCGGCTATGCTTCAATTCTATGAACGGACCACATCGAGTTTCTGGGAAATTTCTCCTGCGGGTACTCCACTGTGAAGGTTGGTCGTCGTGTTTGTAGAAAGATTACCTCTCCCCTGTCGCTGGTGTGGGTTTTTCTGCGAATTCTATGGAAGGAGCGGACCGATCGACAAAGTACCCTCGAAATCAATTAAACTAGCAGGGATGTCCAAACTTTGATCTAGTAGGCGGTATGGGTGATTTTGATTTGTTGGAAGTTTGATCATGTACAATAGACGTTTTCAAATGTACGATCGTTCTGATATGTATGAAGTAAAGATGTACATTGCACCTCGCTTTAAGGCACAAAGGATTGATTGATTGAGTTGGTGCTTTAAGTCCACTTCATGCACAGTAAGGTTAATCGGGACTGGAACTACAGTTTAAAGTGGGATCCCAACCACTATGTGGATCCACCGGGTATCGAACCTGGGACCCCTTGATTACAAGCCGACGACGGTACCATTGCGCCATCGGGGAGCCCGTAAGGCACAAAGGAATGGGGAATGTGAAGATAGGGGCGCATACATTCTCGAGTTCGAGCATAGTGGTGATGGTGTTATCAGTTCCACGTTCCGGCCGCTTCTATCCACCGTAACGCTTAAGCCGCTTATGTAGCGACGTTGAAGATTCAAGACTTTGTTATGGTAAGTGAAATATCTTCATTTTCAGATATCTGCCCCAATATTAATAGAAAAGTGATATGTTTTGTTTTCAGTAATTACATGGCCATAGGTACATTAGAGGCAGATGTGAGTCTGTGCTACGTGATTGCACATATTCAGGACATCATTGAGTTTTTCTAAGGTTGTTGCTAGCCTTCGTGTCTTCTATAGTCTGTGAAAAGTTCTGCGATGACACGTTGCATATGTTGTTTAAATTACATATTTCGAGACTCGAGACAATTGATTGATTGATTTGTTGTTTTAAGTCCACTTTATGCACAGATTGGCTATTCGATACTGGGCCTGCAGTTTAAAGTGGGATCCGAACCATTGTGCAATGTGTCTCCACCGAGTATCAAACCCGGGACCCCTTTATCACAAGGCGACGCGAGGTTACAGCTGCGCCATCGGGGAGGCCCCACGAGACTCGAGACGAGACTTAGTCATGCCATTCGAGACCAAGTCGGGAACGAGACATGGATATAAACATGAGACGGATATTTGCAACTTGACACCAGGCTTTGTCAAGTTTCGTCTCGTCTCGATACCACCTCCTTAGAAGAATGGCTAGCACAGCGCGTTCGACGCCAGGGGTCCCGGGTTCAAATCCCGGACTGAGTATGGGTGTTTTTTGTGCGTGCCCTTCATCAATTTCATCATGTGATTACTCATTCTCATCTTCGCGATTAGCCAAAAAGTACAAGAAAACAAACCAAGTAAGTCAATCAATCGACACTATCCCTAACCACAATCATACATTAATGCGATTGTTTTAAAACCTGAAATAGCGGTACGTTACTTTATACACAGACAGAAATTAAGTTAGAACTTCCTACGTTTTCCTCAGTCCCTACAGGCAAGTGCTTTGGTTTCGTTTAGTCTACCTTGTTCCTTTCCATCAATTGACATCTCTTTTCCTCGTCGTAGTTAACCAAATGGTAGAAGAAAACGGCGACGGATGAGTGACAATAGCGTTGCATTCGAGACAAAAATCTAAGCGTGTGCGTGAGCATTTAGTTGTATTTTTCCCATTGCAAAATCGTTTACGTATATATCTGTCGTAATTCCCGAGTTATTGTTGCTTACCTATAGCACGTGGACGATAAAGGGGACACGATAGTAGCTTTAGGCAGTATTTATTCAAAATAGTTTTCCAAAATTTATATCTAATTCCACTTTATGCTCAGATAGGGTTATCGAGATACGACCTACAGTTCTAGACTGTTCGGAAAAGCACTTTAGTCAAGAATGCAGTTCTAGAGCAGACAGTTAATAGCAAACATTACGCACATGATATAAATGTTGGATGATCACTGTTAAGAATCATTGCATGTTCTCAATATAAAATTATGCTAATAATATTTTGTTTCATTGATTCAGTGAAAAACAAAAGAAAATCGCAATTTGTGACTTATGTGTCTTTTCCTGAAAACCCTAGAATTGAAAATAGGATCCGGGGCACTGTAGGCCTCCGCCGGGAATCGAACCCCAGACCATTTGAGTACAAGTATTTATTCAGCATTTCTGCCACATTGAACAACTGATCAGAACAACGCCGAGTGAAAGCATTAAAATTGGTTCCAAAATATGGCATGTGTCTCCCATCTCCAACCGGATTATTCTGGATGGAGGGGCATGTTCCCTTTTGTAAGCCACTAACGACGCACGTTATGAAATTAATCTGTTTAACGACGAATCGCCTTTCGAGTGAACTGCTGCATGCAACGGATGCACCAGTTGCAGTTTGTTTATTCCCCCAGAAACCTTTGCAACGTGGATGATTCCCTGAGCCTGGCGCAGCTGCAACGACTGTCACAAACAGATAGCCAGGATTTGTGCGGAATTCTCAATTTGCTCATAAATACAAGCACCCAGAGCAAACACATGTCTTCGCAAAACGACACGTTCGCAAGCATTCGAACCAAAACTTCCTGTTTTTTTGTCCCAGTTTCAGGAAAGATACAGCTGCCAAGAGCAAGTATGCTCCAGTTCAGGCTGGGAATGCCCCCACCAAACCCTAGGATCTCTGGCAAACATGATAAATTTTCATCCCCGCCAGAAATCATGTCATTCATTCCTCTCATAACAATAACATGGTCACATTTGTAACGCGAACGTCCTAATATATTTTCAAATGTAAATTTATTCATGATACATGCAAATTTTGTTTCGAGCATTCAAATAGGATCATTGCAACAATTGTTAAACTCACAGTGTGTATCGAGAAATACTCACCCATACTTTAAACATATTATTTTGTTGTTGGCTAGAAAGTAGTAATATACAGGGAGGTCCAAATAAAAGGTAACCGAAAAGTTAACATTTATTACGTAAAATAACACTTATCGTATTACTGTGCAGTGGCGTAGCAAAGTTTTTGATTGGGTGCTTACAAAGTTAAACCTTCATACTCACAAAACACTTCACTTCAGAACAAGCTACACATCCTTCAATTTTAAATCAAAGTTCGCATAACCTTGTACTGTCAATGAAAGAGCAGTATTTAGATAATAATTGTGAATTTTATTACTTTATGTCTATTTGCAAGATAGTTCTTTACATGTTTTAAAAATTACCACAATTAGGTGTAATGGGTGTACAGTGGTTTGAATGATTTGAATAAGAATATAACATACACAAAATAAACTTTTTTCTTTGCATCTAGCAACTTAAATCGAGATTCTTTGAATTGCAACATCTTACGTGTGTCAAATGTTTTGAGAGAGGTACAAGTGGCACATTTAACACCAAAGGATTTAGGAGGTGCAATGTACACTTGCACTGCTGTCCCTGAGGCGCTGAAACTATGTGATTTCTCTTCCCCCATATTTTATGACAAGTTCAAGACGTCTAGTAATCATAACGTATTGCTTCCATATTACATTCTGCAGAATTGTATCAATGTATTCAGGAACATCGTGAAATGGGTGTAGAACTGTACTTTCATCAATCCCCATTAAAACCCATCACACACGTACAGTTGAGGACTTCCTGCAGGATATGGAAATTCTGCGTCAACCGACCTTGAAACATCTGATGTTGGCGTCCATCCTCTAGATCAGCGTGGGCTTTTTGAAACACTTGCTTGTCCATATCAAGATTCTTTAGCTCACAAAAATGTTGCCAAATTCGCCTGGAAGTTCTAAAACTCTGTGCAAGTCTTCGTCCTTGATTAAATATGGACCAGTGACGCCGTGACTGGACACAGGAGCCCACGCTGCTACTTTTTTGCTGAATGTAATGGTCTATGTTCATGTCCGGTTTTTCCCAACCGAGGACACAATTCTGCTTATTGACATGGCCGCTCAGCAGCACATCACATTCGTCAGACCACCATCACTTTCGAAAACAATCAGGATCTTTAGAAATATTGGCCAGAACACGTTCACAATATCGCCAGTTTTTCTTTCTTTCATTTCGTGGAATACTTGCATTTGATGCGAATGTGTTTCAATATCCCCGATCGTGCGTTGCGTTGAACCCCAGAGATAAGAGTGCTATCCCGAGTTCTTTTGAGAACAGAAGTTCACTTTCCTTTGAAGTAGTGAGCAAAAAAAATCCTGACTTCCCCAAAGAGAAGCGAACTTCGCATATCAATTGTCCACTCTTGTGGTTCTCGAACTTCCACATTGCCCTTCGTTTTGATTAACCACTGAATCTGCCCTAAAAAGTTTCGTTCCTTAATCTACACACTATGAGCAAACTTAGAATCTTTCACAACTCACCTCAAGAGTTTTTTTTATTTCCAGCAGTTGTCATTTTCACGATATTTAGGACTTGCCCCCCCGCCTTCCCCTCCTAAATTACGTCGTATATTGTTAAAATTTTATGTTTTAAGATCTTCTACCAATTTCTACCCTGAGATTGATGCGGGTTTAGTTACCTACACTTCGAAAATGTTTTCTCGACAGAGTTTTGAAGGAAATTCTACACCACGGGACAGTGCACCTAACACAGCAAATATCAGTTCTTCGCTGACCATTTTAAAACTCGTATAATTTTGTTAAATCGAAATAGCTCTCCAGTCATTCGACACATCTAGTCACAAAAATGATGACATGTCCGCGTTCCTTTTCCCTTAGCTTCTACTAAGTAACGCAATATATTATTTCAAAGTTATTATTGCCAAATAGTAGGGTGAGTGTTGATTTAATAATTCTGTAAGTTACGTTCAATAGATGCCAAGTTTTCAAAATGTCAAAAACGGCCAAGAGATGAAAATATCGTTAGACTACTGAGGACAATTTGAACGGCATGTACCGTAGCTAATAATATTCGTGTTCTGCTACTAGAGACCGATGCATAAAACGTGGTCCGCTAGTGGTATGCCCAGGGAGGGGGGGATTTGGTGGGGGTCATAGCCTTATACTTGGGCCCAGTAGTCCTAAGAAAAGAACGTCGAAGGCAGGAAAAGATGGTAACTACGAAAAAAAAGTATACGTAACCCCCTCCTTTCGAAAATCATTGGCACGCCACTACCGGAACACAGATTCCACCATAAGGAATTCCGCAATAGTAGTTCTCCTATAAGAAAATACGCTAATAATGTTATACATGCAGATTCCATGAATCCATATGAACGAAATCTTACAAAAAAATTAAAAGTTGATGTTCATATGCCCTTTTTCTAATCTTTCAAGTGCTACATAACTGACACTCATTATATTTATTTACTCAGAGTTTCAGATACAGTCTTATTTGGCCATTTTACACTGAAACAACATAAAGTAGTAACAAAAAATAACAAAAGATAAAAACAATAACAAGATGGGTTAGATTTACATGTTCTTGGTCAGTAATACATAAAAATTACGTTCTGGAAGGAAAATATCTACATCCAGGGGAAGTTTGTTGTACATTTCTGGCAGCCTGTAAAACGAGGAGCGCTGTAGAAGGGATAGCCTAGTGGTCGGGTTGTGGAAGAGTTGCAGGTTGCGCGTTTGTTTTTGGGGTACCGTAAGTGTGAATTCACTTATTAAGAGATCTGTTCTGATTTTGCCATTTATTATCTTGTATAAAAAGTTAATGTCGGCTAGATCACGACGAAAGGATGAAGAGTGAATATTCAGAGCAGATTAACTGACTGATTGATGATGCTATCCAAGGCTATAAGCACCATTCACATAATTGGGGACACGATTTGAGTCAGAAATTCAAAATATCAAATGTACTGACTGTAAAGAATCATATAGAAGCAAGCATATCGAGAGCCATGAAAAAAACGCATGAAGAAGGCACGTGACACCACGCTACAGCAGCGATTTTGCTCTCTGTAGAGCAGGGCGTCAGAAATTCGTTCCTTCCAGTGTATATGCGAAGAAAACTAATCGAAAAAATGAAAGTAAAAATCACATAATAATATATAAATCATTTTTGCGTAGAATTGTCATGCTTCTTAATGGTGTGATAGGTTAGTGCATCTGTGAAAATTTTCTTGTAATCAAGATGGCGGCCCCTTCAAGGTTAAACTCACGTTTCCCTTTCCAATTAGTCTAGTTTCCTTTCATTAGAACATCTTACGTATGTATATTCCCGACCATCCACTAATTCTTTCCCCGCTTTAGGAATGTTGTGGTAGGTTTGGCAACTGTGCAGCAACCAACAGCTAGCATACATGACCTCCACCAACCTATCAAAGGTCAGACAGTGACATAATATTTCCATGTCGAATTTAAAAAAAAACAAAAAAAAACATTGTTTAATAGAGCAACAGAACACCTTGAGAATTCACACATGTGCCGACCTCCATGGGGTAGTGGTTAGCACAGCGCAGAATGACGCCTGAAGGCAACTAGAGTTATCTCCATGTGTTCTGTTACGCTGTGATTGACTTCGTTCAAAAACAATGCCCCAGTTCTCCAAAGTATCTAAATTATTTCAGCATTTCATTTTTACTTTTAAGTTCACATAACTCCTGACGTTTATCTAATTCTGTATTTTCCCTTCATTTTCATTTCTAAGTTTATTTATATCCGTATCTAGTTTATGTTTTTCTTCATTAGCTTGAGTTGGTCATTTGGCTTGTTAATCTATTTTTCTATATATAGACAAAATTTCAGATCAATATGTAAATTTACGGCGAGTTTGAAACATTTTACCGATAACGAGAGTATAGCTCAAGCGTTACCCTACAATTGCTGAAGAATTTCGTTTCTAAAACTCAGAAAATGTTATAGATATTTGAAAATAGTAATAGAATGAAACATAAGACATAAGAAAACATAAGAAAGCTCAATTTCATGGCTGATCAGAAGTGGACTTACAGTTAAAAGTGGAATCCGAAGAATTTTGCAACGTACAGTACATAGTACGCACATATGTAGTGACAAGGTATTAAAAAGATAATTATAAACCGCTCTACCGAAGATTTTGCAGTACGTGACTTATCACATTGTAGTTCCAAGTCCTTTTCCGACTGTCCTATAGGAGCAATGTGTTTCACTTCTTTGCCCATGAGAGCAACTAGGGGACTAATTTTGAGGGGCCAGAATAGAACTTGGGGGCTTAACTTTCCGGGACAGACTCGAAAGGTTTTCCACGTCCGAGATTACGTTGCTAAATAGCTGTGACATTTGCGAAATCACAAATAAATAGATTACTTCTCAGGTCTCAGGTGGTATTGTAAATTTTAATAAACTTTTGTGTGTCTGTGTGTGTGTGTGTGTGTGATGGTGTGTGTGTGTGTGTGTGTGTGTGTGTGTGTGTGTGTGTGTGTGTGTATGTGTGTGTGTGTGTGTGTGTGTGTTTTAGCAATGATAAGATGTGAAAGCGACACTCACAAAGAACATACATATTGAGGCCGAGACATTAACCCGAGAACTTCAGTGGCGAAATCGAAATTTTGCCCCCCGTCAAGATTCGCGTATGCTACTTTCTGTGGAATTTTCGCTAAAATAAAAGCCAATTTTATAGTTGATATTATAGCTAAAGCTAAAAAAAATCCTTAAAATATATTAGCTCTACAGCGTCAACCACAAATGTAGGTAGTAGTCAGAACGAAGGCACCACTTCCGACCACTGCTTGCGACAATAAATCTGCGTGGAATCCAAATATAGCTCTGGAATGAATGTTTTCAGCCTCTCGGTCCAGCAGCAGCCATCATGCAAATCTCGTTACGTCACACGCGATGCTCCAAGGCCCAGGACTCCGAGCCTATTATCATACGAATGACGAAAGGCGTTACGAAAACTATCGGAAGGCTGCGAAGACACAAAAACGAAGGACAAGAGAGGGAAATGAGGGAAGAAGGTGATGGTGGTCTCAAGAACGAAATTACATATTGCATTCATACAAGACGACAGATTTCAACTACGGATTTTCGAATAGGGGTCCGTTACCCAAGTCTCGAACCTGCAGCCTCTCTTCTTCATTTCAAACTCCTGAGCAATGCTTAGAGGCGCAACCACGAATTTTTGTCTGGGATAAACATGCCAAGAACAATAATAATAATTAATAATTATAATATAATTATAATGTAATAATATATTATTATTATTACTATTACTACTATTATTATTATTATTACTAGTGTGATTTGCTTCTTTTTCCTCTTGAATAAACAGTGACGTGGCCTGGCTGTACCTGTTACTTGTTCCGTTACTGCCACAGGTGAATAAGATGCAAAAACATAATACACTAACAATACGGTTCATTCGGAATAACACATCTTAGAATAACTACCATACAATTTCTAGTTATTGTTCTGTACCATGGATATAAGGGAAACTCTTCTTTCTCATGAATGAAAACTCGGACGTTCAGATTAAAATATATAAGAACACTATTTATTTCTTGTTTAAATATGTACAAATGAATTACAATTGCAACGACCCGCACATGATCCAAATTAAATTAACTGAATAGAGGTTCGTACGTTGGCCTAGACCATCAGAACTACCTTTAATTAAATAATGTTACCCAGTGACCGCTAGCCCGCTTAGACTAGCCGCAGCCACTACTAAAAACGCCGTTTCTTTAATATAAAACTTTAACTTCGGTGCAAACCGAGATTCTGTACGTTGGCCTAGACCATCAGTACTATCTCGTTGAAAATGGTTGACCTGTGACCGATAGCCCGCCTAGACTAGCCACAGCCACAAACCGGGACCGAGAGAACTTCCGTCTCTCCTCTTGCCCAAGCAAATAAAAAAATGCCAACCGTCCTTACTCAATAAAATCCCTTATATAGGCGATTCGAAAAAAGCCAGTAAACGACTTCTTTTCTTTGAAAGGACACGTTTTTTTTTTTTTTAAAAAAAAAAAAACTACCCTCCTTGTGAACGACTGGCCTTCCCAGACACGTAGGCTAGCTCCCCAGCCGGTAACATTTGAAACTGCATAAAAAAGTATATCGGTCCCTAAATAAAATATTCATCAAAAAACTAATAATAAAAAAGGATCATGTACTAGTTCTACCATTCCAAATGGTAGTTGTAGTAGTAGTATCAATGACGTTATTATCCTCACAAATTACGCAAAGAGAGGGTAGGAGTCGGTACTAAAGCATTTGTTTGGAACAGACGATTTGAAATATTTTTCCAGCACCGTCAATCTCACATTCACTAATGGAAAACAAGCACACAAACTGTATTTTTGAAAGCAGAAAATGAATGATAAATGCATTCCGAAGAAAATTATTTTTGTACATATAACATGTATAACTTTCATTTACAACTCTTTTTTTAAACATATGCAACATGCTAATATTAATTGTGTATGTATTCAAAGTTTATTCAATACATATATACAACACATATAATTAAATACATTACATTATAGAAAACAATGAAATTGCAAGCGAAGCGAGTAAGAAAATTTTTAGATCCAATTTTTGCAATTGAAAACAATATTGATTTAACAGGGCACAAATAATTTCACTTGACGCCATGGCATTCTCTGTTTTTCAACTTTTTTCATTTAGATCGCTCGGCATCCATGGCCGACTCCCGCCGCTCCCTAGCTACGGCTTTGAACTGAACCTGACGACATCGAGATAAGCAGGCTTTGCGAGCGAAGGGAGCAAGAAAATTTTGCTAAATATATTGTAATATCCATAAGATTTGAAATCGAAGTTGGTAATTGCTCCTCTGTGCACCGCCAGGAGGTGCCCTTGGCCGTCAATGTTTGCCCCCGCCCCTAGAATTGACTTCTGTCGAAAGTTGTGGGGAGGGGGACAATGTTCCCCTGTGGTTGTGCCACTGGCAATGCTCATCCAGCAAGATTCTCGTTTTCGTTTAGGCTATTAACTCAACTTGAGCTCCAATAGGCTAATCTGGACTGGGCCTAGAGATGAAAGCGTGGTCCAAGTTGCTGGGCTATGTACGTACAGTCATCGGCAATATAGATGGGATACCTACACTATGAAATTCCCGCTTGCCTGCAATGCGTTATGTGTGTTGCCTAACTCTACGGCGATAAGCCAACAACAATAAACTTTCAATTACAAATTCGGCCATTGCCATTGAGTTTATGCAACACACGTAGAGTGTTTCAAGAAGTAGGTGTCCCATTTTTCTTTCAGGTGAGTGTACCACCAGGGATCGAAACTCCTGGATCATCCCGCCACCGAAGTTCCCGGGTGCATGTCCCGGCGTTCTTTGCGAGTGTCGCTTCCACATCTTACCATTGCTAAATGTTGCGCTAAAAACATAAATACAGACCTCTGTATCCCTTGTTACAAGTAAAATACACACACACTGTTTTTTTTTTCGGCGGCACGGAACGGCACGCCGTACCGCCACCTTTTTATTGGTGAGTAAGAACGTTTTATTTTAACAAAAGAAATGCGTATGTGAGTGTGTGTGTGTGTATGTGACTACGTGAATGCACGATCATACTACAGTATTTTGAGAAGTTCCTACATGTGAACAGGCAGAAAACTTTCCAAAGGGATGTCAAAATCGAAAAACTGAATCCTTAAGTTACATGTTTGTTGCATGTCATCAAAAGAGGGGGATAGAAAAATGAGAAATGAAGAAAGTGGTAGAGAACAAGAGTAAAGAAGAGGATTAAGGAAATGATAGAGAGAGAATAAGAGATAAAAATCAAAGTGAGAGACTTAAAAAGTAGAAATAAAGAAGTTCCCTCACATAGAGGGAGAGGAAGGGAGAGAGAGAGAAAGAGAGAAGAGAGAAATAGAGAAGCGAGAGAAAAAGTTGAAATAGAAAGAGAGACAGAAATTAATAATCGAGAGAGAGAGAAAGAAATGGGACATTTAGAGGAAACACAAGCATAAAGAAAGAGAGAGAAGGAAGAAAATAGCAGAAGATCGATAGAGAGTACTAATAAAGAAGAAACAGACAGAAAATAGGAAGGAAAACATAGATAAATAAATGATCAAGATTGATTGATTGAGTTGGTGTTTTAAGTCCACTTTATTCACAGTAAGACTAATCGGGACTGGACCTACAGTTCAAAGTGGGTCCAGAGCGAAGAGGTTCTATAACTGAGAAAAGGTAGAAAGCCGGAAAGAAGATACAAGGAAAGAGAGAGACCAAACAGTTACAATTAAAGGGGAAGGGAAGGAATGGACACTCCTTAATCCTGCCTGCTGCGGATGTCCATGAGCTCTTATGATGAACACAAGCTAAATCGTCGATTACCTCAGAAATCACCTGAAATTCACAAAGTCAAGAACAAATGCTTTTTTATCCAGAGTGACCGCGTGAAATTTCTTCTTCCGTTTAGTGACGCTATATTTTGTGGCCGTACACTTTGCTGAGCGAAGTGAGTTTGTTCACCGAGGCTAGCTTACTTGATAATTATTGAGTGAACAACACATTGCTCGTTGAGTGTTCCGTACAGCCCATATGTATTAGTCACGACCATCGACGCAATGCGCATGCGCTAACCGGACGAGTCGACTGAAAAAATAAGGGCGACGGCTGCAAGCGTAAAGCAGACGTAGGAGCAGGTTCCGTGAAAATACCTAGGTAGTTTATGTTCCACTTCGAAAGTGTTAGTTACGAGTTGTGAAGCCATCAGAAATCACCAACACCCAAGAAAAGCAAGCTATATGAAACAAAAGAACGCTTACAAGCGAAATATTGATCTCAAACCTCAAGCGTAGTTTCGTGCATCTTTCTGCCTACTTCACCTTTCGTGTTTGGATTTGTCCACTCAGGGGTGGCTCAAGATAAGATCTTCACCGGGGGGGGGGGGGGTTGCGTCCTCCTACTTTCCACTAAGAAAAGACCATTTTACACGTTTACGGTTTTAAATAAGAAAAGCAATAGCCGTATTTATAAATATTTTAAGAATTATTGTTAGAGAATACGTTTATTGTATGTATACATTTATTTAATACTTACATCATTATTTCAAAATAACGGTAATCTCGTAGCATAAATTGATACACTATTTTGAAACGTATGTATTCATTGTGTTCAGCAGTAAATTTAAAAAAATCTTCAATCAAAAATCCCTAAATATGTTATTGAATTATTTCACTTTTTTTTTCACCTCGTTGAGTACTTCTTTATGCGTACCTTACAATTGACTATGGGCTTGAACTTGTTGATTGACAAAAAACACTTTCATTTTCCATTACATCTACTGTCTACTTTTTATACATTGCACTGATCATTTTTGCATATTTTTGTTGTACTTTTAATTTCATAAATCGATACTTATTATCCAACAATTTATTAATATTATTTCATATTGTGCTGCCATCTATGTTTCTTTTCTGAAACTCCTTTCTTTCCGTCTAGTTTTATTGTTTACAATATCAAATACTCCCTCTGTCCCCTAATTATTGTCCGGTACAACTTTGTTTGTTGTCTCATAATAATTGCCCGATATTCAAACTGTGACATTGGTGTATACAGAAGAAGAACATGAAACACGGGAATGAGTCATACAACTGTATTACTCAAGGATCAGTACAAATTGTACTTTCCATCTGCCTCTTCGTCTGTCATTCCTGTACTACCATTTTGGCATACCGGACTATAATTATGGCACAGAGGGAGTATTTGGTTTGCCACAAGTCCTTTTTTAAAAATAATATTTAAAAAATAGCCACGCTTATGTAATCCTGACGCTATTCAAGGAGCATACCCCGGGCAGTCCTTAACCCACCCCTGCGTCCTGTCGAGCTAGGCCTGCGTCGTCCACGGTTCAGCTGTAGCTACTTGACGCATCCCAGACTTCTGTTTGCCATTTACCTGGCTGTGGTTCCAGATGTCAAAATCTTTGGCAGCTACCATGCAACTATCCAGTTTCTAGAATGTACAGCGTGTAAGAAAGGTGTTACTTGAGTGTCTGATAGAGTCATCGGGAGATACTTGAGGAGACCAAAAAGTCTCCGTTTCGAGCTACTATACCAATCATAGCAATCTCATACAATTTAATATCACTAAACGCACGGCCATGAAATTAGGCGGCTGGGCAGAATTGCGCTGGTGCCACGTATGGGAAAAGCAAAGCGAGAGCGGGACAAAAGTCGCTGGTTCCCGCCAGTGACGTGCACTGACGAGTAGCTAGTCTAGCAGAGATAGATCAATCAATCTCACATTTCGAATTATATTCAAATCACAATATTTATTGTCTTGTTAAAGCCACCACAGTTCATATGCAACACTTTCTTTTTCACGCGCTTCTCGTCCCTCGGTGTGATCGGCGGGCACAGCTGACTGGATACCCTAGCTCGCTCTTTCTCCGCCTGACCAGTTTGCAGGTAGAAACGGCCGGACGAAGGAAAATAAAGATTTCTACCTCTACCTCCCTTGCCCCCTCGGCCCCCGCTGCAATGGTTGAAAGCACGTGCTTTCAGGTCCCCATGTCTATCCCCTATAGGACAGATAGGGGATTGGTAGGCACATTGAATTTTCGCGATGCGCGAAATCGCGAAATGTGAAAAAAAGATGCAATTTTGAACATTCTGCACGTAATTACACCCCCAATGATGAAATATGCATGAGTTTTATTCGCGAAGTAATGCGAAATGTGTGCTTTTCCACGAAATGAACTCTTTTTCGCGAAATAACCGTGAAATATCATCAAATTATGTAGAAAACAAGCAAAAACCGGCAATCAAGGTTGTGCGCGCAAACTGTCGATTTGTAACGAAACGTTTGCCTAAACTTTCCTACCACTTGGAGCTGAAAAACGTTTTATCTTCTATCACATCAGGAAGACCCTGCAAATTGGGATTTCCCATGTACATAATCTCAGTTCGAAATCTTCGCTCCCTGTCAAGCTGCATTCCTTTCTTCCCCCGAATTTCCACTCAACTTCCAGTATCATTGAACTTGCTAGCTGTAGCACTCTGTTCCCGCACATCAAGGGAAACAATGGTGTCATTTGTGTTCAGTCATGAATTAATTTTGTTTATCATCATGTGATTTTCAATATGTGTTTGTGTATGTGCAGTAGTGATTATTTTATTTGATGGACAGCAAGGATACCCTTTAAATACATACAATGAATAAATCACTTGAGATATGCAATTTAGAAATGAAGTGATTTTGTGTTGATGTTTTCTTTTTGGTTCGACAACTAAGTACTTGTGTATGTGTACAGTATATAAAAATGAAGTAATTTATCAATTTATAGCTCTTTTGTATGATGTTTCCTCTCATGATGAAAAAGTGTGTACCAATTTTTTTTTCTACCGCTGGTATATACCGCTGATATAACATTTTATTTACCGCTCTCCTCAGCTTTTATTTACCATAAATTTGTCTCCCTAGGGATTGGTTTCTCATAGATGTTTTGTAAATCCTCTAAAGAATTCAGGGTAAAATTTTCTGCAGTACTTATGTTCTCTATTTACACAACCTTTTACACGTTGTACAATATGTATGTATAATATGGGGTGTAGTTTTATTATTTATGAAATGGGAACGTGTTATGTGCAGACAATAATGTTATGCTTTCTTTCTTTTTTTTCAAATATGGAATATATAATGATTAAATTACAAATATGTGCTCAGTCTCTCTCTAATTTTAGTAGTGTTTTATTTAAATATACTACTCTTGGCCTCTAACAGTCATAAATACGGATGTATTTATTTGGGCAAGAGATCGCGTGTTCATATTGTTGTTGGTTTGGTTTATTTTACTTCGCTTTTCTGCCACATTTGGTTATCGCGAAAATGAGGATGAGTGATGATATGATTAAATTGATGATGGGACCTCATATGAACAATCCAGGCCCGGATTCGAACCCGTGATGAGTGTGCATTCTTGTCCTATGTGTTGCAGTGAATAATGAAATAATTTGGAATGAAAAATGTATCTCAGAACTCAAAAAGCCAAATGAATATTATTGAAGAAACTACAAAAAGTGTGTTTTGTTACCTGTTTTGTTTCTGTGCATAAAGTGTACTTAAAACACCAAATCAACCAACCGTGGGGGAGTGGTTATCACAGCGCGCTACGACACCAGGAGTTCCGAGTTCGAACCCCTACCTGGGCGTGGGTGTTCTTTGTGTTTGTCCCTTCATTAATTTTATCGTATCATCTTCGCAATTAACCAAATATAAGAAAAAGCGACGCTAATTAACAAAAATTAAATCATTCATTGATTGCTTGATTTGGTTTATTTTACTTCGCATTTCCGCCACTTTTGGCTAATCGCGAAGATGAGACGATAAAATTGATGAACGGACACACACAAAGAATACCCATGGCCAAGCCGAGATTCGAACCCAAATCGTTTTTTATTTTCGAATGTGGGCGGCGTTTACGTGTACTTTTTTTTAGTACTCGTTCATCATTTTGCAATATTTTCCTGTTATTGACATTCTTTTTTTTTAGGAATACTAGACCCTAAAGGGGGGAGGGGTGTGACCCACACCAACCCCCCCACTTGAGCACGTCACTGACTGCTACCCCAAGTGTCGACGTCACCGCACGCCACTGGTTCCCGTGCACTGTGTGGCAACGTCAACAGGGCTGCGTTGCCTAGTTCGAGCACCAGACGGACCTCTCTCCAGGGCACTTTTGTGACATCCCTGACCTTTCGAGCAAATACTGTCAGTTTGCATCACATGGATAAAAGACCAACTCTACAACGAGATCTCTCATTCGCTTAAACCTCCGAACACAAGGGGTTGGGCCCCGACGTGGCACCAGTGCGAACTTCTAATTTCTAATTTCTAAGTGACAAGCGACACGGGTCCCTCATAGGAACGCACTCACTGCTCACGCACGACCAATAGACAAGGTACAATATGCACAGTATTGAGAAAAGGAACCAGTCCGAGTGACACACAAGCCACAAGCGACACATGCAAGCAACCTGTGGTGTCCCTTCTGTACGAAATGTTGCATTCATTTCTGAAGATTTGTTCTCGAGCGACGCTTACTGCTTGTGGCTTGTCACTTGGGTCCGAATGTTCCTTACCTTAAGTGCGTGGCGTATTACAAATACAAGAATGGTTATACTAGTACGTAGAAGAACTGTCGAAGCAACAGGGGATTTGTAGCCAATCGCAAATGTTGAATAATGAACCACGTGGCTTCAACCCAAGTGCGTCAGCTGCTAAATTGTTCAGGCTATTTTTTCTTCATTTCTATATTTTTGCCTTCATCACTGACCTTGCACAACATTAAAGAATCATAATTATAAATATACAGACAGGATGCGGCAATGGAATCGGGCGATTTTAAATACTCCACACTTATGACAAAAATAATACGTAATACATAACAAAACACACGTAATTAACACAAAATTCACTACTTTATTTACTGAAGAAGAAATAACATAAAATACAATCCTTACTCTTATTTCATTTTAATGAGTGTTTTGTATGCTGAATACAAATCCACCGAGTGCAAAGTTGTCACTCTTGGGGAAAATGAGATATCAATGTAAAACTCAAAAGTTCAACTTTATTATCTCTGTAATTAGTAATTTAATTTTACCCGCACAGTGAAATGCATAAGTATTACTCGGCAAATCGTCCCTCAGCTAGATTTATTATTTTTTCCCTTGCACCGTACATGTTTTATTGAATGGATTTTTACGTATGCAGGTCCAAAGATTGTCACCAGCTTGTTCGGTGTTTTGATTCAGTTCTGAAGGTCCCATCACACAATGCAAAGAGGATAAACATGTTGATGGACGATTTGCTGGATGCATCCCACTGTATAATATGTTTTTGTTCTGCTTGAACATTAATACCTGCCTTGTCACGTTTCTACCGTGATTCAGTGATATCAGCTTCATTTTTAAGGCTGCTTAAATATCGACTCGGGGAGTAAAAACATGTTTTGGAAGAAGAATATAATCACGCTTGTTTTAATGCATAATGTTAGCCTTGTCTGCCTCGACGTTCCGGTGGATGTTATAACGTTGCCCGTTATTAAACTTCAGATCAGCTAATAACACGAAAAACTGTAATCAAACTTCCTGGCCGTAGCTGATACGTTTGGTTATTGCCTGCGCTGCCTGCGGAATGAACAAAACTTGCTTGGAAGTTTCCGTTTGGGGCGGAGAAAGAAGACGCTGTTCTAGACTTCGCTAGTCAGGATATTCGGCCACATCCATACGGAAACTGTGTTCAACATTCGGAAAATCAAGGTAGATGAATGAAGGTTGGTCAATCAAGGATAGTGAATGTGCATTGGTTGAATAGAAATGAACTCGAGGGAGTTTATAAACTATATAAGAAGCAGGGTGTGAAATCCTAGGGGCACAGGGGGGAGGGGGGATTTCCACGTCATCAACAATTTGTCTTAGAAAATGCCTCCACCCAAAAATTCAAGGGGTATTATAACAACGATGATAAGCAATTGGTTTGACTTCAAATTTACTTTACCAAAGATAATATCTAAAATACACACAAAATAAAGGAGGATAATGTCTGTCCCTGTGTTGGTAAATATTGTATGCTCTCTCTCTCTCTCTTTCTTTCAAAAGACTATTAAGATATCTTCACCTATAACAATACATGCACAATTAAAGGAAAACAAGAATTAAGAAGAAAAATATAATTATAGAATCTAATTGATTTATATTAATAGAAAGCAAAAACTTATGCATAATAAAGCCATTTCAACTATCTGTCCAGAATTTCTTAATAATACCAAGATAGGCAACAAAAAATTCACTCTCGAAGGTTTATTGTCGCAGCAACATAAGTAAGTGTTCTTTCTGTACCTAAACGCCTCCTGGGTAAGATCTCTTGCCCACCGTTTACCAATTTTCTGCACTCGCTTTTTTATATTATCATTTCATCTTCGTCTTGGTCTTCCTAAAGGCCACTTACCATCAGGTGTTCCAACAAGGATTCTCTTTCTTTGTCTCTCTCTCTCTCTCTCTCTCTCTCTCTCTCTCTCTCTCTCTCTCTCTCTCTCTATCTGTGTGTGTGTGTGTGTGTGTGCACATGTATATGTATATACAGGGTGGTCGAAAAGTATGGAGACACCCGGATAAAATGACATACTGGTCCGCAAAACTAACACTGCAGGTTTGTAATACGGGCGGGGGAAAAAGGTTATAGGGCATATGACGATTACGGCCGCCATCTTGAATTCAAATTCAAAATTTTAAGGGGGAACTAAAGGCAATTTTGCAGTAACTTTTTGATAACAGGTGGCAGCACCGTTTGTCATGGCAACCGATTGCCATGTTGCCAGATCTACGCATGAATCACAGGTAGGTACTATTTGTCTAGATCCTTCTTCGTGGCGGTGCGGTCTAAGGTGCTGTGCTTTGGGCTCCGACTGCAGGACGGCATGGGTTCGAGTCCACTTGGGTTCAGTCTCTGGGTTCCCGGCCTGTGTATAGGGCCGGTGGCAACCCACCATTCTGAGAAAATTTAGGAGCTACGAATGAGTAGCGTAACCCGGTCGCCGGTATCTCCTATAAATGCTGGGGGTTCGACGTGCTGACCACACGTCACCCCATTACCGGTTGAAAATCTCCACACCTCTAGGTAGGATTGTGGGAGGGAGACTGGCAGTCGAGAGATAGGCCAAGGTCATTCGAGGGCTGTCGCGCCATGGGCTATTATTATTTATTATTATCATCATATTACTATTTGTCTAGAAAGTTTGTGCTTGGTTGATTGTGGCGTTGCAAGCAAAACTTCAAATATTAAACATTTTATGGTCATATGCGTGACTGAACACACCAGTACCACCTCAAGTTTTTTTTAAACTAAGAAGATATCTTTTTCGGAGTTGCGCCCCAATAGTGTATTGCAGAAGGATTACATGTGTGACAGGAGGTTATAAATTAAATAACTACATCTGAAAGAGAGTGAGCGAGAAGAGATATAAGTCGCCCAAACATTTGAGCCCGGTCAAATTTTTTTAAATTTTATTTTGTAGTTACCAATGAAGCTCCAACATGTGTGTGTGTTCGAATCCGCATTTTGACGTTGTAACTTTTTTTTAATCTTGTGTAACTATGCATATTCTCAAATACACGAAATGTGGGAAGTGAATACGACATGCATTTTCAATCCATGATTTGACCCGCTAATTTCTAAAAACTTTTACATTTTTTCTTCTTCACAAGATCATTTTATACTTGGAAACAAACATGGAGCTGTTAGACCATACCTACTTTCAGAGTGACTGTAAATTACATGCCTCTACATTTTAACCTAAAGGTGATTTCGAGTTTGTTTACACAAGTTGAAGTTGTCACCTATTAATATGTTTAAATTAATCTGTATCTAAAGAGATATTGTTCTGCAATCCTAGAATAAGAATGAAACAGACGTTTATACTTTTACAGAACGTATGCATACTACAAATGTAAATCGGGACGATACTGATTGGCCGAAAAACGTTCTGCTAAAGGTGGTCGTAAGAACATTCGTTTCGCTATTCTTATACATAGCCACAGATTTTAAAACAAAATTATAATGACGTGGTTGTTAAGGATTTTCACATTTAGGTTTCCACACAAAGCAAGAACTATAGTGAAATCAATTCCATACACAACAATATGCTCGTATCAACTCTCTACGTCTTTTTTGTATTTATGGAACGTCCACATGCTTTTACACATTTTCTATGAGATTTAATGGCAAGTAGTTACTCTCAAAACCATTACATTTTTATTAAAAATAGCAGACGTTTCTAAATGTGTAATTAATTCCATTCTAGGCATACACTAGTTGGCACTGCACTATTAAAAAAATCTACCATTGATGAGAAGTGAACCAGGGACCATTTAGCATGTTGGCAACTTATCATACCGACTTGACTATAAAGTCATATTTCCTCAGCATTTTATTGCCCACTGACTTCTGTAGATAAAAAATATTATTAAAGAGGGCTGGAGGTGATGACGTTCTTTCAATTTTTAAGGGATGGTTGTGCGTAGTTAGGAACTGATAAATGTAGTGTTGCAAAGTCGATATTTTCTTCTCTCACTAAGCATGTACACAATGCTTAAAATTACACGATTTTTCAAGGTGTAAAACAACATAAATCATTTATCATATTCATGGACAGAATATAAATGCCAAACTGCAAGAGACATCACTTTATGAAATGAGAGCTTGCCTCGAGGTTGCTAACAATTCCAACATTAACGTTTGCGTCTGTGTACAGATTTAGAGGCAAGATTCAAAAGCATAGCTATAGCCTAATATAAGCAAATAATCTGGTGATATCAATTCCATGCAAACACTAGATTCAAATGATAGACTGCACTTAGAGTTTTTTTTTTATTTACGTCTGATCCCATGGTTTCAAATTTATTAAAGTAATGTGGTATTCAGCAGTCTCAAAAACATTTGCAATTTGAATAAAAAGTATGATCATTTGTCATCAAATTTGCAATTAATATTTTACAGACTTACATTAGTTTGCATTTTATCGTTTAAAAAAATAAGTGTTATAGCGGAGATCCTTTGTGTGGTGAGCAAGTATCATAGCCACTGGACCACACCATCTTTCTTGTTCAAGTGCTTACATGTCCCTATCCTATCAAGCACTCTTACTGACAAAAAAAAACGGAGCGAAATCCGGCAACAGTGTTGGCTATAATCTGCACCTCGGGGTGTATTGGGACGAAACGTCACTTCAACAATCTTAATGATAACCACTGCTTTCTGAAGGAACGAAATGTTTTCATTTTTTCACATAGTATTTAAGATACTTACGGGAAGAGCCTGCAGTCGTTGTTTCACCACGAAATCTTCCTTACTAGTCAGAAAAGACATTGACAAAACTACCAGTTCAGCGCCATCTGTACGCAGAAGTTTGAACATGACGGAGACCTTATATTTTATGTTATTTACTGAAATACCTTCAATCGCAACAAAATTATAAGGATCACAGGTTCTAGTGAATAAAACAATCTTTTATATCGGAAAATTTCTTCCTTACCGAATTTATATTAGCTGTACGGTTATCCATTGAAATTTGGGCCTATGCTTTAGCATGGCTTTAGAACCCCCTCAAATGGAAACCATAGGTTGTGGCATCTCAACTCAATATGAAATTTTCTCACGAGATCAATGGTATGCTTATTGTTGCTCTAGCACCAACCGTGCCGAAGTTCATAGCCCCTCACTGCCGTAGTTTTCTTTAAATAATATATGTGGAGAGATGGTTTCAATTAAAAACAATAATTTTTCGAATTTTGTTTTGGGTTAATGGTAACCTAATACTGCGACTGTGCTTCAAGTAAATCCTCCATATTCACACGACAGTCTCTACCGTCGAATAGGTCTAGCTCTGAGACGCCAGGATGATGGGGAAAATATTTTAAGACGTTTTAATGGATCGACCTCGTTTCCCAAACGTGATCTTATTACCTCGTCTGAAATGTTTCGCTGCAGCTAAACGGATTATCAAGAAACGTAATTAGCCGACGAAAAAGTCCTTCCTGGCTCTGACTTGAATTTCCCTCAGGAGAAGAAAACTGTTATCGAAAAAATCCCATTTTTTTAATCAAAAATTTCCCTTTTCAATCAAAGGCCTACCACAATTTGAGATGGCGAATCTGGGAAATTGGATGTTGGAAGAACACGGATGAAAAATTCTAGGTGGGAAGCAAAGTGGACAATTCGAAAAATACCTGACAAAACCTTTGCACTTTTTATAAATTTTACCCTCTAGTAAGAAATGTAAATGTACTATACTAAACTGTTCTCGTTTCCATAACACACAATTAACGGAAACCAAATCGTTAGATTTTATTTCATCAACAATTAATATATAATGAACATTTAAAGTGTGTGTGTAATATGTTACAATTCACGCACAACTAAATTCAGGAATCAAAGGAAAAAATAAGTAGAAAAAAAATAGTGTTCCCTTGTGGTTGGTTTGTTATTTTAAGTCCACTTTATGCACAATAAGGCTAATTGGGACTGGACCTACAGTTTAAAGTGGGATCCGAACCACTTGTGCCTCCACCGGGTATCGAACCCGGGACCCGTTGATTACAAGGCGACGACGCTACCACTGCGCCATCGGGGAGGCCCCTAGTGTTCCCTTGTGCTTTGCATCACGTCATGAAAGCGAACAGGGGGTGTGCTCACGGCCGAAGGTGGGGATGTGATCAGCACCACGCCCCTGGCCGCCTAACCGCCCAGAATTTCGTCGACCCCATCACAAAGTGTCGTATATTAAGAAAAGCGAAATTTGAGATATTTCACCTACGTGTAGTAATGGTGGTCCCCACAATCTGGCAAATCGACGTCCCTGAACTATCATCCGTTTTCGAGATATTCAGTTCTTTAGGATTTGTCAAAGTGTCGTATCTCAACATTTAGCGAAAAAGTTATTGTCACAAACTGTCGTATCTTGAGTTACGTCTCTCTTTTTCAGCACAAACTGAGATACGCCCGCCTGGTCCCTTGTTTGTAAGACCATTTTTCTTGATGGGAAGTTAATATTTTTGACGTTGACCGAATTGTTGGACATATTGTTGCAAGTAAAAGGTTTTGACGTTGTCAGAAAGCGAGAATGAAACGCCAAATGGCTTTAGAGTCATTAGCAATGGTAACAATGTATTTTCGATACATATTTCTATACTTGCTTAGCCCTAGTATTTTGTTACTAGAAAAAGAAGCAAGAGGGATATTTGAGTTTGGAGTCAAGACGGTGCGTGTCAAGAATGTTGTGTCCACTAAACACTTGATTTTTTCTACTGAAAATACTTTAAAACAAGTTATCAAGTTCAAAATCATTGGAGCCAGAACAAAAGTACTACACACGAATCGTGATTATTACTATTCACAGGAAACAACGGGAAATTCCTCATCTGATCTGGTAATGACGTTTCTTTGTCGCAGATATTTTGTTATTAACATTTACACGTTCCATTAAAAAAACTTAAAAGTTAGGGGCAAATTTTACTCATAAATTTTATATTGTTTGACCTCTCACAAAGAAAACTACACATTTTGGGAGCTGTGGATCCATTTATTCTTTGGATAAAATTGTAGATTATAAAAATATAAACTGGTTGCTCTATTATACCCTAAACGTTTTTCGATCTAATGTTTAATCTTGGTAAGGAAGTAAAATTAATTACCACTATTTAAATTAGATATTTGTAGGATTTCGGGTGGGGGCTTCAGCCCCTTTAGCCCTCCCCCGGCTACGTGCCTGGTCGTAGTCTGCAGAAAGTGCATCAATGATAGTTGTTACTGCCATGCCTAAAACGAAGCAGGCGTTTCCCGCAAGAAGTGTAACGAAATAATTGCTGTAAGATTGTTCATGGTGCAAGAAGAACTCGTTTCACCCCTGAAACTAACCAGCGTTTCGAGAGCTATGGTCTGCTGCGGGTTCATAACTGTTCCAGCACAAGCCGCGACGTGGTGGAGATAAGAGTGGAGGTCGGAGCTTCGTATCTACATACCGTTACTGCCTCAGAGGATACGTAAGCAAGGTCAGTTCTTTCGAGGTGATGTCGCGTTAGATTATACTTATCGTTATAGTCCGAGCACAAACTCTACCAGCAAAAAGGGAAATGATTCTTTGCATAAACATTCATAACGAGATATTGAAAGTGACAATGTTTGGAAGTAACAAGTAACAGCTACTTTTTAAGGAACTCTAAGTGAAACTAGTTACTTGTATAAGTAAGTAACTCTTACTGTAACATGCTGCTCTGGCATGACAGTACAATCTTTTATGGTCTACGCTAGGCTTTATATTTTATCTGGATGCGAGTTTGTGGAAATGAACCGTAGGCGACGAGATAAGCTAAACTCCTATTGTGTCAAATGCGCATGATAATTGTTATTATACACCATAACCTCTTCAATAATTTAATGTTAACGTAGGTTTTCTTTGATTTTGGCAGATATTTACCCCTTGTACGTACTTTCGTCCCAGTTTTTTTTGTGCGTGTATTACAACACTTTCAAAATTATAATTCCTTTATATAAGAACGTGAAACACAAGATAAGTTTTTTTTAAATAACTATTCTCCTCCATAAATGCATAAAACAGAGGATTACCTTTACTAACCATGTCGAAAAGTAATAATAATAAAAAGCAGTTATTAACAACAACTATGAAAAAAAGAACAGTCGTACGGATACGTATTATTCTTTAACGGGCCAATTCACAACAATCGAGCACTTAAATTGTGGAAATTGCAAGTGATATCCGATATATTTTCTTTGTTGGCGGTTATATTTTTATTATTTTATTATTTAGTTATTTTTCTGCACTGATTATATTCGTATATCCTGTTCTTAGATTAGAATCAAATAAATGTGCAATTTAATTTTAAACACCCCCATCTAGCGTCGAGCTCCTCATGTGTATTTAAATGGGAGAACAGTTAACTGCCGAAGCGAAGAGAGACAACTATCGTGCTGCCACCTACAATTAGCTTTGCCTGATCAGCTCCATTTGTCATTTCTAATTGCGCGTAAAGACTTTCAGTGATTCGAGTGGATTGCTGCATTCATTTGGAACGTTTTAGTCGTACTAGAAATAAGTCATTGCTTAATAAGAGAAAGTGTTTAACGTATATATAGGTACATAGAGAGAGAGAGAGAGAGAGAGAGAGAGAGAGAGAGATAGTAAAATAAACTGAATGATCATTCAAGCAAAGCTCACTGTAATAATATAAATATATGAAGATTTTATAAAACATAAATAAAACACCAGTAATGCTTCATACATTTATTTTTACAATTAACAATCATTATATTTATTATTTTACAATTAACAATTATATTTTTTTACAATTAACAATCATTATTTTTTTTTACAATTAACAATCAATATATTTGTTTTTATTCCTCCTACGTAGCCGAGCGGGTTAAGGCGTTCACTCGTCTTGAGATCGTTCGCTGCGGGACGGCGTAGGTTCGAATCCGGCTCTGGTCGGAATTTATTCGGCCTACGTATAGGGCCGGTGGCAACCCACCATCGTGAGGAAATTGGGGAGCTCAGAATGAGTGAGCGGTAACCCGGTCGAGAAGACCTACAACGGCTGGGGGTTCGACGGGCTGACCACCCGTCACCCCAATACTGGTCTATGATCTCCACGCTACAACAGGTGACGGAGGAACAGTGTGGGAGGGAGACCAGCAGTCGGTAGGTAAGCCAAGGCCCTCACGGGCAGTAGAGCTATGGGTTATTATTATTATTAATCATTATATTTTTTTTTACAATTAGCAATCAATATATTTATTTTTTACAAATAACAACCATTATATGTATTTTTTACAATTAACAATCATTGATTGTGTGTAATTTCTTTACAGGAAAATTTCCAGCAGAAAGTCACTGTAAATATAGTTACTTTCTAATTACCAGTAACTGAGTTACTTTTTAAAATTAGTAACTGTAACTGCGGTACTTTTTTGAACCAACTATCTGTAACCGTAACTCAGTTACTTTTAAAAAGTAACTTTCCAGTAACACTGGATTGTGATAGCAACGCTATCTTGCTAAAAATTAATACCTCAACACACACACTCGGCCAGGCTGAGGACTCACATCCGAAGGAACTGGTTTCTAGTCCAGACCACTGCATTACGTTTATTGTTCTACCTAATAAAATCTCATAGTCGGAATAAGGCTAAAAGAGATACGGAAGCACGGTTGTCCATTCAGTACTGTGAGACCCGGGTTCGACTCCGGGGATCTCATGTGCGGAATTTTCTGACAATGTTCCTGCATAAAGTGGCTCTGGAGGTAACCTAGCCTCTACTCAATTGATACCTGCGGTTAGATAAGGTAAATGCGGTCGGAGCGTGGTGCTGATAACATCTCCTCCACTATGGACAGGATAGAGAATGTAGGAGGAGCCTTCACGGCACAGCGCAATGCACAGGGAGTAGCTTTACTTTTATACTCTCTGTCTCTCTCTCTCTCTCTCTCTCTCTCTCTCTCTCTCTCTCTCTACCACACAGAAATGCAGAGAGTAAGAGGGAGGGGGGAGAATTCCACTGGAGAAAAATACTTGAGACAATTCATTAGAGAAAGTGAACCCATTTCTTTCTACGTTAATACTTTCTTTTTCCTTCCATTCTGATATTGATTTCAAATATGAAAATTTTAAAATTTGCCATCCTTTCACTTTACTGACAGGACATTTTTTTTCCACCCCGAAGATTTTTTTTCTCGCCTCCCGGATAGAGAGCTTTATTCCGGCTTTGTCCAGTAATTTCTAACACATTTAACAGCCTTAGTGTTGCATCAGTATTCACCCTCTGAAGCGTAAAGGGGAGGAAGCATTCTAGAAAAATAAAGAAGCGCACTATTTCGAAGGCAAATCGCCGGGGAAAAGAAGTAATTCGCGCTTCCGCGCCTACGTTATCAGCCGGTAGATAGCAGCACTGGCGGAAGGGGAAGTGGGTTTCAGTGTAATCACGAAAACGAAAAATCTAAGGAAGCATTAATAACACTTGACCAAGCGAGCGAAGCAAAACATAATGTTTGCTCTGTAAGAAAGAGAAGAAGAGTTGTGTAAGCAGTGCTGTGTTTTAAATAGGAATTAAAGTAATAAAAATTCCTTCTATGTAGCGGTAAATGTTACGAAAAAGGACAATTGAAAGATTGTTTATTTTGAGCAAATGTAATGAAGGCGTGTCTTTCACTTGAACAGTCTGGTCTTTCTACTTGTACACAAGTAGGACTCATAGAAGATCATAGTTTGGTTAATTGACAGTACTTTTTTTTTGTTAAATTAGAAAGCACCTCAGTGTATGTATTTAGTTTAAGTGAAAAAAACATTAAACAGCATCTCATGGTACAATGACAGGAAAATAAAACACGAATTCAACATTATGACACAAAAAATTGCATTTGTGAAGCTACTTTGATGTAAGAATAATTGCTGGAATGCCTCACAGCTCTTGTAGGAGGCAGCCCCCCCCCCCCCACACACACACACAAGATATCAGTACTGTTACTTGGTCACAACGGTTCCCACTTGTACATACGAACACATTTGTTTGACATATTTCAACCGTGGACTGTGTCTTAATACAGTTGGATGCTTGTTTCAAAATAGCTAGAGATATATTAGACATTTTTACCCTTGTAGCATACCAGGCTAATGTACCACAAATATATTATAGTCACTATTGTATATTTTGTATTATTTTATGCAAAAGACCATTGTGTAAATAAGATTTTTGTAAAGGTCAAGCTCCAACTCTCCAAACAAAAATAATGTCCACTTTGCTAAGCACAACTATCTTGAGAGTAGCAAACTGTTATTGTTGTTATTTACACTAATGGCGTATAGAAGTTTGTGTTATATCGTAGTGCACCTAATCAATATACGTTACCTGTCTCAGATATGGCTTATTACCCAAATCACCACAATTTGCTTATATTACGCATTTTGTTGTTGTGAATAAGAAATTATCATCACGTTTCGTAAGGTTCTTTTTCCGATGAAAGGCAATCGACTTAAATTTGTGAAGATGGAATGCATTAAACATTGAATAGAGCAACGAAACTTTTTGCTGTGTGTAAATGGAAGGTGCATATATATCTTCTGTTAGTCTATATCAAGGCTATTAGCATAATAAGGTTCGGTTAATCACGTGTTACAAAAATTATATGTTCTGTTGACGTAACAGATGTAGAATGTGAACCCACCCCCAGAAGTGTTACGTTATCCACATATTAAGATTCTAATTTCGATTTAAATGTTCGTTAATAACAATGTGAACATTTTAATTCATTTCCTCATTAAAACACAGCATGACACTCTTCGTCTATGCCTTTTCAACATTTGCTCCATTAATTACACCATACGCAGAATCAATAAATGTTCCTTAAATACGGAGCAGTGTTTGTATTTGGTGATTTATTCATATGTAGTTAATTATGGGCATTCGACGACTTAAATCAATAATACATCAGTGATACGTAAAACTTGTACAGTTGCTACATAAACACACTCAAATAGCTCCCATTGAATGAAAACATGGTACACATCTGCTTCGATGAGTTCATTTTATTCTCATATTTCACTGTACTGCAGAATACTTCTGTTTACTGTTTTCCCGTATCTGTTTCAGCAAATCATCTGTACGATCTGTGGTGATTTTTTCGAACACTGCCAAGGTCATTCTGAGTCCTTACATAAATAAGAAAAACAACTACGTAACCATGGAAGAAGAACTAAGAGAAGAGTGACGTCAGGAAGCAAATGCGACGCAAAGTGTGAATCTAGTGTATGAGAGAATGTTCCTTTCCGTCATTTACTTAAGTTCAAGGTAAGGAATTATCCTTTTATCAATTGAACGTTTTGCGTAAAATTGTGCCATAAAGGTCGAGTTGGTGATCCATGTTTACGTTCACGCCAGTAGTTTATTTGTTCACTTGTTTTGACCAGTTCGCTTTGGTTATGATGGAAATACAGCTGTTTTTCAGCTGTCGTTCTTTAAATAAAACATTTCATTACATTACATAAATGGTCTAGTGATAAAAAGTGCCTTGTAATAATTGTATTCTGGGTTAGATACGAGTTGCAGTGCTTGAGATTGTACTTTAAACTGCCGGACCCCGTGGCTGAGTGGTTAACACATCGCCAAGGGTCCCGGGCTCGAATCCCGCTCGGGCATGCTTTTGTGTAAATGTCCATTTATCATTTTCATCATTTCATCACTCATCCCCATCTTCGCAAATTAGCCAAGAGGCTCAAAACGCGAAGTAAAATAAAATAAATCAAATCCAAAATATCCAAAATCTACTTTAAAATGTAGTCACTTTCAGCTCCGTGTTCAACTGACAAGAAAAAATAAGTTGGAGGTTGTTTCCTTAAAGTAGTACTATATTTTGCCCTTGCACAGTAAAAATAAATTGTTTGCGACATATTGTTTTAAAGAAATCAGTCTTGGTAGCTTGTGGAAGAAGGAAAGAAAATCAAATAGATTGATGGAGAATATTGTAATGTTTAAGTTAGTGCACGCGCGTTAAGATTTATCGAACAGTTCCGAAGTTATTAAATATTCTTTGGCTGTAAGCGTTCACCCGACGCTATTTAAGTTTTTATTCCTATTTAACAGTAAACCATCTTTTCACACATACACGTGATGTAATACGTCTGGTTTAAATACTACACACAACCGAACACCCCAACGAACTATTATTTTATAACTGATATTATTAACACTTACTATAAGTCATTACTCGGTACAGCTGGATGCACAAGTATCGCTCGACAAATTGTCCATAACTATTTTCTTAACCTTTTGTCTTGCATCCGTGGTGTTTTATATGTATGCTGGTGCAAAGAATGTCATGAGCTAGCTGCTTTGAAGTTTTAGTTCTTGAGGCTCTCATTGCGTAAAACGAAGAGAATTAATGTGATGGACAATTTGCTTGGCAATATCACAAGTATTATCCCTTATGTATCTTATCATTATGTATAAACTCAATATGACTCCCACATTGAAAATATTGCGAGGATGACAATGTAACTCTTAGCCCAGTTTCTTTTCAAACTGTGAAAATAATATGTCGGCAGTATTTTCACAGTGCACTTAGACGTTTACTCTTTTCATTTTTTTTCTTTTTTTCCTCGTTAGGCATCTCCTTTTTCCTCGTTCACCCTCTGCCCGTAGCTACGGCTCTGTATATCAATAGTTAGCGCTGATTGGAAGAGGAGGGGTCCGTAAGCGTACTTGCTTGGTCCATGCGCACAATTAGCCTCCGAAAATGCTAATGTGCAGAAAATTAGTGGAACAATGCAAACGAAAACTGAGCAAGATGAAGTCCTTGATGTGTGTAATGAACTTGGCGTTCCACGAGGAGTGAGTACCATCGGAAGAGGAAACACGCACGTGTGGGCAACCCCTGCTCGTGTTTTCACTTTCGTCGGCGGCGAAAAAGGCTTCGATTCTTCCGTTTCCCTGAGAAAGCATTTGCCGTTAATGCGTCTTAACACGCAGTTCGGTAGGTACACATGAAGAATGACCATGAACGACTGTGAATGGGGCGTTGAGGGCCAGCTTTTATATCACGAGGGCCATTAGATAAGTAATCTACCTGACGACGAAGGTTTAAAGTCCAGTGTACTCTTTTCACCTTTTCAGCAACAGTCCTCACTGAGTGTCTCGTCAAACTTCCATTTTTCACTCAGATCATATTAAATTATCGAGAAACTCTTGAAACTCGATAAGCCGACAGAATCTGTTCATTACCCGTCGCCAGGAAAGCTAGAAGATGTATTTGTTACATTCTTACTTTGCAAAAAAACTTGCAAACTTGTCTGCCACACGGGTTTCTTTAATGCTCACCAAATTTTCTGACGGTCAGATCTGGGATGCAGGGTGGATGACTCGTTTTCACCCACACTACTCTGGCGCTCCATCTTAGCCTTTTAAAATTATGTACATTTTGGGCCTACTGTTAAGTAACGAAAAAAAATTAACGAACTTGTGAACAAGATACGAAGCAAACATTTTATATGAATGAATTATGGATCTTACTATCCTGCGTATGTCCTTATCTGTGGGCGTATGACCTTCAAGTATAGTTTTCCAGAATCTTCCAAATGTAGCGTAATATGAAGATATCGAATCTCGTATTGATGATCGGGATATCGTTCTGTTACATTTTTATAAACTACAACAAGATGAAGATTTATGCCTGTAGTAAGTAGGCATTAATACAAAACGATAACTTCAACGCCATGTATTTCTGCACTAGAACAATTATTATAGGTCACAACACATGCATTCCTTTCAAAACTTGTCTTCTACTTGCTACGCCTTGTTGCAGCCTCCAATCAACAAATTCATTGATAAAAGACAGTTTATCTTCACATTTGTTTCTTCTTCTGAGCAGTGCCATGGTTCAAAGTAGACAGAATAAGCCACATCTGATTCTTGATCAATATATTCCTTGGTGTGATTTATCTTTTCTCAAATTTTCACTCCACAACACATCATAAGAAATTTGAGTGGTGGGGGAGAGAGGTGCTCGAACCTTGGGAATAGGGTGTGCTCGGTGCTCCTGTGGTTTAACATGGTGACATTGAGACAGGTGGGCCTCCCCGATGGGTTAGCGGAAACGGATGTAGTCAAGGTGTTTCTGGTTCGATCCTCGGTGGAGGCGCCGTGCACGGTGGTTAGGATCCCACTTTAAACTGTAAGCAGTCCCGATTAGCCTACATTAGAAGAAAGTGAGCTTGACACAACGAGGCAGATGGCTCAAGAAATAGCAATATGTTCCAAAACATGCTCGTACAAACTGATAGTAACTAATGCATTGAATACACTTGTTGAAATTTTTAAAATATATTTAATTATGCGAAAAATGAAACATTCAGCAACAAGTTCTCGCAGGTAGCGAGAATGAGAATTAGCTATTAAAAATGCCGTCCAAAATGGCGAGTCTGCAAGACTATGAATTAACGTAATTGCAAATGAGCGTGATAGCTAGCTGGTGGAACGTACATGATGACACACATGTATTCACATGTTCCTAACCGAAGTTTTTCTTTATGATTTGATAAGCTTTCGTATCTTCAATGAAACTTTGACTTCATTCCATCTTATTTCGTTCTTTCTTCAGCGTATCAGTTACGAAACGATCAAAGTAACATAAAAAAAATGTTTTTCCATCAAATTGCTATCTCAAATTGCCACAAATTGACTTTTTTCATTGCTCTTTGTGTTATTTTGAATAAGATTGTTTCTTGGCGAGAATTTCTTGCAGATAGTGGTTCCAAATAGGCGATATGCACATCCTCCTTTGTGTCAAACTGTTACGGCTGATAAGATCGTATACGGTGATAAAGAATGGTGTGCGGAACAGCGTTGCCAGGAGATGAGAAATTTTTGTTCGGTGTCGAACATGAATAATTTGCAAATTTCTCATCTTGATGTGTTAAGATGGTTATATGGTGGGTTTAAAGCCCACCAGCGTCTTCTGTGGATACTCGCATTGTGCCCAGACGAAAACTGCCTTTTGCAACGAGACTATTTCAAAATAATGCGAATTACTTGGGAATAGGGCCCGAAATGTTATGTATGTAATTCCATAGGGGAAGGAAGGGTAAAGAGGCCAGTGCGGGCAAAGTGGCCATGTGAGTTTTCTTCGCTGTATAGCGCTTCCGCCACGCGGGAGCCGGCCGAAACAGTCGCCACGGATGCTGTCAGTGTTGTCTGTGACTTTGAAGCCGGAGGCTGCATTTTTTTAGATGTGAACTCATATATTTTTTTTCGCAAGTCTGATTTTAGCTAAGTGGTACAAATTGTTGATTATAGCTAAATAATAGTAAGTGTTATAATTATATGCTCTTGTGCTGTTTGATGAGCGTGAAATAACCTTTTAAATTATGTGTGTTTGAAAACGCTAAGTCATGTAGGTTAAACGTTAGACCACAGTTTTTGTAATGCCGTCATTCCGGGCAAAGTGGCCACGAAACAGACAGACTCTTAAGGCAATGAAGGATGGATTAGATGTTTAAAATGTAAGAAGTGGCACATGAAGAGTGCGTCGGTTGTGACGAAGAAGATGATGAGTTTGAGTGCGAATTTTGCAAATAGGCCTAGCCTAATCCTTTATTGATAGACTCTTGATTACGAATTACTATTTACTTTATCTCGTAAAGATTTCATACTTAAGATAATACTTAAAAAACATAATACTTATTCTTAATGTGTATTACTTCAGCTTCTGTTGATTAAATACACACTCTGAATCAATGTGATTTGTTCATTTACCTGTGCAGGTAAAATGGGAAGAAGCTGGCCACTTTACCCAACCTAGGCAGGTAAAGTGGCCACTTCGTACCTTTTTTCTAAAAAAAGTAACGTGTACATTTCTAAACAACAAGAATTTTTAAAAATAGAAATTGGAAGTAAAGTTATTATACTTACTATTGGTCTATGTTTCTATAACTTTGCTGATTAAAAAGGTATGATAAGAATTCATCAAACCTTAGAGTGGCCAATTTACCCTTCCTTCCCCTACCTTTTTCCTCTGCGTGTATTCAAGCAAAAGTAAGAAATGCCAGAGAATTACGGTGTTAGCAAGGGTATACACGATTTTGATGTTAGTAGATATGTTCTTTTTAGAGTAGGTTTGTTTCATAAAATGTGGTATTTGTACCATTTTCCTAGCTTTCATTGTGTAATGCATCCTCCTCCGTGGTCGTGTGGTATTAGGTGCTGTGCTTTGGACCCCGACTGCCGGACTGCATGGGTTCGAGTCCGCCTGTGTTCAGTGTCTGGGTTTTCGGCCTGTGTATGGGATAGTTGGCAACCCTCCATTGTGAGGAAATTGAGGAGCTACGAGTGAGTAGCGTAACTCGGTCTGGGAAACCTCCTATAACGGCTGGGGGTTCGAGGTCCTCACCCACGTCACCCCATTACTAGTTTAAGATCTCCACACCTCTATGTAGGATTGTGAGAGGGAGACTGGCAGTCGGAAGATAGGACAAGGCCCTTACATGGATGTAGAGCCACAGGTTATTATAACTATTCATTGTGTCAACTCAACTCAACTAAGATTTATTGGACTTACAGCTTTACAGGTGGCTGTTTATGCCCAGCATACATTATAAGTACATAAGATACATTTTTAATATAAATTTTTCACACAAAGTTCATAAACGCTCTTAAATACAATTTTATATAACTACATTAACTCATTCAGTAACAAAAATATATTATAAATTTATATCAGCTTTTCTCAAAAAAGCAAGTATAACATATCCAATTCTAACATCTGGAGCATACAACATTGAAGTAATATTAAAGGGAAAAGGAACATTAATTTTTGACAAAGTTTTATATAAGGTCTTTCTTTTCTCTGAGTGAATTGGACATTCCAAAATAATATGATGAGCATATTCATTGTGTAATGCAGATCTATCGAACATTGAAAATATGAGTTTTCTGAAAATACGGTAATTTTTATTCGATATTTGATTCGAACCCTTGCTTGCACTTTGTTTCAAGTCAAGAAAAAGTTACACAGCAGAAACAAAGATTCCGCGCTTTTTTCTTCTTCCTATGCCATATTTCTCAAACAACCTCTGCTCATTCTGGGAATTGTAACTGCAGGTCACTAGTTCAGGGAATGTTTCTGATGGATTTACCATTCGAACAGAAATAATAGCACAGGAATGAATGAGATAATCCTACTTATTTTAATATACTTACATATTTTAGTTATTTTATATACATATTTATGAACATATTTTGCATGTTTTGGCTACATAAATAACCTTACAATTGAAAAAACAGGATGGCTTTACAACACTGACATCGTGATGAAAGCATCATGAGTAGAGCCGAAATGTCACACTTTTCGTTTGTAATTAGATCTTAGAAAGATAACAAATCAAGCGATTAAAAAATATTGCGCAGTACTGAATTCTATTTTCATCTTTTGATATTATCAGGACAATTAGACGTAGGCGGGCAGGTCGTGTAGCACGTGAGCGAGAGAAATAAGCAATCAGGCTCTCGATTTGATTTGATTTTTTGTTGTATTAAGTCCACTTTATGCACAGTAAGGCTAATATGGTCTGTACCTACAATTTAAAGTGGGATCCGTACCACCGGGTATCAAACCCGGGACACCTTGATTACAAGGCGACGACGCTACCACTACGCCATCGGGAAGGCCACAATGAGGCTCTCGCAACTGATAATAGGCGAAGTATTTGTATGACCAAGATTTTGTAAGTAAAATACGATTTTTAAAACAAGACTGGTACACCAGAATTGTGCATAGTTTATTTTTGAAAATGTATTTTTGATGAAGCACGTTTGGAAATAACACGTATTATTCTCTTCTGTTCTTTTACCCTGTTGTGGTCAGAAAAGCTATGCTAAATAACAAAAATATTTTAAAAAGCGAAATCTGTCCTGTTGCGGTGAGCCCGCTGGTGAGGAGTGTCGACTGGAACTATTTCCTCCTAAGGTTAACCGTTATATTATTTTTATATATAAATATATATTTGGTTTTAGATATGCACCAGTTATATTTGTTTTACATTTCATAATTTTATAATACAATATTTTCTCTTACAATATAATTGATAAGTATTTGACCGTTATCGTGCTGATGCGGAACCTGAGAAGTGGTGGCTTTTTCTTGCTCCTGTCTCAAGAAGGGTAAATAAAGGTGTGCAGTGGATTATGGAATTGACAGCTATTGGTGACATGTAGAACAGAAGAAGAGGGGGACCAATAGATATCAGTGTGATGAACAGAGTCATTGGGTAGTCGTGTGGAAGCAGACGAGAAGATCGGTTGATGTGAAGTCAAGCTGCTAGTCGAGGTAGGCGATGAATATCGTGACGTAAGTCCTGGCCGATGTTGCTGATAGCCAATCTTGTCCATGTCCTGGTCGTTAGTCCTCTATAAGTTCTTCCAGATACGGAAAGTCTAAAAATATCCTTCGAAAATATAGTGCATAACCTATTTAATAATTTAAGAGTACAATTATATGGATGCTGTTGTCGATTACATTAAATATCTCCATCAGTGTAGTTTTGTATAGTGTAACTATACAGACGAAAAAACCGGTAAATCCTGACAAATGCCGAAGTTTAAAAATGTGAGTAAAGTTTGTGTTTGTTCTCCTGTAAAAACCGTAAAATCTTTCATGCAGAAAAGCAGATTAAGGAGGGCAAGAACTCTACTCGGAGCCATATGAGTAATAAAGATTCTTACTCGCAAATTACACAAGAAATTACACCAGTAAACGTGTGTAGGAAGGCAACGCTTGGACATTTCACAAAGTATTTTCGTGTAATATCCTGAAGATACTTAATAGTTTAACTTTGTTCCCAGTTGAAACTTTAATAAAAATGAGTAATAGGAAGCAAGAAAAGGGGACTCGGGTTCGATTCCCGGGGTAGATGATTTCAGGTGTATTTTTTTTTCAGCAACATCCTTTCATGGAACGGCTCTATGTTTCACCTGGCCTCTGAAGAAGGGGCGCCTGGTAGTAATCCTGGAGGATACTAGGTCATTCAAATATGACTAGGACTGGTTACTCCCCTCCAGAGTCCATACATTTTTTCCAACGTTCTGGAAGCATCTTAATGCCCTTTTCAAAAAAGTTTTTCGGTTGACTACGTATCCATTCCCGAACACTGCCGATGACGGCGTCGTTATCCGCAAACCGCATGCCTTCCAAACAGGTAGACATCACTTGGGGCCAAATCGGGACTGTATGGCGGGTGAGGCAGAAGGTCCCATTTCAATTTGCTGAGGGTTGCCATAGTTGTTTTGGCTGTATGAGGCCGTGCATTGTCTTGAAGGAAGGCTATCCGCTTTCCATCTCTCTTCCGCTTGGATCGGATCTTTTCCTTCACTTCTGTTGTCAGCAGTTCTGAGTAATAAGCTGCAGTGACTGTTCTGGCATCTGTAAGAAAGTCTACATGGATAACCCCCTGCCAGTCCCCATCACTTTTCCTACCGAACGGGTCCTCCGCGCTTTCTTGTGTCCGGGAGACCGGCCGGTTCGCGGCCGACGATCATGCGGTTCATTCTCCGCGCGCTCTCTTCCCTCTCTGAAGTACTTACAACACTCGAACACACGGGTTCGTGAGAGACACTCTTCCCCATACTCCGGTGGAGGCACAAGTGGTTCGGATCCCACTTTAAACTGTAGGTCCAGTCCCAATTAGCCTTACTGTGCATAAAGTGGACTTAAAACACCAAATCAATCAATAAATCAACTCTTCCCCATACTGTTGTTTGAGTCTCTGCAAAATTGCAGATGGCTGGCCGGACGTTTTCTCCAACGAGAAATTTGATCACAATGCGTTGTTCCATGCTCCACGGCACCTTCTGTTCGCTCATCACTTTAGCACACTCAAGACACGACTGAGCAGGTTCTAACCTGAGCGGGAAGGAGGGTGGTGATTGTGGCCCTATTCTCCCAAGGACGCACAACTGCTGCGCATGACACGTTGTTTGAAAGAAAACAACAACAAAAAAACAGTCCCGGTCATATTTGAATGACCTAGTAAAATTCGGCCTCTCGATATGTAAATTAACAGGAGGTCTGCTAAATTTTAACAGTAGAATATCGTGACTTTTATGGCAATTTGTAACAGTGTAGCGCGGTTCACAAGCCTCTTCATTTTGGCGCTTCTTCCTAAAGAAAAGGGGGGGAGTGTTGATTGATTTTGTTTGTTTTACTTTGCTTTTCTGCCACTTTTGGCTAATCGCGAAGATGAGTAATGATATGGGTAATGGAATTTATGAAAGGACACTCACAAAGAATACCTATTCGCGGTCCGGGATTCGAACCCGGCTGTGCTAACCACTCCGCCACGGAGATTGGAAAGGGGGTTGTTGTTGGAGACAGACCACTGCTTTAGAACCTGAACATTTTCGTGAATCCATAACACCAGGGTGGATGTTCCAAATAGAGAACATTTTGGAAAAGTCTCTGGGCTCGAAATGGATCGGAGCGACGTTCCGGTTTCTGAATGTCTGTATCCTTCCCCTTCCTTCTCGTCAGAAATGGCAACGGACCGTTCTGGTTAGATGATTTTTTTTTTTTTTTTTTTTTTTTACATATTTCACTGCATTTTCTTTACAGTATGTACTTTTTAATAGTATATATTATAGCTAGGGCTAGGATTTTTATGACCTAAAAATCACCAAAATATGCAAAATAAAATATGCTCTTATGACCTAAAATCTTAAAAAATATGCACGATAATTTGAAAAATATGCCCTCATAACTGTACTGTTTCAAACATCAGTATCTAAATGCTGAGCTATTTTCACCTACGTACTATTTTTAGTTCACTTTATGGGCCCTGAGTTGCAAGGCACAATGAATACTTTCTGTAAATATTCAAATGAAAATGAAAAATAAATTGCTACAGTCCAAAGAAAAAAACCCTCGAGTAAACATGGGAATAAGAACGAATCCACTTCGAAAATGACTGTATATTTCTTGAAAATGCAAAAACATGCTGAATATGACCGAAAATCCATCACAATATGCTATATCACGCAAGAATGGCCGAATATGCCAAAATATGCCCTTAAAAGGCGCCTTCACTTGATTAGTTTCTTCATAAAATGAATTTCTCTTTGTTTGGTGAATACATCATTCTTACCAAAAAAGGATGCTGTCATGAAAATCCTATCCCTAATTATAGCATTCTACATAGAGATCCGATGTTGCTGCGAGGAGGCTTAGCAGAGCATGTTGCCTTCATCTTTTTGAAGCTTCTGGTTCTCGCTTTCGCCTTTTTTATTTATTAATTATATTATTATTTGTAGTGTCTGTTGAATTCGATTGTTCTGACAGATTAACCCAACAGTCAAATTTCAAATCTGTCAAATACAGTAAAATCTCGTTTTTCCGGACCCCGATAAGCAAGACTTAGCAGACAGTCAACCACTGATGAAATTCTGTTTCCCGCAGTCTTTGTACTGTACTGTATAGTGTATTTAGGCCTATGCCTTTTAAATGCACCATAATAAACGTGTTTTGTTGCTATAAACGGAGTTTTAATGCACTTTCTACTGTTCTTCTAGGTTATTTCAGTTAATCCGGACTTTCGTTAAACCGGTCAACTTATACCCCCCCCCCAATAGTCCGGATTAACGAGGTTTTACTGTAAACCCAAGCTCTGATCATACACAAGATAACAATATGGAAATGTCTCTCTTGCAGAAATTGATGTTTTGATAAATACGTAATATCAAGACAGTGTGTTTACCACAGGTACACTTAATTCATTTTTCCCCAGTTGAGCGAGGTTATTGCCATCCACGAATTCCATCTGTTTAACTTTCAAAAAGGGAATAAAATTCCAGAAGATTCGTTTCAAATGCATTTGATACTATTTGATGTTTATGATTTTATATTAACTAAAGAGCGCATCATTTCATCGTCATTGTTGACAATGTTAACGAAAATAAAGCGTTCCGTTTCGTGACAATTTTAATTTTCCACCCTAAAAAGTCTAGACCGTGTGCGTACGTGACTTGCCCTTGAGAATCGGAGTAGATGGGAGTATGAAGAATCACGAGTCACTTAGTGACAAATCTGACACTTCTAGAATCTAATTGGAACTAATACGCACCGGCTGAAATTGTTAGCGTCGGTTACCCAACGGCCGTGCGATACACAGATGGCCTGCATTTCCGTTATTGATCTGGCAAAGATGTATTTCTCCCTGTCCTTCACGCGTTCCCCTACGTCATCCATCATCCCGTGCCAATAACAGGAAACCTCGTTTGCATGGCTTCGCTGCCGAGTCAGCAGATTTTGTCGAAGGAGCAGTCAGGGTTGCCAGGGACCTTCTTTGAGGTCTCTTCTGTAGACACATAAGCAACAAAAGCTAAGGGTATCTATATTATATTTTTTCATTATATTTTACAGTTTAAAAAAATTGAACATGACAACAACTCTCTCCCTTACCCCTCTGATATTTGTACGGAGTCACTATACGCAAATACTGGAGTGGTACTTTTAGCAGAGGCCATGAACGCGTCTTCTTTTTTTTTCATTGTGATCTGGAACATTTCTAGTCGTGGTTAATCTACGTACATAACGGCATGGCATGTTTCAGATACAAAAGAAAAATATTTCAGCATTGTTTGATAATTTATTCATAAATACATTTATTATTAAATTAGAATTGATTATTAATTATTAATATAATTAAATATATATAATATATTACTATTTAAATAAATGTTTATACATATATATCCTTACAATGATTATATCATAACTGGTTGACAGTTGCTCATAAGTGTGCATGTGTTTGTGACAATTACGACCTTGTCAAGACCTCCCAAAGTTTTTCTTAAAGACGTTCCAAATGAAAAGGATATATTATTTTTTTTATTATTATTATTTTACCTAAAGTTTCAGATACAGTACTGAATGACCATTTTACACTGAAACAGTAACAGCAGGAAAATAACAACAAAATAGAGTACAAGATGGCACTGAAAACAAATCAAAATTATACATACATCGTTAACAACATTTGGAGGCAGGTTATTATCCGTGCGAGGAAGCCTGTAGCAAAGAGACCGCTGTAGAAGGGAGAGCCTTGTGGTGGGATTGTGAAAGACGCCTAGATGAAATTTGTTGAGCAGAAATTATCATTTAATTTTACCATTCATGATTTTGTGCAAAAATTTCATGTCTGCTAATTCGCGACGAGTGTGTGGTGGTTGGATATTGAAGACAGACATAATATCTGTTTTGTGAAGGGGCCTGAGAGAAGATATTCTGTGGCGAGCAATGGCGAGGAAAAAGTTGGACAGAATCGATCCTGGATAGATTTGTTTTTGAAGCCATGGTCCAGATAGGAGAGCAGTACTCAAGAAAGGGGGAGATAAGGGATTTGTAAAATATGCTGATGGATGATTGGTTTTGGATTTCAGTGAACCTGGACAGAAGACCGAGAAGACGCATTGCTCTTTTAGCGGTGTTCGTAATGTGCTCATTAAAGTTTAGTTTTTTGTCGATGATAACTCCGAGATCTTTTTGAGAGGAAACTTTTTTGATGGGATTGTTTTCAAGATAGTAAGCAGAATCGAGTTTTTTTTTCCTTTTTAGGGAAATGGCGAGGCAGGAGCATTTCTTAGGATTCAATTGAAGTTTCCACTGGCGACACCACACAAGTAGTTCTGTAAGAGCTTGCTGTAAGATTAAAGCATCGTGTTCTGATGAGATTTCTGTGAAGAGTTTACAGTCATCGGCAAACAGAAGTATATTTGTAGGGAGAGAGGACAGTCTGTCGGGGAGATCATCCATGTAAAGAAGAAACAAAAGTGGGCCCAAGACGCTCCCTTGGGGAACTCCAGACAAAACAGGAAGAAAGCTGGAAGAGGTGCCATTCTAAAATCGAGTAAACCTGTATTGATAATGAGACCAGATCCGTCGAAACTTGTCAAGAGGAGACCTAGAATGAGAGAGAGAGAGAGAGCTCTGCATAATTGAGACGAGATAGACTCTCGTTCTCGTTCTAGACTTTTGTATGATACTTCAGAAAGTTGCCTAAAACAAATGCAATTTACCATACGACTTCTTCCGACATACAAACTGGATACTCACCTAATTATTTACAGAAATAAGTAACGTATTTTTTTCATAGTATAATTGCAAAATTAATGCACTAGTTGCAATTTTAAACATATCTTTTAATTACATGTATATCCAGGATAAAATTCAGGTTTTTTAGGGTTCTTTAGCGTCGAAACAAGACATCCCTCCAGAAAATTTCAGGAACGTGGCAGAGCATTAATACAATACCTAATAGCCACGTTCACTTTGGTTTTCATACATTTTAATTTAACGTAGAACGTACTTTTAATGTTTCTTTTTCGTTGTAATATGCACTGATTCAGTCCTCTTTATAATTAAAAGTCAAAATAATGAACGAATTTAAATTATCGTCCGTTGCTTTAACTGCTAAATTAAGAAATATGATGGATAAGGATACGTTTCAAGCTTGTGTGTTGTTTCATTGATGACGTCATCCAAACATATGTTGTATGAAGCCGAGACGCCTTAGTTTGCTGTAAATGTAAATTATTGCATACTATATTATTATTTTATTGATTCTCATAATCTTATTCTTAAAATGATTGTGTGAATGCAATCTAATTACAATTTAATTACATATCAGGTACAAGGGGCAATTTTGAAATTTTTGTATTGTTTCATTGATATTATAATTCGATGCCTTGACATCCCCCTGTAAAGTTTGATACCCCCAGGAGGAAAATGACTGGATTTAGCACTGCCTGCAACAATGCTGTTTGTTTTGAACAGAAGTTGACACGTGTGCCCTTGCAACTCTATGCCTAACCTCATCATTTAGCACGTAACTCTATGTGTGCATGTACGTATATGACAAACAGACTGCAATGCTTAGAGAGAAGTATGATACGGAAAAAAGGTTGCGAGCTATAACATAGGACTGCGTAGCATGTTCAGTCTAAGAACAATGTGCATTTAATGGATGCTACTTGATGGATGCGCGGAAAGATTTGTTGGGTCTTTGTGCTGGAACTAGCTCAATATGCAACGAGGTAGGAGGACAGAACAGCGCCTGTTCGTCATCTGCAATCACACCTGTGCAGGTGCTCTATGAACGGGGGTGGGGGGAGTAATCTCTTGTTTACTTTGGCCTGGAACAGCAGGTAGTACTCGTAATATTCGATGCTTGGTGACGGTTGATTTCTCACCATTTAACCACATTTTGGGTTAGTATTATTGGGTTTAATAGCCAATAAAGTGCAAGCAGATATGCAAATAGTCTCTATACGATTCGAACCTTCTAAACACAAATGCCCTGGCAACAATGGTAAATTTTATACCTCGCCTTATAACATGCAATAGTTACCTATTTTTAACATGAATACAGGGTGATCCGTAAGTCCGTTAACACTAGCAGTTATTCAACTCTTCATTGGCTAGCGTAGTAGTCACTTGACTTGAGCAGTAGCTATTTGAGGTTATGTTGTTAGTAAGTGGTAGCTATTGAAGAAACACTTGTAGAGAGCATTTAGCATTATTTAAGTTGGGTTAGCGAACAAGTGAACAATGAATAGAACATTATCTACGGAATAGTGTGTTTTTGTAGTTTAAAATTGATGGAAACGTAAACACAATAACAGTGATGTTGTTCTAAACACCGTAACCCCATCTCGAGAACATACTTACTAGTCGAATAAAAGTTTGAAGAGAGTGGGACGGTAGCGGATCTTCCTTGCATTTTTGTCATCCGACTTATGGGTCACTCTGTTTATACATTAGTGTTTTAGATGCAAATTAAAACATCATGAGTTCAGTCTTTGATAACGCTTCTGACAAACATGAATTTGAGAAAATGTACACAGTTTATAGACAGGAAATAGTAATAGCATTTTAGGATTGTTCATTCTTGGCTAAAAACATGTATTGCCAACATTACATAGGAGAATATACATCCTTGCATGGTTCTTGTATTGCCATTCTCGCATTCAACCCTTTGAATCGTTTTTCATCTTGTAAGGATTCTAGGATAAAATACCTTGCTTGTCTACCTGTAAAATCCTCGCGGGCGTTCAAGTATGTATACTCGGATGTCCAAGTATTCCTCCTTCTTCTTGGAAGCCCCATCTTGAATTCAAGGGTACAATTTTAGATAGAAAGACTCCTAGAAGTTCCCATGGGCATCTTCGACGTGTTGAATGCTGGTCACACGAACTGGCCACCAATGGTCCCAGATTTGAGTCCTAGCGTGGAGACGGGTGTTGCTTTATGAGCGTCCCATCATCAATCGCTACGATCAGGCTGAAGAGGCAGAAAAACAGCATAAAATCTGAAAAATACAAGACAAGATTTTTTTTCCTACTCTCATGTACGATGAAAGGTGTCTATAAAGCGTGACGTTGCGATCAGCACCACGCTCCGGTCTCGAAGAGTTGCCAACAGAACTCGGAGACTAGTTGATTCGGGAATCGAAACCAGGTGTTCGCGTGGCAATCATGTGATTACCGCTGCCTCTCCCCTCCCCTCGTACACCATGGCCAGACCGGAACTCGACCTCGGAACCTTTGATGGCCAGAGCTTGAGTCAACCGAGATATTTACTGGACCACCAGGACTCTTTAAGAACACAGAACAATAATTAAATAATAAAAAGATGAGGGTTGGACAATAAAGGGGGAAAATAATTTACATGTATGAGAAAAACAATTACCATTTACCTGCATGAGAACAATGACATATTAGGTTTCAGGATTACGAAAGTGCCTTATGGCCAGTAATTGTAATAAAGGTACAAGGGTATTACGTCACTGCGAGGATGTTGTAGCAAAAGGAGTGGGCAAAAAATGAAAAATGCAAGCTTCCGTCCCCACGTTAGAGCCTTCCGCGAGGAATATAACTAAATCGATGTTGCGCAAGGTCAGGGAAGGACAACTCGACCTTGGGGAAAATGGGTAGCAGGTTTTTTTTTTTATCTTCAGGAGGACGAATCGATATGTGGCGGAAATGAACACTCCCCCGTGTTTGCCACATATGGTTTCAACGCACGCGGCCGTCGTTTGGATACCGCATTTTGGCTGGTTGGTTTTTTGTGGCCTGCACTCAGTATTTGTTTTTAGAAGAACGTTTGAGGTAAACATTTCCTCCCCCGTACCGCTGTTTTGAATACCGTATTCCCACTGCAACTTGTAGTCCTTATATTAAACATATCCAGAAGGCTCGATTGTCAACTGTCGAAATCTCATGGAATAGTATAATTGAAACTTAGAAGTGAAAAATAGTGGGCGGAATAATATGTTTTCAAAATCAGGAAGATCATATATGTGCTTAAAATGCCAAAATATGCTCTAAAATTTCCGAAATATGCAATGAAGTGGATACTATTACCACAGATAAACGTATTATAATAGACCGCGGAAAACGCATCTAGCTCGAGTGAATCAATCGAAAGGGGAAGTAGGCAAAAATATGGGCGAAAAATCGACTCCTGGTTTGAGATCTATATTTCGCTTGTATACGTTGGATCTCACTTAACGGACACCGTTTATTCTATTGTTAAACTTTAAGAGACCGCCTGCTAATTTACAAAAACGGGAACTTCGGTGTATTTTTGTTTGACGTGAGCTCACTCTCATTCATGACGTCACTTATCTGTGTTATGGCTAGAATGAGAAGTGAACATGGCCTCGGTAACCACTTGCAATACAATATTAAACATAGACCCACACTCATACATGTTACATGTATGTGCCTATAGTACATATGTGTGCCATATGACATATGAGAAAAACTTTCAAATTTAAGTTTGACGGTCATTTCTACACTCAGCATTTGATAGTGTAGTCGATTAAAGCTCTGAGGTATCCAGCTCTGGTAACATGATCAAGCAGTAATAAAAAAAAATTAAAAAACGTTGTGCCATTGAAAAAGCTGGCGAGCGTGGGCTACCAATGGACCTACTCTGATTAATTAAAAGTTAATGACTCGCCTTGATTGGAAAACTCCAGTCAAAATGAAGTCCTTTCAAAACAGGATGTGCTCATCGGATTACAAGTTCCATTTATTTCATCTGCTATCCTGTCAAATAAGCTCAACCTGGAATAAGGTAAGGAAAAGCTATTAGGACAGAATCATGCCTTTACACTTTTTCTGATTCTCCTAGCAATACTTTGAAATTAGATTATACTTATTCAGTGGCGGCGATTGGGTTCCAAAACTTGGGGGGAAGGACAGTCTACTGTCCTTGATAGATAAGGTTTAGCATGATGCAGGGGCAAAATTGGCAAATAGTGGGAGGGAAACTGCCCCCCTCGGCCCCCCATAATCGCCGCCATATTACAATGGATGTATGCAATATTTGTAATGCCATCTGCCGAGTGACTTATTTCTAGACGACTCAGAGTATCTACATGTTGTATGAAGTAAATACTAATTTCATGTTTGTTTGCTTGTCGGATTTTTATGAAGAAATTCAGTTCAGGTTTCCGATTTTACGATAGATTACAATCGAGTTGAAGTTGTAATTTTCTTGTGATCGTCATCTTGTTGATAATTCTCTATTTTAATATGTTTCCTGTAAAGAAAAAGTTTAATATAAATAACAGGCTAGTTCCTTGCTTGGGGAGTTATTGAGTTTTACTCTCAGGATTTTTCTCCGTTAAGGATCGGCCGGTCAACAGGATTTTCAAGCAGCCGAAGAAATATGAGTGGCTCTCGAGCGTTTGGCCTGAGTTCCCTATGCCTAAAATTCGACTTACCTTTAGATTTTTCTTTTACCCAGACACTTCGCACCGGTGTCGAGTATTACGATGCTATATAGAGAAGAAAATACTGAAAATAAACATTTTTTAGTTGGAATGAAAGTTGCCATTGAAAATTTCCTATTAAAATCCACTTATCGCCGTAAAGTTAGGCAACACGCATACCACCTTGCAGGGAGACGAGTATTTCAGGATCTTGGTGTCCAATTTTTATTGCGAGTGACCGTACATCGTACAGTGGGATCCATGAGTATTACCGTGTAAATTGTCCACCACCATGTTCGTGTACTTTATTTGTCCCAATAAGAGCTTCAAGAATTAAACGAAAACTCAAAACAAGATGTTGACAACTTCTGCACCAACATACATAAAAATCCATCGCTTAAAAACATATAAGATGTAAGAGAAAAATTAATGAATATAGCCATGGACAATTTGCACGGTAATTCTCATGGATCCCACTGTATAGTGTAGCTATAACGAAGCTTTGTATTTGTCTTGATGTGAATATTGCATACACGTACACACACAAATATGTATAACTGTCGCAATATTTTGTAAAAACATATGCTTGTAGCATACTACCTGATTACCCGGCATTGCCCGGGTATTTATTTATCCCAATCTTGTATTAGACAGGAAAATAATTAATTCTAACTATAGTGTAAAATGTAACTAATTTTATTTACAGGTATTTAAAAGTGTAAGTACAGTATACAAATTATAAAGTAAAATATTTTACAAATGGCATCGTGAATGTCACCAATTAGCTGAGCGACTTCGAAAACTATGGATTCGACACTAATGTAGGTCATTTTTGACATTATATTTTTCACTCCCTCTCACCCCCACTCATCCCCTATGCCGATAGGTGATGAACTTGGAGTTGAACGGCATTGAAAGTGTCACTATTCATCTTAGCGACCCCGAGAACTATGGATTCCACACTAATATCGGTCGTTTTCGATTATTTTTACATGTCACCTCCTCCTACCCCCACCCCTAAGGGTGCCAGGGGTGTCTTACCCCCACAGTATTTCTTTCCAGATTGTTAGTCATATGTGTACCGAGTTTCGTTGAAATTTCTCCAGGCGTTCAAGAATTATGCCGGAACAAACATACATACATATATACACACATATAACCATGTATATATATATATATAGAAGATAGAATTATGTGTATTTCCTAGAAGAAAATTCTGGAGTAAATAGCATGTGTATATATCAATTTAGTAACTTTGACTACGTCATCTTTAACAATGTACAAGGTCGTCTCAGTACCTTCCCTGGATGTAAAAATAAAATGGGGGAAATACCTTTAAGTATAAAAGTCAGCTGTTGAGGAAGAATAAGCGAGGGAATTCTGGGAGACATCAGCCTGAATGAGACGAGGCAGCCGACATTTCTCTTTGTCAGGGCCGGAAGAAAAACCTTTTCTAAATACGAGAAATTGCAGGGCTCCAAAAGGAAAATGAATGCGCAGCCTGGGAAGGAACTACACGTCATTTTTCTTCTCCTAACATGAGAAATGTGAGGATCCCAAGGAGAAAGGTTTTCTGGGGCTCCCTTGCTTTTTATTACGCGTCGCCTTTCGCAAATGTGCATGTCCGGTTTCATGTGCTTGGCTTTAGTTGTGGACGTGAGGCCTGCAGAGCGGGGCGGCCGTATAAATAACAAGCAAATCTCATTTCATATACATAGTCGCAGTGAACAGAATGCTGCATTAAGCATTCAGAATCAACGGAGACCTTGCCTAAAAGTTGAAATTCTGTCAAATATTTTAAGACATCTTGATACCTGCAGTTAAAGAAAGTTGAAGAAATGTGCTCTTCCAAGCATGGTGGTCAGAACGAACGGGCCCGTCGACCCCCGCCCTAGAAATTCGCATCGTTTATTTCACGTTACCAAAAATCAGAAAGTGCGTTATAATTAATGTTAGTAACAGAAATAAAGTTCATGTAGTTAGTATTCAAACACAATAACCAAAATACATAATGCATTAGATCGAAAAAATTTAATGAAAAATACAGGAAACAGGTTACATTCCCAATATTTCCAAAATTCCAAAAAAATGTGAGTAAAATTTCCTTCTAATTTTCAAAGCCTTTTCTTGAAACAGGCGTGTAAAAGTTATAATAAAATACAACAACTGAATTTAAGTACACTAACTGAATGAAATGTAGAAGAAATACGGAAAATAGTTTTGTTGGATATTCACTCATCTGGTAGATCGAGTAGCAAAGGAATGTAATAAAAAATAATAATAATTTTCGAATAGAATTTGTTCATTTTTTATTAGTTTGTAACTAACTAACTAACTCTCTAGCCTTCTTAAACCCGAAGGTTCATGGCTGCAGCAACACAGGCCTTCCATCCGTCCCTATCTTGAGCAAGATCTATTTACTCTTTTCCATCCCTACCGATTTCCTTTAGGTCCATCTCAACGTTGTCCCTCCATCTTCGTCTTGGCCTTCCTACAGGTTTCTTACCATCTGGTTTCCCAACAAGAATCCTGTAAACTCCTCTTTCCTCTCCCATTCGTGCCACATGGCCTGCCCACCTAAGTCTTCTTGATTTAATTATTCTAATAATATCTGGACATGAGTACAAATTATGTAGTTCTAAATTATGTAACCTTCTCCACTCACCTGTCTCCTCATCCCTTTTAGGTCCAAATATTTTCCTAAGGATCTTATTAGTTTGTAACATTTATTCTTTTATATAACATTTATAACCGTGGTAATAATAACTATTGTCGTTATTTTTTCTACTAATCAAATTAATCAATGGCATGACACCCTCTGCTAAAAGTTTTTACAACGTCCATGCTTCTAAGTTGTGACTGACTGTATTGTAAACTCACACAAGTATGAACTATTTCCTTTTTCATTGAACAGGCACGAGATACATTCTTGATTAATTAATTGTTTGGCCTTTTAACCTCTCTACTTAGTTTTTTATCTGATACAACTAACCTCTCAGAGACTCGATCTGTCACCGTCTTCAGGATAGTATGTTGTGTTGTGTGGTCGCACGTCTGAAACATTGGTGTATGTGGTTAAAACTCCAAACAGTTCATCATAATCAACCACCACTGATAGTTAGAGAAAAGGTGAATCACGCTCAGCAATAAAGCCAATTCAATCCACTTCATTGCAGTAAGATTTAACAAGCCAATGTTTCACGTATACTACTTGCAGTATTATTGATAGACGACACAAATAGCTCTAAAATCCAAAAAATCCAAAGTGTTGCAAACATCAGGAATGTAATGTTCCACGGAAATCAGTTTTTCCATACACGTTGCTTGTCACTTCGGTGTGAAATCTCCCTAACAGATCCGGATTTCTTTTTCTCTGAGAAAAAATCCTTGTTCATATCTTCCAATTGCAAGTGTAATTAAAATGAATGTGCGTACAGTGGCGTTGACTTTTAAAAAACATTTGGTTGAACTAAAAGTTTTTTCAAAAAATGTTATTCAAAATCTAGAACATAAATAATATAATATAATGTTTACTATCTTACCTACCTTACAAGGATATCATTAGTATAATTATAATTAATTAATAATAATAATTATTATTAATAATAATAATACATTTTGGAGCACCGCTGTACCCTCTTACCATCTGTCGTTGGCATGGATTTAGTTATGTAACCAAGTTCCGTAACTTAACGTACCTTTTTGGAGATTTAAGAGGACAAGCAAACGATTCTGAGTTTACCAAGAACAGATTCTACTGAAGAGAAGGGGGGAGGCCGACAAACATTTGATGGTGCACGAAGTATCTACGTAAATCCTCCCCTCCCCCCTTCATTTTACAACCCACCATTTACAACTATCTTCGGCGGGCAAACATGCATGCAAGTTACAAATCGTTTTAACCTTACGCAACCAAGTATGCAAATTTCCTCAGTTATCTCACCGGAAGTAGATGGCATCGCCTGTCAGCATCTGCGACGTAAGCGTTACTTCCCATATCGTGACAGATTATGATTATCTTGCTGGGAAAAAGAAACTTTTTCTTATTTAAAAAGGTGCACACTACCACGTGACCGCGTGATCACGTGACAGAGTGTATATCACGTGTATACCTGCCCTTGAACTTCAGAGGCTTTCAGTGCGCAGCGATAGATGGCGTGATCAGCGTTTGTGTTTAAAATAAGCCCTAGGCAGTGTTGCCAGCGTAAGAGAAAAATCACTACATATGGGTAGTGTGGTCCATATTTTGTAGAATGCATTTTTCTGTAAAATGCATTTATGTATCCCATATTTTCTGTCGCTTTTCCGCCACTTTGGAATGGTCGCGACGATGAGGGTGAATGATGATTGGATGATTAGATAAAATACCAGGCTGGTACTCGAGCATGGATCCTTTTGTGCCTATGGGTGCGTATGTGCACTCAGGGATTGCCAAGGCGACTGGAACACCATCTTCACTATAGCGAAGATTGACAAGGTATGACGCCTCATTGCCTTCAGAGCATCTTTTTTGTTGAACTTCTCCCAAAAGAAATTTTTGTTGAGCACGCAACGCTGGTTAAAATATGATTTGTATGTGTATTACTGTCAATTGATTGATTGATTTGCTTTATTTTACTTCGCTTTTTGTGCCACTTTCGGCTAATTTGCGAAGATGGGGATGAGTGATGACATGATGAAATTTATGAATGGACACTCACTAACACTCATGTTCAAGCCGGGATTGGAACCCGAGACCCCTGTTGTCGTAGCGCGATGTGCTAACCACTCCGCCACGGGGGCGGCTTTGTTATTGGAAATCGGAAGTGCAGATGTTTGGTTTATCTATCGGAAGTTTAGGGAGCAGTGGCTGCGATTAGGGGGGTCAGGGGTTACCCCCCAACTTCTCGCCACTTTTGCCCCCGCACTATGCTAAATCTTATCTACAAAGGGAAATATACTGTTTGCCCCCCTAGTTTTGCCACCTTGCCCCCCAGGTTTTGGGACCCAATCGTCGCCGCTGTTGGGGAGGAATATTATTATCCCATAATTGGCGATATCGATGGCGTAGTAGTAACGTTCCGGGTTCGATACCCATTGGAGGCACGCAATGTTACGGATCGCACTTTTAACTCCAACTCCAATCGCCATTAAGCTCTGTGCATAAAGTTGAATTAAAACGAAACTCAAAACTTCTCAAGTAGTTGGCAACTCTGTCTTCCGGTGTTTGGCAGGCAGTTTTCCACCTTTTCCGTGTTTTCCTCTCCTCGCGCGAAAGGGCCGTCGACAGGTAAAAATTGCAGAGTGCTTTGGTTTGTACTTACCTCCCCAGTGTTATGCAAACACCTCGGATGGCTGAGTTAGTGGCGCAGCATTTGTTAACATGTGTTAACGATGGCATAAGGAGATTTGCCTTTTGTAAACAGCTGCGAAGCGCTAACAGAGTGAAGAAACGACTGTCATGGCCACTCGTTAAAAATCCTGTCTGGCTCTGGCTACCGAGCGAGCGAGTTTATTCCGCAAAGACAAAAGACAGAGCGTTGCGTTCTTATCTCACTTGAGACACGTATCTGCAAGGTTGATTGTATATTTAAGAAAACATGCATTGTTAGTACAGAGCACTGCCTAATCCCTGGAGAATATAAGCAATCTCACACGCTGCTTTGTTAGCCAAAAGTGGCAGAAAAGCACAGTAAAATGAAGAAAATCAATGAAGAATCGTTTCTCGTAATCCTATCAAACCAGGGGCGCCGACTTGCCAAATTTATTGGGGGGGCCCTTTTTTAAGTTTTGGCCTCAGTGTTCGGAATCTCATAAAAGCCCATGAATTCCTAATAAATATCAAAATTTTTATTCACAGTTCGAATGCAGAATATTAATTGTCCACGGATGGATATGTCAAGTTTCGTCAACCATAATAGCAAAATATTCCCAACTTTTAATATCTGCTACCACGGAGCGCAAAACAGATCTCCCTAATATATGAATGACCTCGTTCTGAATGTCATGTGAGAGCCATTTGTAGCCCGAACGTCCCATCCACTACCCTGGTTCATGCACATCATCTTTTGAAACTCTTTTTAGTAAAAATTTTAACAATACTCATAATTACATACTCGGTATATAGTAATAAGTAGGGAAAGGAACTTTAGGTAATTAAATGTTTTTTCTGCGATAAGATACAGACCCTCATTTTTGCCAAAATTCTGATTATAGCCTTATATGTCAACACAGCAAATTTTATTTTACATAAAAACACATATTTTCCAGTTTTCCGTATGTAAATACATATTTTGCGAATTTTCATTTTAAATACATAAAATCGCTCATTGACTTCATCCACCTCGAAATCCTCGAAGGAAAAATGTTTATAGGCTACTCTGCACCTCTTTCATATCGAGAGTGCTAGGTTTGTTTTGTCTTTGAACACCCTCGCTGGCAGACTTCTGGCACCTCGCCTACGATCCTATTGGGAGAAAATAGCTGTAAGTAGTAGCTGGGGCTGGCTACAAGTAATGATAGCAAGGCTTTTTAATGAAGCAATGCAGCTATTGTGGCCGGAAGGCATAACATTTGACAATGTTCTTCTCCTCGTGACAGATGCTGCAGCTTACATGAAAATAGCTGCAGTAGGCCTTGCCGTTAGCTACCCCAAAATGGTGCACGTTAAATGTGTGGCCCATGCGTTGCATAGAATATGTGAAAAGATAAGAGCTCTTTATCCCAATGTCGATAAACTGGTTTCAAATGGCAAGAAAGTTTTTATCAAGTTGGCTAGAAGAATAGACAATTTTAAACAAAAATGTCCTGAGGTTCCCCTTCCCCCTACACCTGTAGTTACGCGATGGGGCACTTGGTTGGATGCAGATGTTATGCCCAGAAGTTTGAAAAAATTGTATCTGTTGTAAATGATCTCGACAAAGAAGAATTCTGCAAGAACTGTTGATGGAGCCCTCCGTAAAAGTCGAATTGGCATACATCTCAACAAACCTGTCCATTCTCTCTAATTCCATATGAAAGCTTGAATCGTCCGCGAACACTTTGGCAGCTTCCATTGTTAAAGTCCGTATAGTAGAATCGAAACTGCAAGAACTCACTGGATCTAAGTGTCTAAATGTACAGAATTTTTTGGGAAAAAACAAGGTTTTCAAACTTTGTGCCAAATTGCATGTGTTTTGGAAAGTGAAGTAGAGGAAGAGGAAGCTTTGGAAAACTTAAGCGTTAGTGACATTTCGTGATTCAAATATGCAAGAATTGTTTCTTGTGACGTGGAGCGATCTTTCTCACAATATAAGATGCTTTTTAGAGATAATCGTCACAGATTTACAATGGAGAATTTGGAAAAAACTATGGTGATCCACTGCAACTCTTGCAAAAAATTGCTCGCTAAGAGGTAATCATTTAGAAACTATAGATCGACCACAAGGAAAAAAACCTTGGGACGAGAAGTCCCCGCGCAACTTTCCCTTCTTCCCTCCACCTCGGGCCATAAGGAAGCATGGTCAACTCTCCCCCCCCCCCCCCACTCGCGGGGGTACGGTGCACATGACTCGCGGGTCTGCGCAGGTTGTTTTGCTCGTGGTTCCACTATAATTTCAGGTGTTTAAAATGCATGTTATAGTTTGTTTTTGTTACCAAATGTTTTTATTTTTGTCACATATTTTCCTGTTTTTATCACATATTTTCAACATTTATGACACATAAAAAATAAATATTTCTGTGTTTTTTAGCACATAAAGTTCCGTTCCCTAGTAATAAGTCATGTGGTTTGCTGTCTCTGGTCATAGCCTCCCCAAAGTTGATGGTTTAGCGGTCTCAGCCCCCCAAAGTTGATGGTCTAGAAAATTTTAAATGTGTATTTAAAGTTAAGTTCATGTGGCACAATTCAGAATAAACTTTACAAGAGAAGCAAAATAATACATTAGATCCTCTTAAGCAAAATTATTTCATAGGCTCTGCCCCCATATTGTTAACATTGGGGGGGGGGGGCTCGAGCCCCCCAAGCCCCATGGAGTCGGCGTCTATGTAATGAAACCTCCTTTTTCTTACAGTGTTAATCACTTTTCGTTCTTCTATTTCCTTTTCCTTACACACTTGTTTCTTTCTTTTCTCTAGTTTTGCTTTATTTGCCCAATTGCATTTCTCTTTCATTTGTCTCCTCCGTCTTTGAGTTACAGTATGTCTTTGGTTCAATTTTTAAACGACGTCCCTGTTCTATTTGTACAGCGTATGTCAATATTTTTGAACGACGTACTCTCCAGAAAATTGCTTGCACGTACACACAGTTAGAGTGGCGTGCTCATGAATTCTTCATGGGGTGGGGGTTATACCTTTTCCTTCTCACTCCTCTATTTTGCCATTTGGGATTATTATATGTTTACGAAAGCTGTGCCAGTTCGGGGTGACGATGGAGGGATGACCTAGTGTCGCCTGCAGGAGTTTCCCAATCATTGAATCATTTTCCCCCCGCACATCTCAAACCCTACTCGTTTCTGTGAGAGAGGGAGAGCCAGATACTCAAGACTTCTCGCAGAAACTGATTTGTTTTGTTGTGTATTGCTTGACTCCTTCGTAAGTTTATTATGTGATGTGTTGTTGATGGCAAACTGTAATCTTAGCATCTGGTAATTCGTAGGGTTCTTTTACGGTGTAGTGCTTAGGGCGTACTTAAGATTCCGTGTTGAGGGTTCTAAGTTGTTTTTCTCATGTGCATTTGTGTGTATCTCCTACCCGTAAACTACGCCTGCATTGCATATATACTTTAGGAAATTCGTCATACATGGCTAGTACTTCTAAGAGCATTGTTTAATAAGACTAAAATTCAATTGTGATCAAGTTCATAACTTACAAGGCAGTACGGACAATCTCTGCTGCGTTCAGGTGTATGTAATCGACATGGGCGGAGTTTGAGCTTTTGCTTTGGGGGGGCAGACTCTGGGAGAAGCATATGATGTACCTGAGGGTTGTTGAATATCCCCTAGCTTATAAGGGGTCTGGAGACCTTCCCCTGGAAATTAAAAAACAACAACTTAAAAACACTGAATTCTAGGCCTTTTAGATTTGAAAATGTTAAATTTCCCCGCTTAAGTAAACAAATATTAATTAGTATATTGTTTGTCAGTTTTAAAAGAAGCAAAACAATACAATTATTGCATTTTACATTTCATTAATTTTTATTGATACAATACTCGTATTACTTTAAAAGAGTTATGGTACAATAGTAAGCTTCAGAAATTTTAGAAAAATTAAATTGAAAAGTTCTTGTGATGCCTCATCAGTAACTGTTGACTCAACACAAAGTCAAGTTACGTTTTTCTTTCTTCAAGCTGTACACAGCAATCAAATTGTCTAAGACCCGGTAATGGGGCGCAATTACCGCACATGCCATCATGCCAAACGTCAAGATTTGCGGTATGGCTTCATAACAAAAATGTAGTAACTGAACTTCATCATCCGCCTATAGATCGAATCTACTCATACTTGAATCTACTACTCGTATCTAGCCCACCGTAACGAAGTATTTTTGCCCACCCTTTATTCTAGAGCTAGAACAATGAGAAACATAGGAAGGCGAAGGATTGTGACAGAATCACAGATAAGATGAAGATAGAAAGGTGTAGAGAAACAGTGGAAAGATTGAAGATAGAAATGAAGAGAGAGAGAAAAAGGAAGCAGCAATATAGATAGAGAGATATGTAGAGAAAGAAATGGATGATGAAGAAAGATATAAAGAAGGCGGAAGAAAGACAAATACAGGGAAAAGTAGGAGCCAGGGATAGAAAAGTAATAAGAAAGAGATACAGAAGCAGAGTGAGAGAGGGAAAGATATTAAGAGATATGAACAGAAAGAAAGAGAAAAAGATAAAGAAGCAAAGGCAAAACGGAATTATAGAAAAATAGAAGAGCAGAAGGAGAGGAGAAAGAGAAACAGAGGAAGAGAAGGAAAAATAAAAAATGACAGATACAGAAGTGGGGAGAAGACAGAAAAAATAGGAATAATAAAAGAGGAAGACGATGAGACAGAGCTGTAGATCGATGAAAGGAAAATGTATTTACGACCATGACCACCGAAGTCGATCCAGTGAAGGGTCAGAGGGGGCGGAAGCCCCTGGATCAGTCAGTCACTTCCCTCCCAAGAGCAAGCAATACAATTATGTAAATTAATTTTCTTTTAGCAGAAATATGCATTTTTTGTAGACCTGAAAATATTTCGTCCAACGTAACCTTTTTTGACCACGCCATTGTTGCACATCTGCCGGACTCGGTTAGCAATTTAACAGTGTGTAGCATAACAATACTCTCAAAACGGGCTGTTTAACAAGAAAACATAAATTCGATGAAGTTGTCGTCATGGGCGTCCGGAAGGGGAGCAAGGGGGGCCGTGGTTCCCCCTGGAAAATGAAAGTCAACCAAAAATTATTTATTTCGCACATATAATTTCATTTTAGCCACAATAATGTGTTAATTATTGCATGAACTCCATAAATTCAAATTTAAGCAATGTTCTTTTAGGGAACAACACTCTTTTTGTGGGAAATGTGCCTTATTTGCCCCCCTGAAAAAAATACTTTCCTTGGCCCTCCTTGGAAAAAATCCTGCTGACGTCCATGGTTGTTCTGTACTTGATATTATCGATTTTTTCTCCTCTCTCCCTCCCTCTCTCCCCCTCCCTCCATCCCCCCTCTCTCCTCCCTCCCTCTCTCTCTCCCCCTCTCCCTCTCCCCCCTCCCTATCTGTCCCCCCTCTCCCTCCCTCCCCCCTCTCCCTCCCTCCCCCCTCTCCCTCCCTCCCTCTCCCTCTCTCTCTCTCCCTCTCCCCCTCCCTCTCTCTCCCCCTCCCTCTCCCCCTCCCTCTCTCTCGCCCTCCCTCTCTCTGCCCTCCCTCTCTCTCTCCCTCTCTCTCTCTCTCTCTCTCTCTCTCTCTCTCTCTCTCTCTCTCTCTCTCTCTCTCTCTCCCTCCCTCCCTCCCTCCCTCCCTCCCTCCCTCCCTCCCTCCCCCTCTCTCCCTCCCCCCTCTCTCTCTCTCTCTCTTCTCCCCCCCTCCCTCCCTCCCTCCCAGAACGATTGGTTTGGCAACATTGCTGTTTATCAAAGCTGTGTAAAATCGAATGACCTTGAACGAGCTGCTTGCTGTTCCAATTCAGCTGAGCAGAGATGAGCAGACAAAACCATGACGTAGCTATTTAACCGACGTTTGTAATCCCCTGTAAAGGACGGGCTTATACGAATCTATCGAGGCTTATACACTGCGCACAACAATAACGCTCAATTCCGTTGCAATTGTTTGTCCAAGTGCTCGACCATAGATGTTCATTAATAGAGTGGCTTGTCTACTCGTTTCGTTTTGTGAGCTACAATGACTATCTTGTTTTGTATCTCTCCTTTTTAATCAGTTTATGATTGCCGAACGGAGATGATTCAATGCTGATAATTGCAATGTATCATCAAACAGTAATGACGTGCTTAGTAATTCTTCACGTTTAAGTATCGATCGAAACTTCAATCTAAAATTGATTGGATTTTTCTCGATAAACAAAAGAACCTTATCAGAGTATTTTGAGCACTTTTCCTTGTGAGTCAACGCGTAAAATCAAATGCTAAATAAACGTATTGCTTGTAGTAAGAGGAAAGCTGGCCATTAAGAGGAAAGGAAGTAGACATGAAATGCTTCCGTAGAATAGTTGGTAAAACAAGAAGAAATAGAGTACGAAATGAAAGAAACAGACAAGAATTAAATCAGAAGCCAATAGAAGAGAAACAGGCACAAAGACAATTAGAATGGTTCGGACATGTGGTAAGAATGGACGAAGATATAGAGAAGAAAAACAATTAATGGAAGCTAGAACTAGGGATGGCCAAACGGATCCGGATCCGAGAGTTTCGTATCTCAATCCCATTATAATATTATCACACCTTGAAAGGTATTATGATCTTCGATTACAAAGAAATTTTTCATTAATTAGTCCTACAAGATTTTTTTTTTTCAAGTGTTGTTCCTAAAATACTTTGCTACGCATCGGCTAACACACTCGTGCACAAAAATAATCTTACTTGTTTAACATAAAATGTCAGCGGTGATTTTGTAAATGCCATTGAAACGAATATGTATTCATTCGAATGTATTGGAAATGGAAACACATATAAATGTGAGACATTCCATTCCATTATGAAAGTTTTAACACATTTAACAAGATAGAATTGTTATACAAAAATTATACAATTGTTCTACAGTTACAGTTTTAAAAATTAAAATAAAACATTATAATATATGCAATGTTATATAATTACAAAGTGTAAGACTAACAAGGGAGGTTATCTAAGCGTCCCCCTCCGATTTCCATGAAACTTGGTAACATTCTTACTTTCCAAAGAAGCGCTCATGTGGGATGGCCAAACGGATCCGGATCTGGCCATCCCTAGCTAGAACAGAGGGAAGGAGAACAGGAGGTAGACCCCGGAGACATTCGAAAAAGGAATAGAAGAATTTGGACAAAAGAAAGGAAAGGGAATGAGAGAATTGAAGAGGATGGCAAAGAAAAGGGGGGGGTGGAAGGAGTGGATAGAGGCAACCCGACGCTATGAGGAAAAAGTGGAAAGAGGATGAAGATGAAGAAGGTTGCCATCTACGAAACTCTTTCAGATTTCATTTCGTTCCATTTTCACGTACATAATTGTACTCAAATTACATGCACTATCCATATAGAGCCGAGTGAACATCCAACTTGGTTATTTAAATAAGTTACGTAGTAGTTCTTATTATTGATTTCCCTTATTTTACTTCGCTTTCTGACACTTTTGGCTATTCGCGAAGATGAGGATGATATGATGAAATGGGGGAAGGGACAGTCACCACAAGCACACGTGGACGGAACACAAGTCTCACTGGCTAAAAGTCCAGACATCAGTGTCTCCTTATTCTGCACAATGCAGTCCAGTGAAGAGAGGTTGAAATTTTAATATCTTGAGAAAGAGTAACCTCATACATCCCTGAACTTTGCAAAATAGCATACAGTCATGGGCGTCGGGAGATGTGTCGAACGGTCGGTGAACCCCCTTCCCCCCGGAAATTGACATTGTTCATTTAAAGATACAAGAAAGCCGAAAGTTTGTTACTCTTATTGTTAAGATCAGAAATAAAGTTCATTTAGTTAGCATTCGAACAGAATAATCAAAATATAAATGCATTGGATCGAAAACATTGAGTGAAAAATACAGGAACAAGGTTATACGAGGGTCACTATTTATATTTTGAGCCTAACAATGAAAAAACAGGAATTTGGCATTGAAAACTGCTTTATTGTTTTTCGAAGTATTCTCCTTTATAGTCAATACACTTTTGCATTCGTTCGAACCATTTGTCAAAGCAGTTTTTCCAATCTTCTTGAGACACCTCCATAATATGGTTTTTGAACGCATCAACGGCGTCTTCCGCCGACGAAAATCGTTGACAACGCAATTTATTCTTGACATTCGGGAACAAGAAGAAGTCATTGGGTGCCAAATCAGGACTGTACGGTGGATGACCCATCAATTCGATTTTTTGACTGTTCATAAAGTCGGTTGTTAGACGAGATTTGTGACAGCTGGCATTGTCTTGATGAAGAATGATCCGACGGCGTTTGTTTGTTTTCCGTATTTGACCGAAGACCTCTGGCAAACAAATTGTTGTGTACCATTCAGAGTTGACCGTTCTACGTTCCTCTAAAGGTACAGTTGTCACATGACCAGTTTTCCCGAAAAAACAGGCGACCATTTGTTTCGATGTGCTTCGAGCGCGAACAACTTTTGTTGGATTGCGTTCATCTTGAAACACCCATACAGTCGACTGCTGTTTACGTTCCGGCTCATATGCATATATCCATGATTCGTCACCTGTTACAATCTTATATACGTGTTTTGAAGCACCACGATTGTATTTATTGAGCATTTGTTTGCACCAATTGACGCGAGCGTCTTTTTGAGTTTTTGTCAAATTGTGTGGGATCCAACGAGAACATACCTTTCTCACAGCTAAATGATCATGTAATATTTTATATATGCTGGTGGAACTAATGCCTATGGTTGCCTCAATCTCACAGTATGTCACATGACGATCTTGCAGTATTAGGTTTTGCACAGCATCAATGTTTTCTTGAACAACAACTGATTTTGGACGACCTTCGCGAATCTCGTCGGTGAGCGAATGGCGGCCACGATGAAGCTATTGACAAAACATTTGAAGTACGTTATGGTCAATAATGCCAGACGATTCCGTGCAAACGTCAAATCGCGCCTAACTTCAATCAGTGTTGCCAAGGCTCAAAATATAAATAGTGACCCTCGTATTCTACCATGTCATCCAAAGAACAAATGGTTCCACAGGTTTGAAAATTCTAATAATTACAGTTGTAGGTGAGAGGCCACACAACACACTTTATTTAAAAAAAATCCCTTAACATTTAAAGCCTTTTCTTGGACAAGACTTGCAAAGGTTAATATCGAAATGCATTCAGATACTAACTGCATAAAATGCAAATGAATGGAAAATTGTTGTGCTGGTATTCATTCGTTTGGTGGATCGAGTCTCCCCATTTACATAATAATAATAATAATAATTATTATTATTATTATTTCGAATAAAATTTGTTTTTGTTTGTAATATTTATTATTGTACACTATGTGGAAGAAAGTCATTGGACACCACATGTCAGCGGATACCATCAGTTTTCTTGCAATCAATAGGAGGTCGGTCCGCCTTTGGCAGCGATTACAGCAGCCACTCGTCGTGGTAAACTGGCCACAAGGTCTTGTAGTACACCGAGTGGGATATTCCGACATTCCTCCTGCAGTACAGTCACCAACCCTGGAACTGTAGAAGGACAAGGCGATCGCGACCTCAATTGGCGCTCCAGTTCGTCCCATAGATGTTCGATAGGGTTGATGTCAGAGCTCTGAGCAGGCCAATCCAGTCGGGTGACATTATTTTCTGCATACCACTCCATGGTAGCCCTGGAAACATGACAAGTCGCATTATCGTCCTGGAACACACATTCTTCATTTCCATAGAAACGCCACAACGTGGGGAGCATGGAGTTGTCGAGAATATCTTGGTAGGATGCAGACGTCATCTGGTCATACACCGGTACCAGTGGACCCACCCCTTGCCAGCTGAAACAACCCCAGAACATGATGCCACCACCACCATATTTCACTGTGGGCACTACACACTCGGGTAACAGACGTTCTTCCGGGTAATTGCCATACCCACACTCTCCCATCTGATCGAAACAGTGTAAAGCGTGATTCATCGCTCCATAGGACCTTCCGCCATTGCTCCACCGTCCAGTTTCTCCGCTCTTTACACCAGCATAGTCTCTGCCGCTTATTGTTTTTTGTTATCAGGGGTTTGTGAGCAGCGGCTCGACCATGATAACCGAGCGCATGGGCCTCCTTGCGAAGTGTCTTCGTCGAAACAGTCAAATTGGTCGCACTTCGAAACTCTTCTGCAATCGAATGCATCGGACGGCTCCTGTTTTTCCGAATCTCCCTCTTCAGCACTCTCCTGTCCCGGTCGTCCTATTTCGTGGGTCTTCCACTTCGTGGTGCATTGCTTCAGTGTCCCTTTTCCTTCCACTTCTTGATGACAAAGGCTACAGTTGATTTAGGGACCTGTCGGGCATCAGCTATGCTACGTATACTCATGCCTCCTATGGAGCAGCCTACTATGATCCCTCTTTCAAACATGCTGAGCTCTTTCCTGTCCGTCATTTTATCAGCGAATGATCTGAGAAGAATCCTGCTCCCGTCTGTACTCTCTTTTCCATGAGGAGCTCGTTTCAGAGTTGAAACCAGGGTGTCCAATGACTTTCTTCCACATAGTGTATAATAACATTTACAACCGTGGTAATAATACTTATTATTATCTAATATTCAACTTTTATCATTAGCTCGACCCCCCCTGCAAAAATTTCTGGCGACGCCCATGCATACATTGTCCTGATTTTGCACCAGGTCTGTCTCATTCTGAACTGATCAAATATATCCAGCATGCCATGATTCATAAGTGTCCATATGGCAGTGTCTGCAGTTTTACCGATGTTGTAGTGGAAACGTTGTCGCCTTACAATCAAAGGGTTTCGGGATCGGTGTATCACAGTGTTTCGGATCTCACTGTTAACTGTAGGTCCAGTCCCAATTAGTTCATCTGATATAATGTGAATTTGAAACAAACATTCTTTTCTCTTGTCAAATATAGTTGGCTTTAAGGACAACAATGTTTAGCTGAATGGTTAGTTAAATTTGTAACTAGGATGTTTCTAATTAACCCTTAACTTGTAGGGTGCGGTCTCACAGACCGTTTGAGGTTCTGGAAGTTTCAGATTACCGCCTTTCGTTCAACGACGTCACCGTTTGACGAGAAACTTTCCTTTTCTGAGCACATCTCTACAGTCACAAGGGGTTCAATGCGTATGCTGGGTCTTCTCTATCGTTTCACGGAAATAAACAACTTGACTGCCCTCAGCATCTGTTACAAATCTTTTGTGTCACCTAGAATTGAATACTGTTCTCCAATCTGGTCTATGGCATGCCCCTCAAATTCAGACAGACTAAATTCCGTCCTAAATTTCTTGAAGGCCATTGTTTGACACCGAATTCCGTCCACAAAACACTTGCAAAAGTCCATCCTCCTACAAATGTTAAATATCCAAACTCCTCAAGAGAGACATAGACTGGCTGACTATATATTTCTACATAAAATAGTGAATGGCAACATCAGAAGTGACCGCCTTCTTCAGGAAATTCACTTTCGTGTGCCTGCCCGCTCAACAAGAAGCACTCAACTTTTTGCTTCTCAGAAGCCGAGATTGTGCCTTATCCAGCGCTCTCTGTTCCATAAACTGCCCAGTGAATATAATAATCTAGGAAGCCAAATAGACATTTTTGAAAATCTGGACAGTTTTAGAAGAAAGTTAACTAAAAGTATGTAAGTCTCTTAACCACATGTAATTTTTCTATGTTATTATTTTTGTTGTATTATGTTATTATTTTTGGCCTTATGTTCTATAAAATCGTTCCAATGTAAAATGGCTAACGCTGTATTTGGAATCTTCAATTAAATAAATAAATAAATGAATCAATAAATAAGCTACTTTCGACATATTCCGTCTACCTTACGCAATAGTGTCCTTGGCCCTCTCCTGACAGCATTAGTTTCTCGCCAGCTTATCGCGTGTAAGGAGTGAAGCTTTTTTATTGCCAAGTGCGGTCTGCCTGACGTACCTCACAAGGGGCGTTATGGCGAGTGACGCCATAATGTCGTCTAATTATTCTACTAGAATTAGAAAAACTTTTTGCTTTCTGTAGTTAAATTGCACTTAGTAGTTGCCAGATATATCGTAAAACGTTATTTTTTGTGTATATTTTTGACAGTACAACAAGTGAAAAGAATATGTTCACATTTATAATATTTTTTGTAGATGAATAAACTAATGAATAGTAGTAGAATAGTAGCTATATAACTTACGTTCTGACATTAATTGCTGTCAATCAGTAACTAATACCCATGGGCCTTCCCGATGGCGCAGTGGTAGCGTCGTTGCCTTGTAATCAAGGGGTCCCGGGTTCGATACCCGGTGGAGGCACATAGTGGTTCGGCTCCCACTTTAAACTGTAGGTCCAGTCCCGATTAGCCTTACTGTGTACAAAGTGGACTTAGAACATCAAATTAAACCAAAACTAATACCCATACTGTATTATTTTTAAATATCAGAAAGTTAAATTGGTAATTTATGTTGAGGCAGGGGTGAAAAAATTCAGAGCGGTCTGACAGACGTACCTCGCAAAGTATGTCCCAGTATAAGCACCTCACAAGTGTTAAAATACATGTATGCATACCTACATGACTGATGATTCAAAAAATGGATTCTGCAGTGGTCGAGTGCAGGTTCCGAGTTCGAGTTCCGGTCCGGGCATGCGTGAGTGTCCTTTCATCAATTTCATCCAGAAAACCGGGTTAGAATCCCGACCAGGGCATGGGTGTTATTTTCGAGTGTTCATTTATCGATTTCATCATATCATGACTCATCCTCGTCGTCGCGATTAGTGGCAGAAAAGCGACGCTAAATAACAAAAATCAAGTCAAACCAAATTTCATCTTATTCTGATCGTCACGATAGCGAAATGTGGCAGAAAAGTGACGCAAAATAACAATAAAGATACATAGGGCAAAGTGAATTTAGTGCATTCCCCAGCGTCGAAGCAAATCTGGAGTTACACTCAGTTATTTTTAAAAAAGAGGATGTGGAAATCTCCCTCCGAAAGGACATCTGCATTACTCTGAACTTTTTATTCCTCCCCTTTGCTATTCCACGCTTGTCCCCGGTCATTTGAAAACCGCACGCATCTTTCGCCAGAATCACAGATTATAAAAGTATTCAGCCTTAGCGCGGTCTGGAAACTGTGTTTTTACTCTCACGAACGCCATAAACCCGATTAGAAAAGCTTCCGTATTAGAGAACCCCGATCTGGCAACCGTGTGGAAATATTGATGTCACGAACTCAAGGTCAAACGTAATGGATTTTCACGTAACGCGAACGTCAACACCATAAAGCAAAGGTGGCGGCACCAAGCGGCATGAGCGGAAAGTAGGTGAAGAAGCAATGAAAGAGTTCGTTCCGCTGACGTAATATTTCTTGGCTATTAATCAGCGGACGCCAATTCCCACGTCCTACGACGGCGGACGAGAGAACTAATTTTGCTCGGAAGTTTTCACTTGTTCAAAATCTCCCGTGATTTTGCCTCGTCTGTGTGTAAAAGGGCTTTGCTTGATTGAGTTGATGTTAAGTCCACTTTATGCACTGTAAGGCTAATCGGGACTGGACCTACGGTATAGATGGGATCCGAACTGCTATGTGCCTCCCCCTTGATTACAAGGCGACGACGCAACCACTGCGGAGGGGGAGGCCATCACTAACAAATCTAATAGTGCAATTCGTTAGTGCTTCCTTAGAACACTAGTAATTACATAAAAACCTTGGGGGCTAAGTTCACGTTGCCCCCACACCCCACAAAGAACACTAACGAATGTAATACAGTGGAACCTTGATAACTGGAACTTGAGGGGGGGGGGAATTAGAGATATCAAGGATTTCGACTTACGAAGGTTCAAGTTATGGAGGGACAAAATCGCCGACTTCGAGTTATAGAGGTCTACAGTTTACTACACTTCGACTTACTGAGGTCCGCGGGACTAAAACTTCGAGTTATAGAGGTGATTAGACTTTAACTTCGACACATAGAGGTTTTCCATAGTCTACCTTCGAGTTTTTGAGCTCGAACGGCATTCCATAAACTGTACAAAAATTCGTCTTATCAAGGTTCTATCCGAGTTGTTGAGGTTCGACTTATCAAAGTTCCACTGTATTGCAATTCGTTAATGCCCCCAGCTACTGTTAACCATTTCGTTATTGCTTCAATAGAACACAAATCATTACAAAACAACTGTTGGGGGAGAGGTAAGTTCACGTTGCCATCCCTCAAATGATATCAATTTTGTTTTTTAAACTATGTCTTCTGTTAAGTACACTTCTCCAAATGTTATCTGACCGCCCTGAAGTAATTTTAAATCCAGAAATCGTTAATTTGACAACATAGCTCTTGAGTACCAGCAGAGAGTAGCCAACTGTACTACAGGCCCCTCTACTATGCGGCAAACACTGGGCTGAAAGATTAACATTCTTGTTTATAACATGAAGTCAGAAACTACATTCACCCAACATATTAATAGAGAACAAAACAAAAAACTTAAGTGTGACGAATAATATTAGAGAATAGTTGGGATTCGAGTATTGGTAAAGTACTCGTGTCACAAATCTCCTTTTTTCCCAGGAATTAAGGATCGCGGGTTCAAATCCAAAGTTCTCCATATTTTTTTTTTTTTTTTGTAAGTATGACATTTAGATACATTGAGTATGGAGTGTAGTAATTAAGTTGAATTATTTTGTCTCAGAATGTTCGCAAAAAATAATTTGGTGTGGAATTCGACGAATGTTTCCAGCAGCTCGATGTATTTGTTTTTTTCTTTATGGCAATCAGGTATACAATTCAGAGGTGAGATTTATTTCAAAGCATTAACTTTCCACTCAATTTAGGCATGCTACATGTGGAAAGGCTGCAATTATTTTGAAACTAATTTACACAACATATCTTTCATTATTATTATGATTCACTCTAAGTAATTATTTTTATTATTCTTTGAAATGCATTAGGAACAGTCATAAATTTGTATCGAAAAATACCTTCATTGTTGTTGTATTCCAACAGACAGTATTTGGTCAAACAAGGAATGTGAACACTATGGCTCGGAAGTTGATGAGGAATCCACTTGTACTCAACATATAGTTTGATAGGTATTTTAGTTTAACAAAATATCACATTCGTATTCACTATTAGTTATGTGAAACGTGCAGGGAATTACTCAAGGGTGTGCAAGTAGTGCGTTCGTGTGGTCAGATGTTCGAAGTACTGAGAAATGTTGGAGAAGAAAGAGCGGCCAAGCACGAGCCTTTCCGTGGAATAGTGAAATTATGTGCATATATTGATTGAGAGAGGTGGAGGGAGAAAGAGACCTCACTATCCCAGCTGGGTACAATTTCATTTGCGCCATTTGAGAAATACGGATACGAGATGTTGTTAAACTGAAAATACCTAAATAGTGTACTGTCATTTTTCAAACTATACGTGGAATACGAGTTGTTTCTGTGATGTAGTGGTATCATGTCGACGTGTGTGATGGGTCGTAAGATCGATTTCCAGTCACAGCAGAAACTTTTTCAGAAGGCGAAAAGGGTATCACGAAATATTTCCGATTGATGGAAATGACGTTGATTTCTTCAGTGTTCGAAACCTTAAATTCCAGACAGCTATCTCAATTGCAGCAGACAATCATATACCACGTGACAGGTGCAGAAACCAGATTGGAAGCATAGCTAAGTCATTAGCTAGGGCTCGGAAGTTGATGACCTGTAGAATATCCTTAAATTATTTTTAATAATGGCCTCAAATACTTTTCGCACTATAAATGACGTTTGATTTTTTTTATTAAATCAAAATAGAGTCGTTGAATGATTCGATAAATCCCGCTGTTAGATGGTATAAACTACTAAAGTACAGCGCCTTGAATAACGTAGTGTGGAAAACGACCCAAGAAACTGGTTCCCCGAGACGATGACAAGTAGATGGCAGTGCGATCGACCCAGGTGCTAATTTTGTTATGAAAGTAATGCGGCTTTGTTAGTTTTGGAATATATTATGTAGATTTGTTTGTCTTGAAAGACGGTACGTGAATTGATGGAAACAGTTATATTTGTGGAGTGATTTGCAGTCACGAAATGGCATTAATTTGGAAAGAAAAGTAAAATAAAATTAATAAATAAATAGCATGCGTAACACAAGAAGAAACATCGCAATGTGATTCCGGACGTCAGGTCTTGGACTGTGTATTAGAGTTTATTTTTCTATGTTATTAGAATATAAGTAGTATCCTGAGAGATATTTCATACTGAGGCGACAAACCACAAATGTCGCTTGAAAGCGAGCAGTCGGAAATCAATGCAGCCTTTCGAACCGTAGGGACAAGAGCTCTGACTGCACCGTTTCCTCAATAAGATTTTACACCAAAGCGACACGCGACAAACGATACGAGGATTTCACACCAAAGCGACACGGGTCATTCGGTCCAAGGCAACTTTCATACCGAAGTGACACATGTTGCTTGGAAAGGAGCCAATCAAGAGCAGCATTTCACATTGTAGTGGCATGACGGAAAGCACAAGCCAGCGTTCGGTTGGTGAAATCCTCAAGCGATAAGTGTCGCGTGCCGCTTGTCGCTTTGGTGCGCAATCTCACTAAAGCAAGACACTCATTGCATCGCGTATGCGCGAACAACGGCAACATGTTGCAAGCTATTGAGGAAATGGCCCAGTTTGAGCGACGCAGAAGCGACAAAGCGACACGTGTGGCTTATCGTGTCGCCTAGATCTGTTGTTGTAATGTGCGGTTTGTCGTGTCGCCTATCTGTTGTTCGCAAGCAACGCTTGCTAATAGACTGAAGGCACCATGTCGCTTGTCACTTAGTTGGGAACTCCCCCTGTAGCGCTTCCCTTCGGTCTCAGCACCCTTCCTTTAAGGAGCTTTCCGACCGAAGTAACAAGTAGCACGCGAATACGCCATATGAACGTGTCGTTTGCTGTTTGGACCCTCATGTGCAATGAATGCTATTTTACAGTCTGGAAGTGTGTGTCACTAGTGTGACAGTGTGAACATCCCGTGTCGCTTGTCCCATTGGTTTGAAAATTTCCTTACACTCATGTCGATGGCACTAAGAAAGTTTTGTGGGGTTCCCCTTGTCGTTTCATGCAATCATCATTATCATCATCGCCGCGATTAGTTTAAAGCGGAAGAAAAGAGACAGTAAATATCAAAAATACAAATGCTTCAATGTGTATATCTTTAAAAGAAATGATGATGATGATAATAATAATGAACCTAATTCATACCCAAAAATTTAGTTGCCAAGAGCATTCCACGCGTATTTTTTCTCCCGTATTATTAACGAAAGTATGACGATAACAGGACGTGGTCGACTGTCTAGAATGTTCGTTAATATCTTCGCGACCACTGTACCAAATATCATAGCAATTATCACATTCATAGAAATGCTTCATGTAAAAGAATCAGACGTTGCAGCGAGAACTTCATTTACTTCCATTATAAGCAGTCGAACACCAAGTACCGGGGTCAACACCAGCGCCTCTAGCGGATCATTTTCGAGTGGAACCAGCCAGAGAGCGCAGAACCATGCCGTTTTCCACACTACGTTATTCTAGGCGCTGTAACTAAAGCAAAGGGATAAAAGTAGTTAAGTGCTAATTTAGTTTTCTCTATTTTAACTTCAAGGTTACATAACATGACTTAGCTATGCTTCCTATCTTGTTTCTGCACATGTCACGTGATCTTTGTATAAATCATTCACCTCTTTTGAGTATTGAGTTGGTGTTTTAAGTCCACTTTATGCACAGTAAGGCTAATCGGGACTGGACCTACAGTTTAAAGTCGGATCCGAACCACTTGTGCCTCCACCGGGTATCGAACCCGGAACCCCTTGATTACAAGGCAATGACGCTACCACTGCGCCATGGGGAGGCCCTCACCTCTTTTGAGAATCAATATTCCACGATACATTAGACGACCAGCAACTGAAAATACATTTGTGTTTGGCGAAAATATAATTATATGTTTTTTATATTGTTACTAATTTTTATTTTAAAAGCACATATTAAAGCAATAACAGAGGGTAGCAAGGGAATCTCAAAATATGCTTCACATAAACTATTTCAAGTTTGCTGTAGGAAGAATAAATTTACCACAATTAATTATTTAATGCATTGCCAAATATTTCAATTGAAAATAATATTGCGCTTTTCGATTGACCATATATTCGTTTAATGGAAACGTGCTAAAAGGCATGATGTCAGGAAATTTACATCTATAAGTTATGCTAGCAAATGCATTTAAAATTCACGAAACAACAAGGAAGGAGAAAAATAAGACTAAAAATCAAGAAAAATGTAACAAAAAGGCAAAAAATAATGAAAAATGACCTAATAGCCAAAAAGGAGACGACGAACGCAAAAGGAATATTAATAATGTTTTTATGGTTCTATCTGAATGGAAGCGGAGTAATATCAGGTTGAGCATTGTTTCGAAGGCTCAGAAAAGAAGAGGATTCTTCATCAACTTCCGAGACCTAGTCAGCACATTAATTGTTTGACCAAATACTTTCTGTTGGAGTACGACAACAGTTTAGGTAGTTTCGTTTTCGATCCAAATTTATGAATTTTCCTAATGCATTTCAAAGAATAATAAAAAAAAAGACTTGGAGTGAATGACAATAATAATGAAGGATATGCTATATATGTGTATATTAGTTTCAAAATAATTGCAGACTTCTCACATGTAGCATGCCTAAATTGAGTGGAAAGTTAATGCTTTGAAATAAATCTCACCTGCCCGACCCTGTGGCCGAGTGGTTAGCACATTGCGCTGCGACGCCAAGGGTCCCGGGTTCGAATCCCGGTCGGGCTTGCTTGTTTGTGAATGTCCATTCATCCATTTCATCACTCATCCCCATCTTCGCAAATTAGCCAAGAGGCACAAAACGCGAAGTAAAATAAACTAAATCAATCAATCTATCAATAAATCTCACCTCTGGATTGAAGACTAAAAGTGGTAAACGTTGTAAGTGCCAAAAGCGAAAGTGTTGGGAAATCGCATCGTTCAGCACATCAGTCCGTAAGCACGTTCACACTAGTGACCTCTTTACACGCCCCTTGAACTACTCAGAGAGCTACCAGCCACATTCTACGTTTACCACATTATAAAGCATGGCACATTTCACAGTTTAACGTGGAACACGGTGTTTGGATTATTGTGGCACTTACAGCGTTTACCAATTTTAGTCTTCAATTGTATACCTGACTGCCAGAAAGAAAAAAACAAATACATTGAGCTGCTGGAAACATTCGTCGAATTCCACACCGAATTTTTTTTTGCCAACATTCTGAAACAAAATTATTCAACTTGATTACTAAACTCCATATTCATTGTATCTCAAAGCAATACTTAAAAAAACATTGGAGCGCTTTGGATTTGAACCCGCGACCATTTATACCTAGGAAAAAAGAGAGCTCCGACACCAGTACTTTACCAAATGCTCTACAACATTGCTAGCAGCAAACGTCTTGAAACGCATGGATGTTTGGGCAAGTTGTCACTTTTCAATGAGACGAACACATTTTCGCTCCAAATTGTGAAGATTTTTTAAGTTTTCGCTCGTTTCACAGTACTTTCGCAAGGTGTTGTTATATTTACTTTTCGTAAACTATTTCTAATTATGTCTCTTTGTGTTTAAAGTTGACAGCGGTTTCCTCCAGGTGAACAAGTAGCGACTGCAGTGTTTCCAATCTCACAACAGTTTCTCTCATTCCAATTTTAACATGCCGAATCGCAAGTATTAACTAATATTATTCGTCACACTTAAGTTTTCCGTTTTGTTCTCTATTAATATGTTGCGTGAATGTAGTTTCTGACTTCATGTTATAAGCAAGAATGTTAATCTTTCAGCACAGAGTTTGCCGCATAGTAGAGGGGCCTGTAGTACAGTTGGCTACTCTCTGCTGGTACTCAAGAGCTATGTTGTCAAATTAACGATTTCTGGAGTTAGAAATCCTTCAGGGCGGTCAGATAACATTTGGAGAAGTGTACATCGCTAGTTTAGCACAGATTATTTCTGGCAGTTATCAGTATTCTTCTTCTTCCCAGTGAAAGCTGATTCTATTGGTGATATTCGCATGAGATTACGCAGCCTCAAATCAGGTGGAGGGTGGGTAAAGGCGACCGGAGCGTGGTACTGATCCCATCACCTCAAAAATGGCCAAGATCGAGAATATGTGTGTGTGTGTCTGTGTGCGGGGCGGGGGTGGGGGCTCCGATACATCCCCTAAATGTGACTTTTTGGCACTGTGTCAAATTGCACGGGGAACGTTGCCTTACCATGTGGCGTTGATTTCCTTTCAGTGTATAATCGTTGATTTATTTAACCAAATTTGGAGTTTATGATTCTTGTATATTCATGACACTACTCGAGATTGGTTCGTAGACATCTAACTTCTTCAATGAGTGTCCAATGTTTTATATTTGTAGCAAATTGTATCTAGATATTGCTGTTTGGAATATCAATGCTCTTTACTTTCACAACCGTTACATTTCTGATGAATCTTTGCTCTGAAAATGTTTTGACGAATCGAGGGAAATTTCATTTCCGTAAGGTAATTTTTCCTTAGATAAAGGGAAAATTTCACAACCTAAGAGGGAATTTGTTGAAAATGGAGTTGCCACCACTGAACAGCCAGTCAGCTATCGAGGGAAATTTATTTTCCATAAGGGAATTTTTCCTTAGATAAAGGGAAATTTTCTCTACCTAACAGGGAATTTGTTGGAAATTGAGTTGTCACCACTGAACAGCCAGTCAACTAACGGCTACGAACTCGAAGCAGCACACCTTACGATGTTCTGCAAGAAAAGTTTGTCAGTCACAGCCATGTGCTGTTACCTGCTACGGAGTAATGGGTAAAGTATGGTATATTTTTCATTTAGGTAGATCCAATATACTGTACATGTTTATTTGATAAAAATTTACTATCCTTCGGACACCTCTAATTTTTTCGTTTCTTCAATTTTTGACATTCGTACGTACGTATCTGCTTCGCGGAACATTCCTGAAGGCGTATCAACGTTGTTTTGATTAAATTAATTGCAATTTTTCACATTACCAGTACGTATTTCTGATAGGCCTTTTCACTTGCCTGAGACGAACTAACCTAACCACGCGCCAATGGTTCCCAATTATTTCCAATTTCTAGATCCTGAGACTAACACGACACCAAATTTTCACTATGTTTCCTAACCTAACAGAACTAACCTATCCACGCGCCAATGGTTCGTGGGGCTAGCTATTCTCCGTCGGAGAATTAATTTTCAACAAATAACATGAATTTCAGCTATGAAACATTCCCACATCACACAAAACACCTTCCCGATGTTCGACAATGCTACAGGAACTTATTACGGTAAGTAGTTTCTTCTGTAAAAATAAATAAATGTGACCGAAGGATAGTAAACAAGTACCGAAAATACACCATACTTTACCCATTACTGCTTAGCAGGAAACAGCACATGGCTGTGACTGGCAAACATTTCTTGCAGAACATCGTAAGGTGTGCTGCTTGAGTTCGTAGCCGTTAGTTGACTGGCTGTTCAGTGGTGACAACTCAATTTCCAAAAAATTCCCTCCTAGGTAGAGAAAATTTCCCTTTATCTAAGGGAAAATCCCTTCTGGAAATGAAATTTCCCTCGATAGCTGACTGGCTGTTCAGTGGTGGCAACTCCATTTACAACAAATTCTCTCTTAGGTTGTGAAAATTTCCCTTTATCTAATGAAAAAATCCCTTATGGAAATGAAATTTCCCTCGATTCGTCAAAACTTTTTCAGAGCAAAGATTCATCAGAAGTGTAACGGTTTGTGAAAGTAAAGAGCATTGATATTCCAAACAGCAGTATCCAGATACAATTTGCCACAAATATAAAACATTAGACACTCATTGAATAAGGTAAATGTCTACGAACCAATCTCGAGTAGTATCATGAATATACGAGAATCATAAACTCCCAAATTTGGTTAAATAAATCCAAGATTATACACTGAAAGGAAATCAACGGCACATGGTAAGGCAATTTAGTACAGTGCCATAAAGGCACATTTAAGGGATGTATCGGTGCCACCCCCCCCCCCCCACACACACACACACACATTCTCGATCTTGGCCATTTTGGAGGTGATGGGATCAGAACCACGCTCCGGTCGCTTTTACCTACCCTCCACCGGATTTGAGGCTGCGTAATCCTCATGCGAATATCACCAATAGAATCAGCTTTCACTGGGAAGAAGAAGAATACTGATAACTGACAGAAATAATCTGTGGTAAACTAGCGATGTACTCAACAGATGACATACTCTCAAGAAAACTGATATCAATGGAGGGGTGCCAAAGTGAACTTACCCGTCCCCCAACAGTTGGTTTGTAGTGACTTATGTTCTAATGAAGCACTAACGAAATGTGTAACAGTATTTGAAAGCACTAACGAAGCACTAACGAATGGCACTGTTAGATTCGTTAGTGCTCTACGTGGGGACCCAAGGTTCACGTGGCGGAGTGGTTAGCTCATCACACTACGACGCCAGGGGTCCAGGGTTCGAATCCTGGCCTGGGCATGGATGTTTGTGAGTGTCAGTTCATCAATTTTATCATATCATTACTCATCCCCATCTTCGCAAATTAGCCAAAACTGGCACAATAAGCGAAGTAAAATAAAGCAAATCAATCAATCAATGTTGTGCATAGATGCAACAGAGAACTCCTAAACTCCTTGAACTCAATTCACGGAATACAGTCACATTATGTCATACTTTATTTATTTAATTTCAAGGGTGCATATTAATTAATGCATAAGTATAAAAAATTGGCGTTTACTAGTAAATTTGTTGGTATGGGGGCATCGACTTTTAAAAAATTAATTTAACAGGCCGACACTGCTCTAGAACATATTATGAATTGTGTAATATTTCAGGTGTAGTATATCTTTATGGCACTGCAAAAATGTATGTCTTTGACGTTTATATTCATTATATTCTATGATTTGTTTGTATATAATCAATGCTCGAATTGAGGCAACGTCATCCTCGCCTAACAGATATTGTACGGATTGGCTGAGACACTACTACAGCGCATGCGGAACTAATCTACGTTAAAATTTAATGCTTCGAAATGCACTCGTGGTTGCTTGTATTGCATCCAATCTTTCCGCTGGGTGCAACGTGATTGGTCTCTCTAGATGGAACTGACAACTGACAATCGTACCACTTAATACTGTTACTAGTTGCTGCACCGACCATATTTTTATAAAGTTAATGGTATTTCCTCGTACTGCCGAATCCTGTATGTACACTATTCTCGACAACATTGCCGTGCCAATAACATGTACGAGCTAATGGGTCGGTCACGTCATTTACAAAGATCTGATGGTGAGGCCAGTAGATGATGCGAATACTTGAATTGCTTGCCGGGAACGAATACATGACATGTATTTTAACGTTTGACGTGCCGAAGTTGACTTGTTGCGTTGTTCTCACCGTGCGCTGACACTTGAGGCAATTGGCTGTTGCAGGGACCGAGGCAAGCGCAGTATAGTTCGTACTTCCGTCACATCAGCGCTGCTGTAGCACAAACTTCGCTGATATTAACCCCGTCTAGTTGGCTGCACCTTTTGACTCTCTTTGTACTGAAGCGTCTAGTTAGTTGGTGCAACACTGACTCGTCTACTTCGTCGATTTGGTGTCAAGTAGTGTATTTGGTGTTTGCACTAGTTTCTGGAGCGGGTTAGCTGTGGAGTATGGTCACGTAGTGCGTGCTTACTAATCAAATGAACGTGTAGAGCAGCAGCCAGGCACTTGAACACCACTATTCGTCTACTTGGTTGGACGTCATTTCCTTGCATTAGCCTGACACCGGCGTACACCTGCACTACACCGAGTGTCAAAAAGTGCAGCGAACTAGATGGGGCTGCTGTATCATGCAACTAATAATCAGTTATAGGCAGAGTCGGAAATGTGGTAAAATATTAGCCTTCTGGCAAAATTTTCATCGCGGTGAAGTCCCTCGTGGCAACAGATTCAGCTTTTCTAAAATCGACCAAAATGAAAAACGAAGGGGGTGGGTGTTTTCTTTTCACAATTTCCAAAGTAGTATAATTTTCCAAATTGACATTTCGCATTGTTTGATTATAATAACAAGGGTTGAAGGGGTAATCTTTGCAGAACACAATATTTTATGCGTTATTTTCCTGCCACTCTTGGCTAAACGCGACGAATGATGTTTAGATGAATGATGAAGTGACACTATGAAAGGAACACTCAAGCCTTGATTCAAAAATGTTTATTTTCTCGAAAATTCAGGACGGGCTGTAGCACCAATAGCTCCCCCCTGCGTACGCCAGTGCTTCCACCCCTTTTTTTCGGGAAAAGATCAAAAACTGGAAACTCGAAATGCATGAAATCAAGGTTGGTGAAATTTTGGTGCATCAATTTACACACATAGAAGTATTTTGATCTGATTGATAATAAACGTGTTCCATTATCTCAATTAGTTCATTTTTAGTATCGAACCCGGGACACCTTTATTACAAGGCGACGACTATACTACTACGCCATTGGGGGAGGCCTAGAATTGTTCTTTGATTGAATGTATCTTATAGTTCCAAATTGTTAATAAACAAATGCACTTGTCATAAACTAGGAATTAACAATGAAAGCTGTTTATCTGATTGAATTTAGAACCGGTATTAATAATTTACATTTCTCACTACCAACGTAGTACAGGAGCAGCATTATACTGTGATAATTCTGCAGAATTCAAAAATTTTCCTTTGTCATCGTATCTGTCCATTTACACTGCAGAAGCTTTCGCAATACGACAGGCATTGCTTTATGTACAAGAGAAGAAGTTTAATTCAGTTACAATTGCATTGCAACCGATTCAGCCTCTGTGCTAAATTCTTTACAGTTTGCATCAGGATCATGTCATACGGAATGGTACATTATTAACATTAGAATACTCACACTGAAATTAACGAGATTGGGATATGATATCAACTTTATTTGGACACCTGGACATTCTTTAACAGAAGGGAACAATATAGCAGATACTTTGACAAAATATGCAGCGAATCAAACAATCCAACGGCCGCTTTCAATAAAGTTTCCATCCGTCATTTTGGAATCACACAATAAAAAAAAATACTATTTACTGACTGGCAAAGCTTGTGGAATAGCACTCAATGCGGTAAGGCCTACTATACAAGAAAGAATTCCGAAGGAATGCTGGTTTAAACAGATTCAACTCTCCTGAAGTTCCCTCACAACTATAATGCGCTGCAGGTTAAATCACACTATCGCCGCAGCTCACCTTTACGAGAAGAATTTAGTGACTTCACCAGTTTGTTTGTGCAATGAATATACTGCAACTCCGAACCACATTATATGTCAATGCAAACTTTATGAAACTTACAGAGAACCATTTTTACAGGAGTGGACATCAAGCGCCACTGACACTCCCTTGTTCTCTGATTTCACCTTCATCCTCGGTAATCTATATTCTTACAAAATGTCTTAATTAATCGAATATAATTCTGTAAAAGTGTAATGAAATTTGATAACTATTTATTATGAAAGGAATAATTGTGAGTAAATATTATGTGCATACATGTATATAATACCAATTAATAAATTGTTAACTGGTGCATGGATTTTGTCCACAACCAATAAATATTTTATATAGGTATATACCAACGTAGTAACATAGCTGTAGGATTTAGTGGGGTCCTAGTTTTGTTATCCAGTTGCTCGGCAAATTGTCCATGACTATTTTCATTATTTTTTCTCTTGCATCCTATGTGTTTTTAAGCGATGGATTTTTTGTATGCTGATGCAGAAGTTGTTAACAGCTTGTTTTGAGTTTTCTTTTAATTCTCGAAGCTCTTATTGGGTCAAATACAATGCACGAACACGGTGATGGAAAACTTGCATGTTAATACTCATGGATCCCACTGTACCTTACCTCCCCCATTGAGGTAACATAAAGGGAGAAAAGTACGTATTCTTACCACAGCACTGCACAACAAATTTAAAGACATTTTCTGTCCTTTAAATGAAATCATGTGATTTGGACTAAACAAAGGATACAGAATTGAAGTGTGAAAACCGTATGCTTCTATCACGCATCATTTTCATTGGACAGCCACCTGATGCATTGCTACAAGTGATAGGCATTACAATGTACTGTACCGTAAGAAAACACAGTAACAATACCTACGAACTTGACGTTGTGGAGCATGTACATACCTGTAGGGGTTTCCCTGATGATAGACCAAGAATAGTCAGCAAGCATACTGCCACTCTAACCACTTTTCAAACACAGCAATGTCCTGGTGGAACCTTTTCCCATGTTCATCACTGACTGCTCCCAGGTTTTTCGGGAAAAAGCTCACACGTGAGTCCAGAAAGTGTAATTTGAGGTACATGTGGCATCCCATGATATGGAATCAGTGCACCATGTCACGAACAGTGATTCATATTTGTGTGCTTTGACATTACCCAGGAAACTAGAATACACCAACTTGAATGCCTGCCATGCTGCATTTGCTGGGTCAGAAAGTGTAGAATCAAACGGCTCTAATCTGTGTGCCAACAAACACACCTTCCTTAACCTTTGCCTCACTTAAATGTGGGAATTTCGTCCAGAGGTACCTGAAAGCTTGGCCTTCTCGGCCTAGTGCTTTGACGAAGATTCTCATCAAACCAATCTTGATGTGTAATGGGGCAGAAATACATTTTGATTGATTGATTATATTAAAATAGCTTCTTCCTCGTTGCCGCATCCCACATTTTGGGGCTTGTCAATTGGATCCCGTGATAAGTTCTTCGCGTCTGTCGTGGCGGCCAGTGTTTACGAACATAATGATTATATATGTCCCGACTGTCCCAATCACAGAGGAAGCAACAGTATTTCGTGTAACCTTGTTGCATACGTCTTATCCTGTCATACCAATGTATAATTTCAAGCATTCATTCTTTGTAACACAGGACAAACACACTTTCGGCTATTGTACCATACGTTTCTTATGTAACTTTCAAATTCAAATTTTGTGTTTTTGGCTAAATTACACGTGATACACGGAAACAAATCGCAGATTCGTTTTTGTCATGCACAAATACATTACAATCACACATTTTCATCTAAAGGACAAATTTCGTGTTGTGCAGTGTTATCTTACCATTGAAACCAGAGATTGAAGTGATTACACTTTCCAAAAGCCTCGATAGGGCGTTGGTGAACATCAGCGCCACTCGTGGCAGTGCCGTGCATGTCTCGACAACTTGCCCCGTACTGCAAATAGAAAGCGGCCGAGTAGGGCCGAGGGAAGGGACGGAGATTGAAGCGGTCTCTCGCAGCCAGGAACGCTATTTCCGGGATTTTTGTGCTAGCGAATGCATGGGTATAATCCTCGCGTGCTTCTCTGTAATGGCGATCCGAGCAGGGTCTTAAGGGGGGCTGTCACGCGAGTTCCAATCTCGTCGAGATTTTTTTTTTTTTCAAACTGGGAGAGCTCCGGTCACGAAAGCGGCTTACTCGATTAGCGGCGCACGGATTTACAAGCGGGAAGCCAGGGAGAGAAGAGAACTTTGTTAACAGAGGAGAAGCCAGAAGTCCTGTTCGTTTTTGTTCGGCTTGATTTGGGCACATCAGCACAAAGACTGTTTCAAGTTGTCACATAAAGGATGATATCCGAGACCAGACGTGACTTACCAGGGTCTCGGTCTCGTCTCGATTTACTAGGGTTACTTTTTAAGTAAGGTCCGTTTTGCAATAAAAACGAAGTAAATGTGAGGTGAGGTGGAAGAGGTGGTAGTCGCTTGGTGCAAGGTCTGGACTGTATGGCGGATGATCGAATGCCTCCCAGCCAAAAGTTTCGATCAGATCTTGAGTGTGAACCGCAGCATGTGGCCTTGCATTGTCATGAATCAGTACGACACCGGCTGACAGCATTGCACGCCGTTTGTTCTGGATTCCTATACGAAATTTTCTTAGGGTCTCACAGTAGGAAGCTGAGTTAATTGTTGTTCCTTGCGGCAAAAAGTCCACTAACAAAACACCCTGCCTGTCCCAAAACACAGTTGCCATTCTCTTGCGCTTTGAAAGTGTCTGTTTTGCTTTCACTTTGACCGGCGATGATGTGCGTCGCCACTCCATCGATTGTTGTTTTAACTGAGAAGTCACGTGGGACACCCATGTCTCATCTCCTTTGACGATATGATTTAAAAAACTCATCACCTTCCTCGTTGTAGAGGGTCAAAAATGTTAAAGCACTTGGCAATCTTTTCTTTTTGTGTTCATCACTCAGCAGTTTAGGAACCCATCGACAGCACAATTTCTTGAACTGTAAGTTCTCAGACACAATTTTAAATAAAACTGACCTTGAAATTTGTGGGAATTCCGTCCTGTCTGCGTGAAAGTGGGTGTCAACTGCCTGCACCAACTCGTCAGTTATTACAGATGGCCGACCAGCGCGCGATTCGTCATGGACGTTTTCCCGACCTTCCTTGAACAATCTCACCCATTTTCGCACTTTACTGTCACTCATTGCAATGTCTCCGTAAACTTCACATATCTGGCGATGAATATCCGCAGGTTTCACGTTTCTTCCTGTTAAGAATCAGATGACTGACCGTATTTTACAGTTGGCGGGGCGCTCGATTTTCTTAAACATTTTAACGAAGCGTACAGACTGACGCCGTGAATGCAAATGGCGTCGGATGCTGCTCAACGAATGCCGGGAGCCTGCGCGCACTCATTCCCACGCGCAATTTCAAACAGTATTCACAAACAGACCTTGCGCCTAGCGACTACTAGAGTGCTCGTGAAATCTCCTGCATATGGCCTTGAACGGCTGAACAGCACCACCGAATCACAGACGTGCGGCGTTTCCTAGTTCCGTGACAAGGCGTTTCGCTCAACCACACTGTATCTTTTCCGTGTGAGATTTCGACATGGCACCGCTGCAGTGCGCTGTTATTGGCTCTCGCCATATGCAGGAGATTTGACGCGCACTCTAACTGGCTATCATCACAGGCGGCAGAGTTCTATGAGGAGGTTATTAAAAAACTCGTAGTTCTTTACGATAAATGTTTAAACTATAGTGGAACCACAAGCAAAAAAACCTGCGCAGAAGCACATCGCGCCGGCGGATGTGGGAAAGGGCAGGGGGAAGGAACATTCAGCTGGCTCACGTCAGCGTTGCCAGGGCTATTAATTTCTCGGGAGAAATCCTTAATAAACTATTGCTATGGAACCTCCAACGGGCAGCTCAAAAACACGTTTCCTGCTCATCTTACTTGAACATGGAGGGAGATGTGGAGTGGAACTCCACTCAGCCGTGAAAAGTGCTGTTTGAACTGTGGAATTATGTCAAACGCTACTCAATTGTACTAGGACCATTATTTTATTACTTTTACTACATTACTCTTTTTAGATGGCTGTATTTTATCCCACCCTAAACTCTATTTCTATTTTAGTTATTTTACGTCGCTTTTGTGCCTCTACGGGTAAGTACGACAATATGGATCAATGGAAAACTGATGAAATGGATGATGTGACACAAACACAGTGAAACGTCCTTGCCTTACGAGGTAGAAACACTGACTTCGTAGCGTGGGCAAATTATGTTATACATGTATGTGTTTGTGGGTGTGTGCGTGTGTGTATTTCTAGTAGATGGGGAGGATGGGTGGAACCCTAGCATAAGCGTTGCTATCTTGAATTATTGAGGAAGACATGCTGTATAATTCACCAAATATATTTCACATACGTGCATTTTCTCATTATGGTGCAAGACGCGTACCCACCCCTATCGATAGCTGTACACCGAACACCAGCAGAAGGCAAATTGATTTGTTTTTGTTAGCATTCGACTTGAAAGATTGTGGAAAATCGCCGACAACGAAAGGCGAACACAACTTTCTACCATTTCCTGTCATAAAAATTCCTCGCGATAATAGAGGCATCAAAAACCCCTTGTATCGGTGCTGAGAAAGGGCAAATTTGAGGGTGTTTTCCACGCACCCTCTAACCGGAAAATGAGGAAGAGATGAAAGATGTTGGTCGGTTCCCTCGGGCGGTTTACTTTCTTCTTTTTGAAACATGTCCACTCCTGAAATTGAGATCTTCGGAATATTTTCGCCAAACACAGGGTGCTGGGTTTAGCACCATTGTTACAAAAGTATCTGTGACGTTTTCACCGTAAACAATGAGCGCCACTCCCCTTGCCCCCCCCCCCCACCCCGTGAGCACGACTATGCCGCCCCTCAAGAACGTCGTTCATCCGCTACTATTAGATCATCGGATTTTGTAGCAGATCTTCTGGTTTCCCAAGGAACGATCTCCCGAATTTTTCAAATCTGACCTGGCAACACTGCCCCGAACACCGATAACGGCACGGAAGTTGCGTGAACGCTTTGGACGGAAGAGAGTCACAGAGCAATTCTAGAAGATTTCTGCATATTGCACAAGTTGAGCCTGGTGTATAATTAAACTTAAACCGGAAGTAAATATGTGTGTGTGTGTGTGTGTGTGTGTGTGTGTGTGTGTGTGTGTGTGTGTGTGTGTGTGTGTATGTGAGAGGGGTGTGTGTGGGTGTGTATGTGGGTGGGTGTGGGTGAGGGTGGCTTAGTTTTAGGCGTGGGCAAAAAAATATCAAGAGGGGCATATTTTTAACAAATTTATGGACAACAATCTGACAGAAGTGCCTTTTGTAAGTGTGGACAAATCAATCTGAGGGGGCTCATCATTTCACAGGAACTTCCCGAGGGCATTTTTACAATAATCTTGGATTAGACGGAGTACCACACTTGAGCAAAAAGCTCATATGGGCATGTTGAGCAAGTTTTAAGTGTAGCCAAATCTGCCTGAGGGGGTTCATCATTTATCGCGCCAATAGTATATACTTTTATACTACTGTCGTGGAAATTGAATTTTGTACAGAAGTTTAATTTAATAGGCCGCGGTGGCTCAGTCGGTAACGCGTCTGACAACCATGCTAAAGGTCCCGGGTTCGATCCCCGGGAAACGTTTCTAACGTTGGAAGCGGCCCCGGCGCACACCCAGCGTCGAATGAAATGGGTACCTGGGGGAAACCCTGGGGGGTAAAGGCGATCAGGGGCGTGATGCTGATCACATCACCCTCACTCACGACCGGATCAAGAACGTTTGGGGCGTTACCCCCACCCCCACCCCATACGCCTTCATGGCGTGGTGCTAAGCACGGGGAGCACTTTACTTTTTCTTTTAGCTTTACAGAAGTTTAAGGAGTTAGATTCGATTAACCGAGAAGATAATTTTGGTAAGAAACAGTTTCCATTAAACTAATTTCCCTTCCATTACACTTTCAATGATTTTTCATCTCTTTTGGAGCCTATGTATTACGTCGTTCGGAAAGTAAGTTCCATCATGCCATAAAATGAAAAATATAAATAGTAATATCATGATCTTTATAGGGGTGAAAATATATACATGGTACAACATTCACACATAATCGCTATAAGAATTCAAGCACGCATCACAGCGAGATACCAAGTTCGTTATACCCCTATCATAGAACGTTTCCGCCTGAATGGAGAACCACTGGGAAACAACTCCAACAACTCTTCCCCCTCCTCACTATACCGTTTCAAAAACTAATGCACTTCCCATTGTTTCCTTTTTGGCATTTTCGGAGAGCTGGTGAGGGACCCAACGGTTACACAATTTGCGAAATTTCAAATTTACTATTACAATTTCATACAGCACAGTTCTGGAGATTTGTGGAAACTCTAATGACAGCTCAGACAAAGTGAATCGTCTGTTCTCCCTAATCTGCTCTTCCACTAAACGAACCAAATTGGGATTCACAACAGACGGTCGACCACTTCGTTCTTCATCATGAACACTAACCCGTCCACCTCGAAACCGTCTCACCCATCTTCTTACTATTGAAGCACTCATTATTCCTTCTCCATACACCTCACAAATCTGACGGTGGATATCCGTAGCTGGAACATTACGTGCATCCAGAAAACGGATCACGGACCGCACCTCACACGTGGCGGGAGTTTGGATTGTCCGAAACACAACAACAACGCACTACGCACTACTCTCCTGACCAACTTGCCTCAGACTGACGTCTGGACTTCATCAAGGTTGTGGCTACACAAGGCGCATGCGCATTCACACTGCCCCGCTTGCAGCGCCACGGTATTCATCAGTGGAACTTACTTTCCGAACGACGTAATATTAAACTGCACATATGTCGCACGGATGTCATGTTTGAAGTGCCAATTTAATGATTTGTATGGATTTCTTAAGACCACAAAGGGTTTAGAAATATATGATTTATTCCTAAAGTTAAAAATATGAAAAGTAAAGTTCTCCCCTGTGCTTAGCACCACTCCACGAAGACGTATAGGGGGTGTGGGGGTAAAGCCTCACACTTTCTTTATCCGGTCGTGAGTGGGGGTGATGTGATCAGCATCACGCCCCTGACCTCCTTTACCCCCCAGCGTTTCCACCAGGTACCCATGTCATTCGACGCTGGGTGGGCGCCGGGGCCGCTTCCAACGTTAGAAAAGTTCCTGGATTTGAACCGGCCGGAGATTTAGATGATATTATTTTAATAATATAATTTTTGCAGAAGTAATATTGTAACATACTAAACTTTGTCAAAGTTTGTTTTTAGTTCCCTTTGGGTTCAGTAGGGTAATTGGGGATGGAATCGAACAAGGCATCTCTTGATTACAAGGTGAGAGCTTTACTGCTACGCTCCTGCTTCTCCAAATACTTTAATTGCTCGTTTCGTATTGGAAGTGCAGATTTTTTGGACTTTTTAGATTTTTCGGTGATGTGCCCAATTCACACGCTAAAGAGGGGCCAAGGTGGGCTACAGCTTCTAAAAAAAATGCTCTTCTCTAAGCTCCCAGTTTCTGGAACAAAATATTTTGATCATCTCAATATGTGATGACTCGTTATTACAGTACCACATGTAGAAACTTCTTAGAATTTTTGTGTACCCCAAACCTGTGTTTCCCTTTCAATTTTCTCCAGTGTCTTCCAATTTTCTCTGCTAATACAGAAGATGGCAGGGTGGAAGGATGCATTCACGTCCCCCTCACGAAATTTCTGGACAGGCCCTCTTCCCCTCGCATCTTTATGAAGAAAATACACACACACACCCAACCTACTCTACAGCAAGGCTTATAAATATAAACAGACTCCCCTGGGAAAAAGAATCACGTCAAACAGGTTGGCGTCGTCACGTGTCTTTCACATACGTATCGCTGAAAATGACGTCACATCAACCAGTCACGTGTTCCATCCGTTGCCTTGACAATAGCAAAGAGACGAATTACCCAAGCGCTGCTTACGGCTTCTGAGTAGCTTATCGAGTTCGTTAGTTCCATTTGAATGCACAGTCTTAAGACCAGGCCTTCCTTCATCTTCTTTGTTTTCTCTGTCAAATGCAGTGTACAAAACATATTTACACGGTCGGTAGTTTTGATTGGCCATTACAATATGGGAAACTAATGTGCAGGCAGTGGCGGGGATTAGGAAGGTGTGCACTTTTCCCCCGCACTGTAGCTTCTTATGCTAATCCTCTACCAAGAGAAAGTACTCTGTAATCCCCCCTCATTAGCTTATTGGCAGCAACATTTTAAATCAGGTCCTGGTCTTGGGTAAAAAGTAGAAAAAGGTGTGGACTATTCCTACCACAGATTACACAGTGCCTTTCAACGCCGAGGTGGCCGTGGAGCGGCGGCTAGCGCTGCGGGAAATAACAGCGCGTCTGCCCGCAAACTGGATGCAACATCCGCGTGACTGGAATCGCTAGCTATGTAATGAAATAATCTCGTACAATTACACGGACAGTTAAAATTCAAATGAGCACGTAATTTGTTACAAGAGGTGTTGAAATTTATGTCCTCCTGCATCCCCACATTTACAGCACTTTTATAGGAAATTTTCACTAAGACGTATCAGTTCCTCTTCCGAAATTGCTTCAATTTCTCTCCTGATATTTTCTTTGAATTCTTCTAACGTATGACTTCAGGTCTAAAAGTTTGGACGTCGTAGAAAATGTCTGTTTCTTGTGCAAGGCGTCGTCTAGTTTCTCCTCAGTAAGAACAGACCCTGTTTCCCTAAATTTGTTGACACTGCAGCGATCCTGGCGTGGAACAGGAATATCTCGGAATTCTGCTGCAAAACGCCTTGTAACTTCCCTACAAGAATTTGCAATGACGTAAGAGTCGTACATAAAAATTTGTTGTTTTAAATTATATGGATAGCGTGGCATTATTATGTTTGCAGAAAAGTACCAGTAATACGTAAACTAAAACACCTCTTAACACCTTAACACTTCACAAACACATTCACACTGGACACCATCTATCTGGATACTGAAGCACTGGCACGCCCAGTGCCAAGGTCAGCGTACAGCTGTGGGTCTAAATGCCGGCAGATGCGCTATTACTTCCCAGTGCGCTGGCCGCCGCTCCACGGCCAACTCGACCGTGAAAGGCACGGTTTAAATCTTCCCGTCAAGCAGCGATACAATTTTCACCCAGTCGCCAGCTAGAGCTTCTTCGATCGTGTTTACGCAAAGGAAGAGAATTGAACAATGAGACTGCAGCGATCCTTGTGTTTGGTTTTAGAAGCAGCGACTTCCGTTCTCAGGAGAGTACCGAATTAATTGCTTCATCTGGTCTTGCCCACATGTTTATCCACGAAAGCCACAAACACAGGAAGAGTCGATGCAGTAGTCGAGTTTGCTGGGAACTTACACCCAGAGTTTCATGTTGGCACAGGAGCATCCAATGATGATTAAGCCTCGGATTTTCATGAACCTAAAGATATAAATGAACATGTAAAAAATATGCAAATGTATATGTTCGCGCCCGCTTACCAATAGAAACACCTCCTCTATTTTGGGGTCTCAGTCTGTAGTCTTTCTAGAAATGATTGTGATGCTGTACACTAATACACATAATGAAAACTCAAAATATACATATTACAATGTATTTCCCTGCTTATAGCGTACATTATTTACAGGCAGCTGCGACATGGCTGCGATACGTCTCCCATAGCTTCGCTTCTCCCCGCTCACAGACTACTAACTCGTTTCATAGTAGGCACTCGAGTCCTGCGAGTCGTATGGCGGCCATCTTGGCTCCAAATGTAAAGCCAGTGAACAGTACTAAAATGCTTTATTCATTCCTGTCCTATTACTAAGTTTTCTGATGTTAAAACCCAGTGATGATTTTTGAAACGTGGCAGAAGTGGAGCACAAAGCACGCACAGAAAGTCTTGACTTTTGATGTGTGGTTTTTCATTACTTGAGGCATGATTAAGTAAACATTTGGTGACGGGTCTGGCAAATTCACATAAAAACTTTCGAATATTTGAAGAAATCACATTTTTAATGTTTTTATACAAAAATATAGCCTATATTCTTTACTCAATGAAAACTAGAGAAATGGTGCAAATGACGCATTTTATGCCCAAATATTTACTCTAAATGCAAAATATGTAAGTATATTTAAAAATATATAAAATGAACTTCAAGTATGTGCTTCATAACATCGTATTTTTTTACGCTTTTGCTTCGCTATGTAATTTCCATGGGCGCATCATTTATTTGAAGTTTCCCAGAAACAGAAAGCTTTTTCCTTTAATTTTTATACTTAACAAAAGAAAATTAAGTTCAGTTTGTTATTATTTCTATAGAATGACCAAAGTAGAAACTGTATTTGATTGAAAAAAAAATACTGCAAAATATAGGAAACTTTTTTTTTTCAAATCCTGCTATTTAATTCAAAGGTTAAAAATGGTTCCATAGTTTTCAAATTTCAAAAATGAGATTTTTATGTGAGCAGAGTAGACGCACAATAAATTTTATGCCGCGGCGGAGTGGTTAGCACAACCCGTTACTACGCCAGGCTTCGAATCCCGGCCTGTGCACCATAGGCGGAGTTTCGTCCGTCCACTTTTGGGGCTGACTGGAGCTGACAGTTAAAATGGGCTCTACTTTGAAAATCTTGCCCCTACTGATAAGATTGTTCGATATGCGTAATAACACTAATAATAATTCCTGCAGTTAAACGAAATTTGACTTCAAAATAAAATACGCTTCTCAATACGAGGGTGTTGTGTTCTTGATTGATCGATTCGCGCCGCTGATTGCGCCATCTGAGAGTGGATACACATAACACGGATGCTGTTAACTTGATTGCTTTGTCGAAACGTTAAGACCGAACTCAAGTAAATCTCTCTCGGCTCGTTTCTTTCATGACAATCTTGTTCGATGAGTTCTTGGCTTCAGGGGCGATAGGGTGTTCGCATATAGAAGGGAGAAACATCCATGCCTTGTATACTGTTGACAGGTCGAGTCGACGTTCCCTTGGTAGATAAAGTTTAGCATACTGCGGGAGCAAAAGTGGCAAAAAGTGGGGGGAAACTGTCCCCCTTGCTCCCCTTAATTACCGCCACTGTCTGATAATATATGTGTGGAACCACTGCAAAAATTGTGGCGCAAAAAAAAACACAAATGTCGATCTCAGAATAAATGAGAAATGGTGATACTCTTTGATTTGATTTATTTCACAATAAAATAAATACTACCAATTTCAAGAAAGATATACTTAATACTTCTAAAATTAAATCGCGAAGATGAGGATGTGTGATGATATGATGAAATTGATGAATGGACACTCACGAACACCTATGCCCAGGCCGGGATTCGAACCCAGGAAACCTGCTGTCGGAGCGCGCTGTGCTAACCACTCCGCCACAGAGGCCGGCAAATGGTGATAGTCGTAGGGTCATTCGATGAGAATTGTCACACCTACGAAACAATTGGCTGAAAAACCTACATTTTTTTAGGGTATTTGTATGGTTATATTTTTGACCCAGCTCTAATTTAGTCTTTTTCCATGGATCATTTTACAATTTCTGTAAATGAAAATCTGAAATTAGAGCCATTTCTTAAATGTATGCGTTTAGACATCTCTCATAAGAATTAATGGCGAGATTCTCCACATGATAAGCAAACGGAGATAATATAAAATATAGTTGCATTATCAAAAACATGTACATTATCAATCGTTTTGTTGAATAAAAATAAAAAAAAACAAATTTCAGTCATTACATGACATGTAAACAAGTCAAAAGTTGAAAAATTGTCGACAATTAGTTATTAAAAATAGAAAACCTTTCCCAAGTAGACTTATTCATATTCCTACCAGGCATATTCATTGTTCTTTATTTTCCCCTTTGGAATATACGAGTGCAAAAAGCTTAATTATAGCTCTTCCTACATTCGACAAAGTGACCATGTGGCCCATCGGCCATCATCAGAGTAGTTGCTCGGAATCCATGGTTTACATAAGGTTCAAAGGTAAAGGTTACTAATATGAATTACTTACAAGACTGCCATTGCTCATTTGATTGACGTCAGAAATAAATTTACAAATAGCCGAAAGTAGGCGATATATATTATTGGTAAAGTTTAGTATGCAGCCATGGTCTGAAACAGCCAAATTCAATTATATATATGTATATTGTTGTTGTCATAGTTAATTGTGTTATGGAGTTTAATATAGAGATGTTCGAACCCATGTGTTTAATTTGATATTATGCAAATTGTGTTAGTAATACACAATAATATTATTAAAAAAGCAAAGACCATGATAATAGGTTAGGGAATTTCTGATGGTAATATATGCAGTTGGGGTTTCATTTGAAACTAAGAAACTTTGGATGCATTTGTGTGTGGGCCCTAAGTTTACATCATCTATAGCACATTCTGAGCACGTATTGCCCATTGGGATGCTGCACTGCGTCTGTCCTGATCTCTCTCTCTCGTCTTCAGAAGGATGCTCCTCTGAGATTATCTTCCTCGCCAGAGACTCTTGCAATGCTTGTCGTCAGCGAACTGGAGCAACTGAATAGCACAATTTCGTGCTCTTCCACCCCTCGCCTCCACGCGAAGGAGAAATCGCTTCTTACCTCGCCCCCGTGGAGGGCGCAATATCTGCCTCTTGACCTCTTGTTCCAACAAAAGCCTCTACTCTTTGAAGCTGGGTGTGTCGACACGTTCCGTTTTCTTCTGCAGTATCCGTTATCTAGCCGTTAACTTCTAGCTTGTTTCAACTTGTGGATATGTAAAAGTTTATCAAATTTTGTTTCGTTCTATGCACAGAGAGGCTAATCGGGAATGTACCTACCGTTTAGAATGAGATCCTAACCACGATGTTCCCCATTGGGAACCGAATTCCGGTCCCTTGGTTAGTAGGATACAGCGTTACCCACTACGCTATGAGAAAGGCCATGGGACATGGGATTGCTGTCTCCTTTATTGTTATCGTCGTGATTTATCTATGTAAACTATTCTCTCTCTCTCTCTCTCTCTCTCTCTCTCTCTCTGTGTGTGTGTGTGTGTGTGTGTGTGTGTGTGTGCAGAGAGTAGTTCATAACAATGGGTTGTTTGAGTTGAGTTTTTAAGTCCACTTTATGCACAGAAAGGCTAATCGGGACTTGGCCTACAGTTTAAAGTGGGATCCGAACCACTATGTGCCTCCACCGGGTATCGAACCCGGGACCACTTGATTACAAGGCAACGACGCTACTGCTGCGCCATTGGGGAGGTCCCTTCATAACAATGCATCAGACAACAATTCAACAAAGGAACCACCACCAGAATCAGCGACTCATTGTAAGGATTTAAAAAAAATATTCTAGAAAAAAGCTTCATATACTAAATGCACTATTTGTTTGATATTATGACAGAAAATGCATTTTCTAAAATATTTTAATTTCAGATCTGTCTCTGTACTCTACATTGTAAACAAGTAGATGTGTTGAGAAATCCCTTCTAGAGGACATGGACAAACATAATGTTTCCTGGATACCTCGGAATAGAAAATTGTTCTACTCGTGACTTTTACAAAAAACCACCAATACGGCATGTTTTCCATCCTAAGGCAACTTAACAAGTCTGGAGAAATTTATAAATAGATCTAAGGCTTTGTGTAGCAATTCTTACCGGTGTGTGGCAGTAGCAGGATGTATTTTGTCAATTTCTCGCGCAGCACCTACCACAAAGATGGATTGGAGATGGATAAATTGCATGGCCAGCAAGGTCTCCTGACCTAACGCCATGTTATTTATCATACAGGGAACTGATAAATACACCGTCTATGGTCCTTCCCTATTACCGAGCTTAGAAATGCTCCCAAGAATTGAAAACCGGATTTACAGATGAAATTATGCAGGTCATCAAGGACATGGTAACCAAGACCTAGGCATAAATTGATTACATGTGGAATGTGTGCAGTAGAGTGGAGCGCCAAATAGTTCGAACGAACGTCGCCAGATAGCGTATGGCATTGAGAGCTTCTTCGCTCGAGCGATATAACGTATAACAGACCCATTAACACACGTTTAACCGTAATTTGTGTGTGGTAGGGCCCTTAAATATGGATCGTGATGTGATAGACGCAGTGAAATTGAAACTTAAGTGACCATAGTCATCATCTCCATGTTAAAATGTAGTTTAGGCTCTTTTACCAATACAGTGATGAAAATGAAACAGATGATTATGGGCTGAAACTACCAAGGCGGGTCTTTTACGTAGTGTTTCTTCGATTAAAATGATACTCGATTATACTCTAGTGTGCAATGGTCACACACACTTAACTATTGCGAATCTTCTTCTGAAGAAGGCCCTGTTAGAGGGTGGAAACGTCACGTTTATAGTGTCTTTTCTTAGAATGAATTTTACCTTGGTCTGCATTTTAGTGATGGCGTCGAAGTCGGGTCTAGGACATTTTGGTGCAACATATAACTTCATGTCCGACGGAGACCTTCGGCTGACGCCTTTCACCTCTTCGCTGCGGACGTCCTACGTAGTTGTCATTGAAGTAATCCAGGACTGGTTGAAGATCATGAAATACCAGTGCCAGTTTCCCTGGCACTGGTCTTCATTTCAATGTATAGTAATCCGGTGTTTAGTCCACAAACATCTGGTTCTTGTGTGTGTTCATTTACAAATTTCACAATTTCACCATTGACAGCGTTGACACGGGCCTTGCACTGCTTATTCAGAGAGCACTGCCAGTACACTTAATTATTTCTAACCTTTTCTTTTAAATACGAAAATCCATAATGGATTAGTTTCTTTCCACCGTGAGAACTATTCACTACAGAACACATTTTTGAAGTGATGAGGAAGTAACTAACATTCAGTATTTATAGTCACTGAAAAGTGAAAGTGAATGACAGAGGTCAGAGGTGAAAGGCTGTAAAAAGAAAGGCACCAAAATGTCCTAGCACCAAAATTACCTGGCACCAAAATGTCCGGCTCCCGTCCAAGTCACACAGAGCACCTGTATTTTTTTCGTGAAACTTGGAAAGGTCCTTAACTGTTGTTACACGCTACATGTCCATGTACCAATTCATAAAAACTTATGTAATCTTATAATCAGGATGCTAATGTGTAAAGAACCTGTACCTTTTAGTCGGCGCATTAACAGGAGGCAATTTTGAAGTATACCTTCCACTGCTGGAATCTCTAAGCGCAGGACATGAGAAAAAGGGGGTTGGGTGCTTATCAGATCGCTCAACCCAACGTCGGTGAACAACCTAACAACATCCACCCGGCCTCCTGACTGCACGGGCTCTTTTTTTTAATTAATTAGAAAGCGAGCGACTTGCTTTCTCATTACCTCAGCGGCGACGCAGCCTGCTGCCTAGGCAACACACCGTACGTATGGTGGGTTGCTTGTCCTCCAGGCGCTATGCTTGTTTCTCTACAATATTCTCATCAAGGCTACGTAGGAACGCACTTAATTTAAGGCTTTGCATTTTGAACATAATACGTCGCTCATCAGCCTCTTCAGGTTGATCGTGGCGATGAAGGATGAGTGGTAAATTCAACAAATATGACAAATAATGCCTCATCCAAAATTCAAATCAAGGACCCTTGAATTCCTAGCGCGCTATGAGAGCCACTACGCCACGGAGGTTAGCATTACCCTGATTTCACCATAATTCTATAAGTAGGAAATATATTTTCCTGCTGTACAAGATGAAAATATTTAAAAATTGTGCTCACCCCATTGTCGTATAGCAAGTTTCTTGCTTATTTTGGTTAATTTTCATGTCATACTTCTCTGCCCTTCCTTAGGTTGGTATCATTGATTAGATGTAAGCTGCTGTAGCTTAGTCGTTAGAGCGTCTGACTACCATGCGAGAGTCAGCATTGAGGTTGCATTTTCTGAGCGTTTGTTTATAAAGGCGTTTTTATATTGTCATCACATACGAAAGTCACCCTTATTTTATGCTCCACCAAATTTCTTGGAATCATGATGTTGCTGAACACATAATTGTTGTCTTCTGAAAGTATTGTTTACTTCTCCAGAAACTCTTCTGATACTCCAGTCCTTGCATAATTGTTACTTTATAGTTTTGAAACCCGAGATTTAAAAAGTAGTGCAAATAGAATTTTTGTTAAGATTGAACTGGTGATTCATAAATACAATATACAAAAAGATAGTAACACTTTTAGCCACTTAATTGATTCGTTTGGTTTATTTTACTTCTGCCACTGTTGGCTAATCGCGAAGATGAGGAAGAGTGAGGGATTATATGATAAAATTGATGAAGGGACCTCACAAAGAACAATCATGCCTTGGCCGCGATTCGAACCCGAGATCCTGGAGCCGTAGCATGCTGTGCTAACCACTCCGACACGAAGGTCGGTGCATGTGCGAGTGTGTCTGTCGCTTTGCAATCAATGGGTTTCGGGTTCGATCGCCGGTGGAGGTTCGGATTGCACTCTAAACTGTAGGCATAATCTGTAACCTGAGTAAAAAATGAACGAGTTTGGCAGATAAAGGATAAACAGTGAACAAATCGTTGTTCAAGCTATATATAAAGAACAACAACAACAAATAATCGTACTTTCCAAGATCCATGAATTATGAATAAAGTTCCCAACGGATTTCTGGAGACTATTTTTTCTGGCATGGCTTTACAGCCCCATCGGCTTGTTCCTTGCATACGCACTTGAATCTAGGGCAATTCCGAGAATAGCAGCGTCTCTCCCGTATGCACGTGGCTGCTGTTTTCTATTGCTCCAGGCAACTAATACGAATTACTCCCACATTCCTTACGTAAACAATACATCCAGGTCACGCCTGTGTGTTCCTGAAAGCGCGTCGGAACTTTGGGAGAAAAGACGGGTAACTGAAGTTGGCATCAGAAGAGAAAGGAGAGGTAGGGAGTTGTAACTGATGTTGACAGATGAGTCCCAATCACCTTAAAACTTCTTCAGAGTTTAGCGGACCACCAAGCCGGGTTCTTTTGTGAAGCTGTCTTCTTAAGTCCCCCCCAGCAGCTTCCTTCGTTTTCTTCTAAACGCCCGATTAAAAGTTGCCATAGCAACAAGATCTATAGGCACGCTCACTCGATTAACCGTCTCTATGGCAACGGGCGGAGAAATTTGTCGACGTGTTAGTCTCGCCTCTTACAATTGTGGGAGGGTCGCGGGTGACGATTGCAAGGTTTTGGAAGGGGGGCTTTTTTTGGGAGGGGGGCCTTGCCAAAGAGCGGAAGTAAAGGATTAGATCTCCTTCGTACGCATGACCTGGCAATATTGGGTTTCCGCTCAAGTGCTGGTTCTTGTACAGCGGGGCGCGGGGCGTGAGATTACCATAGACTTTGGCTGCGTCCGAAAGGTACGAAGTACAGCCTTGAAGTATGGTCTTGACGGAAGTGACGTCACGTACTGCGGTTCGAAAACGCCCTCGGAGTTCGCATCGTTGCAGACTTGGTCGGGCGATTTCCTCACTCGTTGTTCATTTGTTTGAAATCAAGGAGGTAGGAAGCCAGCAACACAAGTATAGGCCAGCGAGTTGAAGTTCTTCTAATGTGTAAAAATGTGTGTATAAGAACATTTGATGAGCGCCACGCTCCACCCACTTCTGCCTTCCATGATTGTCATAGATACCCATTGATTGAAGTATTGAAGTTACATAAAACAGAAATGACGAACAACAGTTACATGCTACGAGCACAATGACTACCACAAGCTACACTTTGGAGTCTAAATCTTCACTCTTAATAGTCTGTGATGATTTTTGCAGTCTGTTAGAATCTCACAAATGCTTCTCCATTTCAGCTTTTTGTCAAAGAGTTTGCTTTAAGTTCCCTTTACGTTCAGCTAGGCTAATCGGGACTGGGCCTACAGAACCCCTGACGAATCCTCCTCCACCCACATACGTTCAGTGGTATGCGCTCTTGTCCTGGTGCCGTAAGATATACCAGAACGCCAATTTCTCGCAATATCTGTTCCCCCGTTTCATGTGACAAACTTTATTATTTACATCCTTTTTAACAAAATTAATATAATTATAACAGCGAACTCTGGAAACCAGAACCAGTGCATTAACATCATGAGAAAGAGAAAACTGTGATTTACAACATTTAGAATTACAAGATTTAGATTGTAATTCAAAACCTAATGCAAAATTAGTACACGGAATACATAATACAAGGAATACAAATATATGACGTAAACGTTATATTAAATTAAACCAACCTCCTTGGTAGAGTGGTTAGCACAGCGCGTTACGACGATAGGCGTCCGGGTTCGAAACTCGACCTTGGCATGGGTGAGTATCCCTTCATGAATGCCATCATATCATCACTCACCTATACGATTAGATATTAGGTGGTAGAGCAGCCCAAGGCTGATCCTCGCTCTGTAGTACGAGGAGGGTTCAAGAAGTAATGCCCCACATTTTTTTCCTCGGCTAATATTTAATTGACTTTAATGATATTGCTACAGAATATTGTTGTATGTATCCTCTATACATGTTATTTTTCAACATAATCTCCCTTCACTGCTACGGCCTTACTCCACCTTGAAATAAGGGCTTGTATGCCATCCCTGTACCAGATTGCGGGCTGTTTCTTGAACCATGTTTTCGCAGCACGAACCAAACTCTCATTGTCCTCAAATTTCACACCGCGCAGTGCATCCTTCATTGGCCCGAAGAGATAGAAGTCGGAAGGAGAGAGATCAGGGCTGTAAGGAGGATGGGTGAGTACAGAGAACACCAATCTGTTGATTGCCTCGGTGGTTTTCAGGCTCGTGTGTGGCATGTCATTGTCATGCAAAAGCAACACATCCTTCACATTTCTGTCCGGTCTCACTCTCCTGTAGCATTTCTTCAGTTGCTCCAACGTGTTGATGTACCTGTTAGAATTTACTGTTTCACCTTGGGCCAAAACATCAACAAGAACGACCCCAAACATGTCCCAGAAGACTGTGATCATCATTTTACCGGCAGAGGCTGTTGTTTTGAACTTCTTGGTGATTGTGTGGTGCCACTCCATCGATTGCTTCTCTCTGGTTCGTAATGGTGTGCCCACAACCCGTTTGTGAATATCCACCACACTTTCGTACTCGGCCACCAAGAATTCAATTACCGCTCTCTGTTTGTAACGAGTGTCACACAGACCCGCCATCTTTACTCACCGCTACACTGCTACCGCCTATCGGTCGAACGTGAAACTCTGCACACAAACTAAGGAAGCATCACAGTCGGGCTGAGGAACAGGACACTTCGATATCTTGAACCAGTAGTGAGAGAAAAAATGTGGGGCATTACTTTTTGAGCGCTCCTCGTAAATAAAAATACTTTTCAATTCTATTCTATTCTAAGATCTGGCTAAACATAAAGAACATAAATTTGAAATTTGAAAATTAGCCAAAAGTGTCAGAAATGCGGAATAAAATATACCAATCATCATATTACTATACATTGTATGGTAAGCGTATTTATTTTTTTATGGTTAAATTAATTGAACCATTGAGAAATGTTCCACCAGGGGATGGAACACTTGATTACAAGGCGTCATCCTGCTGTCTAGCCAAGGGAGTCGATTTTCGATATGGTCAACGAAGTTTATCAAGTTCGAGTCCCGGGCCGTGCATGCGTGTTCTTTGTGATAGTACTTTCATCAATTTCATCCAGTCATCACTCATCCTTACCGTCGCGATTAGCTAAGTTGCAGAAATGCGACGTTTTAGGTTTTTGAACATGGAAAAATCATATAAACCATAGATCCACCATAGATGAACCTACAGTGCATATAAAAAAAGATGTGTCGAGTCACATTAGCCTGAATATAAAAACTATTGATGCAAAATTACTCTTCATCACGTAGTGGTTCTAGGATTAAAAAAAACGAACCAATTTCCGAAGCTGATTGTAAACATGCCCGTCGGTTCGGAAATTTCTCGTTATACATTACATTACCCTCGCGAATTTCCGCCAATCCTCGCTATTGATTCCCTGCCCTTCAGCTGAACTCTGACCTTTACCCACCCACTCCACCTGACCCACTTTTTTTATATATATAAAAGAGATTTTCCACTGTGTGCTTTCGGATAAGTACGCCCTATCACATGCCGCCGTCCAGGGAATAGCTTGAAACAAAAGCTCTTCGATTTCTCAATCTTTGTTTTCCTTCTTGTTATAACTTTCCCCATCCCTAGGTTCTTCCACTACTGTGCGGCAGAGTTGCCAAGTCATATTCTGCGATGTCCCTGCGGGTACGAAACTTTTTATTGAATTGGATATATGTCTCTCTCTCTCTCTCTCTCTCTCTCTGTCTTTCTTTTTCTGTCTGTTTGTCTGTCTCTCTATTTCTCTCTACCTCCTTCCTATCTCTTCTGCTTGCCTTGTATCTTTCTCCATCATCTCTCTCTCTCTCTCTCTTCCTCTATTTATTTCTTTATCTACCTTTCTTTCAACCCCTGTTCTCTATTAGTTCTTCTCTTCTCTCTTTATGTTTCTCAACATCATTCTTTCTCTATTTCCTTCTACATCTTTTTTTTCCTTTGGTTCTGTTTTCTCTGTTTCTCTTGCTATCACATTTGTCTCATTCTTTCTATTTATACTTCTTTCTCTCTCCCTTTATGCCTCAGTATGTGTGTGTGTGTGTGCATGGACGTCCAGAAGGGGGACCAAGGGGCCCACGCCCTCCCTTGGAAAATAAAAGTTAGCTATTTCATGTGAGCAATTTCATTTCAGTCGCAGCAATTGATCAATTATTTATCATAATGGTATTAAAGAAACATGATAGCTTCAAACCGAAGTAGTGTTTTTGAGAAAGCATTGCTATTATGGGGGAAATTGTGTCTCGTTTCTTGCATCTTTGAAAAATGCCTCCTTTCTCCATTCCATGAAAAAATCCTGCAGACGCCCATGTTGTGGGCATGTAATTACTCCTAACTATACCTAATGATCTTTAATATTTCCCACGTTTTATTCAGAACAATAATACTTCAGTGTCTGCATATAAATACACACACACACACACACACACACACACACACACACACACACACACACACACACACACACACATATTACTTGAATAAGTTCTATGCTTCTTTCAGGTACAAAACCCAATGCCCATTGCACAGTGGGATCCATGAGTATTACCGTGCAAATTGTCCATCACCATGTTCGTGCACTTTATTTGACACAATAAGAGCTTCAAGAATTAAAAGAAAACTCAAAACAAGCTGTTGACAACTTCTGCGTCAGCATACATAAAAATCTATCGCTTAAAAACACATATGATGTAAGAGAAAAATTAATGAAAATAGCCATGGACTTATTTGCAAGGTAATGCTCATGGATCCCACTGTACCTAACTGAAACTGACAGAAAACATAAAATACACTCATCAATTTCTCCTCGATACATTGCAGTTTATCCATCAGCTCTTCAATACGGTTTCTCAAACCAGCTTAATATCTTGCACAATGCCAGCAGGATTAACTTTTACCACAGGCCAAGTCTTCATATTTGACCTAAATTGGAAGTTGGCAAAACGTGGTCAGAATCGAAAATAAGGAACACGTATGCACAGTTGGCAACACTCCTGTTCAAACAGTGAAGCAGCGATCGTTGATTACACACCTAGATGGAGCCACGGTTGTTTCATTTGCAAATGAATACGAGCGTTACACTCCACTCCCCCGTTTGCGTCTGATATACGCGAGCGAATGCATCCTTCTCGGTGGAAACAAACAAAGCATTAATTGGATTAGAATTGGAGCGAGAAATGTTTCCTGGGTTTAATGTGTTGAAGATTTTATCGTGAATGTAGCCGTAGTAGATAAGGTGCGGGAGAGGGAGTCACGTTTCCCCTAGATCAAAGAGATTGTTTGCAGAAGATTGATCTCCCTTAACTTGTGGAATTCGCATTGCGGGAACAATGCATTTATGAAACTAAAAAGAAGTGTTTGATTGTGTCCACTTTCATGCACAGATAGGCTAATCGGGACGAGACTTAGAGTTTAAGGTGGGATCCGAACCACTAGATGCCTCTACCAGGTGTCGAACCCGGGATATCTTGATTACAAGTCGACCACAACGACATCCGGGAGGCCCTAGGCACTCATTGAATAAAGAAAAGGAAACAGAAAGATAATCATAAAATGTAAGTAAAGTAAAGTGCTCCCTTGTACTTTGCACCACGCCATGAAGGCGTACAGGGGGTGTGGAGTTAGGGCCCCACACTTTCATGAACACGGCCGAAGAAGGGGGTGGTGTGATCAGCACCACGTCCCTGGCCGCCTTTACCCCCCCCCCCAAGTTTCCTCCAGGTACCCACTTTATACGACACTTTGTGGGCGCCGAAGCAACCTGAACAGGGGGGAAAATCCCGGTTCTCCCCCGCCTGGGATTAATGTTGCCCACGAGACGAGACTTTGGCCTGTCTCGTCTCGTGGAAATGCTGTCTCGTCTCGAAAATATTTTTTTGTCTCGGGACACATGATCAATCTCGTCTCGTCTCGAATTCTTAAAAGCCTGTCCCGTCTCGTCCCGTGGGCAACACTAAAGTCCGCGCGTTCATTATATCCCCAGCGGTTAACAAAGGGAGCGGTACTCTTTGTTAAAAGAAACACCCAAGCTGGCGGTTTTCTTTTGAAGTAGAAGCAACAAACTGGAGTAGGAAAGCGATGTTGCCAAATTGAAGAGATAAATAGGAAAAGCAGAAGGAAATTGTAAGGAAAAAAGAAAAAGAAAGAGAAACAAGATTAAAGAATATGGAAAGAGAAAATAAATACAGATAATTAAAAAGGAAGTGTTTAAGGGTATTATCGAAAGGGGGGGGGATATCCAACTCTTACATATTGGGATTCTGAATTAAACGTGTTAAATACTCAAATTGAGTTTTATAAACCCACTCAAAAATACTATTTATATGCATATTCACATATTTTAATTTACTACATTTAACCAATCAATGTGCTAGCTTTAAGTTTTTTTGAAAATCGAACAATCAAAAAATATGGACAATGTAACATGGTATTTCATTCAAATAGACATCAACTATTACACATTCATCCAAACTATTTTCGGGGGTTTATGAACGATTTTAAGGGTGGTCTTGAGTGATGGGCACCCCTGTTTAGGGAATAAGGGCAGATCAAGTATAGTGTTCTGTAAAGCTAAGAGAAAGTTACTTTCGGTAGACACACTGTCGTAATTAAATACTTTGTGGGGATTACGGTATGGTTTGAGGGCGCGAATGATGTTTTTGGGGGGCACATGATATAATCTGGGGGGACGCATGACATGATATTTGGGGGGAATGCGCCATTGGCTTTGAGGGGGGTGGGCACCTGTGCTCTCCATGAAGGAAATAATATTCTGCAGTATTGTCTTCATACTTAGGATTTTCACTAGCAGCCGTGAGTGATAACTTGCATTATGCAAAGTCTAAGAAAAAAACTAAAAGCACAACACTATAACAAAACAACAAAACAGCACCATAACGCAACACAACTAGTTAAAAAGAATCAACCCCGCACGTGGTTATGGAGCAAAAATAATGAGAGGCGCCTTTCAACTACAAGAAATGTAAGTAAAGAAAATGTGGCAACAACGTCTGAGTGCACGCGCTTATCGGGAGCGGCTTGGCTATTGTTTGCTATTGTTGTCAGTGTTAAGTTTTATAAAAGGGTTGCCGATGGGGACATAATGAACGCGCGGACTTTACCTGGGATCGATCCGGGACTCTCGCATGGCAGTCAGACGCCCTAACGACTATATATCAAAGAATTTGATTTCATTGGTTTTCGTTATTTAGAATCGCTTTTCCGCCACTTTTGGCTAATCTCGACGTTGAGGATGAGTGATGATGAAGTTGATGAAGGGGCACTCACAAAGAACATCCATGCCCAGGCCGGGATTCAAACACGGGACCCCTGGCGTCGTATCACGATATGCTAACCACAAGGACTCCGGCTCAAAGAATTAAGGTTATACAATACACCGATACTGTTGTTGTTAGGACCACTAATGCTTTACACAAATAATTTCATTAGAAATATTTGTGATATATGGGGTGGCTTTTCCGTAAGTACTAAAATGTGAATCTTTCTTCCACGCAGCACATCCTGCCCTGCATTCTTGCTGACAAACGAAGCTCTGGCGTCTCGACTAACACTTTGTAGGGCTTGTGTTGTGTTATGTCCTGTCCATGTGTGTTTGTGACTGTCCTTTCATGAATTCCATGTTATCACCATCCATCCTTATAGTCGCGATTTGCCTAAAGTGTCAGAAAAGCAACATAATCAAATCAATCAACCATTCAATTAGCACTACTAAGCTAACTGTAAATTTCGAATTTCGATGTTCAGTGACATTCACGCAGGAGCCAATTTTCGAACGAATATTTATATCGCCCGTGACGTGAATGAATAGAAACATATCCAGTACCTAAGCTAACTGAATGGTACAATTGCAGCATCCTGCCCTACCGACATGCAGTACGAGGATGTGACAAGGGAACGATCGGATAGAAACACAATTTTTAATTCGAGACAAATTTATTTATCAATGATGAGAAACTTTGTATTGAAATATCCACTAAAGTAATTTGCTTTCGTAGGTGTTGAGGACCCTCCTCCTCCCCTCCCAAAACAAGCTCTACTAAAGTTGTGCATTGCGTAACTTACATTGAACTCGGATGCGAAATTATAAGTGGTCCTAATTTGGTACTGTTGAGGAAGAAATTTCAAACCTGAACTGAAATTCAAAAGTAACACATCTTTTGTGGTACCCTGTAGGGATAAGTTTTGATTCTCGGTCATCCTGAATGCTCCATCCTCCCAGAAGGATGTGGCACATCGAAGTGTCCACAGAGCATGCCCGTTCTCTTGGATTGAAGATATGGTGACGATTGCTAGCACAGATACAATGTTTGGAACCGGCCACGTGCACTGAAATTAGCGCCTCTCGGTTTTTCGCGGCGTTTTTGTGACGTGCCTGTACTTACAAGTATGGCAAACTATATACCGTTTTAAAGCTTAGGAAATAATCTACGACTTTCATTTGGACTATTTGGCCGAATACCGTCACTCGAAAGTTCTATTCAGCCCAGAATACAAAACGAGTCATAAAAAAAATTGAGTATTCTGCAACATTTACAGATTATCTATATAGCCATATATATATGGACAGTGGATGTTGGTGCACGATAACGCGTCTGCGCACTGTGCGATCCGTGTGCGCCAATTCTTGGCTCAACGCGGCGTACCTGTTCTCGATCATCCACCGTACTCCTCTGATCTGGCGCCTGCGGGCTTCTTTCTGTTTTCCCGCCTGAAGACCGTCGTGAAAGGACGTAGCAATCCAAGAACGTTTGACAGCGGTTCGATCGATTACTAAAGAGGCCTTTGCTGACAGTTTTTCTGAAGCGTTAAGAACGTTGCCAAGAGTGTGATGTGCCGGATGGTGATTATTTTGAAAGCCAATAAAGGTTACTTGTTTGTATCTCTTGTCTTGTTTGTTTTCTGATACCATTCATCGCAATTTTTAGACACAGGGTGTACCGTTGTGTTCAAAGAAGTGTTAGAAATCAAACAGAAAAAGATTTACTGAGAAACTCCTTTTCGTTCATCAGTTATAAACGAATCACTGAGAACGTACGATTTTTATCTCAGGAGGGGTGGAGACTTTTGTGAAAATGCTCCCTCAATGGGATCTAAACGTCAGACAACATTCAGCTTGCCCTAATTTGTTATTAGTTATCCTCTGTTTATGCCTTCATTGACTGGGCTATAAAGAACTCGACATTCCTTGACTGGAAACTCATCCTTTAATAAGAGAGAACTTAAAACATCTCTCATTAACAATTATCGTTAAACCGATAAAAATAAAAATAAGTTGTTTTTTTTTTAGTTTTGTGAGAATTTATGAGAAATGGTTGCTATGACGTCCACATGGCTACTAAGCCGGGACATAAAATAGAGCAATAGTCGGAGGACGGGCGTGATCAGGCATTTATTGTTACGGGTGCATTTGCGACAAAATACCGATATTCTTGTGCAATAATCACAGACATAAAATACCTATAGATATATAATTGTAGAATACAATGGAAAATAATGGGGAGAATAGTGATACCGGAATAATTACAGTGTATTTTTGTTATAATTCTGATTCAATCATTTTTTTTATATAGTTTGAATGGCAATGATAAATCTAAGGCCTGGTTATTCATTGAAAGCGTATTATACAAATCGCACATTCTACTTAATGGGCTGCTTTCATATTTCTCAGTTTTAGGAATTTTCGGAATCAGTAAGTTTCGCCCACGTAAATTACTTTTTCTGGTATTGAATTGTAGTTGACTGAGGAAATAACTATTGTCTAATATACCGTTTACAGTTTTATGTAAGTAAAAATCAGTATCGGCTCAGCCCTAAAAATAATTTATTCTGGCGCAATCCAGTGTTCAATGTGCCAATCATTTTGTCTGTATCCTTCTATTAAAGGCACCGGAGCATGTTGCTGATCGCATCATTTCCACAATTGTTCTTAACTCCACACCCTCTATGAGTCTTCGTGGCTATGCAATGTGCAGGGGAGTGCCCTACAGACAACACGGACAGACGTCAGCATTCAACTCAACGTCAGCTTCTCGTTTGTTTGCATTTTAGGCAACTTTCAGACCGAAGCGACAAGTGATATGTGACACAGGTCGTTTGGGAACGAGCCTCAAAAGACTGAGTTTGATTCGTGAATTTCAAGGGGATACGTGCGCGTGTCATCTCGGTATGAAATCTCCTTTCGGGAGCTTTCAGACCGCAGCGACACGACAAGCAACAAGCGTCTCTTAGTAAACGGACCTCAGAAATGAATGTAACCTTTAGAACCGAATCGACTGGACAGGCTGCACGAGTCACTTGTAGCCCGGACTGGACAGTTTCCTCAATACTGTGCAACTTGTTGCTTCGGTCTGTTGTTCGCGCATGCTCTGTGAATGTTTAACTTCAGACTGAAGGGGGCCTTGTCGCTTGTCGCCTGCTGCTTCGGTGTGAAATCTCCGTATCTATTGCTTCGGTCTGAAAGCACCGTTTAGTCTACTTTATGCACAGGCTAATCGGGACTGGATCTACAGTTTAAAGTGCGATCAGAAACACTATGTGTCTCCATCGCGTATCGAACCCGCTACCCTTTTAGTACAAGGCAACGGCGCTACATGTACTCACTCCATCGTCGAGGCCTCATCGTTTAAGTAAAACCACCATTTTTAATTTGCAAGAAAGCCGGTTTTGTTCCTGGCTATTTCTTAATGTCGGAATGTAAAGCATTATTTTACTTTGCTGATATTATTTCTGTAACGCCTTACTAACGCAATGGCCACGCTCTACGTTATTCTCACGTTACACTTCCTGCTGACTATGCAAGCGCTGCTGTTGTCTGCGATTCGTTCCAAATCCGATCGTGATTTATCCAGAGCAACCCACGCTCGGATCGGAATTCTAACGCCTTACAAAGGGATTTAATTGATTGGCGCCCGACGCCGTAGGATCTCTCACAAAACGGAAAAGCTTGTTCATTCGGTGTTCCATCACCCTTCAGGTCGAGGTCTGACCTTTCTCCCAGCCCCTCCACTCAACCGCCGATCGAGACGAGAGGGCATCAGCGTTCACTGGCGATTCACAACGAAAGAGCACGAATCGTATGCACTGAAGGTCGCGGTTTACTGTTAGGCTTTTGTCTTTAGGATGAGGAAACCACATTTCCTTCGTTCACTTCACATTCGCTATAAACAATCTGCCCGTAAATTTTCGCCACTCTCACATTTAACGCGTTAAAAATCTTGCCACCGGCTGCACTTCTACGGTGGGATTGTCAATTTTCACATCCATTGTAAACGTCCACATCAAAAGAGTAACTTTCATACAAGATTGCTAATCACAAATGTGTGTTCCACTCGATGTCAAGTAAACTAAAGTTAGCCTAACGGGCTAGCATCGCCTGCGCGGCCACTATGCGCAATCGATTTTTGTTTCGTACCTCTTATATACTACATATACAGTATATATTATATATAAAGGATTCATTTTTTAAAAAATGTATAAACTGATCGTAACTAATTTTGATGGAAGTTGTTTTTGAAATTTGAAATTCAAAAGCTCTTCAAAATTAGAATTTTCAACTGTTTTCACTAGGGATGTGACGAAGCTGAAAATTTACCGATGCCGATGTACTCACCGATAATTTTTGGAACCGATGCCGATATTTAACCGATTCCGATACATAAGATTATTAAACAGAAATGGGATGTTATTTTCAGCATGACAAAAATAAATTTGCTATGTACATTTCTATTGCATATCATATGTATATACATATATATTCTCAAGAGATGCGAATGTACATTTGCATCTACAAAATGTTATGTGAACCTTTAAGAAGAACATGGATTCTCAAGAGATTAAACATTAGTACACAAGCAGTTCTTTGAAATGCAAAATGAATTCCTGTTCTGCCAGATTCAACTTCAGAAACACGAGATTTGGAAGCACTTCAGGAAGTAACCTACTTCTTCTCTTATCGCAAATCTGTTCAGCAACACTGAACACTCAATCACTGAATACTGATTCAGTAGGTATGCAAGTATTTTCTCAGGACTTGCTTCAGGTTTGAATATTCATTTTTGAATTTCCAATACAACAGCAGATCTTGGTTCAGCAATGTACTGTTTTATTTCCGATTTATAGTTAGGTTGATCCTCTGAATGAGTTTGCAATAATTTTATTACAACAGCTCTACAATAATGACGAATCATAACAAAATTTTCAATAAATCTTACAAAACTAGAATATAAAACTTATTAGAAGGTAAAAACTCTAGTATAATCTGTACCGGTTTAAATATCGGATTTTTGCCGATTCCGATACCGATGCCGATGTGTCAATTTCGGTCGATTTTCGTACATCTGTAATCGGCTTCGGCACATCCCTAGTTTTCACTAAAATATGATATCCAGGGCACATCGTAACTCAATGATTTATCCAACACCCCCAAAAACCGTTCACAAAGGGCCTATTTATGATCATTTAGGTTTTAATGTACCCTTCCATCTCATGGATAGAAAATTCTGGATAAACCCCAGCTGAAACTACGCAAAGACGATGGCCAAAGCGAACAAGAAAAGAGAGACGCCAAAGTTGCAAGAAACACGGCATTGAGTGGCTGAAAAAATGTAAAAGAAAAGACCGTCTAAAGATTATTTGTTCTCCAAGTCCTCCCATTTGGAATCAACCAAGTACAAAATCCGCTTCCTCGTCCTCTGTTTAATGTAAGCGATGAGCAGAATTAATGTTTTCGCTTTCTTCTGCACAGAAAGGAGAACGCGACGCAGTAACTTTCTGCCCTCCATTTGAGCAACTGCGTTCCTTTCGGGTGCATTGGAAGCGACCCAAGTAGGTGGCGTGGCAGTCGCGTTACTTTCCATCGAATAGTTCTCGAGCTGGTCACGGTAGACTTTGACGCGTGGAATTCTGCAACGAAAGTAAAAAGAGGGCGCTGGAATCTGCGTCGCAGAAAGCGGCCATTCGGCGAGTGACGAATACTTCGAACGTACCTTCAGTCTTGTGTAGCGACAGCGGAAACGGGTCTCCCTTATCGCACAACACTTCTGCAACCTTACGTTCTGACGTCACTAGAGACTGCTTTTATTTTTAGGCTAAATGCCTAAGTTGTTAGGTTAGGCTAGCTAGGTTTAGTTCTCTTACCACAAATAATAAATTTTCAGTGTATTTATGCTAATAGAACCTAACATAACAACGTACGCATTACACGTCTGACGTCAGAACACAAGGTTGTAGAAATGTTGTGCGATAAGGGAGACTCCAGCGGAAAGCGCACATCGCGCTACGACGCCAGGGGTCCCGGCCTGGGCGTGGATGTTTATGAGTGTCCATTCATCAATTTAATCATATCATCCCTCATCCCCATCTTCGCAAATTAGCCAAAAGTGGCACAAAAAGCGAAGTAAAATAAAGCAAATCCAGCGGAAACAGTGCCCAGCTAACTGAACTGTTCTCACTTACCGCACCCTTCTGAAACACCTTTTTGGTCAAGCCCCGCCCTTCGCTTTCTGACGTGAGGTAAAATGCTTTTTTTCGTTGTTGGGTTTAGATATGTCAACACAAATAATACTTTTTTAGTCAAGTCCAGGTCAAACCCCGAAAAATTGCAGTGTATTGGAGGAACTAAGCGATGTGATTGGTCACTTTCGGGTTGCCTTTCCTACGCGTCACGCCAGGAGCTTGAAACAGCCAATCGAAAGAGCATGTTCTCGAAATTTGCCCACCCTCTTGTGCTATTGGAGGCTGGGAATAAGGCTGGCCGTACTTTAGTTCATCGTTCCTCCTCGTCGTCGCCATTATCTTGGGGAGGTAGAAAAGCGACGGAAAATAACCAGAATGCAAGAAGAAAGGCGAGATTCGATTAGCAAGAGCTTTTATTTATTTTCTTACAGAAAAGAATCCAATTGGGAATTGAATGTATGGCCTACGAAACAGTGCTAACTCCTCAGCTAATTGAGCCACGGTTGGAAATGTCGTTCTTCTACGGATAGGTGGCACCAAGATCATACTACTTTCATCTTTAATTCTTTGATTGATTGATTTATTTTGTTTATTTTCCTTCGCTTTTCTGCTACTTTGGCAAATCGCGAAGATGCGGAGTCATGATGTTATGAAACTTATGAAGGGACGCTTACAAATAACACCCATGCCCAGGCCAGGATTCGAACCCGGAAAGCTTTAATTCTCTAATACTGGAAGCACGTTTGAAATACGCATACACAGTTTTGAACACTGTACTGATTCATATTATGCAGGATTTATTGAGGATTTGACGCTCCATAGCGTCTGTTACCTGGAAGTCGATGAAGTGTTCAAATTCATTTTCACACTGAACTCTGCATGAGAGCTACCCAAGGGAAAGCCATTTTATGGGATTGCATCCCATGAAAGCAAGAGCGTAAAAGAAGGGAGCGTCGATGGGGCTGCAACCCCTCCCCCCCCAAATGCTCTAACGAAAAATTAGAGAGAAAAAAGATTTCCAATGTCTGTGATATACACTGCATTTCTCTCTATCCATTCACAATTAAAATTCATTAAGCGAATGTGGGGTGATAATCTTCCCCCTTGATGTACGGGGGACAGAAAATGCTTTGCCCTCAGTATGTCTTGCTTAGACATACTTCCAACTTCTTTGCACATCTCTGGGTTCATTATCACATTATTCCGCAAATTTAAAATTTCCACCATTCTGACTGAGCATCGCCACACATTACACGTCGTACTGACGAATGTAAACGTCCCCTACTTCCAGCGGTTATAGAGACAGCGATGCTAGCGCCACAGTAGTAATTTGAATTGCAAATCGTTTTCCTTCCTTCAAATCAAATGCACGCAGTGGCAGCAATTAGGAGGGGGCAGTTGCCCCCCCCCCCACACACACACACTTTTCGCCACTTTTGCCCCCGCACTATGCTAAACCTTATCTACAAAGGGAAATATACTGACTTTGCCCCCGTTTTGGCACCTCACCCCCCCCCCCCCGGATTCGGAACCCAATCGCCGCCACTGAGTGCATGTGTCCAAATTTCAGAATAAATAATAAGAGACAACAATGAAACACAATCCAACTTCATTTTCCCGTTAGGAAATGAACTTAAGAAGGAGGCATTTCGCGCAGAGCGCAAAAAGAAAATCCCTTCGCTTAAATTCGAATATTGGTCCCAAATTAACCAGAAAATGTTCAAGTTTAATGCATGTCAAACAGACCTCATAGCATTCCATTCTCCCTATTCTCTGAGATCTAACAATATCACTTGGAATTCATCGTTTCGTCTTCCTCGCATGCATTGGATCACATTTTTCAGACGTCCGAAGAATTCAAACGTTTTTATGGGCGATGCAATATTCCGTTTGCATATCTACAGAACGTCACGTGCCCTACAACCTTCTGTAGCGAGAATTGAACTTTTCGCATAGTTCAGTTTCCGTCCGCTGCATGAAGGAGGCGCTTCCATCTACAGCTTCCTTCCTCTGAGGCATTATCGATCGTTGCCATGGCAACGCGGGGAATCAGCTGAGAGCCAAAGTAGGTCAAACTATTTCCAATAATTCGTCGGGGATTGGGACGTAGAGCGCCCCCCGCCCCTTCCCCTTTCTCTCTCTGCGAGAGGTACTTGGGAAGGAATTCGAGAATTAAGCAGACACAGAACTTCCCAGTCGCCTGGCTTAAGCGACCTGATTGCTTTACTCTTCGGCGGAGAACAGTCGATGGCAGTTGTAAATCGCTCCACAGTGCATTTCCTGATGAGGGCTTTCAGCAAGTGTTTTTGTGCCGGAGGGGAAAAGCTGTGCACAGGCTACTGAACAACAACCCAAAGGCTTTCCAAACTTGTGCTCCTTTTCCCGTAAGCTTTTCTTGGTTCCTTCCGCTGCAAATTAAATTCGAACTTTTCAAACGAAATTTGATTGATCCGGCAGTAGAGACGAAAAACTTTTGTCAGCTGTTGTGCCCTGAAATAAAATCAAGGGGCGATCTCTACTTTTCGGAACGAAAACGGGCTTAAGATTTTTTTGTTGCCCAGCAGGGACCCCATAATATCTACGTGGGCCCTACGAAATTTTCAATAGTTTAATGCAATTTTACTGGGTGACATTTTGCTTTCAGTCTGAGACTGAATTTTCCACTGCGTTCTCATTTACAGATGATTTGAAACGTTGCTTACAATAGAAGAAAGAACAGCAGTCGTTTCGGTTTGTCTGCGATGAATGACGTATGCACAGATCCAAGAAGATTTCCATGGAGACGATTTGTTTTTGTTAGATACAGTCATGACAGTTCTGGGTTGTAACAACCCAATTGACTTCCAATGGGATGTGGCAAGCTTGAAGTGTCCATGACTGTACTGCATTGCCAAATTTAACAGCCACGACGGTTCAGCAACTTTTATGGAATGCCTCTGCTCTCCCCGGCCTCCTTAGTTTAACTGTTTTAACTGCTCATGGCAGCCAGGGGCGTGGCGAAGCACCCTCAGCAGGACGAGCAGCGCATTGGTGTAGCAACATATCGAGGAGCCTTGCGATTAGAATGCGAGGCTCTAATCCGTTCTTTACATTTGAAATGTCAATGTGAATCTATACAAAATCTTCAGACATGCATCAGCAAAAGTATTATCAAATTTAAATAATAATAATAATACAAATAAAAATTACTGATTAAAATTATATCTTAATAATTTCACTCACTATAAAAATGTATTTCTCAGCTTTTCCTGGAGTTGAGGCGATGTCATTCTCAATGGATAATGAAGAACCTGGCAACCTTGGCAAATGGATGGGTGATGTAGATACTGTGATCTGTAATTTATAGATTTTTAGTGAGTTATGCAACTATTCTAACGCATGGAGAACTGTAAGAACTATAGCACTGTGTAGAATATGAATTACTCTCCAAAATGCAATTTAGCTTGTTCCAGTGGCCTACGTGAAATGTAAACAATATTGCCAGCTACTACAAATGTGTGATTTTCAGCAAGTTGCTACATGTTCGACATAACACAAGCTCCTGCATGAAATGTTAAAAAGCCAAGGTAGTGAAAGTGCAGTGTTGCAAGTGCATTAAGTTATGCCATTTAAAATACGCACAGTTAAAAGAAATAGACATAGAGTATATGAAATTCACAGATGAAACATGGCTTTGTAAATATTGTTCCAAAGCGAGATGAAGTAGTCCACTAGAATCCACCATACCAGCAGAGGTGTCAAAAATTATTGATCTTTACAAAATAATCCAGGATCTAAAAGAATTTACGAATTTATATATATGAGGGGCATTCAAATGAAACCCGGTCACTAGTGTAATCAGTGTATTAAGTGAAAAATGTAGTTATACACATTACACGTACTCAAAAATGTAGATACACACAGTACACATACTCAAAAATAATCGCCAAAACTGTTTGCACATTTATCCCATTGCGACACAAGCTGGTCGATACCATCCTTGAAGAAGCTAGTAGGCTGCTCTCGGATCCAAGCCTGGACCCATTCACACACTTCATCGTCCGATGCGAATCGATGTCCGCGAATAGCTTGTTTGAGAGGTCCAAAAACATGGAAATCACACGGGGAAAGGTCTGGACTGTACGGTGGATGTTCCAGCGTTTCCCACCGAAACTGCTGCACTGTCGTCTTCACCGCATTGGCCATGTGTGGGCGGGCATTATCATGCAGGAGGTTAATGCCATTGGACAACATGCCTGGACGTTTGGACTTGATGGCTCGTCGAAGGTTCTGTAACGTGGCTTGATAACGCTGGGCATTGATGGTGGTTCCCCGTTCCAGGAACTCGACAAGCAGTGGGCCCTTGTGGTGGTATAAAATAATAATAATAATAATAATAAAAAAAAAAAAAGGACATCATGACCTTACCAGAACTGGTCTGCACGGCCTTTGCTTTCTTTGGAGGTGGTGAATTCGAATGTTTCCACTGCTTGCTCTGACGCTTGCTTTCCGGTTCAAAATGGTGACACCATGTTTCGTCACCTGTGACAATACGCGACAGAAAGCCGTATTCCTCCTCATGATAACGTTGCAGATGACTCAAATTGGGGCCCATTCTGTTTTTTCGCTGTTCGGCGGTCAGGTGATGGGGAACCCACTGCGCACAAATTTTGCGAAAGTTCAGGTGTTGATGCATGATGCTGTGCGCGGTGACCACGCTAATACCCAGTAACCGATGGATGTCGTCTACGGTGATTCTGCTGTTGTCCAAGACTAAAGCATTCACTTCTGCAATCATTTCCGGTGTGATGACACGATGAGCTTGTCCAGGACGAGCATCGTCTTCCAGTGACTCGCGCCCCTCAAGGTATCATTTGCGCCATTCCACAACACTTGAACGACTCAGACTGTACTCACCATACGCAGCCTTCATCTGTCGATACATTTCACGGCCTCCAACTCCTTCCGCCGCCAAAAAACGAATCACTCCTCGTTGTTCCTGCTTACTCGCCTGCATGTTCTGTACTGGACGATAACTTGTGTGACCACCTTCTCTTCGACATGATACCACACTGGCGCTATGCAACGTCAAATGGTGCGCACGCCAAAGTCTCTCGACCAATAGCTGGCACTACCATACCCGCAGTTACGTGGTGCCACCGTACATGTACGGCACATTTAGACGCACTGACCGGGTTTCATTTGAATGTCCCTCATATATTCTCCTCACAAAAAGTTTGGAATATTGTTATATTAGACAATATGTGGTAGACACGGCTTTGTAATGCAACAACACATGCTGTCTGTCTACTGGACATTCTCGTCTTTTCGCCGACATATGCCACAGTGCTATCACCTATTGCCTAATATAATAATATTCCAAACTCGTTGTGCCTAATATAACAATATTCCAAAATTTTTGTGAGGAGTGTTTACATTAAAACTGAACTTGAACCTGGTAAATCTCTGGACTTAGCTAATTTGACTTTTTAACATAGCCATTTTGATTTTGTTCATTAATTGTATTAGTTCATTTGCATTGGAGAACTTTGATAATAATTTTCTTGTATGCATCTCAAATGTTCTTGTAGTATTTGGACATATTTTGTTGTTGATTTGCTTTATTTTACTTCGCTTTTGTGCTACTTTTAGCTAATTGTGAAGATCGGGATGAGTGATATGATGAAATTGATGAATACACACTCACAAACATCCATGCCCAGGCTGGGACCCTTGGCGTCATAGTACAATCTGCTAATCACTCTGCCACGGGGGCCAGCTTGGACATATTTTGAAAGCAATTTCACCAAATGTACGAAATTTCGTGAATGTTCTGCTGTTGATAATGTTTCCCTAATGTCCTTGTACCGCCAAGTTATGAGAAGCAATTTTTTTCTTCTGAATATCCTAAAATCAGATGGATACCACCCCGTTTATTGAGAATACTAAATATTTGATATATTCATTGGAATTGTAACGTTTAACTGGAATTTGAAGGAATAAAAATAGATTATTTTAGTTTTATTGCCCACAAAAATTAGCCTTTTCCCTCTATTTAATATTTTTTTTTTTAAATAAGCCCATGAGACACAAGGCCCTGGGCAGTCCTCCACTTTGCCCATCCCTTACTACGCCTCAACAAGCGTCCCCAGTCCATGTGAAAGAACTCATGGTAAGTGACAAATTGACCATGACAGCTCTTCCCTAGATTAAAGGCTAACTAATCTGATGTAAAAAGAGATGAAAATATTTACTAGTTTGAGACTACATGGAAGTTCCTCTTCAGTCCCTGCTTTCACTGCTGATTTCAGTACAATCTTAACCGCACCTACATAAATAACTAAACCAATTTTCAATCTCTTATTTTGTTCTTCAAAGATCCTCTCTTCAAGGGCTGACAATTCCCCTCCCAGTCCCTCTCCCTACCTTTTAAAACACCTAACCAATAATTTTAAACAAATCATTGATTTGGTCAACATATAATATCTTACTATATACTAATCTTACTAACATTACTCACCCTTTAGCTATAACAATTTACAATATGTAAACGTCCTGTTTTGGAAACCAGAACAATCAGTGTACGTATAGCTATAAATCAAAATTAGTGTAATCTTAAACACCAATGTAAAGATATGAAAAATTTAAATCTTAAACTAAAACTTTAAATTAACACACAAACAGGGGAACGGAAATTCTGAGGAAATGGCTTTCTGGTTTATTGTTTAAAGGCACCAGGACATAAGCACATACCCCTGAATGTACTTTGGGTGGAGGCAGGCTTCATCAGGGGTGTCCCCCCCCCTTTTTTTTTGTATGTGGATGTAGCAAATTTTAACACCATGTTCTATATGAACAAGTTAACTTGCTATATATTACCAAATTTCAGTAATACATTATGAGAGAATAATTACAAAGATACAAAATGAAGGACCCACTTTGGAAAACCCTGAATTGAATCTCCTTAAGCCAGATGAAAATAGTTAACATTACATTGAAAATTTTTAGTTTTTAATGTTACAGAAGTTCAAATGAGTCTCGTGCAAATAAAACTGGATTTATTTGTGTATCACCAGAGAATACAAATGTTCTATGTCCAATTTGTCAGTTTCAGAAGTGTCCTTTAAACTGAATGTTTATAGCTACCGAATTTTGAAAAAAATGAGTCCTCAAAATAAGAATTTTAAGTGGGCATAGATGAAATAAATGAACAGAAAACAAATCTCAATTTGTTTACAATTTGCACATTTGGAGAAGCACCATGCCATAAAGGTGCATTTATTATTTGCAGTAATAGATTTTATAAAAATTCACAAATACTTCATTTTCAGCTATGTGCAGAATATTTTTATTTCGTGTATATCGTCCCAATTAGTCTGTGCATAAAGTGGACTTAGTCATGTTTATTGCATGTAAAAAAAAGTATTTTTAAATCAAATATAGTATTATTTTCACCATTTTAACACCAAAATGCCATTTAATATACCATTTTTGATCTGGAAATTGCCAGTTTTTGTATCCAATCTTTTTCCTTAATTTACACTTGAAATTGATGCTCGTGTAGGAAGTCTGCAGACATGCATAACCATGCCAACTGTTTTGTTAAGACTTGGGACCTGCAACAAATGCAGAAGACACCATTTGCAAGCAAGAGGGCAGGGGCTATGAAGTACTGTATTCGGATGTAGAGAAATGTCTAGAAGCTGGTAGTCAAGTGGTTCTGTAAAAAAAAAAAAAGGTAAAGTGCTCCCCTGTGCATAGCACCATGCCATGCAGGCGTATAGGGGGTGTGGGGGTAACGCCCCACACTTTCTTGATCCGGTCGTGAGTGGGGGTGATGTGATCAGCATCACGCCCCTGACCGCCTTTACCCCCCAGGGTTTCCCCCAGGTACCCATGTTATTCGACGCTGTGTGGGCGCCGGGGCCGCTTCCACCGTTAGAAAAGTTCCCGGATTTGAACCGGCCGGGGATCGAACCTGGGGCCTTGAGCATGGTAGTCCGACGCGTTACCGACTGAGCCACCGCGGTTCTGTGCTGTTGGTAATGTGACATGGTAATCTGTGGTAAGCAGGAAGTCTCCATGCAGAAATATGCCCAATATTTAGCCATTCATATACTTAGTTTTTGACGCACACACATCGTAATGTTAATTTTTCAAAATTCTGAAAGTTCTAAGGTGCATTTTTCTACCCTGTTTTGTCACTAAATTATGCAAAATAGACTAGTCAACACCAAATTTAATTTGTTAATTCTGCTGTAAATATTTGAGAAGCAAAATTTGGCTCCTTTATACCATTTTAAAACCAAAATTACATTTTATATGCTGCTTTTGATCAGATTTTTCACTGCTACAATAATGAAATTTCATTTTATTTACCACTTTTGAACCTCAAATTTATTTTTGGTACCAAAATTTTGCCTTTTTATTTACCAAAAATATGTGGCTACCAGTATTGAGTCTGGCCACCAAGATCCAATGGCAATGTAGACCCTTGAGGAGACAAAATCTTATGTTAACCATTTCATTATCTGGCTTTGAGTTCCAGGCTCTTTGTCCCATTCCTAACATGCAAGATCCCACGGTGGTAGTGCACAGACTGAGCTGGCCAGTTGAGAGTTTACAATCTTTTCTGGTGTTCCGACCTGCTTGAAGCAATGCCTCTGCCAACAAAGTGATTTTTAGAACATTGTGTACGAAGGGATATCCAGCTGGCCTTGATTTAAATGACAACCCACGTGTTTCTTCACTGGTACTTTACATCTGAGAGTTGTCCAAATTAACCCATGAACCCTGAATATCATTGTCAAAGAACTCCAAAATACTCCATCAGGAGGTACACTTCATGCATACAGCATACCAGCAACGATCTGGTTTTAACAGGCCTCTTAACAACTATGATAGACTACAGAGGTGGCAACTAAAATATGTTGCTTTTAGACCAGCTGAGACTGACAGCAAGGGCAGAAGTTACTAAAAAAAGCCCTAATCTGGTTGAAATAGGAAAACAAATTCATAGTAAAGTCCATTTTAGAAATGAAAAATCTAATTCATAAATTGCATTTTCATTTTTATTTTATACAAAAATATCTTAAAAAATTTGTACTGTACAAAATAAATTTACAACAATAGACTAAATCACAGCCTGGAAATGGCAACAACAATGCTAAAGGAAAGTGCATAGAGAGAAGGTAGAAACGAAGTAGCTGCTGCATGAACTTCATTTATTTTATCACAGTCTTTGCATTCTTTGTGAACACTGGGGTCATCTGCACCGAGTGATATGGTCACATTGGGCCTTTGCTCTAGAACCCTGTCTAGGGCTGCCTGCTGGGCTTCTGTTAGAATAGCTCTTTGGTCTTTGGACACAACGGCTGCTGCCAGGGGGGAAATTGAAGACAGTTGCTCCTCATCTAGGACCTGCAGAATAAAATTAAGTTAGTAATAGAACAGTTTCAATGCAGCACAGTTAAGAATTTTTAAAGACTAATTCCTCCTCAGGATCTGACTGGGAAGTTTTCGTGAGGAAATTTTAAATTTCACTGAATTGGCGCAAATAGGTTGCTAATATTTGTCTAATAACTAGAGCCACATATTTATGGTGAAAAAGATAAAGATTTCAGTACAAAAACTTTCACTTCAGTGTTAATTGTGAACAAAAAACCTAAATTTGATTTAAAAACTATACTTGTTACACAAAATTAACATTTCACTTCTAATAGTACATTTATATAGTTATCAAGAGTCAAGTTTATTCCTATGTAAAGGAGTCCATTTTTCAAGAATTAATCAATTGTCCGTGATCTGCATAACTCCTAGGATAATTTAGACCGAAGATGTTGCATTGGTAAATAAACCTTCAATTTCATGTTTTAAGTTTATTTCGCATTTTGCGGTTCATTTTGTGACAAAACATGATAGCAAAAAGGAACCTCACACTGATTCTGCATTATTATTTTTTTAGGGGAAGTTGCAGCCATAACTAACGAAATATATGGATATATATGCATACATCTTCTAAGGTCCTGGAGAATTCCTACAAAACTTCAATGCAACTTTGCAGTTACTGCTTTATTCAGTTCAGCCCAATGCTTAAATTTACGACAAATTCAAAAGGTTTTCATCCCTAAAGATGATAGAAGTTAGCTCTCAGAAGCTGAGAAACTGTTCCAGAACTGACCTGGTCCGTACTCAAGAGAATTTCATAATTTGTCGCCAGGAAAGCTTCAAGACTTACTTCAATGCAAAAGATTAGTACTTTCCAGGAACAAATTATTTTCCTTTTCTGTGCACATTAACAGACCATACTTATGAATACAATCATGTAATTACTTCATGAAAGAATTGGGACATTACAAAATGGGAGGAACAGTTTCATTGGTATGAATCTAGTTATCCAAGTTCACCAGTTCAGAAGAACTGGCAACTGAGGAAAAGCTTATCAGCTTTGAAATTTCCTATTGCATGCAAAATGCAAAATGTGGTTTTACAACTGTTTTTTCTCGCCAATGATAAACAGAATGGCATTAATGGTTTTTGAGAGATTCATGTTATGAATTCAAGAGGCAAAGATTGTTTCCTGAAATATTTACCTGAAGGAGTTCTGGAGGCATGCACTTGACTGCAGCAGGTGTCAATCCTGTCAAAGGGTTCTCCCCTCCTCTCCTCAGCCTTTTAAACCTATCAGATTCCAAACCTGGAAGGATAAAAAATCATTTAGACGTGGTTGAAATCCACTTACATAAATTATGTTAACATAACGAGACTTGCAGAAACTTAATTTAAAGCACTGTCCAATAAAGATCCAACCTGGGACTTTTTGATTACAAGGTGGCCCTTGGTCTTTGTCAGCTGACTGGCATTTTATTAATTTATCATTACATACAAAACCAGAATTTGCCACAGTTCTTAATTTTATGCTGGATATTTGGGTTCAAATTTCCTTATTTTCTTAAAAATGACTGGCTTGTTTGATATGAAAGATGCACTTTGGTAATATTTGGAGTCTCCAAATTCTTTGCCCTACCTCTAGGTAGGTAGGCCTCTGGTCACCATGAACCATACCTTTGTAAGGACCAGTAATTTATTTCATGTGTTATTTACTGAGGTTAGTATTATGGAGAAACATATGCAAGTGCATGTGTGGAATGCAATTGTCAACATTAAATTGATAGGACTATCAGATTGACAAGAGAGAATATACAAAGAGTTTTGATCCTACAGCAAGAGGTGCCTTGAAGAATATCAGTAGTACAGCAAATACTTATTTAGTTTTTGACGAAAAAACTAAATTTGAAAAAACACATTGTAGTGTTAATTTTTCATGTTTTTGAAAGGTGAGAGATGCATTTTGTGACCATGTTTTGTCACGAAATAATGCGAAATGAACTGCAAAAAGCGAAATTAACTCTTAAAACCCTAAATTTAGGGTTTATTCACAGACGCGACACCTTCTGAGGTCTGAATTATCCTGAGTGTTATGCAATTTCCAGAAAATTGAGTAATTCTGCATTTAATATTGGAGAAGCAAAAAAATGGACCCCTTTACACAAAAATAAACAATACTCTGATAACTACATAATGTTAATTCTGTGGAATAAGTAGTTTTTAAATCAAATTTAGGATTATATTCTCAATTTTAAAACCAAAATGTCTTTTTATACCACTTTTCATACAATTTTTCACCGCTATAACACATTTTATTTTATTTACCGCTTTTGAACCCAAAATTGACTGTTTTTGTACCGAAATTTTGCTTTTTTATTTACCAAAAATATGTGCCTCTATCTGTTATGCACGGAGGGAGAGGAGTTACTATTTACAGCTGCAACTCCGTTGTAAGTGCAGTTTAAGTGGGACATTGATCACGCACCTAAAAGGAGATAGCAAACTTCCAAATCTGGCATTTGGACAACACATAAGGCATCTAATCATCTTTTAAGCCAATTTTATTTTCTAATATTTTCAAAACTTACCATGTAAAATCAAAATACTGTGACAGTCTTAACCTGAAGATTCTTTGATACTAGATGCAAGTTATGAATTGAAAAGTAGCAAATTAGTCTGCTTTGAGTTAAAAATGTTAAGATAAAAAAAATCAGCATTTGATTCAACAATTCCACACATTTGTCTCATCTGTACTCAAACTTCCGCAAACCTTACTACACAAGAAAAGATTCAACTGGGAAGGTACTAACCTGCTACAATTGGTCCCAAAGTAAGAAAATCCTCTGCTATCCAATTTGTGGAGTCTCCATAGGCCTCTGGCTGAAGGGCAAACTTTGCCAAGTCCTCCAGACAGGCTGCATGGCAGCTCTCCAGGTGGCCTAGGACAGAGGATGCGTGGAGGAAGATAGACCCAGAATGAAGGATAGTTTTCCTTTCGGAAGAAGAGAGGCTGCAAACCAACTTTCCCACTGCGATAGCAACTTCTGCCGTAGGTTCCAATTCTGGATTGTCAGCTATTAATTTCTTCACAACCACGCCCATCTATAAGAATACAAAAGGAAGTTTGAAAATGCTTATGTTCACAATAGTCTCATTTCATGCTGAGAACCAAGCAACACTTACACCTTGTTTATTTTATGACTATTTTTTACTGTTATTGAATTTATGTTGTGACCGCCTACCTATTCTCGTGGCACTTCTGGCAACTGGAGAATCGCAGGGGACCAACTTCCTTACTGGGATTTTTATCTTTCAGGCTTAAACCACATACGCTAACTCATGCAAAATGTCAAACAAGTCTGGTGTAGTAAATTCAGATTTTTATTAATTTTTACATGCAAACATGCTTTAAATTTATTAGAAAACAATCCGAATTCACATGCATCGCAAAAACTTACAACCACAGCTTTTATTCCTCAATTTTATACAATGCGATTGCCATTTTTTTTTTTTTTTTTTACACATTGCTGGCAAAGTTGTAATTTGTACAGTGGGATCTATGAGTATTACAGTGCAAATTGTCCATGACTATTTTCATTAATATTTCTATTACATCCTATGAGTTTTTAAGCAATGGATTATGTATGCTGGTGCAGAAGTTGTCAACAGCTTGTTTTGAGTTTTCTTTTAATTCTTGAAGCTCTTATTGGGTCAAATAAAGTGCACGAACATGGTGATTGACAATTTGCACGGCAATACTCATGGATCCCGCTGTACAGCATGATTATTTTTATATACAACATTTTCGACTTGAAAACTTATGATCTGTCATAATGTTAATAATTTGCATTGCTAAATTTTATTTTTTAAATGCCTCAAGTTTCAGCAACATCTCACTACTGGTCAGCAAGATAGCCATTTACAGTTTTCGAATTTTATTTTGATAAGGACATTTTATCATTATTATTTTATAAGTTTAATAACAATGTCATATTTGACACAAATAAATAGAAATAGTGATATTGAACAATAATTTCAGCTCAATAATCTGAATCTGAACTAAAGATTAGTCTTTGTGAAAAGCATGTCAATAAAAATTGCATTGTGTTGGATCCAATGTACCGGCATTGGGCACAACCTATTTCCAGAAGTTTAGAAATATGCACAATCTAGCAAAAAGACTGATCTATCTATTTACATCCTCCAGCAAAATATTCCAAATTTGTCATTTCAACACATTTTGGGCTTAAAGTACAACAAAAATTAAACATTCCTGCATTTTAGGCTTAAAAAAATGTGCCACATTTTCACATTTATAACTCATTTCTACAAAATTTCATTGTTTGCAAAAAGTTCCAATGAGGATGGTGGTAGGGCCCACCAAAATAGAACAAACTAAAAACAGCGTGGAAAACTTTAGTATGAAGTTTCTCTCTAATTAGCTGCATGGAAGTGTGTACATGGAAGTTTTCCCATTTTTCACCTATGTGAATGTTTTGCGTAACCAAGCAAAGTGGCAGGTGCACACTTACAATCACAGGTTGCCTTAACATTGGTATGTCACATGAGAAGAGTTTTGAATTACTGAGCCAAGTCCTCAGATTTTGATTGAGATAGCACATACCTTCACATAGGAGCCATAACATTGGTATTTGTCGTGCAAGAAATAATGGAAAGCAACTTCCTCAAAAAAGCCTTTCTGACCTGTCACTCCACAACACATTTTGAAGCCACAACCCTATTGCAGTTTTCCTGCAGGTTCTGCAAAAACTTAATTTCTAACATAGACCTGTGTAAAATTTTGACCCTTCTAGCTGAAAGAAAGGTTTAGTTTATGTAAATGCCAATATATGGCACAGTGGAGGTTTTACGTCACCCACTTCACTGGTATTCTGAAGCACTTCACTCCCAGCTAGCACACTTTCAGCAACTTCTAACCGGACACTTGACGTGACTGTAGGTTCAACAAGTGATTGGATTTGGATGCATGTAGTGGTGACTGTTTAATTTACATTAGTTATTTTGCTTAACACTATTTTATTTACTTTTGTAGAAGTAACAGTAGTAGTATTTAATTTTACTTTAGCTCTGGTTAGAGTGATCATCAAATCAGACCAGGGTAGCTACGATTTTTTGCTTACGAAATTCCCTGACTTTTCCAGGTTTTCCAGACCAGAAATAAAATTTTTCCAGACATGTTTGTAGTCATGATTTTTGGTTTTGAACCTCGTGTTTTTCAATTAAATATGTAGGCACGTTAATTATTATGAATATGAATATACACAGTTATTAGCTGAAAATTTACCGAGTGATTAATATAATGCTATTCAATGAAAAAATAAATAACTATTGTACTTCCCAATTTTCACCACAGTCATTACAATTAAGGTGGTGTAAAAAAATCAATAAAAAATGTGGCATAGGTATATCAAAGCTTTACAATGTAACCTGTATACAACCTCAATTGGCCTATATCAATACAAATGAGAAACAAAAGAAAATTAGGTCATGTACCTTTAGAAAATATGCAATAAGTTTAATGATTATATTTTTTAATTTATTGAAAATAATAGACTACATATTACGGAAATTCAGAACTTGAATGGGGGCGGTGACCAACCATACACCTAAAAAAAAAATATATATGCGGGCCATACTTTGGAATCAAATATCTCCATTATTTGAGTTTTCCACATGCTGGAACCAATTTTATATTACGGAAAACATCGAAATCTGTCTTTTAAAAGGTAACAGTTCCGAATGTTTTATGATTTTTTTTTCCTAGCAGGAAGACTAATTATCATAGAATTTTGGCAAACATTGTGACACGAAATTTGAACCTTCCTTAAAATCATGAGCACTATTTGTATTCAAAAAAGTTATTTATGTTGAAAAAAAAACTTCAAAATGACCTTACTCAATCATATACGCTTCCCACGGACAAGGTATTCTCCGGTTGACAAGCTACAGTAAGTATCGTAAACTAGTGGGAATGAATGTAGAAATAAATCGGAACCTTAGTAGAGTGCATTCAGGGTCTTTATTTTAATTCTAAGACAACCAGACCTGACATTCCTAACCTAACCACAAAAGCATATATTCACAAAATCTTAAGTAATCGCTAAAACTCTGCAGTATGTGTTAACAGACATAAATCGAAATCAAACCATGTAAAAGTTGCATTTGTAGCATGATGAAATCGTAATATAACAAAAGGAACTTGGGCTCATTTTCACCACTTTTCAGCATAATTTCATTCTACACGCAAACAATACGTAAAATTACTATCGGCATAAAACCAACATTCCTAACCTAACAACGATGTGTGACCAGCGTGCGATTAATTCCTCTATTTCGCACCAATTTTTAAAAAATAAATTCGTTCTACATGCACAAAACACATGCATATTCGCATAATGACGTCACTCATAAAATCACTAATTTCTCGGGAGTAACACATCTCTGCAATGTAAAAACTACGACAACGAGCAAATGAACTAGTTGATCAGGTTGCTTCTGAACGGGTCGCAAATGAAGGACTCAAATTCACAGAACGGGTTCACGGGGGGAACGAAGTAGTGAGCAGTGGCGCAGGAACGGTAGGGGGGGGGGTACAGGGGTACATTGTACCTCCCCAAATTTTTGATGGGGGGTACTGTACCCCCTAAATCTGTAAATCGAGTTGTACCCCCTGTACCTCTCCTTTGGTAATTTGACAGCAGACGCAAGGTGCTACTGTTAAAAGAACATATTCAGTTCACCCAATAAAAAAATTTATATTGTTTATAACTTAGAAGCATTATCTTCCTTACCACAGAATTCAAACCATTATAAACTTATTCTACTACATTGCTCTTGCTACCAGTTAGTTCATTGACCTATGTTCTTGGAAACCTCTTTAAGGAGATGAAAATTGTTTAAAATGTGTGTGAAACGATGGAATCAGATTTGCTCTCAGAAAATCACGCTGCAGACGAATGCTAAATTGCGGAAGGGGGGCGGTACACTTTTCTAAAGAAGTGGTCAAGTCGATTCGAAGATAAGATACAAATCTTCATCGGAAGAGTATATGACTGACCCCATTTTCGTTTGCATATTTATAATGGAATTTTCCGAAACGAAGTACTTACACGAACGAGACGAGATGCGACAGACCAACTTGAACAATGTACTCCTGTATCTCACCCATATTTTTCATAACTTGGTAAGAGGGTGTTCGGAAAACTATTCTTAAACCTATATATTAAGATATTTTTTTGAAAATAGAGCCCCGATTAGCCTTTCTGAGCATCAAGTGAATCTAGATTAAGTTTTAAAAACTTCAGAGTGGAAACCGAAACAAAAATAAGCCCAAACAAAAACGAAAAGGGTCTCAACACACAGGAGACAAGATGACGCTGTGACAATTCTCGACTCATCCCATCGCGATATCATTCCTAGATGAAATTTTTTTTCTAGACATTTTAACAGGGTGCAATTGCTATTTTATTAGAGGGAGAATTATTTTTACCTTTGTATTAGGTATACTTATAATTGGACATTAATTGCTTAAAATCTAATTTTGATATCGAATACAACACAAACACAACGCTATTTTAAGTTAAACCCTAAAGTCAAACTGTAAGAAAATTACATTAGTCAGATGAATGCACGAGATAAATGAGACTCACTGCAGGTCCTATTGGTAGATTTTTGATTGGATTCACAAGGTCTTTCAGTGAGATGGGTATGTTTGAATGATTTATTTGGTTTATTTTACTTCGCATTTCTGCCTCTTTTGGCTAATCGCGAAGATGAGGATGAGTGATGGTATGATGAAATTGATGGACACTCACAAGTAACACCCATGCCCAGGCCCGGATTCGAACCCGGGACTTCTGCGTCATAGCACGGTATTCTAACCCCTCCGCCACGGAGAACGGCGAGGTGGGAATCTGTTTTGGATTTTCTTGGCAGATGCGAAAATCTTTGAGACGCGCACATGCTTTTGCTTACATTAAAGTTTACCTTTTCACAGCAATGAGAAATTGACATGTCACCCTAAAACACACGCATGTAGAATATCTGCATTCAATACTACTACATACGAAAAGAAAGCTTGGCCGGCTCTTCACATTGACCACCAAAGATTATATATAAAAAAAAAAAATTAAAAAATTGAGCGTATGGCTTTCCTTACTTTCTCTGAGATCTGAAGGATTTCGGTTTTGTATATGTAGTGACTAGTATTAATACTTTCAGTGCTTGAAGAGTGTCATTAGTTACAGCTAATTATGTAACAAATAAATGTTTTGTCAAATGTTTCACATATATTTCAAAGTTAGACATATTTCGAGTCGGGAACCATCGCAACTCAATTGTTTTTCCTTTTTTAATACAACGCCCTATATAGATATCTGAGAAAATACCAAATACATGGTTTCTAAGAGGCATTGGATGTGGTACACATCTGCCATAAATTGTTGAAAGATATTTTTATGCGTAGCTATGGGACTTTAAAATTAGAATGAACTGAACTGAAGTGGAACTCTATAAGTATGATATATTCAATAATGTGGTTTCTATATCCAGTGGGTGGGAGATGATTATTCCTGTGGGGTGGCTCAAGATCCTCCTCACCCCCTTTAATCTCAACATGCATTAAAATGAATAGACGTATCTTTCTTCGCAATTTTCACATTTCGAACTCCTAATTTTTTGTTCCGTTAAATCCAAATTAGGCCAGAATGAGGTCCAGAGCTTTATATGTTTCAGAAATGTTATCTGGTTTTAAAATCTGTTTTTTTAAAAAAAAATCTAAGAAAAACAAAGAAAAAATATTTATGCAAATTTCGCATTAAATAACAGGACATTCGTGTATGTTGTTCTAAAATAGAATATTTCACATTATACCTAAGTATCAAGGACGTATTTAGGGGGTCCTGATCCCCCTCCCCGAAAGACTTACCAAGTAGTAAAAGTAAATAATCAAAATATTGTTAGCATTTGTTATATAATCGATGGTTATTTCTGCTGAACTTACTGGAAGGCAAGGAATTTGGTTCATACGGCTTTGAAGGGTTCCAAAGGTTTATGCATACTGCTAATGATAATGTTCATAAAATATTAATCAGGAACTTTTCTTTTCGTTAATTGGATCTAACTCCTTTTTTGTTATTCAATAATATTCAATTATTTAATTTGCATATTTAATTAATATTTTAATTGAGATAAATACATACAATTATCCTAATTATTATTTATAATTTTATTATTATTATTATTGCGACACTTGGTTGGACTCCCGAAATGTATTTCTAGATCCGTGCCTGCTAGATATAGGTACCTGTGAAGTAGTATGTGTGAGATATATATATATATATAATGGGAGGCTGAATTTTGTACCCCCCCAAATGAAAAACGTTCCTGCGCCACTGGTAGAGAGTCCCTTTGTTTTTACTCGGCGTCCGCACCCATCCAGTGTGACGTCAACCACAGCCAGTTACGTGATATTTTGCTCTTCAAGCTTTATTGCAGATCCAAAACCAATGAACTGTCCGAACACCAACCTGCTCCGCTTCACGTATCAAAAGAGAACGGGTTCCGAACGGGTGTGTTTTTGAAGAAAGAAAATTTCCACACCACACACAGAGCTAAAGCAACATTTTTTGTGCAAGAAATTCTGAGGATGGCTGGTGCATAGGTTTCGTCTTAAGTAGCTTGTTCTCTAAGGAAAAATCTCACGCCTCTCCAAATTCCGGTCTTGAACAGGTTCACAAGAACGAGTCGCAAAATGATCGGATCCAAGAACCTAGATCCGAGAGTGAATAAATATAGAATTGAAATGCGAAAGAACCATAATTTTGTACGTAACAAACTAGAAGTCATAATGACGAGAGGAACAAGTTTCTGAACTGAATCTTTTGGGGGGACTGGAATCGCAAGAACCGAATTCGGAAGTGGAAATGAACCGTTCGTTCATTTTGTAACTGGTTCTCCTGCAACTCCAAAATGCGCGTAAATTCCAGAAAATATGCAAAATTCCCTGACTATTCCCTGACCAACCAAATTCCCTGACTTTTCCCTGTTTTCCAGGTTTTCCAGTCGCGTAGCAACCCTGCAGACAATTGGGGGGGGAGGGGAATAGACAAAAACATTATTAATAAATAATGCCCAATGTAATCAAGTTACAATTCGGATTATTTAAATTCACTGAACAAATCTGTGGAGAGTAAAGTGTTATTTGGAACAATTATAATATGATTGTTAAATGAGTGTTCATGTTACGTAAAAAATGCATTAATCTCATTATGGAAGTTATTGTAATTTATTCAGTGACAGTTTACATGTTTCATTTTTATTGTTCAAATGCAATTATTACGCTTGTTAATAAACTGTCCTAACTTATCCAGTGCATTTTCATGTTTTGATGAAAATAGTGCTGACTTAGTAACACAAACCTTTGGAATAAAAGTTACGCTGGTCAATAGCTATCGTTCATATCTACAAAATCCTTATGTTTATTATTCGATGAATTATTTATTTAGAGTAATATAAATCAATCTACCCTGGTTGGCAGAAAAGTATGCAAGTATGCTAAAATATAAATTAATTCCTGGAAAATAACACCACAAAGAAATATAAGAAATTATGTCCCTAATCATGACACTACTCATGTGGGACGTTTCATGAATCTCTCAAATTCATTGACATTAGTCATTTTGGATTACGGTGTGCTGCAGAATTTAATCCTAAATCTTAGTACAAGTAAGTACTTCCTAGACCCCCCCAACACACACCCACTTCTATAAAAGAAAATCAGCAGGTGGCACATCACATTTTGCACAAACTATGGGATACTTACTCCATTACTAAAGCAATGATAAAGCAGCTTTTTGCTATGAATTTTTAAAACTTTTAAAATAAAGTACAAACTCACCTTTTCTTCGTCATTCAACTCCTGAGAAAGAGCTGCCAAGATGTCCAATGAGGAAGGCAGACTCAGGTTAAGGCTTTTCAAGTACTCCATTGGCATTTTAGAAGCTAAATGACCAAGTTCCAATACTGTGGTGGTTATATTGTACTGAAACAAAAGTAAATGTTTAATTTTAACGAAGAACAAAACTAAAAAAACTTTACATAGAAAACACATGAAAGTATTTACGATTGGTTTTATTAGAATAATTAAATGTAAATGTGTTACTGGAGAAGCCAGCTTTTGCAATGCTCTACTATTTTGCTTGCCACATAGTTCCACCAAATACTGTATTACTGTTATAGACAGAAATCACCTTTGGACAAGACAAGTTGAAGGCACCAATTTAACTTTATGTTGGTTTGGTAGCTCAGCAGTGAATGTAAGAACATTAGGGGCCTTTGTTCAAAAGCCAAGTCTAGTCATAACTGGCTAATTCGCTAGCCTCTATAGCATTGAATTGTTGCAGAATCCTCAATATGGTGTCTGGAAAGTATAGGACTAACTACACTACGAAAAAATAATACAAGAAAATTTTACAATCTCCAGTGTTCAATTTTGTGTAATTTTGCATTGGGCAGTGTTTTGTCAGTCAAGTCTTCGAAACCCAAATTCATTGATATATAAATTAAATTTTAAATCCTTTTACATAGCTATAATCTAAACAATATACACATTGCCCCATTTAAAGATTTGAAGCACGATCAGTTACGCTGCCTTTATGGCATTTATCAAAAATCAAAGTATTTCATACAAAGTGTTAAAATCTAAACTGGCAAATACCCGTTTAATCAGAGTCCAGATCTTCTCCTTGAGGTTTTGGCTTAAATCTAAAGATCCCAAGGCTTCTATGCAGTTTGCGAGGTCATCCGAGGAAAGTGTCTCCAGGTCAAACTTTTCCAGGGCATCTGTGGCCGCAGAACCTGCAGCTCTGATACCATCACAGGTTTTCTGAAATATTTCAAAATTAAAATTAGTTACTGCCATTTTCATATTGATAGAGGCATGCATATTTAGTTTCAGACAAAAACACAAGAATGTGAAATAACATGTGTTTCTGAAAGGTGTGAGGTACATTTGCCACGAAATTTGAAAGGAACTGCAAAATGGAAAAATAAACTAACATGAAATTTAGAGTTTATTTACTGACGTGACACTATCTGAAGTCTGAATTATCCTGAGAGTTACGCAAATGGCTTAAATTTAATAAATTTTACTGTAAAAATTTACTCCTTGACACAGGAATAAACTTAATACTCTAATGTGCTATCAGAAGGGAAATATTGTGTAATAAGCTTTTAAATCAAATTTAAGGTTATATTCACCATTCTAACACTGAAATGTCATTTTATATATCACTTGATCCTAGTTTTTGTACTGAAAACTTGATCCTTTATTCACTATAAATGTGTGGCCCTATCTATTGCAGCTTTGATAATTCATGCCAACAGTTTGGAAATCCACTGGTGCTTACACCCCCTTATATGTAAAACCGTAAAAATCTACATTATCATCATCATCATTATTATAGCGTGTGGACTTTGTGTTGACTACACAGGTTAGCCACCTGGGTCTCATGCCATAAATGCTCTACTGACTGGGCAACCATATCCAAATTAAATGCATGTAAGTACACCATGAAAGCAATGTATCAAAGTTAAATATCTTATTTGTAAAACTTACCAGTAGATGTGGACGAGCAGGTAACTTCACGGTAGCCACAGCATCTCTAGAAGGTTTATGTAACATGTCGTCACCTTTAGGGGGAAAAAAAAAAATCAAATATGTTCCTACAATATACTTCATTACAAATGCCAGTACAGTAAAACTTAAAATTGAAGTTTTTCAGGGGTCCAAATTGAAACTTAAAACTGGAAAAACATAAAACCCAGGAAAATTTTATAGCATTACGCTCTATTGGGACCAATGATGAATGATTGTATAATGCAGGAAAATATAAAATTGAGGAATGTAAAATCGGGGTTACACTGTATATGAAATGTTTCAACAAGTTGAAGGATTAATTACAACATGGTAGAAGTGATTAGTGCTAATGTTTCAAAGATATTCATGGCACTATAATTTGGAAGAGCATATTACCTAGCAAATAACTACAAGTTTAAAGAATATTGTTTTAAAACGAGTACCAGGAAAAATATATTTGTAACAATTCTCCAATACTGAACTTTGAATAATGATGGCAATGTATGTGTGTTAAAGATGAAGTTTTTACATGCACACAGACGTGACCATTTCTAATACAGAGTGGTGCAAAAAAATAACCAAAATTAGTAACTTTCAGAAATTTGGTTACTTTTTTGCACCACCCTGTATATACTTCCTAAAAAACTACTATACTCTGTCCCAGGAATCTGTGGAGCATGGCTGCACATAATGCGAGAAGGGCAGAGCAAATCAGTGCATGCTGGTTCAAACTGCTCTCAGTTGAAGTAGTTATCTACTGCAGTAAGACCTGTATTTTTTTTACCCTCCATGCGGCAAAGCTTTTGTAAATACAGGGATCTAACTAATATTTTTTGTAAATGTTGTATGAAAGTATTTGACTGAGCAAACAAACTGAAACAGTTCTATTACAATTAATATATGAAGTCAAGTAAGAAGTTTACCTTCTGCATTCCTCAGCTTAACTACTTCCTCTGTTGGTTTGACAATAGCAACAGTTGAATGAACAGAATGGTTTGTTGTTCTATTGGAAGCTGCTTCGGTAACATGGATGGAACTTTCATTCAAATGGGTCACATTGCCCTCACTAGGACTCTTAGGTTGCACCGAAGTAGTAAAGTCTGTAGTACTGGTTTTCATCCCAGTTGTGTGGCTGCTAGATGTGGACACTGTAGCCACATGCTGAGTCTCGTTTTTCTCTACTTGTTTTCCACCTGCAATTTTGTCCTTCGCCAGCAAAGGATAGGGCATTCGTGCTGGAACCACCATGAGTTTGGAAGGTTGCGACAGGATGCGGCCTGTACGGTCTCCCTGTTCAGCTGCTGTGAAATTCTTCACATCCTTCAGCAACTCCCTTGCACCTTTCACTGCATCGACCTGCCTCTGCATGGATTCTAGGTATATCCTCATAAGGTGCTTGTACGAGAGGAAGTACTGCTCTTGCTCAGATTTTGGAAGTACTTCCATGCAAATCTGTTTAAAAAAGTTAGTTGCTTAAGTATGCACCAATCTAATCACTAATCGTTAGCAATACAAACCTTTTACCAATACAAAAGTAGCCAATAAAAAGTCAATGATAATGTTAGTGTAAATATTAACAATATGCATACCTTCTTGTCTACATTTCTAACAATTTAACTCCACAAAGAAAACTCACTGTGGGCATTATAGTTACAGATCAAAATTTCAAAAACATATTCAAATTAGGAACTAAGTGAGATTACATCTTGAAATCCTGTCTAAGGATTTCAGGTAACAAAAAAAGTCACTTGAGGCTGTGCATAATTGATAGACATGCAAATTTAGTTTTTGACGAAAACACGAAATAACATGCTGTAATGTTTTTTTGTCACGAAATAATGCGAAATGAACTGCAAAATGCGAAATTGACTCAAACACGAAATTTACTGTTTATATACAGACACTACACTTTCTGAAGTATCCTGTGAGTTATGCAATTCATAGAAAATTGATTAATTCTGCTGTAAATATTTGAGAAGCAAAAATGGACCCCTTTACACAGGAATATACTTAATACTCTGGTAACTACATAAATGTGCTATTAGAAGCGATAAGTTTATTTTGTGTAATAAGAGCAGTTTTTAAATCAAATTTAGGATTATATTCACAATTTTAAAACCAAAATGTCATTTTATATAGCACTTTTCATGTGATTATTCACCGCTATAACACCGAAATTTTATTTTATTTACTGCTTTTGAACCCGAAATAAGACTTTGTACAGAAATTTTGCTTTTTTTTACCAAAAATATGTGCCTCTAATAATTGAGGATTAGGTCTCTTCAATACATTCTTACTTATTAAACTTTAGATTAGGGATTTGACTAATCTGTACTCTTTATCGGTATCTGCTGATATCTGTAAAATTACCAATATATCTATAAATATGAGATAATTTATGCTGTTTTGTTGTAATTTTTATGGATAATCTCGATGTCCTACTTTTTAAAAAAGTAAATGTCTAAACATACAACCTCTTGCACTGCAAACAAACTTTATTAAGAATGTAAATGAACCATTCAGGTTCAAGGAGAATTTGGAATTTTATCTGATCTGTAGAATATCTTATCGGTAAATTTTACATCTGTGCTTTATCGGTATCGGCCCATCCCTACTTTAGATTAAAATGTAAATGGGATGATTCAACTGACCTGAACAGAAGAAACAGGAGAAGTGAATCCAGGCCATTCCCATGCTTTGCTCAGGTACAGTGTGTCTTCCACCAAAGTCTCCACAGCATCTACCCAGGACTCCACGGGGATCTGCAGCTTCTCTTCCTCGGGAACCACGAGCAACAGGTCTCCCAGCACTGCCAGGGTTCCTGCACTCCATGTAGATGGGTTTCTGAAGAGTAACGATGACAATGGTCTCCATCACTTCACAAATGCTACATTGCTTACATACAAGATATTTTCACAGGGAAAATAGGACTATTTGATAATGATTGTACACAACAGTAATTCATTCTGATGCCAACGTTAATTTTTTTCAAAATTTCAAATTAGTAATAGTAAAGTATTTCACAACAGCTGCACAATATACATCATCAGGAATTCAAGAAAAAACAATCTGACAAGGTAAAATCTATTGCACTACTACAACTGATTCAAGTTTAGTTTATCAATGTACAAAGGTAATATAGTGGTACCCCCTTTTTACATTCCCAGATTTTACACATTTTCTCGCATTATACATTCAATCATGATGGCCCAAACATACCAAAATGTTACGCAATTTTCCTCGATTTTACATTTTCCCACATCTTTAGTTTGCTCAGCTTGGTCTCCTGGGAAACTTCAAATATCGAGGTTTCACTGTAAATGCACGGATGTATCATTTACACAAACAAATTTTCTACTTTACAACATAATCTACAATTGATTCATTCTTGGATGTAAGATGTATGGACAGTATACAACACTAGTGACAACATTACTAGGGACTCCATGTGGAATGGTTCACATCTGGTCACTTGAGCACCTACAAATAGTTTTTCCACACTGTTACCTTGATATCTTCGTAGTTCAAAATAAGCCTAATTAGATTTTTATAATTTAGTTTACAAGCAGCAACAGAAGGCAGGAAAAACCATTGTGAACACTCAACTAGCTTACAGTTGGAATGGAAAGGGCTCATTAGAAGAAATGTCATGGGTATGGAGCAAGGTCTTTTACTGGCTGATCATTGAGGATGAATGTGACCAGTAAATTTTGTAAGGCACTCCAGCTGTTCCACTCATGTGCAACTTCACCTTTAGCCTCTCCGAACAGGAACTTTTAGATTGCAAGCTTTTCGAACTTGCTGCAATGCACAATAAATCTTAGCTTGAGAACTAATTATAGTAGAGAGGAAATTGTTCTTTTCCAGAATGGCAAGGCTTTTGAGAAAGGTGAAATTTATACATTGTACCTCCCAATAAGGAAAGAAAATTGAATTTTATGCAAGAATTCATTGTACAACAATGGAAAATCTAAATTTTTTACAATTGAATTTGTAAACAATAGTAACAAATAATATTGTTTTGTTATTCCAGTATGTCATACATATAAATGAACAAAAGACAGAACTTAATTATCTGTAGTGTTCAAGAAATGAGATGTTAATTGCTGCCATGTGGTGGTTTAGTTCGATTGAGTTGTGTTTAAAGTCCACTTTATGCACAGATAGGCTAATCGGGACTGAACTTACAGTTTAAAGGGGGATCTGAACCACCATGTGCCTCCCATCAAGTATTGAACCCAGGACTCCTTGATTACAAGGAGACAATGCTACTACTGCACCATCAGGGAGGCCTATGGTTTGTTTGAAACTAGCCATCTGCTAAAAGGTTAAATCAACTTGCCTTTCCTGTGCCAACCATTCATTTCATTACAAAACTTCACACTACAGACAAATGACCTTTTATAATGTTGTAATGGGTTTCCTGCCTAAGTTGAGTTTCAAAGTTCACAAAAAAGGTGAAATCAAAGATATGACAAATAGTCTATGCCTACCCAAAAGCAGCTTTCACTAATCCAAACCAGTTTTTCCTCCACACTTTGTCTCCACAAACAATTTTTGATCTCTGTTCTAGAGATTCCACATAAAACCTGAAGACTTTAGCTTCTGTCTTTGATAAAAGGTCATCACTTTGAAGGAAATACACCAAACTTCCCAGTGTGTCCAACTCTTGTAGGCCCAGTTTGCCACTCTCATTCTGGAAGAAATTTATGCATCAACATCTTTACAACATTCAGTTTCAAAATACAGTACATTAGTTTGTTTGAAATCATGCACACATTTTTAGAGCAACTTCTGTTATACACCAGCATGTGCAAGTCTACTCTTCATGCTAGTAACACCTTCTGCAACCTATGACGTGCCTAAATATTCTCCCTTACATTGGTTTGTCTATAGTTTATCCAATGTTTGCTATTCAATGTATAAAGAATTAAACTTGCTAGAATCTTGACAAGCATTTCCATTCTACTTAAACTAATTTTAGAGCAAATTTCTGGTTGATAACTAAGGGGGCTATGTTTCTTGAATGCATAAAAACATTAAACTGACTAAGCAGTTCAAAAAAGACAGTTTTGCAAATATAGTGGCATGAAGAAAAAACAGGCTAAAATAGGTTAAGATTGTAGTAGCTGTCCAAGAATCAATCCTCTCGGCTGATTCCTACAAACAGTGATGTCAAGTGTGAAAAGTCACTGAACCGAGATCAAACTGTTGTACAAAAAGCGATCGAGACCTGAACCTTGCACTGGGTATTTCCTTTGTCTACATGGATGTTCTTTAAACAATAAACAAGAAAAGTGAGTTCAGTATGGAGAAAAGTTTTTGTACCAGGTAAAAAAGAAAACAGCTATGCAATAATTTTCAATATGTATCGATGTACTGTGGGCCTCTGAGCAACTGAACTGATGAAAGGACTAAATTTTTATGCATTACAGACGATCTTTAGGGTTAATTATGGCATATTAATAAAAACTCATTTTTTCGAAATTATGAGGTATACTGGCAACATTGATCATGTCAGGCCAGTACCAGGTGTACGAGACATCTGGATATGCTATTCAATCAATGGGGAAAAAAAAAAAAAAAAAAAGTTAGTTTGCTGCATGATAAATTTCAAATCATCTGGGCATTGATTGAATAACACAGCCAGACGTCTGGCATACCTGGTACTGTTCTGAAATTGAGATGTACTAGAAATATTGCTCATTAAAAAAGTGCCATAATTAACCCCATAAATCATCTGTAATGCATAAAATGTAAAAAATTATCTTTTATCAATTTGAGAAATACCCAGAGAGACCATAGATAAACATCTAAAATTATTCCAAACCCATATTTTATCGGCGTTTTTACTTTGCACAAAAACTTTTTTTTTTCACCTAGTAACTTTTCCCTCCACACTGAATGTTCATGTAGAGAATCATTTTCTTGTTTACTTTTTCTATGTGGATATTTTTAAAACATTAAATATTCAGTGTAAGGTTTGTCTTTTTTCTTTTTTTTTGTACAAAAGTACATTCGTTCAAAATCTGTTGCATGACTTTTCGGGACACCCTGTGCAAGATGATCAAACTTACCAAGTATGCAGCTATGAGTTGCTTGTATTCTTTGTGCTTGTGATGAGTTGCTAGCAGGAGCTCTGGAAGGTCTAGTTTCCCAATTGTGCTTAAGATTCTGTGAAAACTATTTTCCTTCTGGATATCTTCTGAAGGGAAACTTGCCATGATGTATCCTGAAACAGAAGATTTTAAACTTTTAGAACAGGAATTTTTCCCATTCACGCTTCAACTGTCATGTACATAAAAAAACAGCTATGCGACAATTGGGGGTCCAGTGGGAGTTTTGTCGTCTCCAACTTAAAGTAATTGCCTTTCTTAATATGCAATTTTAATACTTATTGAGTGCAACGTCAGCAAAAACCTGCAGTTTAACCTCATGTGTTCAATCTCAATTTTGGGGATATATCGTACCAAAACTCCTTCATATGATATGGCTTAAGGTGAAATCATACAATTTGAGAGGAAATAAGAAATTGTGTCTTGATAAGAACTACAAAAATAACAATTATGTTCTGTATCTCAAACAGCTATAATTCGAATACTGTGAGATAGGTAGTGATAAAGTTGTTAAACCAATTTCAAATTCATATATAAGGATAATTATTTAAGAACTCCTAGTTGTATAGATGAAAACAATTTTATATTTTTTTATGCATTTTTAAAATTCTAGTAGTTTTAGGTTATGTTTTGCTAAATATTTTCAAATGCTCTTGTCTATATTGTGGTTTTGGATACATTGAAATATGTAACTTTGTAACCTGTAATACTGCTGTATTAAGGCTGTAAAGCTGTTCTCTGCAGTTTAAAAACACTTAAATAAATAAAATAAATGTTATCACAAAGTTGTTTTTCACAAAACTGGTAAAAAAAACAACTAAACTTCGATTTTTACATAATTTACAGGATATTTAAGACTGCACAAAAGTGTCTTGCACCATCTTAGAGACCATGAAAGACCAGAATGCCAGAAAAATATCAGCAGGCACAGGTAAGCAAATTTCAACAGATCCTTGGATATCAATGCCACTGGTATTATATCATTGCATTGCAATTATAAGTTTCGCGATAGTAAGTTTTTTCTCGTAAGTTGTTTTTTTTCTGGCGGTCACTGCCAATTCCTATAAAGCTACGTGCTATTATATTTCAGTTATACGATTTTCAGATATACAATTTTTCCAGTTACGTGTTTAGTACCAACAAGGAAAATACTTCAGTTATAAGTTTTAAACTCTGCTTACCAGAAAGAATGCTGCTCTTGGAGTTCAAGATTTCTGTGATAACATTTGCCACCCGTTCCCATACAGGTTGTCTTGTCAGCTGCAAACTTGGGACCAGACTACTTTGAATTCTATTTTTGTCCCTTCCATCGGAGAAAAGGGGAGGGGCTATGCACTCTAACAAGATTGGGCTGTGCTAAATAATCCTGCTTTTGTTCTTCGCATTGCCTTCCTCAAGTCTTATCTGCCTGAAGCAGATCAGAGATTGATATATTTCAAGCTGTCAGACAAGTCACTGGTGCCACATTTCCCAGCCTGTCTTAAACATTACAAACAAGCTGAAGGAAGGGAGGGGAAGTCAACAGCAGCCTGCAAAGGGGGGGGGGGGGGGAGTTCAGCTGGGTCTTATTAGTCATGTTTAAAGATAATAAGGTTGTTTAAGACTGACATTGCAGTACTTGATTATGTAAAACTAAATCGCAGATGAACGAATTACTGAACACAAGACTTATTTTTAAGTGTGAATATTTTTGAAGTAAAGCAGTGATCATACACTGTGCCCTTTTCTTTCTGCAAGCGCCATTTGAAATTAGCACTTTTTCCCCTTTTGTTACTATGGGATAAATTGAAGATCAAAGGCTATAACTGCTCAACCACTGCATCTTTTTTAAAAATTTAAATTCTAAATGTAAGAATGAACAAAAAACAACATTTTAAGTAACTTCCGATAATTAAGAGTCCAGGGGGGAAGTGAGGGCAAAATCCCAAAGTTAGAATTTCTGTAATTTTGCAAAATTTTTGAACGCCGTAATTTTAATCTTTTTTTAAAAAAAATTGCAGAGGAAGCATTACATATGCTCCTAGAGTGGTCTTTGTTGAGTTTCCCTCAGATTTTGGTCCATCCAGCATCCATAGAGCCGATGCTAGAAGCAAAATTCCGTAATTCCCCAAAATTTCCAAATGCCGTGATTTCAGTTTTATTATTTCTTTTTCAAAGTTGCGACACGTATACATATCCGCATACAGTGTTATTTTGCAGTGTTTCCCTCGAAATTCGGTTAACCCAAATTATTGAGAGGCACAATGTATAAATATTACCTTCGCTAAAAGCCAAGTGTTTAAGGAAACAAAATTTCCTTCTCTACGACAATTAGTTCTACAGCTAAGATTTTTTTTGTACTAGCAACAAGTTTGAAAGGCACAAAGGTGCCAGCTTCAATGGGAATACAGGCACGTGAGGCTCCGTCCACTAAAGGTTGGAAGTCCACTTTAAGCACCGAAGGCTACTCGCGACTGGACCTACAGTTTAAAGTGCCTCTGCCGGGTATCTAACTCAGAACCCCTTGATTACAGAACTATGACGTTACCATGACACCATCAGGGAGGCAAAAATAAATTTATGCGTAACCTGCCCCCTCGAAAATCCTGGGCATGCCACAGATTCTTAGTGTTCAAAATAATTAATCTTGTGTTACCCACCAGATAAGTGTTACAATTTTGTTTATCAGAAGGCAAGACAAGAACTAAAAATTGCATCCTTTATGTTGGATGAGTCATTGCTGCTGCTTTGGAAGAGCTAGACCTAACACTGGTGCCGGTAGCAGGCTCCCTCCAGACAGACTGGCACCAAGGCACATGTGGCGGAATAGAATGTTCTGCACATTTTCAAGATAAAGCACTTGAAGACAGAAAAGCTGGACTACCACTTTCATGTTTTTTTTTTTTAGTCTGCAGCTTGCTTATTCCTGAATCAAGTTACAGAAAGGGGGGAAGGATTATTGTATTGTAAGGGACACAGGAGCATTTCATATGCAGATAGCTGCAGTAAAAATCAGGCTGCTTCGTGAATACCCTTGCACATTGGTGTGCCCAAGAAAGGGGAGGGGGTTGGTCGGAATCTACTCCCCTCCCCATTGGCCCAGTATTCCTAAAAAAGAACGTTTTAGGAAGGAGAAGATTGCAAAATTAGGGCTGACTACTAAAGAGTATTTAAACCGCTCCCTTTCAAAAGTCATGGGCACGCCACTAGCCCTGCACAGCAGTTTCAGATTAATTAGCTCTTGTGAGAGGAGATTAGACTTTTTTCACTCTTTCCTAAACCAATATCTGACAACCAGGATTGGCAAATTATTCTTACTTTTCTCCCGGCAAACAAGAAAGGTAAGTTTTCCAAGCAAGTTCCCCCCCTGCTCCCTCTCCCCCTTCTACTAGGAATTAATACATAGGTAAGGAAATGTGAATAGCGATTGAGCCATGTTCTCAATTGTCGGCATAAGTTCTCGTGGGGTGAGGCACAACAAGACACCAGTCACACTTTTAGAATGTGTTAAAATGCTAGAGAAAGCAGCATTTAATCACTATCGTTTTGGCAATAGTTAGCTTGTTTACCGCTTCTAAGGCAAGAGTTCAAGGTCACATTGTGACTGAATAGGGTGTTACAAAAGCGAGGGAGATGTCTACTGGAATATGGGACAAGCTTCTGGCAAATTTTGTTATCGGCAGGGTTTGGAAAACTTATAAAGCAGGGAAACTATACTGCTTTTCCGGATTCTCTGGAGTAGCGAAACGCAGAGGGTAAAGCTTGTGGGCGGGGCCAGACTAGGTGGGGAAGGGTGCAGGATGACAGCAACGAAGTGCTGCGCTGTATAACTGCCGTAAAGCAAAACTCTTTCTGCTGTCAATTTCTTCTTTTATTCTTAACAATGGCCAGTGTATTGTTTTACACAAATAACAAATAATATTGCACGTTTATTTGTCTTTTGATGCTACGAAGAACAGAAAAGAACTAAAACAAATTTAAACATTTTCAAAAAACATGCAAATAACCACAAACTATGAAACATGTATCAAAATGTGTTTTAAACAAGTCTGAAAAACATGTTTCAAACACTTTGTTTTAAACATTTGTAAAAAAAAACAAAGCCATGTGTTTTAAACTTTTCCAACAAGTTGTTCTCAAACACATTCAACACTATGAGTCACTCTCCTGAATGCAGAGTTCCCGTAGACTTGCGAGCTGACATGTTTACTACGGAACTACTGGACTGCAAATAAGCCCCATCCCCATCATTCATTGGACGAGGCGCACACCCTTCAACATGCGCATAGAACGCGTTCGCGTTTTCTTACTCCAGAGAATCCGGGAAAGGAATATAGAGTTACAGTAAACACAAGATCGAGATAAACGTCCTAATGTTCAGCATAGTTTCTTGCAGGGAATTGACTGAATCGATCAAGCAGGTAAACCTTGCTTGTACCCCTTTCACCACCCAGCACCTTCGTGTCCATTTCTCTTGAATTTACAATAACGATTTAGAACAGATTAGTGCAATACAGCAAACTTTGATGAATATGTAGTACTCCTTTTCTTTCTTTATGTACTTAATTTTAGCATTTTAATTTCAATAATAGGTTTTTCTCAGTTATACATTTTTACCCTTCTGTCCCCCATAAAACATAACAGATTTCACTGTATCTGCCAATGCAGATATCGGCTTAGCCCTAATAAACGCCATTGATTTGTCAGAATTTTTGCTCTCATTAAACAATCAGTGGCTTGCTAACTTTTGTTTCAGGTGTACTACTGCAGACACCAATATATGGTGAAGTCTTCTGTGCACCATGCAGCAACATTGACCCCATAAGCTCCATGCTGGGGATCGCCAATAGTTAAGTCTGAAAATCTGTTGATTGAATCAATGACCAATGCAAACATACCTCCAACTGCTGCGATCTCCATAGGTTCCAGATATGAAAGTAAATCTGATTTGCCATCTCCCATCTTCATTAAGCTCTTCACTTTTAAATGCTTCAAGAGAGCTTTCTGTCCACAGTACTGCAATTCCTTTGGAAAAAACTGAATAAATAGTTTAGTTTTAGTTTTACAGCACATCATAGATCAGCAACAACTGAATATTATGGAACTTCTGATACATTCACCAAATTGATTAATCTAAAACTCATCACTAAAATTACGGATGGGACCGATTAATCTGTAGTCTATCTGTATCTGCCGATATAGGCATATCGGGGTATCTGTAAAATTACCGATTTTACAGATCCGATATATCAATAAATATCTGATAATTTAGTGCAAAATTTTGCCATTTCGTTGTAATTTTTATGGATTATCTCCATGCCCTACTTTCTAAAAAAAGTAAATGTCTAAATATGCAATTTCTTTTGCACTGCAGTCACCTTGAAACATTTATTAAGGAGGTCAATGAAACTTTCAGGTTCTTCAAGAACCATTTCTAATTTTTTATCGGATCGGTAGCATATCCGTTATCGGTGAATTTTATATTTGTACTTTATCGCTATCGGCCCATCCCTAAAATAAATAACTGCATACTCTGCAAATATCTACACACTAAGAAAAAAATACTTTAGATTTGGATTTCAACCTTTGGACTCTTTGGGGAGGATTGTAAGTTTAACCTGTTACCAACAGCTTGTAACGACCCTGCGAGGTCGCCACATTTAACAGCCCTGCGAAGTCGCAGTATTGTGTTTGTTGGGAAGGTATGGATGAATAATGCATGCTAAATGTTTAAAATGTGTTAACGGATCCACCTCTACGGTTATTACTTTCGCTTATTTTTATTTGACCCTACGTGGTCGCTGTATTCTGTGAATGTTAACGGGTCCACCTCTACGTGGAGGAACTTGGCTCATGGTTAGACCTTGCGTGGTCGTTGTTTTTGGTAAATGTTATCAAATATTGTGACAGGAGAATTAAAGGTTAAAAACCTGAAAAGTGGAATGTGAAATGAAAAAAAATTGTAAATTAGCTCAGCGAGAAGCACTCTTTGAAATCAGTAAGTACTAGGCAGAAAGGCCTGGAGTTCAAATTCTGAGTACAGTGTGAAGGTTTATGACATGAGATTGTTAGCCATTTTTATTGTCATTTATACTGTTCAATTTGTTGATGCAAGTGAGTGGTAAGGGTAAAGGTAAAGACACTTGAGTAAGTGTGCTAAAGGACATCTTTGTGATACGATTATAATAAACTGTTACATATATATGTATAAACCTGGTTTAGTCTTTCTTTGCACCTAGCAAGCCCTGCGATATTTCTGAGTCCTTGTACTACGACTGAATCAGTTAGCACATATGGGTAACTTTTGCCGACCCTCCAACTGCAGTGTTTAGCGTGTTGAACGCAGCCAGTACCAGTACTCCTGCGCCTTGGTGCTGAGCACTGCGTGGGTGGACGTTGCATAAAGTTTTGGCGTCTTAACGTGGGGCCCGAGAGATTGTAAAGACTGAAACCAGCAAGCCAGTGGGAGCCTTTTAGCTACAAGGACTAGAAAGGGCTCATAAGTGTCAGTGTTCTTCCAAAGAATTCACGAAGGTGAAGATATAGTGTCGGTAGTGGAAGAAACCATAGACGGTGTGCCAAAATGGAAAGGGATGCGTCAAGTATGAGCTTAAGAAGCAGAGGGAGGAAAACCGTAGATGAAGAAACTGGGTTCGGATGCTGTGAGGATACCGGAGGAGAGAGGGAGTCTTTCCAGTGTTGCCAATGTCTACAGAAGTTTCATTGGAAATGTGAGGGGCAAGAAGAGACCTCAGTCTCCACTGCAGAGTCCAGATGCAAGACTTGCTCATCGGTACCCTTGATGGTTTTAGGACAAGAACCAAGTGCTCCTAGTACGACCCCATCAGACCATTGGTTATTAGAATGGCTGATGAGAGATAAAGAAGAGAGAAAGAAAGAAAAAGCGGAGGAGGAGAAGCAGAGAAAGAAAGATATGGCTCAATTAGAGAAAGCTAGAAAGAAAGAGAAAGCAGAAGAAGAAGCTAAAAGAAAACTAGAGACACAAGAATTTAGGTCGCTAATAGAGTCTCTAGAAGAGAAGAGAGAAATGGAAAAACGTGAAGCAGAAGAGAAAAGAGAAATGGAAAAACGCGAAGCAGAAGAGAAAAGAGAAATGGAAAAACGAGAAGCAGAAGAGAAGAGAGAAAGAGAATTAGAGACTCTCCATGCCTTAGTTCAAGGTCAAGAAGAGAGGAGACAGCAAGAAGCTGAAAGAAGCAGAACAGAGATGCGAACACTGTTCTCCCAACATAAGACAGACCAGTTAGAAAGTCTTAGGGAGGAATTAGATAAAATTAGGATCTCTTGTCAGCTGGAAGTAGTGAAAGTAGTGGAAGAACAATTAGAACCTTTAGCTGTCTGGCGTGGTGAAATGGAGCAAGAGCAGGAACAAATGAAGAAAAATTTAGAGGTCTGTCTGCAATTGGTAGCTCAGTCTACGACGGAAAATGGAAGTGAAGAACCAGAGAGAGTTAAGCAGATAGAAGCATGTATAGAAACCATAAGTTCAGCAGTAAAGACTCTGAGTGAGCAGACCGTAGTTATGGAGAAGGCTGTCCAAGAACAGAAAGTAGCTGCAGAAACGATGGCTAAAGCAACCGGCGAAAAGGTGAACTCTCTTCGCGGAGAGACACAGAAATTGGAGGTATCTCTTCGGCAAGAAATACAGGAGCAGACTGGGTCTATGGTCAGAAGAGTAGGCGAACTGCAAGATAAAATTGAACGGTTGCAGCTACAACCGGGAGTGCCTTCTGATGTTCTCCCAGATTCCATTGAACGAAATAGAAGTCTGAATCCTGAAGCAGCCTCTTATGAACCTCCTAGAGTGGTGCAGAATCCTTTCTATATGGGAACCATTCAATCGGATAAGCGTAAGCGGCCTAGAGAAGCAGATAGTTCCGACGGGACATCTCCTCGGCGAAGAACCGAATTTAAGATGCCTAGAATGTCTGACATCGCACACATCCCCAAGTTCAAGGGTGATATCGAAGCTCAGTCAGCTGAGAAATATCTTCGTGAGCTCAATGTAAGCTTCGAGCTCATGCAAGTGCCTGACAATTACAGACTCGAATTGCTACCTAGAGTATTCACAGGTAAAGCTGAACATTGGCTGGCAGGTAACAGACAGTTTTGTTAGCTATGCTGATTTCTGCATTAAGTTTAAAGAAGAGTTTGCCTCCGAGAAGGCTAAGCAGAGACAATTAACAGCAGTAAGAAATAGAAGATATTCCCGTCCAGTACATGAAAATATGGAGAGCTTCGCTTGGAGCATTTACGCCGCCTATAGGAATCTAAGTGACAACTTCAGCGAGAGCGAGGTGCTGAATTTAATCATAGGTCAGTTACCTTATAGAACTCGAAATCTCTGCCTTGCGCACTCTCCCCGAACAGTTGACGAATTGACCAGTTTCCTCAAGGACTTTGAAATATATGATGATCCCGACTACTGGAGAAATAAAGAGGACTTCAAAGGTAAAGAACTTCCCCATAAGAATTTCAAAGTGCGAAGCATTGAGACCAAGGGTGACACTAAACCTGAAAACTCTTGGAGCACTCGGAATTTTAATAGATTTGGAGGTAACAGAGGACTGAACCGTAACCAGAATGGTCGATGGGAACCTTATCGACCAAGTCGAGGGCCAGATCGCAGATTTCCCAATTGGAGGAGGAACAATCAGGGACGCAGTAGTCCTAATTCTCCTAGGCGATCCTCACCTAGAGAATCGGGACCAAGGGGAAGACAGTCACCCTCCAGAGAAGTTATGACCTCTGAGCAGGAGGGAGCCCTAGAAACAACCCGGGACTTCTTGCATAATCAAAGGTCTCAATCCTGCCAAACAAACTAGATCCTTGTCTAGGTGCTTCGTTCCCATTTAGGCAAGGGGCCTCGGAGGAGCGACCTGATACAACTATCCATGAACTAAAGGTTAACTTTCAACTAACTGAAACAGAAGAAGTAAAATTACAGAGTGAACTGAAATCAGCAAGGGAATCGAGGATTAGATATAAATCACCAGCAGTGGCTGCAAAGTTAATAGATATACCAGTGACTTGTGTAATAGATACTGGGAGCGAATGCTCTATTTTAAGTTATGAAGTTTGGACTAAGTTAAAGGAACAAATTCCAGGTATTCAAGTGCAGAAGGTTCCAGAGATAAGATTGGTGGATTTTTCTGGGAGCCATAGGAAGCGTGTCTTTGGCAGCAGACGTGTGGAACTGGAGATTGAAGGTATGGTGTTCAGTACTGAAGTTTTTATATTGAGAGGGTTTGTTACAGATCTTCTTTTGGGCATGCCATTCTTGAAGCAGCACGAGGCCGAGATAAATTTCAGAAGAAACTCGGTAAAATTGTATTTTGGAAAAACTCCGGATCAAGATGTAGGGAATCCACTGGATGTTGAAATTGTGCGGTACATCCAAAAGGTCCATGAAAGAGACGAAGAGTGGATGTATAAACCGACAGACCTCAAGGAGAAGGTCGAAACTATAGACATTCTGAATGATTCCCAGAAACAGGAGTTGCTGCAAGTGCTGAATCAATATATAGCAGTGTTCTCAGAGAAGCCCGGTACCATGGAAAGTGCAGAATGTGAGATCCTTTTAAAAAGTACCGAACCAGTTCATCGCCCGCCATATCCAGTGCCGCTCTCGAAAAGGGCCGCTCTAGAAAAAGAACTCAGCTTGTGGAAAAGCTGGAACATTATTCAACCATCGGTATCACCATATCTAAATCCATTACTAGTGGTGGATAAGCCCGATGGTAGTGTAAGACCGTGCCTGGATTTTCGACTATTAAATGCTATTATGATTGTTCCTAAAAGCTCAGTGCCACCTATTGATGAGTCATTGCAGAGATTTAAACAAGCCCAGTATTTTTCGAGTTTAGATCTAGCTTCAGGCTATTTACAGATTCCTTTGAAACCAGAATGCCGAAAATACACTGCTTTTTCGTACAAAGGTCGCCAGTACGAATTCTTGAAGATGCCTTACGGCTTATCTAATGCTGTGTCTACCTTTGTGTCAGTTATGCATACAGTTTTTGGACCTGAAACTGAAAGTTATCTGACAGTGTACATAGACGATATTCTGATTTTTGATGTGGATTTCGATAGCCATATCCAACATATAGAAGAGGTGCTCCATAGGTTAGAAGAAGTTGGACTCAAGGTGAAACTTCGCAAATGTAACTTTGCTAAAGGTGAATTGGTTTATTTAGGCCATTTAATTTCGGGAGATAAGATTAAAATAGACCCGAAAAAGAACGAAGCCATCCTAAAGTTTCCACTACTTAAAACTAAGAAAGATGTCAGGAAATTTTTGGGGCTCGCAAATTGGAGACGGAAGTTCATAAAAGATTTTTCAATTAAGACAGAACCATTGCTTAAGTTACTCTCTAAGACCGCTAGATGGAACTCACAAATAGACAACTGGGATCAAAAGTTATTCATGGCAAGAGCTAGAGAACGCTCCAAAAGTGAGAAAAGGAAGTTTAAAGTAAAAGGAAATGCATTCCAGTTGCAAGAAGGTGACTTTGTTCTTGTCAGGAACCATAAGCTGAGTTCCAGAAGGAATAAGACAATCGCCAAGCTATTTGAGGTGTTTATTGGCCCCTATGTCGCTACGGATGTTCGAAGCAACACTGCCCTGCTGTTGAACCCGACGAACAAGAACCCAGTCGACAGAGTCAACTTCGACAACCTTCGTCTTTACAGATGTTCTCCGGAGCGAAGAAGAGAAGTAGTAGGGGAAGAAGAGGACCAAGTGACTTTAGTGTAGAAGAGACAGAGACTCTTACCTGGTTGATCTTTAATATTTCCAGTAAAATTTTTTTCAGAAATTGTAAGTTTTAAATTTCTACCAAAAATTTTTGGCCCGAGGAAGGGGCGTATGTAACGACCCTGCGAGGTCGCCACATTTAACAGCCCTGCGAAGTCGCAGTATTGTGTTTGTTGGGAAGGTATGGATGAATAATGCATGCTAAATGTTTAAAATGTGTTAACGGATCCACCTCTACGGTTATTACTTTCGCTTATTTTTATTTGACCCTACGTGGTCGCTGTATTCTGTGAATGTTAACGGGTCCACCTCTACGTGGAGGAACTTGGCTCATGGTTAGACCTTGCGTGGTCGTTGTTTTTGGTAAATGTTATCAAATATTGTGACAGGAGAATTAAAGGTTAAAAACCTGAAAAGTGGAATGTGAAATGAAAAAAAATTGTAAATTAGCTCAGCGAGAAGCACTCTTTGAAATCAGTAAGTACTAGGCAGAAAGGCCTGGAGTTCAAATTCTGAGTACAGTGTGAAGGTTTATGACATGAGATTGTTAGCCATTTTTATTGTCATTTATACTGTTCAATTTGTTGATGCAAGTGAGTGGTAAGGGTAAAGGTAAAGACACTTGAGTAAGTGTGCTAAAGGACATCTTTGTGATACGATTATAATAAACTGTTACATATATATGTATAAACCTGGTTTAGTCTTTCTTTGCACCTAGCAAGCCCTGCGATATTTCTGAGTCCTTGTACTACGACTGAATCAGTTAGCACATATGGGTAACTTTTGCCGACCCTCCAACTGCAGTGTTTAGCGTGTTGAACGCAGCCAGTACCAGTACTCCTGCGCCTTGGTGCTGAGCACTGCGTGGGTGGACGTTGCAAGCTCTAAAATTACTGGCTAAAAACCTTAAATGTGCAGATTTGGCAACCAACAACTTGCCTAGGTTCCAATCATATTTTCATATAGTGGGGAAATATTTGAATTACAGAGTATTTTACAAAGTAATTAAAACAAATTTCTTGTAAAACTAATTGTAAATATGCTGCGAGTTCAGATTTGATCACAATTTACTCCAAGCGAACCACTACCCTGTGCAATATTTTCAAACTAAAAAATATCCACTTACAATTTAAACAAGCTTAAATATTCTCCAGTGTCATTCCTCATAATTAGATGTAAGAGAGTTACTAACTTTTTCCACGAAATTTACATGTAGAGACTACCAAAGTGGATAGTGGCAGAGGCCACTGAAATAGAACCTCTACAAGCGAGTTCGTGGAAAAAGTAACTTACATCTATTATCAACAGTAGGGATGGGTCGATATGAAATTTTGGCCGATACCGATAAAGTACCGATATAAAATTTACCGATACCGATAACCGATCCAATATAAAATGAGAAAAGGTCCTTGAAGAACCTGAAAGGTTCACTGACCTCTTTAATAAATGTGTTTCAAGGTGACTGCAGTGCAAGATAAATTGCATATTTAGACATTTACTTTTTTTAGAAAGTAGGGCATGGAGATTATCCATAAAAATTACAACAAAATGGCAGAATTTTGCACTAAATTATGAGATAATAATCGATATATCGGATCGGTAAAATAATCTGTAATTTTACCGATAAACCAATACACCGATATGCCTATATCGGCCGATACCGATCGAGTACCGATTAATCGGTCCCATCCCTAATCAACAGTGTTATTCACCAAACAAAGTAATTCCTCATGTTTAAGTTTTTATTGTTTGTACATCATATCGTTGGTTGATAGTAACTTTAGAAGTGCACATAATTTATATGTTGAAAATTGAAGGTCCATTAACCTTTAGCGGGTGGATGGGAGATACCATATTTACTCCTGTATAATGCACATTTTTCTTTAGAAAATTTTTGCCACTGAAAACTGTAGTGTGCATTATGCACAGAATAATTCAGACAGCCACCATGAAATTATGAGTGTTTTCACTACGTCACTATCAAAAATATCAACAGGTGCAAATGCAAATTACCAGGTTTGATTTCTTTAGTATTAATTTTTTTTAAAAAAAACTAAAAGTGGCCATTTCCCATAATTTTTCAATTTGTAACTGAACATTTTGAAACAGAAAAACTGCACCATTCTAGCAGAAACAAAGTATGCACCTCCCTTCACATGTGATGTGTATCAGCAGTATTTGTCAGGTGAGAAGTAATAGAAAATATCTTAGAGTGCTGCAAATCCATAACTATTTGGATCTCTTCTGTAACCTTCATTCTGTAGAAGAAGTTAAAGCTTTGGGATGCTAAACACAGTGGAGGAAGATTGGAAGGTGGTGTGGGTTGGTGACTCCTGGTCTTGCTTTATGATCTACAACTAAGACAGCCATTTCTTGAACCTGCATTGCACTGCGCATTATATACGAGATATAATTGTTTGTTGCTTTCCCCCATCAAAACCAAGGTGCGCATTATACACGTAATTATGGTATTTCCGTTTAGGACTGATGGAGATTGAAGTTTCTTCCATCATGTGGCAGCATTTAATGGGTCATTTCTTGACAACTACAAAGAATATTTAAGGTTTTTTCATCCAATACAGAAGTATGACATACTCTAATCACAAAATATATCTATTGTTACTATTGAAATTGTTTCAGTATGCTGTCTGTACTGCCATTCTTATACATTACTTTTTCCACAAGAAGTATAACCCTGTTTTTCAATGAAACTTTGAATGGTTGTAGGAATACACCAGTGCTGCTTTTTTACATTCAGCTTCATCTATTGTGGAGACCTTTTTTTCTTCTTGAAATCAATTTTCTTATTCTAACTCATTATTGGAAGGCACAATGTGTAAATTTTACCTCCCCTAAAATCCCTGTCTAAGAAAAGACAACTTCTCATCTCTATGACAATTATTTCAAGCTACGATTTTTTGTACTTTGTGGAAAATTTGAAAAGTGCAACATTGAAAAGGTCCTGTCCACAGAGGCTTCATCTGCTAAAGATTAGCGACAAATATGGCACACAGTGATTGACAGAATTTTACATAAACTTATATGAATAACACTGAAGAAAAGCATAACTGTTTCCTACCTGTCCCTTTGCAATCCGCACTGTGTTGAAGATCCTCAAAGCAACAACTGAGTCTATGGGAGAAAAGGTCTCCAGGTCATTGCAGGAGAGCCCTGCAGCTGCAAATCCCAAGCTATTCTTTTGCTGCAATAAGTAGTTTGATGTCCATGGATCATCTTCAGCCAACACCTCGGACCTTTTGGTGGTTAGGAACACTGAAAGCTAAAGAAGAAAACAAGTGAAGATTCAAATCCTTAATATTTATGAAGTGGAACTGGGGGTGCAAATTACCGACATTTGAGAAACTGCCTGTGCACTATTGCATGCATTAACAAGGCATATTACCTTATGACCTGGCACATGCAGGAGATTTACTATAGAAATTTCAGGGAAAAATTCAGAACCAAAGCTGACTAGCTCAGCAGGCAGAGAAATTGCACAGTATGCTGGAAACCCAGGTTTCAGTTCTGGTTGAGCTGCTAATTTTTACTAAAATTTCTACATGGTACATTATGTTTTATGGCTATGTTAACTGAAGCTACTTGTCAAATTTATTTTGATCAATGCATGTTATCATTAACGAAATTCATGTCATGTTAGGTTATAAATTGACAGCAAAGTTTTTTTTTGTTTTTTTTAATATTTGTACAAGTCAAATTTGCATGTTGAAAAATTTTGATTGGTAAGCTGTGAAAGATGCAACTGAGCAATCAACCAAGTCTAAAACCTCAGACTAATCCAAAAAGCATACTTACCACCCTGCGAGGAAGGTTCTTCATCACTGACTCAAACTGGTTTTCCACTTCAGGGTTCATTGATTCTTGCAGTATCTGCAGTATTTTGGGCATGAGCCCAGACAGCTCCCTGGTTGACAGCAGTTCAAAGTACTGCGATGGGTTTCTGTTCAGAAGCATACTGCGGATTACAGAGTCACGATCTGCAAGGAAAAGTTCACAAAATAAGAATGAAGTAACTTTGTGCACTAGCAAGTACCAACCATGTATGCAAACAAAACAGGTTTTACAATAGCATCAATCTTAGCTGATTTTCTATTGTATCCAACTACCATGTTTGGTCTAAGCTATTTAGTGGCCAATATCTAACACGTACAGATAAAGTTTGCAGATACCAATAACTGATATTTTCCCAATCAGATATAAAATTCCAAACGGTTCTTGAAGAGCATAAATAGTTCACTATCCTCCTTAATAAATGTTTGTTTAGAGGTAACTGCGGTTCAAAAGAAGTTTCAGATATAGACATTTACTTTAAGAATTAGGGCATTGAGATTTATGTTCCCATGCTTGCACAACATTGACTTCTCTAGCAGAAACCAGATGGTGTTGCTGCCTACTATCTCTAAGGTGAGGTTAGGTCACTGGGTTAAGCTACACGAGAATGAACAAATGTAGACGTAGCACAGCAACGACTACCATGAAAACTAGGGAAAATAAGCTTTAAGACAAGGTAGCGTGGATTAACTACAAAATGGCAACAATCCATGGTTTCTGTCTCTTGCAGAGGACTTTCCTCTTTTCCAACTGGCACAGAAACTGTCAGGCATTCCTTTTTCTAAGTCTGACAGATCACATACTTGAAATTAACTTTTGAACTTACAAATAGGATCAATTTCTTTGTTATTGTTACATTCCATGAATATTTCTTTCCACTGATGTTCAGTTTAGGTATAAAAGGTGCAGCTTACTATTTTGAATGTCATTTGCTTGACAGGCCTGCAATTTTGAGGAACTTCTAGGATATTACTGAGGTACAAACTTTTCCACAATTTCCAGCTTTATGCTATTTTTGCAAGGCTTCTTTTCCCCTATAGTACACTAGGCACTTTACTACCTTATCGAGTGACCCAGTTGCAAGGCAAATGGAACTGGCCTGTAGGTCCTAGTTCTTTTTTCCCTTACCACTAATGCAATCAACTTTTGAAGCATCTTTAACGCAAGTTAAATGTAATATGACCCATGACAAACCATTAAAAAGTTACTGGTCCTGCACATCAGGATCGAGCAATGAGTATCTTTGGACTTAGATCATGGTGTTCACAGTACACCATTACTCATTTATAGACACACATTCTTGGTAAATAGAAAAGCAAAATTTCTATACAAAAACAGTCAATTTAGAGTTTAAAAGCGGTATATAAAGTGAATATATTGTGAATATAATCTTAAACTTGATTTAAAAACTGCAGTTACTACACAAAATAAACATATCCCTTCTAATAGCGCATTTATGTCATTACCAAAATACAGGAAAACCTCGTTAATACGAACTTCAACGGAGCAAAAAATGTCAACTTCGTATTAAACGACTTCGAGTTATCCAAACTTTTCAAGATGGCACCTGTTTTCAGGTGTAAATAAAGTAGAGTATAAATTACCCCCACAAAGAATGTTTTATACTTGGTGGTAGCTCAGAAAATAAGCTTTATATGTACTATATAATAACATTGTACGTTTTAAAGAAAGTAAAAAATGTTACACAAAATGAGAACACTGAGCTTAACGGGGACACAGATTCCAAGGAGACTTAACACCATTTATCCTGCCTAGTTATACAACTGGTTATGCACGGGATGAATGTTGTGGCAAAAAGTATTTTAAAAAACAGTATTTTCTTTTAATTGTGCAAAGTCGTTGCTCTTCCATGAAATTCTTACAATTTTAGTTAATAAGAAACCCGTTTGCAGAGACCTAAGGAAAGGAAAACAATCTCGTTTATTGCAAGAAGTGAACCTAAGAAGAATCTAACAAGAAAAAAATCTGGGCTGTCTAAAACACATCGTAAAAAAAGTCATTTGTTCTTTGCTTCAGTTAACTTCATATTCGCCCCCCCCCCTCCCCCTTTGCAGGGATCAGTTCAAACTCTTCAACTTGCATTGTAATCCACTCTGCGGTCTGGAGGTCAAACACTCGCTCCGCCAAAATTTTCCTCTTATTCCTACACTGAGCATTGAGTTGTTGTTTTTTTTGTTTTTTTTAACAGCAGCATGCTAATGGTTCTGACAAACACAATGAGACCGGCTGGAAGTTAGAGCAGCAGGTGGCAGAAGGGGAAATCATCGGCATTTTAAAGAGAAGGCAGTTGTCGAAGACCGAACTTTTATCAGCAGTGTGAAAAAAAATGATCCTTGAATTACCTTTTACCATGCAACACAATAATACGGGCAATATTTCCTATCCAGACAGCTGCATTCAAACAAGAAAGAGGGACCTGAATTCTGAAGGACCCCGTGTGCAATTAGCATGTCTACTCATTTACCAGTATGTATGCTGTAATGAAGACAACAGTATCCAAGTAAGCTACAAAGAACCCCTTCCACACACATGTAAATTTTATTTTGCACACTATTCACACAGTTGAAGTATGTGCCCCTATATGAACAGGAGTGTACAAGTTAAAAGCTAGTGGTTGGTCTTCAACTTTGCAAGCAGATAAGTAATTACCTGTTTCCCCTCGTGCTTTCTGCAGGAGCACAGCAGACCTTATTCTGCTGGTAGGTGGATTTGAGAAGAGCAAGTGGAAGAAAGTTTGGTCTGGGATGGATCCTGAGTGGAGTTCATAGATGCTTGATGTGGAGACAGCAGCCAGAAGGTTCCCACCAACGGATTCCAGGAAATCTTGATTGGCTGCCAGGCCATGGTTCAGGACAGATCGAGTCAAAATTCTTGCCTGTGGAAGAGAAGCAACATAATTAAATGAAGAAAGCATGAAAGTCACTTATAGTATTCAAGGACAAGACAACTAGACACTGCTCAGAGTTACCATTAATTGTCTTTTACAAGGTCTGCAAAAGTGCTGTGTGACACTTTTGCACTAATTATCCTAGAAATTATGCAAAATTTGAAGTTTCCATTTTGCATCAATAGTGTGGCAAAACATTTGCAATTACATAAGTATTTTAGTATTCTGATGCACTTCTTGCATATTTTCAAACAAAACTGATGCTTATAATTTGAATGCAATACTTGCACTAATATTATATAAATCAATATTTTGAACTTTTAATTACCATGTTCAAGTATCGTTCTTGGTAAGAATCTGTTAAAAGTGTGGGTATCTGTTCAAAGTGCTATTGGATTAGCCTTAATGAATACCCTATGCAATATTTAAGTATTTGTGTAAATAGGTAAGAGCATTGACATCTTGAAACTTTTAGCTGCTCTGCCCCACTTAAATTCCAATATTACTATTAAGCACACTAATTGAAACTACAGCTAGCAGTTACCTGCTCTGGTGTCAGATAATCAGAGGCCAAATCTCTCACTACAGCCGCACTAGTTATGTTGAGCATTTCCAGCTCGAGCTTGGCAAGAGTGAAAACAGACTTTCCCAGGTGGCTAATTTGTTCATCCCACAGCAAGACATTAAGACCTGGCAGGTCTCCTGACAACACATCTGTTGCTATCAAAGCCTGCGTGATCTGAAGAGAAGAAATAGTGTCAATATTAATTATAGGATAACTTATTATGAATTACATTGCAAATTATGTTGTACTGAGACTAGGAGGAAAAGTACATATAGAAACAAAATTGGTTCAAATGAATGTGGCAGTAAATTTTTTTTCCTAAGCTTGAGTCTTTCAGATTGTAACCTTGGAGGGGACACCGCAATTGGCAAATTTGTACTCAAAAATTTGTATATTCTAATCTACTTAGAATGGGCTCCTTTAGTTGCCAGCATATCTAGGCAGAACATATCTTGGTTTTTCAAGTCTAGAGAGACTACTGTATCAGATACTTCAGTTTAATGTTTAGAGCAACCACAAGCAAAATAACCTTTGACCAAAAAACCTTCCAAAATCTGTCCAACTCTGGCCATAAGGAAGCCTGCCTCACTCTGCCCCTCCCCTCCATGCAGGAGTATGATGCACAGGAGTCGTGGGTGTGCAGAGATTCTCTGAGTGTGGTTCCACTATATCCTTGACCAAAAAACAAGCAAAAATGAAATTTCATAAATGCAGGGGAGCAGGCCATAAGTATCACTAGAATTCATCTACTGTTGAAATACATATTCAACCACAAACACTAAGGTTTGCATTAACAGTAGCTTGAACAAGAATGGTCCAATGGCCTGCCATTCATGCTACACCTTCAGCTTTAAGATATAGTTTCCCAACTGGCACACCACATGCAGATTTTTGGATCTTTTGTCTAAAACTTTCTGGACAAGTGAAAAGTTCAGAAAGAAAGCAATACAATCTGGTACCATTTCAATCCTGCCAAACATATCTTGAATGAAGCTAAATTTATTTCACCTGCAGCTAAGGAGTTATTTTCTTACCTGTTTTGCAGCTGGGAAAGAAAACTTCATTCTGCGTGGAAGAAAATCTATTTCGTGGAAATCTGTAGAAGTAATATCAAATTTCTGATACTGTTTGGTAGACAGGAGTGGCAACAATGGGCGCAGCTCCTCCATATCTGATGTGTGGAGAGTTTTAGATCCATTGTAGAAGACATCAAATAACCTATGGGCCTGGAATGGGGAAAAAATTATGTAAGAACTTATATAAATGTTATACTATGCACATAAACAATTATGCTAGTTTATGTCAGTTTAATTGTTTCTTCCTTCACCTACACTCCCTTCAACCAAATTCAGACAATTCTAATGCCTGAAACCATTTTATATGGACCTACAGAAACACTTCTAACACTATTTGAACATTCCATTCACAGCTGCCCATCTGGAACAAGATAGTGGAAACCGCCACAAAGTAAGTGAACCTCCTAAAAATCAGTTTGCACTTAACCGAATACTTCACTTTAATATATTAGTTTGCTGCAGTCTTCCTTTCCCCTGCAGCATGAATACTCATTTCAGTTATCAATAATCCAATTTTTCAAGATTTCAGCCAAAATCACCATTCAAAATAAAAAAATACCCTGGGCTTAATTTTATCTTTAGGACCTAAACTTTCAGTTTGGTCACAAAAAAGTTCCTTCATATTTCCAATTTCTTACTGGTTTTTTTTTTTATCACAAATAGAAATTTATTTTGAAATTATGCATATCCATCTCCTGGAAAATCAGGATTGTGCAAGGTTGATAGTGGCACCGATCTTTCCCATTTTCACATTTAAATCTAGGTGATTATTCAAGAGCACAGTTTTTGAATTAAATATGGTATAAATACAGAGAAACTAGTACTCACTTTATCCAAAAACAGTTTCACGGGCAAAGTGAGTACCCTTTTTTCTTCTCTTGATTAGAAACAATACACTGAGGTACATGAAAAGTAACAAGGGATTAATCAGGCTAAAGCAATTTGAAATTAGATTCTGCAAAAATACAACACCATATATATTAAGGTGACAATTTTCAGGTTTCAAAACAAGCTTCAATTTTCAGCTGTTGCATGCTGTTACCTGCATGCGCGAGAAGTGAGTCCTGAACAGAATGTCCTTGCTCTCCTGAGGAAGACGTGGCAGAGATGCTATTTCATCCGGAGTTGCTCCAAGTAGAAGAAATCCAAGTCTGAAATGAAAATACAAAATTGTGCAATCTGGAAGTCCTACATAGTCAATGGTTAGAACTCTCAAATCATCTGATAGGTTGTAGATCCTGTGGAAGTTCTGGCATATTGACTGATTTGCTTTATTTTACTTCGCTTCTTGTGCTACTTTTGGCTAATTTGCGAAGATTGGGATGAGTGATTATATTGATGAATGGACACTCAAACAAATGCCCAGGCCAGGATTCGAAACCTGGAACCCTGGCATCATAGTACGATGTGCTAACCACTCTGCCATGGAGGCTGGCTTCTGGCATATTGAGAAACTAGCTTTGTGGTAAGTCAAAACTAACTTCCAAGCAAATGCCACTGCTTTTGGAACCATTTTAGATGAAAGAACATGGAATGACTATACGCTGTTTCAGTCTATCTGGGCAAGCGAACAAAAACAAGTAGTGATTCAAGATGGCTATACCAATGTACACATGATGGGGAACAGTATTGCATGGAAGCAGGGGGGGACTACAGTTACCAGCCTCCCAGCAGCGTGTACTGTGTAGCGATTTATTGCACGTGAATTCGCAAAAATCCTACAACTTCCAACTTTACGTTGAAAAAAATGCTCCGCTCAAAATACGAGATACATAATCGCTCATTATTTAATTCCCAAGATTTAAGACAGATGGCTCCACTAATTATTTGAGAGTTATCGAGTCTTAAATCACGCCAGCTGGATCTCCCGAAGGAACACGGAAGTGAAAGTGAGCAGACTTGTGTGTGTAGAGCGGCCAGTCGTGTATTGCGTTCGGTACCAGCAACAACTTTTTTTTTTCTCGCGCTCCACGTTGCAAAATGCTCCGGTAAAATGAAGTTTGAACTTTGACACGCTGACTTACTATTTGTAACGCACGATGAATTGGCGAGCTTGTTCGTGGAATATAGACCGAGAGCCTTTGTTATAAAATAGGCTACTATTTCTTAAATTTGGTACCAGTTGATAAATGGAAGCGTGGATTGAAAAAGGCCATTTGACAGTCAGCATTGGGAGTAATATTGGGAATCGATAAAACGGACTACATGTGATTCCAACCAAGACGTGCACGCATTTTCAGGGATTTGTCTGCCAATCAGTGAAGGAAGTCTTATCCTTTCCCAGGACTAAGAAAAGCGATCACGCACAAAACAAGGTAGGCAGAAGTGAATTTTTTGTAGTATTTTGTGGTGAATAGCAGTGCGACAAAAAAAATACGAACCTGATATTTTTTTCTTACGCGACGACGAACTATGTAAGTTTCGTACTGAGTGCGTCAAGTTGCAGAAATAAGCCTTGTTAATCAATTTGTAAATGTTCGTGAAATTGCAAATCTTAAAAAAAAAAAAAAAAACATAGTCGTAAAAACATTGGTTTACCACGTGGTTGTGATATGCGTCCCTCAATTTAAATGTGTGGACACAAAGAGTTTAAAATGACAAATTTAAATGTGCCTGCGTAAAACTGCTCCCTGCTTAATGTTCTGCAAAGCGTTTGCCTTTTTGAAGAAAGTTGGCATTTTTGCTAAATTCGTCGCAAAGTCATACTTGGAGTAATCGCAACGAAGACTTCGCCAACGTCATTTTTCCCTGCCCCACCTCCTTTTTGATCATTCTGGGATTGGGTTACTTTGCTGGCAAAAATTGTACGAGGCATAACAAATTATTTAATTTGAGAATGAGCATCTAGGGAGAGCTTCTCTTCTACGTTCAAAAAGGTTCTTTGTAAATTCTTTGCACATTTCTTTAATATGATTCTATTGTCACAATAATCGAAGGTTTATTGTAAAGGTGTAAGAACCATTTTTGATTAAGCCAATATAATTAAAAGGTGATTAAAACTTGTGCAGAAACGTGAGTTAAATATAAATTGTAGATTATTGGCGTAGACTTAACGCAGTGTCCTTTTGATATCATTGTTGTTGACTAATAGAATAAGACTTATTTCTAAAATGCAAGCGTTTTTTGATACACGCGATAAAAGAAAAATTATTGTTCAAAATGTATTGTAATTAATATGAGTTAACAATCGCACAAGTCGTCGTTTTACGTAAAATTGGGAATATTGCCCTATCAAATTAGGAGCTGGTTAATGACGTTATATACATGATCTTGTTGCTGTAACCGTAAAAACGGGGTTACGTCTAAATTGTTGTTGTTGTTGTTGTTGATCTTTTGGAATGCATGAATAAATTACGTTAATTGTTAAACTTTGACTTTTGCCTATTTGACATAATTCGCGTTCATTACCTTCCTAATTCACCCTTGGTCTTCGACAACATGCATGCACTATAAATGGAAGTGTTGGTAGTTAGTGTTTTTTGTGATTTATGGTAAAGGAGTAATTGATGCTAAGTAGCAAGATATTTGCTCTGGTGCGTTACGCATTTTTGGAAAAATTTGTAGCATTACTACTTTTGTTTTTCAGGACTGAGTTTTTTTTGCAAAACGTCATCGTGTTTGCCTTGTCTTTCCCAACCTTTATTTGAATTGCTGACAAGGATTGTGAAGTTCGGAGTAACTTTGAGGTGTTACGAACAACGTAACATTAACCTCCACCCACATGATTTTGTGACTTGTCCCAAGGTGCTTAAAATTTCAGATCCCGGCCTTTGAGGTAACGTTATAACAATAACGCCCCCAGTTTAACTAAAAATAAAAGCACCTTGTAAAATTGGACGTTACAACTGCTTCGCTCTACCCACTCAATTTCCCCCTTCTCTGCCGCTATACATGACCTTGCTCCAGAGAAAACTGGGACAGGGTATACCTCCTCTCAATATGTTCCTCCATAACTACAAACTAACCTAAACTTCTACTACTGGTATACAAGCAATATCAGTTTAACCACCCACAAATGGTAGTTAACATTTTCACCTCCAGTCTAACTTTGTATTAATAAACAGCATTATTTTTCCTCTATTTTGGTCCCTCATTCTACCAATTCTTTACTATTATTATTCATGTATTCCACAGAATTTATTATAACTAATTTGCACTTCATCTTACATAAAGGACAACCAAGCACAATCATGTTCATCCAGATTACCGTATTTACGTGTATAATGTGCACTCTGGTTTTTGATTGAGAAAAGCAACAAATAATTAGGTCTTTCATACCTAGTCGTCATACATTTGGTTACAAAGTTTAGACAGGGATGGCAACACTGGTTAGCAAGGTAACCCCGCAATGTTGGATCGAACAACAACCAGTATCATTGTGTGGGGCTGTGGTAGCGGAAAGGTAAATTTCACTGCAAGTCTAATGGAGTGGGGGTGTATACGAGAACAGTGTGACAGTAATCGCACTGCACAAAGTTGGCAAATCACCATCTGACATTTTCAACACCCTGAAAAAGCTGAATATTGGCAGGATGTTTGTGCATCGGGCCATCAACAGATAATGTGACACAGGGACAATTGAGAACCGCCCCTGGAAAGGTAGACCTCACAGTGTGGGGAGCCAGAAGCTTGACAAAATCCTGTCAGGAAATAAGCAAGTGATGGCTCAAGAGCTGAACATTTCGAAAATGTCGATGTCACTTGTGCTCCGAAGTGACCTAGGGCTCAGTGCTTATTGGCAAAGTAATGGTGACTTCTTCACTCCACAGCTTAAGGTTCAGAGGAAGCAGAAAAAAATACTCCTTCGCAGTTACGCAAATGGTGGCAACAGGAGGACCCTTTTCACGGACGAAAAAATCTTCACGATTGAAGTCTTACAATCATCAAAACTGCAGTGTTTATGCCTAGACATCCCAGGGACCTCATGAAAACATGCATTGGATCCTCAGAGGCAATAATCCTACCTCAGTGATTGTTTGGTGGGGGTTTCGTATGATGGCACAACTGACCTTCACTTCCGTAAACATGGTGTGAAAAATCTGCAAAAGTGTAGGAAGCAACAGTGTTGGAGCCACTTGTGAAATCGTTGACCCACACCATGTTCAAGAATGAGCAGTGGAGCTTCCAGCAGGACTCTGCACAGGCCCACAAGGCAAAGATCACACAGGAGTGGCTTCTGAGGAATGTGCCCGATTTCCTTGCTCTGGCTGATTGGCCCTCCAGTGGACCCAACCTCAGCCCATTAGACTATAGGTTAAGGTCACTTTTGGAGGGCATGGTCTGTAGAAAGAAGCATCCAAACCTTGCGAGTCAAGCTCTCTCGTGAAGGCAATGGCAGACTTTCCCCCAGAGACCATGCGTGCTGAGATCGATGACTGGCCTCAGACTTGGGGCAGTGTGAAGGCCAAGGGTAGCCATTTTGAACAGTGATTGGTGCTCTGTGTTGGCAAGACATGTACCTTTGTAACATCCAAATATTAATACATTAGCTTGCTCACTGTGCCTGTAGTTTATTAACTTTGTAACAGAATTTATGTTATGATTAGGTATGTGCAGTACAATTCAGGTTCAAGAAATGGTTTTTAGTTGTACGTCAAAGCTGTTGCTATGTGGATAAGAGGAGAATATCCTCTTGTTCATATGATGAATCACCAACCGATGCTTTAACTTCCATAACCAACTTGTTCATTCTGTAGTAGAAGCAAGATCAAAATTATGTTATGTATTTGCAGCACTCAAGTTATTTTCTATTATGGTATTTCTAGCCTGACAATACCGCTGACACACATTCTGTGCAATGGGAGGTGCACACATTCTGCCAGAACAGCACAATTTTTCTGTCTCAAAACATTGTTACGAAGTGAAAAATAGTGGAAAATGGCCATTTCACTATTGTTTTTAGTTTTTCTTGTACGTATGCAATGCTTGCATTGTAGAATTATTTTCCTGTAGTTTACGGTTATTACAAGCATAAGAACAGTTTTTCATTGTGACGTTTCAGAACACACGCTCCCTTCAGACATTTTCATTTTGACTAAATTTGACATCTTTAGTCAAAATGAAAAATGTCTGATAAGGGAGAGTTCTCCTGAAACGTCAAAACTCAAAACTGTTTTCTTATGCTTGTAATAACCATAAACTACAAGAAAATAATTCACTTTAATTGGTTTTATTTTTTAAATTATGTATTACGAAAGAAATCCAACCTGGTAATTTGTATTTGCACCTGTTGATAAATATGTATTATATGCAGTGACAATGAAAACATGTGTGGTTTCATGGTGGCTGTGAATTATTCTGTGTATAATATGCACCTCAACACTAATCCAGGGTCCCTCAATAAAATCTGCCTTCCCGCTATCAGGAATATGTACACCCACCCAACCTACTCCTCCCCTATGGCAAGAAACCAAGCACAGACCCCAAGCGTTCGCAAAGAAGCCTGCCTGCGGACACGAACAGTGCCAAAACCCCGATGAGCGGTAAAATAAGGAAGCACTACACCAACGTGAGAATGACAAAAAGTGAAAGGGCTGCGTCTACTAGCGCCGCCACTAGCACAAGCGGAAGAAGGAACCACACCACCTGCAGCAAGACTGTACATGCCTGACGAAGCCACCTGACGAGTGGCAAAATCAATCTCAAAAAAAAAAAAAAAACTTGTGGAAAAATGAATAGTAAACTTATCAGTTAAGCCCCCCTTTTTTATTTGGGGGGGATTGTAAAAACTGCACATTATACATCAGTAAATACAGTATATCCTTTTGTGTACATTCTCACTTCTCTGTAGGTTTCTTTTAGTAAATATTCAATAACAATTAGGTGGGAGAACAGAGAGGCTGAACCTCATTATGATAAAGACTAATTCATCTACAGAATTTGAGTTAAGTCAACTTTGACTAAGAGGTAACCAAACTGACCCTACAGTTTGAAGTGGGATCCAAACCACGATGTACCTCCAGAGGCATGAAGCCCAGGACCCCTTGATTACAAGCCAATGTACAGAATGTGTGTTCTAGGTATACAATACTCACAACAAAGCTACACAATGAAACAGGAGCCACTTACCCCTGAACATCTCCTGCATTCCAATGGGGCAACTTGTCTGGGAACTCCGACTTAATTGATAGATGCATCCACACTCTCTGGACACCTTCTGGCTTCTTGGCCCACTCTTCCTCATGTGGTGTATGCAGCTGCCAGTTCCGTAAATGGTAAACACTGTAGAGAAGTAATAGCCTGTTAGACAATTTGCTTTCTCCAAAGTTTCATATCTTGTTAATTTAGGAAAACATTACCTATTCTATATAAGCCGCCACAAATAAATCTGTGCTTGCAGAGGAGAGACAAACTTCAGCTCAGAAGTCACAAGTGGCACGCGCACGCGCGCACACACAATCTAAATTTACCTGAAGAAATAACTGCAAACTTGCCAGAGTGACATGCTGCATCCCAGAATGCCTTCGAGAGGTTATTGTGCTGCTAGAATACAGCTCTCTTAGTGGTTGGATGCATGCCACTTCAATAAGATATACATATAAAGGTAACAAAGAAAGTTTTGGTTTTCACCAGATATGATCAAATGCTGAAAAGTGACTTGAAATTGGCTTGCCAAGTCTAACAATAAATTCAGTAACAATGGCCTGTCTCGAATGTTCTGAAAGACTGGTAGAACTGCAGAATGAACCAAAGTAGTCAAGTGCAGTTTGCATCACACCTAAGTTTCAGAACTGTCTGCTATGGTGGCTGTGTAGTGAATGGAAGAAATCTTAATTGGTAGGAAATAAGGCAGATGCATCCGTGTTTTGCAGTTGCATTGATAGTGATGTTGCAATAGCTCTTGATGCACCATACTGTGAGCAGTCCAACAAACAGCACAATCTCTTGATTTAGTGGTGGTTTCGGTTTTGGAATAGGTTCGTGTGATGCTAACTAATGATGGCACTGGAGTATGCTAAATAACAGACTTTTCGCTGCATGTCAGTACTGTCCAGAAAAGGACCATTCTCCTGATATGACACAAAACCTGGCATTTGCTCATGTTGCCATGCAGTCAAGGCATGGGGAACCCATTCACCCATGTTACAGTATTCCAAGCTGATGAGAGTTTAATGGTTTCTGCACAGACATAGAATTCTTCTCTCAAGTTACCACAGTTGTTGGTCTTAAAGCACATGTTCATATTGAACTACTCTGACCATAACTTGCTGGTTCAACACACACACCCACCAACAACTGACTTTAGTCTTTGCTGTCTAACCTTGGAACTCAACATGTCAGAACCAACAGAAGTGACTTACCTTTATTAGTGATCATGTTATTGGTCAGAACCAACAGAAGTGACTTACCTTTATTAGTGATCATGTTATTGGTAACAGATCCTGTGCCTTCTGAATGCATGGCACCTCTGCTGCCTGACATTGATGTCAGCATTTGCTTTGATATGGGTGAATGTATTGTGTTTAATTTATATTCACTTCTGTGTAGTGTGGTACCTGGTAAACCAATACGAGTTTTTGTTCTAATTTTCAACATAAGTTACACTACAGCAGAATTTTTCTGAGTGATTCTTACGTGAAAAATTCCTGCAAAGGAATTGTGATTTTCAGAATTCCCAATGTCCCGGTTTCATATCTTGTTAATTTATAAAAACATTACCTATTCTATATAAGCCGCCACAAATAAATATGTGCTTGCAGAGGAGAGATTTGAAGACACCTTGGCTTGGAAACTACCTGGGGCTGAAAAATCTATGTAGTACATCTCCTGTGTAAGTTGAAGGAATCTTAGCATATTTTTCAATAAGGTCCTAACAACCACAATTCACTCCTGGCTTTTGAATTTTATTTTCAATATTTAGCATTGCTTTTTTGCCACTTTTGGGTAATCTCAATGAGGATGAAAAATTATGAAATTGATGAAGGGATACTCTCAAAGAATGTCAATGCCTAAGGTGGGATTTAAGCCGGGACCCCTGGCATCGTAGCATGGTGTGCTAACTACTCTGCCACATATGTCTGCCCACTCTTTAATACATATATTATTAATTAGGGAACTCAATACCACTTTGAACAAACAGTACTGACTCGCACCAACACAAACTTCCACAATCTACAGTAGTTCAGAATACAGAATCAGAACTTCACACTCCCGAATTTAGCCCCACACCCCTGAAGAATATTCAAGATTCCATACAGTGATAATACATGCAATACTTCACTGGAAGTATAACAATTCACCCGAGTGAAAAAAAAAAAAAAAAAAACTTACATGAAAATTCCGTAAAATTAATGCAAGAATAATTTAGCCACACTTACAATTTTTCTGCAGATTCCTCATTGAAATCGAAGAGGAAGGAGTTGGGTAAATAGACCAGCAGAGGGCTGCCAGCTTTCAAAGCCATCTGGAACTTCCTGTACTTCCACTGCTCTGTCATGTTTGGCCACCAAGCGATCACCGCCTTCCCCAGTTCAAACTGCACCTCATCAGACAGTGTCCTCCTTGCCAGCTGTAAGTGTGTTCGTTACAATACATGGGAATTGCAAGCAATACAGTAGCTATTATGGCTCCAATGCAAATTGATATTCGCTAGACCAAAATAATATTAAGAAATTTCAGAATAAGCCTCTCAAAATATTTCGATTTATAAATGAAGCAAGCTGAATAGACGTGAAGACCAGTGACAACTTTATTCTATCCAAGTGTGTGGAACTAGGATATGCATGTGAAAAGGAATCTATAGTGTACAATATAATAGTACTTAAAATTATTAAGGAGCCTGGGGTTGGACAACACAGAAGATGTAATTAAGGATTACAGTAGGCAACACCCAGGGAAAATATGGGATGAGGACATTGATAGTTTGGATAGTGCAATAGAATTTGGTCAGACAAAGACTTCATAAGTCATGCTATGAGGCACATAGGAGTGACAGTTATCAACTTTGCCTTTGTCATAGTAGAAGCAATGATCAATATGTCTGGTCACCTCACCCCTCCCCAGTTCTGAGACCAGGTGACCCTCAGCTTAATTATGCAGGAACATTTGACAAAACTTCCAGATCACCCACCCAAGGAATTAAACCCTGGATTTGCATGACAAGATTCCCTACCAAACTAACCACTGGGGACTAAATTAAGTCACAGGAGCAATTTGCAGTTTATATTTGCCTTACTTGTGTTGCGGTGGCTCAGTCGGTAACTTGTCTTGACTAGCATGCTAAAGGTCCCAGGTTCAATCCCCGGCCGGTTCATTTCCTGGAACTTTTCTAACGTTGGAAGTGGCCCTGGCACCCACCCAGCGTCGAATGACATTGGTACCTGGGGGAAACCCTGAGGGTTTAAGGCAGTCAGGGGCATGATGCTGATCACATCACCCCCACTCACGACCGGATCAAGAAAGTGTGGGGCGTTACCCCCACACCCCCTATACGCCTTCATAGCGTAGTGCTAAGCACAGGGGAGCACTTTACCTTTTTTACTTGTGTTGCTCTTAGGTTTTTGTTTAAATGCTATGATTATGGTGGTTAGTTGAAGGGACACTCAGAACAAGAAATTAGCTTCAACAATGTGTTGCCGAAAGAATCTCAGTAGCAAAAGGTTGTGGACTGGGAATAAGAAAAAATAGGCATTTACAGGCACTATAAAAATGTGTTAGGCTCAAGACAAACTAAGATGTTAAAGCCTATATCGTAATTAAAAGGATTGATTGATTGTCGTTTTAAGTCCACTTTATGCCCAGAAAGGGTAATCGGGACTGGACCTACAGTTTAAAGTGGAATCCGAACCACTGTGCCATGTGCCTCCACCACGTATCTAACGTAATTAAAAGGAATAAAGGCAATTAGGAAAACTGCACCCTACTAATGCAATTGATTCTAGTACATTTAACAAATTCTGAAATGAGTAAAGAAAAAGTTACAAAATTTAACATTCCAGATATCAATACTGTAAATTGCAAAGAGAATTACTTTGCAAGTCAAATTTTATGCAGAAAATATATTTACGAGGGCTTCCAATGTCACATTCAATAATCAACGGCTTCAGATTTTTGTGCATTAAAAAACCTGCACCAAGCCCTCAGATTACTGCATATAAAAATGGTCAGTGATAGAGTAGTCTGAATTGAGTTCTGGAAAATCTCCAGCTTGCAGATTAAGCTGAAAGTGCTGGCCATGGGGAATTCCAACTGGAGAGCAACTGCATAGCCTCCGCCCTGAAGGAGAATTACCCCAGAGCATCTCGGACCCAGTCCTCCCAGACAACATTTCTAGTACCCCACACTTCATTACAAGGTCTCATGGCTGAAGAGTCAGCGGCCCTTTCTCAGACCTTCCCGAGGTAGTGTTTGGTAACTACGTACCCTGTGCGTGAACCCCTGGTGCAAACTTATCACTGACCAAACAAATGCAGCATGAACTTTCATCACTGGGCATTTTATGTACCTTCATAGAATGGTTACATGTTACTGGTGACACTTTCACGAAGAACTTTCAACTATTTAGGATTTTCCAAAAATTAACAATAACAGCATACATTTGGTGTAACTTGTCAGTAAGATACCATTACAACATTTTCAAACTAATTTCTGGAACTGCTTACCATGATTTTATATTAAGGATGGGGCAGATAATCAGTACTCTATCTGCCAATATAGGCATATCTGTGTCTAAAATTGCAGATTTTACAGCTGGTATATATCTATAATTATCTTCTAATTTAGTGCAAAATTCTGCCATTTTGTTATAATTTATGGATAATCTTCATGGCTACCTTTACTTTTTAAAATGTAAATATGCAACTTTTGCACTGCAGTCACCTGGAAACATTAAGGAGGTCAATGAACTATTCGGTTCAAGGACCATTTGGAATTTATCTGTACTTTATTGGTATCACTCAAAATTTCACATTGTCCCATCACTATTTCATATACATGTTCCAAAATGACATTTCAGTCATTAATAACTCCTCAGCATAGCAATTTCTGGTGTTTTGTATTACAATTGTCAACTCAGTTTCTGTATATTCTGCTAGATGCATGTAGTCAATGCTGCAAAAGAATTCTGAAAAACTTTTGAAAACAAAAATTTCAGATTGATGTTAGCAGGAACCTCAATTTGAAAAGAGCATTAAGACTTGGTGCAACAAGTTTATCGAGTTTTGGACACAAAGTGGATGATCCAAGAAAAAAGTAAATTTGGAGAGCATCTAGAGTAAAACATTTCACCCAAGTACTTTAGGATTTCCCAAACCAATATAAGTTTTTGCAGCAACTTCTGCATCATAATGTGAAGCATTAGTGGATTGGTACAGTCCCAAGTAACTATCATTTGGGTGTGCGATATTTTATGAACATGCCAGCAATAACCGTTCAGTGTGGAGTGAAACTTTGGATCAATCCGTATGAACTCCACATGCTGCAACATCTCAGATTTGTTAACAAGCCAATGTAACTTAACTTCGATGTGGATATGATGGGTAGGATTCAAGAGGGGCCCAGTTACTTTGATTGCATTGCTTTGTTTGACGAGTTTGAAAGGTTCAGACAATGCATGGATATGGGTATCCCGAATATCAATATAGATATTCTACAAACCAGACAAAATCCCAAATGGTTCGTGAAGAACTTGAATGGTTCATTGACCTTAATGTGTATTTCGAAGTAACTGCAGTGCAAAAGAAGTTTCATATTTAGTGAAAAAGTATGGCATTGAAAATTATAACAAAATGGCAGAATTTTGCACTAAATAAGATATGTATATCTGATCCGTAAAATAATATAATTTTACTGATAAAGTGATATGCCTATATCTGCCGATACCAAGAGTACCAATTAAAAAAACCTACTACAAACACTGAATTTCCATTTCAACACTAGATATATTAATCATGGTTTTATATATACATATTACACAACCCAAAATTTCTTGTTTTGAACTAAATGTTGCAATATTAGATTTAATTGGTAGGATTATATAAGTTTAAAAAACATACATAGTGAGATCACTGTCTTGCATAGAGGTTACATATGTAAATTGGCACAGCTTATTGAGCTGAACCAAGGATACTCTCAGATTTTCACCAAAACCAATGCTTGAAAGTTTCCAAATTTTTACGAATAGCATTAAAGGGAAGAGTTAATTTTTGCACCAGTTGTGCATTTATTTTAGTTTAGTCTGAGTGGGCACTGTTACTGAAGAAACAGGGCATATGCAAGAGTGAATTTCTCTCCATGTTGCAAGTGGAAGCATTTTTTTATGTTTATTATTAAGCTAGATATGATATTTGAAAAATATGATAAGAATTTTCAGAATCCCATGTATTCCTTATGGGGAATACAAGTGAAGTTTCAACTTTTCCACCTATCAATTACATCTTCAAACTGTCCTTCTATTGATATACCTTTTCCTATGCCATCGGAAGTTTGATCTTCAAGAGATCAAAAATAATGCATTTATCCTTGCCTCCTATGGCCATCCTGGCAGAGTTTCTACTATAAAAAAGTAGCTGTGGAGGTAAGGGTAGGGGGACGATTCAGCCAATATAACATCTTGTGCAAAATGTGTGTGTATATGGCAACAGTTTGTCTGTCCGCTGGAGCCAGTGATTGCATCATAGTGGGGGTGCCCTAATTCATAGCCAAACTAGGGCACGGAAGAGCCAGATCTGGCTCTAATAAAAGAGCTAAGTTGGCAAGTGCTATGGAGGGAAGAGCCTCATTGAAACTATTCCTCATGCTCTTCAGAAATAGAAATTCAAATATTCCACTCCAATTTCATGCATCATTTACCAGAATTTTGCTTTACAGTATTCAAGAATTACACTGATTTTGCAAACCCTGCAAAAGATAAAAAATCAAAGGTATTACCTGGTATAGTAAATAAATTCCAATTGATACTAAAACCAATGGTATTTGCAAATAGAAATACATTGCCATATACTTGAACATAGTCTAAAAATTTTTAGATAAAAGCTGAAAATTTAATACTTTGAAGTTTTCAATTTGCAAAATTATTAAATTGACCACAATTACATATAGCAACCTTGAATGTTTCCAATAGAAACCACCCTCAGAATCTTTCATGTAAAAATGGTCAGTGATAGAGTAGTCTGAATTGAGTTCTGGAAAATCTCCAGCTTGCAGATTAAGCTGAAAGTGCTGGCCATGGGGAATTCCAACTGGAGAGCAACTGCATAGCCTCCGCCCTGAAGGAGAATTACCCCAGAGCATCTCAGACCCAGTCCTCCCAGACAACATTTCTAGTACCCCACACCTCATTACAAGGTCTCATGGCTGAAGAGTCAGCAGCCCTTTCTCAGACCTTCCCGAGGTAGTGTTGGGTAACTACGTACCCTGTGCGTGAACCCCTGGTGCAAACTTATCACTGACCAAACAAATGCAGCATGAACTTTCATCACTGGGCAGTTTCAAAATATTACTACAAAAAGTTACAAATCAAACTAGAATTTAAACAACAACAGTTAAATAACTGATTTAAACAATTTAGAATGAGTTTCCTTCATTTTAGATTCTTCTACTGTAATTTATTAATTGATTTAGCACACCTTTTCCATTTTAACTATAGCTGAGCCAATACCAATGGCATAATATCTACTGGAAAGTATGTCCAATTGTATTTACCAATACAAGCAGATTTGTTGAGGGTCCACAAAAATACCACATGACACTTTAATAGTAATTATCCTGAAAATTATGCAAAATTCAAACATTCACTTGAACCAATATAGTGTGAAAAATCTTATTTTGTGATCAGATATTTTATTCCAATGTAATTCTTGAAGCAAAACTCTGGTAAATTGAAGTTTATAAATCGACTGGAATACTCACCCACCAATATTAATATTTTGAACTTTTGTTGAATACTGAATTTTTTACTACCTGCTACTAACAGACACATTAAACAGTATTCTTAAGTGCATTGGCCAATAGAGGACTCTTGGACCTGTAAAATTGCCAATATTACCTTTCCTACATTCCTATACATAGCCTGTAATCATGAGTGTCTGGAGGTAGGGGGATCAAACTGGTCAATTTAAAATAAACACTCCACTTGGACAATTCAACATAGTTGTGTACTTTTCTACAAGTATGGGTAAAATTTGATCTAGTTTACAATATACAAATATTTCTTTTGCAAATTCTGAAATAACTTTGTAGCTTAAGATCTATTTCCACTTCTTATGGACAAATTTCATTCACGTGCGAACTTAAGTGGTTTGCTTCTAGATTCAACAATTCTGCAAGTGACATAGAACTTAAAGTAAGCACATACCAAAGTAAGAAATTCCTCACGTTTGTCTCCTGCATCTAAAGCTTCCACAACTTTCAAAGCAATTGGAGCATCATCTGGGTACGTTGCAACCATTTCAGCCAGTGCAGCTGGGCTGAGTGTTGACATCAAAGCAGCCTGGAAGGAAGAACAATCTCTGTAACTTGTGCTCTGCACTGGGTTTCAATCAGGGCTTTCAGATTTGTAGGTGCTGAAGTTCAGTTCATCAGTTTAAATGCACACAGTTTAAATGCACACAGTTTAATACAAATTTTGAGCACTCATCTTAGAATTAAGGATTTGGAACAGATGACCTGGAAACATCTGAACATTTCCAGTTTAAATAATCTCCATTTTTTATGTGGAGCTTATAACCTCACAATTCAATCTGAATTTTTTTTAAATTTAATATCTTTGAAATAGGAATTTCAAAATTTCATATTAACAAAAATGAAATAAATGCCAGATGTCCACATTTTCACCAGTATCTAGGGAAGACACTGAAAATCTGACTACATCAATTGTTTTTAACATGTGGTCGATGGACCAACACAGGGCGATTATGCCTACCAGGGGATCCAAAGAAACTATTGTAAAAAAAAATTAAATAGATTGTATACTTATTCTGAAGACTAGATTCAACATTAAATTCATTCCATGACTTTCTACAGAAAATCTTAACACTTACTAATTACTGTTTATAATAGGCAAATCATAATATAAAATTCTGTAATGTGATTTTGTCATTTGATTTGCTTTATTTTACTTTGCTTTTTGTGCCACTTTTGGCTAATTTGTGAAGATGGGGATGAGTGATATGATGAAATTGATGAATGGACACTCACAAATATCCATGCCCAGGTCAGGATTTGAACCTGGGACCCCTGGCAAAATTTCATAATGTAAAAACCACATGTTGTCAACAAGCCAAGCCAACAAATTTGCAATTACAGAATCTCAATTTTACACCTCTCCCACAAAAACATCTTCATATAAAGCAACACATTGTAAAATTTTCCCAGATTTTATATTTCCCCACATTCTAAAAGGGAATATAAAATGTATTTAGTTGTATTCAACTAACAATTGACTAAAAATATGGAACTTTCAGGATTTGATTGATTTGCTTTATTTTACTTTGCTTTGTGTGCCACTTTTGGCTAATTTGCCAATATTGGTATGAGTAATGAAATTTATGATTGGACACAAACATCCATGCCCAGCCTGGGATTTGAACCCAAGACCCCTTGCATCATAGCACAATGTGCTAACCACTCTGCTACAGGGCCCAGCTGGAACTTTCAGGAGTGACAATTTAGTGACAAGGTGAAGAATTGATAAAAAAAATCACTGGAACACTTACAGGAAAAAGGTAAATAAAAGCTGGTGGCAGTGACTGTACATCCGTTTCCACAAGCGAACTAAGGTTCTTCAGCACTATTGCCCTCCTTATGTTAACTTCCAACGTAGTAAATTCGTCCAGTAATCTCTTTGGTATAACTGTAAGTAAACAAGTTCATTAACTTCTGCTACATTACGAGTTATGATGCACATTAAATAAAATAAGTCCCATTTATCCAGGAAGAGACTGTAAAAGTCACTAACACTGATTGTCCTGCAAGTTTGTTAAATTCCTAAAGGGTGGGAAAAATTGACAACTGTCTCGGGAAATAAGCCAAATGATTGTTGAAATTTAATCAATCCCTGCAAATATTCACAGCTAACATATGATTGAAATCTTAAAATTTAGAATATTCAGAAACTCTGCACAAAAATTCTGACAGAAGTGAATTTTGTGATTGAATTTCAGTTTGGAATATTTCAATATTCCACAATTCTCTTTGCTTGCAAGTTAAGCAATATTTGTTAGGGATGGGACAGATTAAGCTATACTCTATCAGTATTGGCCAATATAGGCATATCTGTAAAATTACCGATGAATATAGTTTAGTACAACATTCTGCCATTTTGTTGTAATTTTTATGGATAAACATCTAATGTTCATGCACTACTTTTCAAAAAAAATAGTGTGAATTAAGGACCATTTGGAATATTATATTTGATCGGTAGGAGTATCTTATTGGTATCTAAATTTTATATCTGTATCTACCAAAATTTCATATCAGCCCATTCCTAATATTTTTAAAGTAAAATTGGACATTTGCAATAAAATGCTTTATTCTTTAGTCAAAAACTTAAGTGTTTGAAATGGTTACATGTCAGGAAAAATAGTGAAAAGATGACCTGAAACTACTGCATTTTTGCCTGTAGGTTGGCAACAATAATTAGAAAAACTGTCAGATGCACCTGAAGCAAGCATTGAATGTTTTCATTGGTGATGGCGAGAGCTTAAAATTTAACAATTTTTGCACTTGAGAAAACCAGAAGGCAGGGGGTTCGTTCAGACACCCATCGACTAAAATGCAGTTTGTAAAGCAAGTGCAAATTTTCAAATGAAATTAGAGAGAAGTCTTCTGCAGCAACTTTACTACAAATTTCAAGAGACTGGTAGTATTGGTAAAAGAAAAATAATGCTTCTCATAAGAGACAATATAGGATGTGAGATTTTACATGCACTGATAAGTCTTTACAATTATGTCAACTTTGAGGCAACAAATTGAGAAGTTTCAGGTCTGGATATATCTAGTTCTTTCCTGGACCCCTTATATCATCGGTCCGTTCAAAACACTGGCAAAGATAACTATTTAGATAATTGTTTCATTCAGCAAGATGATTCACACCCAGTATGAAACTACAAATCAAGAATTTTAAGACTAGGAGATTTAAAAATTAAAGGTTTAATAAGTTAAGACTGGCCAAAGTGAGGTTCTGTACTAAAGTGTCAACTCAAGTTTAGCTTTCTTTAATACAAGTACAGTAGCTTATGATAATGATACCTTAAAGTAGTCAATTTTCTTTCTGGAAATTTAATCACTTAGTAAATTCTGATGAAAATTTAAAAATGCATACATGAAACTAGTCAAATAAGAACTCACCAGTAATGTCAATATCTGGTGCATCAGAGCAAGTTTCTTTATCAACAGGACACTCAATGCTGTTTGATGCTCTCCTACTTCTGGACATTCCATCTGTGTGGCTGCTTTGAAGGGTGTCATCCTTTATCCCACTCAATACCACACCTGTAAAAAAATACCATTCAGAGTGATTTTATTAACAAATTCTTACTGTTCGGAAGATTCATTGACGAGGCAAAATAGACCACAGGTTTGGACATTTTAAAAGGATATGGAAGCATTTATATACCAAGTCTAGGTATTAACCTAAAAGCACCATTCCATCGAGTCCCACCAGGGGTGCCTTTGAGCATTGACATTCCTTTGAAAGTACAGTTTTAATATTAAAGCAACATTGCATGTCCTGCATGGCAAATAGCACAAAAATTTTACACAATTACCATGAAATGGGTCAAGAGATTGATATATTTGCATCTCCCATACATGAATCACAACCACAGATCCACTTTTGGAACCTGGACAAAACCAATAAATTATGCCTGCCTTGTGCTACATAATTGACAAAAATGTCTGGATCATTCTGTTGTGGCACCTGACATCACAGCATAAAACAGGAATGTGTCCAGAATGACTGCTGGAGGCTCAGTCTCAAATATGTCTGTCAGGAGACCAACCACTCCTGGGGCTATACACTGCACTGCAAGAATGAGGCAAACTTCCAGAAGCATTGCATGGGCCTCTAATTCACAATGTCAGTGGTGTTGAACTTACATTGCTGCCAGAGGCAATCTCACCCTGTTGAAATATGGTGTCAGCTGTGGTGTTGAGCATATATGACAGACTAGGGCTGTCACAGATATGCACTTTAGATCCTGTTTTGTTGCTTTGCATATGAAAATCTAATATCTGCTGAGTGTCCTGTATGTATCTTGTGCTTTATTGTGTGTGGATTTTATGTATCATGTATGGGAGCTTCTACCTGGGGGTAACATCCACAGCCTTCAAACTCTACCATCAACAATCACCACTCCTCCACCCACAACCTGGACTTCGGTCTTGCCCTTCACACCAACCACCATAATATTCCCTTCAATGACTGCTTCCAGGGTAGCAATCATCCACTACTCCCCCCAATCAACCAATGCCTCAGTACGTAAAAGATGGGAGAGGGCCTACGTATCAGCTATGAGTGCAACCACACACCCCTGGCCTGAACAGTAATGTCTCCCATACCCACCCCTCACCTTCCACAAAACCCTATGCCCCCCCCCCCACTTCACCACTCAGTTGCTCTAACCACTGAACCGGCCTGGCCTCGCCTGATTTTTCGCTGTCGCTGTTTTACCTGCATGGAATAGTCTCTGCCAGTGCTACCGCAAAGGGATCTGTTGCCGTTGAACACAGTAGACTTAGACATTGCCTGGTTCCTCCCAGCATCGAGATGTTAATGCATTTTTCGCTGAAAATTTCTACGTAGTACATTTCCTGTGTGGGCCTGATCTTCAGTAATTAACATCAATACGCTAGGAGGAACCAGACAACAGATCGCGTTGTGGTAGCACTGGCAGAGAAGATTCCATGCAGGTAAAACAGCGACAGCGAAAAATCATGCAAGGCCAGGCCGGTTCAGTGGTTAGAGAAATGGCACGGTTTATCAGAGACCCATGTTCGAGTCCTAGTCGAACCTGCACTTTTCGCTGAAAATTTCTACGTAGTACATCTGTATGTGCCTAAACTTCAATAATCATAACAACTTGTGGGAGCATTGGTTTGTGTTTGACTAGTCTTAAAACAGTTTAATTGTGAGGTACAGCAGAAGCAGGGGATTTTTCTTGGAAAACCTCTTTACACATGAGTAAGAATTAGTAAAATACTCTTCAGCAATGCACATGCACTGCTCCAAAGAATATGCCATGCTGAATCAAAAGAACAGTCATAGTAGCATCGTAAGTGAGCGAAGAGAATTCAGTGTAACCAGAGGCAGACTAGGATTCTCCAAAGAGTCCAATTTCATAACAAAATCTTTATTTTTCATGTAAATGTATAGCCAATACTTAGGCACATGTGGCATGCGTCTGTTGACAATATTTCGACCTGCTAGCATTGCCACATGTCCCAAAAATGGCACTTTTTCACTCAACCCATAAAATCGCCAATAAAACAATCCATCAAATGTTGCACATGACCAATATTTGTCGCAAATCAGAGATTGACATGGCATCAGTAATCAGACATCTAATTATGACCCTTCCATAATTTCGTATGTATTTTTATCGTTCAAAAGTTAATTTCTGGAAAAATTTTAAGGCTGCCTTCCGCCAGTTATTAATTTATCTAAATTTTCTGTATGGAGAAAACAGAATTTTAAGCATTAAAAAAAAACGTATCTCAATGGATGAGACTTTATAATGCAGAAAAGTCAGTATAAATATCTCTTGCAGTTTTCATGATATGCATTTTCAAAGCTTGGGTTGTGCAACACACTGTATAAGAAGCTGAGCATCGCGGTATTCAAAAAATCTCAAAATCATTCGAGTAAACAGGAAATGTGGTGTTGGGGGACAAAGAGTAAGAAATTATTACTGACTCTGGAATGTTCATAATGTTAATTTAAAAACAATCATTTGCTAACTTACGCTGTGCTGCAATTTGAACTTAGAATCATCAAAATTTCATACATATTACAGCATAAGATCACAGTCGCCAGGCTCAAATTTTTAGTCTCCAAAGTGACCTAGCGACCAGAATTTTTCGAGCCCTGCATATAACACTTATGTACGTAATAGTGTCATACATAAAAAAAAAATCTGTAGTTTGCGATCAGTTGCAGGTCTGCAAAATGTAAGGAAAAAGCATACATTTTCAATCATGAAAACATTGTGTGTGTGTACATATTTCCTGTTACTGATATTTCTGAATGGATGATATTCGGTGAAGAACTTATCCACAATTCATTGCACGAAAGTCTACCCACCACCATATTTCTGGTAAACTGATCATATCCTGTAGTGAAAACATGCTAGGCAAGTAGTGTGTGCATAGTTTTGGCAAAGTGGTTCTTTGTATGATTGTCATGATCATATGAGGAATTTACTCTGTACCTTTTCGAAGCCCTACAGCAACCACAAAAAGAGTAAAGTGGTTAAATGGATGTGGAGGGAAAGATTTACACAAGGCAGAATTACTAAACATTCTGTGCAGCAAGCATTTTGTAGATGAAAATGAACCTACACCTGAAAATTCAGATCCCATACCAGTTTGCTATTCAACAGAACAGGTAACTTAGGTAATATTCTTTCATTTTACTGTTATTTTACATTTAGTGTGTTTCTGATCTCTACATATTAGTTGCACAAATTCAGAAAAACTAAGTAATTTCTAATTGCAGTAAGCAATTTCTGTTATTCTAATTATGCATACCTGTTGCACCAAATAAATACTTAGATTTAATAAAGGTAAACTAACTGCTTGAATATTTTTTTTTTTTAGTTAGAATGCACTTTCATATGTATAATTAGTTTATTCATTCTTTGCCAGACTTCATGCATGTGTCACAGTTTCTTTTCTTCGCAAAGTGCAGTGCATGATTACCTTAACTTTAATATCATCGATATATCTTGAAAATGCTACTTAACCAATGTAAACAGAACCCTCAGAATATTGTCAAAATTAACATTCCTTGTAATAGGTCAGCAATAGAGTAGTCTGAATTGAGTTCTGGTTTTGCACCTTGCAGATTAAGCTGAAATAGCTGACCATGGGGAATTCCAACTGGTGAGCAACTGCATTATCTCCACTCTACAAAAAGGCTGCAGAGCTTCACAGATCCAGTCCACCCAGACAATATTTCTAGTTCCCCACACCCCATTAAAAGGTCACCTGGCTGAAGTGTTTGTGGTCCATTCTCAGACCTTCCCGGGGAGGTATGAGTAATGCTGTACCCTGTTTGTGATCCCCTGATGCAAGCTTATTGCTGACCAAAAGGCATAAAGAAAATGGTGACAATTTCATCATTGGGCTTACTTGCTTTAATAGTTGTTCTTGTATGTATGCATTGCTTGCATTGTATAATTATTTTCCTTTAGTTTACGGTTAACAGAAGGTGAACTGTTTTCTTATGCTTGTAATAACCGTAAACTACAGAAAAATAATTTTACTTGCTTTAGTTAGTCTGATTTTAAAAAGAAACTTAACAGTTAAAGAATTCTAAGCCAGAACCGTTCGACAATTATAGAACAATTTCACTCTTGAAATGTTGCCTCAACATAATTTTGCAAATTCTAAACCCTTAGAACCCTCACAATCTCTCTTCATTAATATGCCCTTTCTACCAGTGGCGAAGATTAGTACAAGCAACACAAGCACTATTAAAATATTACTTAATGTGCTTGCAAGCCACTCAAGTATCATATGGGAAAGGGTAGATGCTGGTGAAGGTATGGTCCACTAATACAAGCTCTGCTTTTCAGTTTCTCGGAAACTGCTGAGCAAAGCAGAAACTACTAGCAGAGGGCATATAAGTGTCAACACGATCTCTAATATGAATACTTGCTTTATTATAAACCCAGAATTGGTAACATTATAGTATAAGGGAAACTGATTTCTTCAAATTTGCAGGAGAAAGTTCTTATGGAAATAAGTTTCTGTAGCATTGTGGAAGTTCGTGAATCTAGTTTTGATCCATTTTAATGCGAAAACATCTGCAAAAATCTGTCCGACACTGTTTGTGCTGCTGCCATTTGCTTTCTGCACGAGAGTACAATGTTCCGTGTGTTAAGATGATGCAACCCCATAGTCAGTGTTTCAGCCTCGCAGTGTTTTCACTAGAACATGACTTATTGTATTTAATTTTATTTTTTAACTATGCTTTCCTAACCTAACTTAACCTTACGGAAAATGTTCTTTGGGACTAACGTCAATGGTTTGCGAGGTATTAGCCTAATTTCAAATCCAGGCACGAAAGTAGGTATTTTCCAGTGAACGAGGTTGCAACACTGCCTAAATCGACAAAACACTCACAACACACCCTGAACCAGTACACTATCACCAGTCAATGTGTTACAGAATCGAAATAACAAGTAACAGTAAGTACTCGTAAATGTAAGAAATAGACATTATCTTAGTTAGAAATTAGTTATTTCACCTTAGGAAATGTTCCGCATTCCAAAATAGTACGTTACAAACGTAAAAAATATGATTTATAGGTGTTTCCCTTATACTATAATAGTACCCCAGAATTATTTAAATAAATCATTCAGAGTGACTATTTTCTAACAGGTGGTGAAGCTGCTTTCGAGTTATTTTCATCAGATTTTAAACTCCATGTGCATGATCCACAACCTGGCCTGTCCTGCTACATGCATGTGTGTATTCTTAGTTGTTGATGTGTATGAAGCTTACATCTGTTTTTCTTTAATTATCCCAAAATCGTCCAAAATTCAAATTTGGTGATGTTATAGTGTAACCTTGTGTTAACAATATATTTCAGTTCCAAGGAAATCCCAGATATGCATCTTCAAAAGTTCAAGGTTCAAAGTCAAAGTGGATGACCTTGAAAAGATTTATTCTAAATATAGTCATGTGAAACCATTGGAAAGCTTATTTCACGTACTTTCAAGACTACAACCAGCTCTACATCAATTAGGGTAAGAGCAATTATCCCTGGAAGTCTGGCGCAGACTAAACATATACAATTTTTTGTATTTAAGGCCGCAAAACTCAATAACTACGCCACACAGGAAGCTACAATTTCCCAGGATTTCATATCTTCATGAAGACTACCAAATAGTAGTGTTTCAGAAAAATTCAAGATTGTCTGGTCAGAAATGACACTATTTTGTTGATTTGTTGTGTAATGACCCTATAGGGAAAACATTTCTTCACATTTACAGGAGAAACTACTGCTTTTCCGGAATCTCTGGAGAAGCAACACACAGAGGGGAAAGCTTGTGGGTGGGGCCAGACTATGTGGGGAAGGGTGCGGGATGAAAGCAATGAAGTGCTGCGCAGTGTAATGGCCGTAAAGCAAAATTCTTTCTTCTGCCAATTTCTTCTTTCATTTTGAACAATGGGTAGTGTATTGTTTTACACAAATAATATTGCACGTTTATTTGTCTTTTGATTCTACGAAGAACAAAAAAAATTAAAAATTTAAACATACATTTTCAAAAAACATTCGAATAACCACAAACAATGAAACATGTATAAAAATGTGTTTTAAACAAGTCTGAAAAACGTTTCAAACGCTGTTTTAAACATTTGTAAAAACAAAGCAATGTGTTTTAAACTTTTCAAACAAGTTGTTCTCGAAAACATTCAACACTGAGGCACTCTCCTGAATGCAGAGTTCCCCTAGACTTGCGAGCTAACATGTTTACTACAGAACTACTGGACCGCGAATGAGCCCCTTCCCATGGATGCCCCTCCCCTCCATGCATTCATTGGATCAGGTGCACACCCTTAAACATGCACACAGAATGCATTCGCGTTCTGTTACTCCAGAGAATCCAGGAAAGGAATATACAGAACTGTGTTTCTGTACTTTTGAAAGCTCATGGAAGTGTTTCTTCCTTTGTTCAACTTATTCGGCGGATAAATCTTGTATTTTTCGACATTAATGTTTCTCCAATGCACACACGCTCTTGCCTCCATTGCGTTAAGACTACGTGAACCAAATGTTCTGTGTGTTCTATGACCTAACCCCCAATCAGAGTTTCCAAACTTGCCAATGCTTTGCCAGAACGTGAAAATTTTAACTGTTTGCCTAAACTAACAACCTAACCTAGCATGCATGGTTCATGGGGCTATTTATGAATGGTTTGTGTATTTATGATTGGTTCGTGGGGTTTTCGAACCCGGTAAAAATACAAAATGAGTAACACGAAAGTAGGTATTTTTCGGTGAAGAAGGTTGCAACACTGCAAAACCACTGATCATCGACAATGCTAGTCAAGATTTCTCCGCCATATTGTGTGAGAGTAATGAACAATAATTACTATTAGTCTAAAATTAACACTATTTTCATGAAAGAAGCGAAAGCCCACCTTAAACAATGTTTCGCAATGCATAATTGGGTAAGACTACATCCTTTTCCTAAGGAATACGTGTCATATCGTTGGAAAGCTTATTGTATAAGGAATTCAACAACTTAAATCCCAAAGCAAGGAAAAATTACCTGGAGGAGGAAATCTATAAAAACCGATGTCTGGATATGCGTAATTGAACGTAGTGAGGAAATTTTTCGATGATGAAGCACATATTTAGGGGTGAAATGAGTGTTAATGGAACCTAACCTAACCTCGTAGGAATACCTTGTCCCCGCGCATGGTTTGTGGGGCTACCGTGAACAGAAGGTGTAAAAAGAAAAAGGTACTTACCCGAAGACATGCCAGCTTTCTGCAAGCACGGCTTTGAACGATGCACTAAATTATTACTGGGAATAAACTTATTTTACACTACAAGTTTTCAGAACATGTTCTTCATGCACCATACACACAATTCCGGGCTCTGCCCTGGGGTTAATTGACCTACCGCCCCCAACCGCTAACACAGCTTATGACAATATAAATAATACATTGTCATAACAACATTTGAAAATGGTTAGGCTAAGTTCAAAGTTCCACATTTGTGCAATATTTATAATAAGTTGGTCATAACAGTTATTTTTGACTGGCAATATGAAAAACAAATATCTTCAATCATATGTGTTCTTTCAGACAAGAAAGATATGATACATTCAAATTTATAATTAAATTTATTGAAATTGTGTACATTTGCATTGGCATCAAGGTTTATATACAAAGGTCAACTCTTTATAATTGTTCAATGTATAATATGATGTCATACTTGGTATTTTGTATCAACATTCAAAAAATGGTAATTGTAATCATTAGATAAGTATATTGTAATATACATAGTAAAATAGCTGTAACAGAGCAAAAAATATGTACATTTACAACACAAACATTCAAGTTGTTAAGCACTTATGGACAAAAATATAAAACAAAAACAATTGAAGATTGCACATACTAAAAGATCTGGCTTGAACTAGTTGCTCTGATACTAGTTGTCTGTGACTTGGTGGAGGGCTCAAGATGGAACAAAGATAAGTACAAATTTAGCATTATGGAATGGGGATATATTTGTACAATAATTGTTGCTTTTAAAGCATTAAACTTGGCAATGTGATAATAACTTGGATGCTTAAGTTATATAGAAGCCTTTTATGACTTGAATGAACTTTGATCATGATATAATCTTATAAAGATTCGAAAGTTATGGAATGACACTGATATGTATAAAAGATGCCATGTTGATTTTGAAGAAGTGAATCTGTTTTCATCTGGCTTAACGAGCATGCTTGTAAATGTTTCAGTTCCTCAAATGAGTGCTTGGAGGAAGGTTGCATAGAGTGACACTTATATGTTCTACGTTTGGATGTGGTTTGGTCAGATGATGAATCTTGAAAAAGGAAGCTCAGAATTGTGAATACAAAGACTTGCTTTATCCCGGAAGGAGATAACAAAGAGATATTTTCTTCTCAAGTATAGCATTGATATGTTATAAATGCTCTTGTAATTTTGTTGTTTCTAGTTTTCTTTTATCAATTTAATAATTATAAAGGTATTTATTATTGTTTGAACATAAACATTATTCATTAGTATATGCAAATTTAAATTTCCTTTTCAATATAGCACCATAGCTACTACCTATTGTGCTGATACTGAGTTTGAATTAAACTGACCAAAAATGGTTAAACTTAGATTATGAGGACTCAAATGGTACAATTATTGGATAGGAAGGAATAAGTTATTGAGTTGTGAATATTCTTGTTTCTGATATTAGTTTCAATACCTAACATTATGGAGAAGGAGATCACATTGGCTGACATTGTGATGATGCTCAAATCGCAGCAGGCAGAAATGAAAGAAGGTATCTCTGCAGTGCAAGGTAAAATGAAAGAAGGTATCTCTGCAGTGCAAGGTGAAATGAAAGAAAGTATCTCTGCAGTGCAAAGTGAAATGAAAGAAGGTATCTGTGCTGTGCAGAGTCAGATGAAAGAAAGCATTGAAGCCAGTAAAGCTCAAAGTAAGGAACTTAGAGAAATTAAGGTAGATATTTCACAGTTCCGTAAGGAGTGCTTAGATAGAACAGAAAAGTTAGAAAAGAAAGTTCAATTACTGGATCAAAGGATGAATGATGAGCTAGTTTATCTTGCTGCGGATATGGATAAAAAATTAGACTATACAGTTAGTAATTTATCCAAACAGTTTACTTCTCAACTGGACCAATGTCTTGAGGTTTGTGCTCAGTGTAGTGTATCACTTGGTACATTAAGTAATGATCTAATTAAGTTACGAAGTGAAACCAAGTATGCTAATTCAACTGAACCACAGGTTGATGTCAAATCTATTGGCATACAACATGATGAGGTTGATAAAGAAGTTATGTCTAGCAGTGCAAGGCATATTATTATCACTCGCGTTCCAGAGAATGATGCAATTAGGAGTGATGTTGATAGTGATAAGTCGGTGGATATTAGTACAAGGCACAAGTATTATAGAGATGATGAATTGCATAAGTTGCATGATGTAAATAATAAAGGCAATATCAACTCTTCTTTGGAATTAGGTGTTAAGAATGCACTTCTACAAATAGAAACCAATATCATGAGTGTAGTTAATAATGCATTAACACCATTATCAACCCATGATATAATAGCAGTTAAAAATACAGCTAAAGCACAGAGTGAATTTACACCTCGAATGAGTTCTCACACTGTAAATCAGAGACAACATACAGTTGGGAATAAAGATGAAGTTTGTCATGGTTCACCAAAAAGTAGTCTTGTTAGACATAATATAGGAGTGAATACTGAATCTGAGATGTATAATAGTACAGATTCAGATCATGATAGAGTAAGTATGCTTAGTGGTCCATACCGAAATACAAGATTAGCATCTAAGCGTCGAAAATTGAGGAAGAACAAATCAGTTGCTAATAATAATGTTGATGACAAAATTTCATATGCACAACATGATGCTGGTCATATGACTAATGTTAGTCATTCAGTAGATGTTCCATTGACTAATTGTAATAAGAGTCAAATTAAAGTTCTCATTAAACCACAGGACTTGAGGCATTTCCCTCATTTTGATGGGATATCTTTAGAGTTTGCACCATCGGAATTCTTAGAAAAAGTAGAGGAAAACCTAGATATTTATGACATCAAAGAAAGTCAATTCTTGAAGTACATACCAAAACTTCTAACTGATTGTGCTAGAACTTGGTACTTAGAAGTAAAGAATCAGTTTACCACTTATTCTGAATTTAAAAAGGCTTTTTTGGCACATTATCAGAATGACCGCTGGAAATCAGTAAAGTTGACTCAAACTTTGAATTCTCCTTTTACAAAAGAGAGTAATGTAAGCCTGTTACAATATGCGAATAAGAACTACAAAATTTTGAAGTCTACTCAGCCTCATGCTGAAGAACCTCATTTGATAGCACAATTAGCCTCATTATTACCACACAGGATTAGTGAACACATGGTGATCAATAACGTACGTACATTGCAGCAAACGTTGCAAGTAATTGAAAATTTTCAATCTTTAAGAAATAATCCTGCACGGTTCAATGACACGAACAGGAATAAATATAATCCAAAGAATAAGGCTAGAGTAGCATATGTTTCACGTGCTAAGGATCAAAATAGGAATTTGAATTTAAATGAAAGAAACAATAGAAATAATAGTATAAATAAGGATAGATATTCTAATAAATTCTATAGAAATTCTAGGACTTTTTCTAATAATAACGAACAAACATCTTCTGATGTTGGTAATGGAGTTCAACAGCAGCATGATAAACAATCATGTGATACAAGGGTGCAAAACACAGTATGCAGAGAGAGCAATAACAATGGTGATGGTTATGATAAAATAGAGTATTACCGATCAGATAGTGACGGTGGCCGTAGCAAAACTAGTGACGGTGGCCGTAGCAAAACTTATAGAAACTCTGCTCATACTCGGAGTTCAGCTTCTAATTGGAGACTCCAAAGCCAATAACAAAATTAAATTTAGGAATCAAATTAAATATTTAAGTAGGCATATACATGATACTTCTTTCTTTATTTTGTAATGTAAAATTAGTGATCTTGTGCAGAAGTTTCTTGCCCAAGTTAGACTAGTTGATGTTTCTTTAGCTTCTATATCTTACCTAGATGTAATAACTGCTTAACACATCAACTTATAAGGGTGGTTGGTTGGGAGTATCTTCTAGACTGTTGGTCTAGGGAGGTATATTTGGCCACAGTACTACTGTTCATCTTGATGGACAAAAATACAATATAATATTTTGAAGTACAAGTTTGTGATTTATTTTATGCACAATTTAGTTGCATGATCACTATATTTAAGTTTATTAGACTTAAATATAACTCCGCACGTTTGTGGGAAACTTGGCATTATTATGCACAACAAAAGCAAATTTTAAAACACTTTAATAGTTCATCTATATAACAAACTTGAATAGCTGGTGAAAGATGTTACCCAAGATGTTAGTTAAGCATTGGTAGTGTACCAAGAATGTAAGTGCATTTAAAATGCTTATATACGAGAATTATTTTATTTGCTATTAGGGAATTAAGTCAATAATTCCTGAAGATGAATTGTTTCCTCGTATATTTTATGAAGTTGACATGTAGCAGAGACATCCACTAGATGATCCAAGCTCGTCACTCATAATTCCATGCCACAGTTGCATGAAAGCATTGTGAAGTGTTCACGTAAAGGCAATAGTGAGTCCTATTGTGACACTAAATGTAGAAATATTTATTATATGAATATATATATTTATTTTTATGATGCACATGTATCTTTGGTGCTTTATCAAGTTTGGATTCTTCCAATAGTAATCAGGTAGTGCTGATAGGTTAGGTATTTATGATTTCAAATACACTTATCAAGCTAAGCCACACGATGATGCTATATATATATGATGATTGAAGGTTGACTATTTCCACATCTTAGGGGTATAAATTTATGAAGGAAAAATACATATTAAGACCAGTTACACTAGTTTTTTTCAGGGAATGTAATGTTCCATTTATGTTATAATATAAATGTACTTAATTAAATAAGTGATTACTCTGAGCCATGTGTCTTATATTGATAATCATCGTAAGTATCAAGTATCTTTTGTGATAACCATTCTTAACATGTTTTGGATTAAAACTATGTTAGATGTATTTTTGATGACTTCTGAAATCACACATGACTACGTTAAAAACGTTTTAGTCAATTAAGCCTCAGAGATATGTTATTTTATCAATGCACTTGATAGGATAAAATATTTATACAGACTAGGATGAAATTTTGTTGGTATGAGGTATATTTTAGTTGTTTTATTCTAAATGAATAACAACATTAATTTGTGATTTATTTTGACAGCTTATTAAAGGACTTTGACATGATCATATAATATATTTGCACTTGAAGATATTATAATAATGAGCTTTCACAAGGTAGTGTCAGTGTGATGTCATTCTGTATAAGTGTGATCTATATTAAGAGTAGACACAGATTGATTAATTATTTGACAATTTCAGATAGTATTTTCTCAATTGCAAACTCAAAGCTATTCTGATAATCGAAAATTGATTCATGGTTGTAAATTCTTTTTAATACACGCATGTATAGGTTTGACAGTGTTATGCATCTGAGATTATATATCCAATATTTATGTTCATACTTCATAAATGTATAATGCAATATTTTCAAACATATTACAAAACATGATAATGATATCTTAACTGATAACATATTGTTTATTTTGTTGGTTTGAAGGACAAAAGATACTGCTTTGTTTCACAAACATACCCATGTGGGTTGGTTGGTTGAGTACTTCTCTTAGACTGTTGCTTAAGAGAGGTACTGTGAGTCACAGTACTTTATGCATAATTTTTCATTTGTCAGATGTCAATGTCAAAATTTTTTCATTTTTCGTGCTTCTTTCCTTGAGTCTGAAACATTAGTTCAGGTATGAAGTATTCATCTGTAGAGTTTGCCTTAAGTTGATCTTCGTAATCCGACATTGGTCCTCATTCATATATCTTGATCCTTAGTTGTGATTAGCTGTGGAAAAATTCAATATAACAAATATTCTTTGTTATGTGTATTTTGGAGTGCAAAAAATGTATAATATAATGTGATAGCATGTGCATAATAGATTTTAATGCTAAGATTTAGCTGTGGCTTAAAAACATTTTATAGAGCCCTGAGATTCCAAGAGTTGAATTGTAGGCTCAAATAGAAATAAACTTGACAAGAAGCAAAGACGTTTTGATCTAAGCTTAAGTCAAGTAGTAGGTTCCTTTAAAATGCTAGAATGCATTATGGCTCCAAAATATGTTCACAAAGGGCAGAATAGAAAATTCGTGCCGTGACACTGTGAGTTCAGGAACAACAGTTATTTGAGATTTATAATTTTTGTGCGCACATCATAATTTATACATTTCTTGCATGAATTGATTTGTGATGTAAGAAATCTTAGTTTCGACACACTGTAAATCTGAGGATGTTTGCTTTTGATGCAGGGACTTAGATTTTTGTCGTGTTAGCTGATGTTACTAGACAAATGGATGAATTCCCAATGGGAAATTTAGTTGGATCATAGGTAACTTACTCTACATATAGAAAATTATAATTAATATATTTTTGGCTAAATAAAGATTAATATAGAAATTATGCTCTCAGATTAAGAATGAAGTTCTTAATGGTACTTCATTGGTTGATAATAAATAAAAATGTTATGTAGCTACATTGTTTTATGTAAAAATGGTTCATATGGAACTTCACTAGATAATAATTGTGGGTATGTAGAACTTGATTTTTTAAAATTTTGTTTTGCAACATTATTATGTACTAAAAACTCATTATGTGTAGTTGCACTGTATTGGTTCATGATGAACAAGTTCTGGTTGTATTGCTGGAAAACAAATATTCAGTTATACTCAGATGATTATAATGGTAAACATGAAAACAGTTTGTAAATATAGAGGCATTATATTAATTGTTATATGTTAAAATTCTCAGTAGTGCTCAGATCTGTTGTTGTGGGTTCGTCCCTTGTTGAGCGCCAGTATGACAATATAAATAATACATTGTCATAACAACATTTGAAAATGGTTAGGCTAAGTTCAAAGTTCCACATTTGTGCAATATTTATAATAAGTTGGTCATAACAGTTATTTTTGACTGGCAATATGAAAAACAAATATCTTCAATCATATGTGTTCTTTCAGACAAGAAAGATATGATACATTCAAATTTATAATTAAATTTATTGAAATTGTGTACATTTGCATTGGCATCAAGGTTTATATACAAAGGTCAACTCTTTATAATTGTTCAATGTATAATATGATGTCATACTTGGTATTTTGTATCAACATTCAAAAAATGGTAATTGTAATCATTAGATAAGTATATTGTAATATACATAGTAAAATAGCTGTAACAGAGCAAAAAATATGTACATTTACAACACAAACATTCAAGTTGTTAAGCACTTATGGACAAAAATATAAAACAAAAACAATTGAAGATTGCACATACTAAAAGATCTGGCTTGAACTAGTTGCTCTGATACTAGTTGTCTGTGACTTGGTGGAGGGCTCAAGATGGAACAAAGATAAGTACAAATTTAGCATTATGGAATGGGGATATATTTGTACAATAATTGTTGCTTTTAAAGCATTAAACTTGGCAATGTGATAATAACTTGGATGCTTAAGTTATATAGAAGCCTTTTATGACTTGAATGAACTTTGATCATGATATAATCTTATAAAGATTCGAAAGTTATGGAATGACACTGATATGTATAAAAGATGCCATGTTGATTTTGAAGAAGTGAATCTGTTTTCATCTGGCTTAACGAGCATGCTTGTAAATGTTTCAGTTCCTCAAATGAGTGCTTGGAGGAAGGTTGCATAGAGTGACACTTATATGTTCTACGTTTGGATGTGGTTTGGTCAGATGATGAATCTTGAAAAAGGAAGCTCAGAATTGTGAATACAAAGACTTGCTTTATCCCGGAAGGAGATAACAAAGAGATATTTTCTTCTCAAGTATAGCATTGATATGTTATAAATGCTCTTGTAATTTTGTTGTTTCTAGTTTTCTTTTATCAATTTAATAATTATAAAGGTATTTATTATTGTTTGAACATAAACATTATTCATTAGTATATGCAAATTTAAATTTCCTTTTCAATATAGCACCATAGCTACTACCTATTGTGCTGATACTGAGTTTGAATTAAACTGACCAAAAATGGTTAAAAGCTCAACCTCCGTTCCGGCTCCCTGGCTTTTTCAGCCTCGCAGTGTTTTCACTAGAACCACCTGTCGAGTTCGGAACAAGCTATTTTTCCCGAATGGGTGTCACTTATCGAACAACATTGTAGCAACAGTGTGTTCGGACGTCACAGGAGAGAGCTGTTTTTACAATTTTTGTTTGTATTTATGCTAATTGAACCTAACAGGCCTAACCTAACCACGTAGGCATTCCTCGTCTGACGTCAATATTCAAGGTTGCAAGAGTGTTGTGCGTAAAGGAAGAGCATTAACGAATTGCGAAAGAGAGATGGTTCCAAATTGCGAAAGAGAGATGGTTCCAAATTGCGAAAGAGAGATGGTTCCAAATTGCGAAAGAGAGATGGTTCCAAATTGCGAAAGAGAGATGGTTCCAAATTGCGAAAGAGAGATGGTTCCAAATTGCGAAAGAGAGATGGTTCCAAATTGCGAAAGAGAGATGGTTCCAAATTGCGAAAGAAAGATGGTTCCAAATTGCGAAAGAAAGATGGTTCCAAATTGCGAAAGAAAGATGGTTCCAAATTGCGAAAGAAAGATGGTTCCAAATTGCGAAAGAAAGATGGTTCCAAATTGCGAAAGAAAGATGGTTCCAAATTGCGAAAGAAAGATGGTTCCAAATTGCGAAAGAAAGATGGTTCCAAATTGCGAAAGAAAGATGGTTCCAAATTGCGAAAGAAAGATGGTTCCAAATTGCGAAAGAAAGATGGTTCCAAATTGCGAAAGAAAGATGGTTCCAAATTGCGAAAGAAAGATGGTTCCGAATTGCTGTGTATGGACAATGAACGTGGTAAATCGCAAGGTTATTTTACAAGTTCTACACGTAAATGCGACGTATTAGCATAATTTCAAATAGGGGCACGAAAGTAGATATTTTCCTGTGAACGAGGTTGCACCACTGCATAAATCGACAAAACACTCTCAGAACGCCCCCTAAACCAGTACAGTGTTGCCAGGTCTACTGATTTCGCAGGAGATTTCCTGATTTTCAGCACGATCTACTGATCTCCTGACAAGTTTCAGGAATTTGTGGAAATCTCCTGATTTTTTGCTTCCTTAAATATTTCTAATGAACAAATATTTTTAAAAATTGAAATTTGATTTAAAATTTACATATTCAGCTGATGGAATGCAAAGACCCATGAATATTCGGCAGAGAGAGAGAGATAGAGAGAGAGAGAGAGAGAGAGAGAGAGAGAGAGAGAGAGAGAGAGAGAGAGAGAGAGAGGTGTGGGGGGAGGATGGTCATACCAGGCTTGATGACACTGGGAAAGACCCCCGGCTTCTTGAGCCCTTTGTGCATTGGGAACTCCAAGGCGGGTGTCCTAACTTTCCCCATTGAGGTTTTTGTCAAAGGGGAGGAAACTGGTTACAACTAAATACCAATGTTGCCACCCAAGTATTCAGTTTTATGGTAGTGTTTATTGAAAATGCTAGATACAGGTTCAGGTTTTTAACTCTGATAAAAAAAGGGAGTCCACATTACGAATGCAGTCAAAGGTTATGGTTACAGAAGCTCTTAGCAAACTGTTGATTGATTGATTTGGTTTATTTTACTTCGCATTTCTGCCACTTTTGGCTGATCGCGAAGACAAGGATGAGTGATGATATTATGAAATTGATGAAGGGACAACCATGCCCAGGCCGAGATTCGATCCCGAGACGGAATCCCTGATGTCATAGCTCTCTGCTAACCACTCAGCCACGGAAGTCGGCTTAGTAGACTGCTGTTGCAGACTTATACGTCGCAGTTTTATTTTTCCTTAATCATCTCTTAGAAATAATAGTTCATGTTTTTATAGCGTTGTTTTTCTTAAGCTATTTCTGAGCGTAACTACTATTACAATTGGTCTTATGTCCCTTTATACTCAGTCAATACTGTGACGGTAGAAATTCTCTTTCCAGATTTTATACCAGGTAATCCTCGAATGCAAAAAGCTGATTTAATTAACATTTACATTGTCTGGAGTAACTGGGAAAAAAAGTTGAAGAAAAAATCTGCGACTTGTCTGATACTGGGCCCCGGGTTCGAATCCCGGACTGGGACTGGGATATTTCGGGGGTTCAGGCATGATAGCCCTTCTCCATTACCATGAATGCGAGTATGCTTTGAATGTGTTGTTAAAAAAAGTGTGATCTTTCTTATATCCTGTAACTTTGGCTAGTTTTAAAGAAAAGCAATCTAAGGTGTAATCAGGTAGAATATTTAAAAAATATATCCCCGAATGCGTAGTGGTTTAAGCTCTAGTCCTAGTTAATACAAAAATCACGAAATGTTTCCATAAACTTTTAAACGCCAAGTACATAAATCCACGCACAGTCACACCTTATTTTAGAATATTTGTGAGATGAACAGAAAATCGAGGTCGGATTTTTTCCAGTAATGTCACTGCCTTTTGCAATGTGTAGGGGCAGTGCCGGCGATTAGGTGGGGGCAATCCTTGCACCCCCTCAGTTTTGGCACACGATCATCGCCACTGGTTGGGGGAAACTGTACCTTTACCTTAGGTGAATTAAGGGGGTGGGGTTATCGTACTCCTTGAAGTGTAAATTCATAATAAAATTTTTATTTTAACATAGCAGTAATAAATTTATCTTTTGACTTCTAAAATTAATAATTAACGTTCAATAATGATAGTGGAAAGCTTTTCCCATTCTACACCCTCCCCCAGAACGTTGATAATCAGCTATTATTAGTTCTTCTGATTTTTTAAGCAAATCTCCTGATTTTTGAGGGGACGATCTCCCGATTTTTAAAAATCTGACCTGGCAACGCTGAACCAGTATGCTATCACGGCCATAATGTGTTACAGATTCGAAACAACAAGTAACAGTAAGTACTCGTAAATAGAGAAAATAAACATTATCTTAGTTAGAAATGCATTATTTCGCCTTAAGAAATGTTCCGCAACACGTTAGCAATATAAAGAAGTCCGAAATATATGATTCGTAGGCGTTTCACCCATACGATAATAGTACCAAACTATATTCGAAAACATGCCAAAAAAATAAATTCATGCGAGCGTCTCATTCATGAGCGCCACGCTCACACTTATACCAACAGTGTTACTCTGAAACACACACCAACGTAGGGTAAATTAACCATGCATCTTGTTGTCTATATTTGGATATAAATAATATCTTCCTATATACGTAAATCTTAAGCTATTCAAGAACGTTACGTACTTAACCTGTGGTATTTCGTCGATGAACCGGTCCACGTGTTTTCTGATGCAATGCTTCTGTGCGAGGCACGAAGACTTCATTGGGACTTATTTCTAAATACTTCAATTTGTCAACAAATCTTTAAAACTGAAATATTCTACAACAAAATAAAGTTCAAGCACTGCTTTCAAAATGAAATTGTACGTAAGATTCTATGAAACCATACATGTGTACTAACACAGCACAGATTACAAATACGTTAAACCGTAGTGATGGGTCGTTCAAGAGTAACGACTAGTGATGGGTCGTTCGTGAACGAGTCGTTCAAAAGTAACGACTCTCTCTTGTGAGCGGTGAACGACTCGTTCACCAGAATTGAACGACACGTTCAAAGAGTCGTATGTGTGCCACGACTCCTCCGCCCGCCAAGCAACTATTATTCCATTATTCCCTCTCCTTTCCACGAATTTTGCGAGGAAGGCGCATGCGCAAGTGTATACTCGCCTGGCGGCCGGAATTTTTGAAAGAAAGCAAGCCGATTCTGCGAGCAGCAAATGGGAACTGGAGAGGAGAGGGAGGGGGGGGGGTCCTCTCTGTTCCTTTTCCCGTAAAGCTGGCTGAAACGTGCCGTGTACGATGAGAGGGGAAGGAGCATGCTCGCGAGTCGACTCTTTCCTTCGTTCAAAGCGTCGTGGCACACCTTAGCGACTCTTTGAACGAAGGAAAGAGTCGACTCGCGAGTGTTGTTTGCAGAGAGAGAGCGCGCAACCTCAGCCCATGACGGGCAGCGAAGAACAGCCAACAAATTTGTCCTGTAGTTTCAAGTTCGGCCAAACCATTAGCGCTAAAATTACAAGAAATTAAATGTTAGTAAAAAATATTAGGGGAGTCTTGTAAAAATTTTGAGAAGGTGTTAGGCACAGACCTCTTGATTACAATATTCCGATTAGCCTTTATGTGCAGATAGGATAGTCGGGACTGGACCTACAGTTTAAAGGAGGATCCGAACCTCCACTTTGTATTGAACACGGTACCCTTTGATTACCGGCGACGTTATCACTACGCCATCGGGGAGACCCGATTAGCCTATTGGAGCATAAAAGTGGACTTTAAACATTGTCTGACAAAATCGTTTTCATATGACGTGAAATATTTCATTAACATTAACGTGTAAATATTTTACTAATGAAAACAGCATTAAAGAATAAATATAGAAGTTTAATCATAAATCTCATCGTACATGATACTGCAAAAAAGCTTTTATTGAATGACTGCAGAATTAGGAACAACTACGTAAGATGGACATGGGTCATGTTCACGAGTGATATAAACAGCTGTTGGCCATCTGCGGTGAGCCTACGTGTTAAGGTGTTTTACTAGTAGAAAGCAACATTAAAAAAAAATACATACGTATAATTTGGCCCGCTTTATAGAAATTCGATCATACATTATGATATTGGCAGAAACTTATATTGAATGACTGTAGAACAACAAAAAGCTATGGATATGGGATGGACATGGATAATGTTCAAGAGCGATATATATTTCTTAAACACAGCTGTTAGCCATCCGCGGAGAGCGAGCGGGTGGATCCTACTTTAAACTGTAGATCCAGTCTGCTGGCGAGACTGCCGCCGCCGCGCCTTGTGTAAGAGAGCTCGCGACTCGCGAGCGAACGATGAGTGAGCAGAAGAGTCGCTAAGGCGAGCGAGTCGTTAAGGTGCTCCACGACTCTTCGTGCCGTCTCGAGAGTCGTGAACGATGAGTGAGCAGAAGAGTCGCTAAGGCGAGCGAGTCGTTAAGGTGCTTAATGACTCTTCGTGCCGTCTCGAGAGTCGTGAACGAATGATGGGGAAAGAGTCGTGGGACTGTGCTGTGACTCTTCGTGCTGTTTCAAGAGTCGTGAACGAGCGATGATGTGTCGCAGCGCAGATCTGGAGTGCATTTTGTTGACTCGCCTTCTCACATTTGTTGCGATATTAAAACCAGTGATCGAATGAAAAAAAGGAAGAATATGTAAATGCACGTTATTACTAATAAAAGGTTGATATAATTATATAGCATTTCTGTGTATGCTATCGTACTGCATAATTTGCATTATCCGCAGCATGAAATGTAAACTGAAATGTAAACTGAAACAAGATACAAATATAGAAAATCTCACTCATGAGGCAGAGTAATGAAAACAAGTATGTGCAATAAATTTTGTTTGTGTGTGTGTGTGTTTACTGTTTACACATATATGTATATCCATACACATACAGAATCGTATTTGTATTTTTCTTATTTTATGCCGCTTTTCTTCAAATTTTAAGTAATCGCGACGATGAGGATGATGCGTGATGATACAGATGAAGGGACACTCGTAAAGAATATCCTTGACCAGACCGGGACTAGAACCCGGGAACTTCTGTGGCAAGATCAAATGTCGATTACTTCAGAATCTTGGCCATCTAGTCGGCTACACGCACACACATATACACAAAAATGCAATACAATTTATTAATCTTGAAGGACGTACGTTGTGTTCGTTTACTTAAATACAATCATCTGCTTCAACACCTCCTACCCCCTTCCCCCTCTTCAGGCATGTGTTTCGAGAAAAATAAGCTTGGCGACTCTTTTGAACGACTCATTTGAACGACTCTTCTCAGTGAGCGAGCGCTCATGAGTCGACTCGCACAAATGAACGGCTTGAACCCATCACTAGTAACGACTCTTGTGAGCGGTGAACGACTCGTTCACCAGAATTGAACGACACGTTCAAAGAGTCGTATGTGTGCCACGACTCCTCCGCCCGCCAAGCAACTATTATTCCATTATTCCCTCTCCTTTACACGAATTTTGCGAGGAAGGCGCATGCGCAAGTGTATACTCGCCTGGCGGCCGGAATTTTTTAAAGAAAGCAAGTCGATTCTGCGGGTAGCAAATGGGGAATAGAGAGGAGAGGGAGGGGGGGGTCCTCTCTGTTCCTTTTCCCTACCCCTAGTTGAGTAAACCTGGCTGAAACGTGCCGTGTACGATGAGAGGGGAAGGAGCATGCTCGCGAGTCGACTTTCCTTCGTTCAAAGAGTCGTGGCACACTTTAGCGACTCTTTGAACGAAGGAAAGAGTCGACTCGCGAGTGTTGTTTGCAGAGAGAGAGCGCGCGCAACCTCAGCCCATGACGGGCAGCGAAGAACAGCCAACAAATTTGTCCTGTAGTTTCAAGTTCGGCCAAACCATTAGCGCTAAAATTACAAGAAATTAAATGTTAGTAAAAAATATTAGGGGAGTCTTGTAAAGATTTTGGGAAGGTGTTAGGCACAGACCTCTTGATTACAATATTCCGATTAGCCTATTTTGAGTTGTTATTGTTTAAGTCCACTTTACAGTAGCGTACGCAGGATTTCATCAAGGGGGGTGTTATTTCGAAAACTTTCTACAAATTCACATTACCATTGTTTTATTATACTTTATTTCATTAATAATAATAATAATAATAAATTAATAATTATTATGATTAATTAATAAATTTAATTATTACTAATAATTATTACTAATGCAGCTGCTATTTATGAAAGAAATAGAACAAAATAATTGTCTAGTCAACGGTTATTTGTATATGATAAGTCAGACATTTTAAGTGTGAAGAAAATCCATAAAAACAAACAAATATATTAAATTTATTGAAATAATCGAAATATGAAACTCGTTCAAGGAGCCGCACTGGTCTAGTCTGACAACTTCGTGGGATATCCGGGTTCGATTCCCGGAATTGGTTGGAATTTATCCAGCCTTGTCTCCGCACCCAGCCTCATAGCAATGGGTACCTGAGAGCAACCCTGGGGGATGAAGGCTGCCGGAGCATGGTGCTGATCACATCACCTGCAAAATAGTTCGAGATCGAGAATCTTTGGGGCCCACCACACCACTACGTGTGCCTTCATGGCACGGTGCTATATGCACGGGGGAATTTACATTATCTTTATCTATGGAACTCGCCCAGGATGATGAAGCGCGAGAATACATGTTGCTAAATTCCACTGAGTATGTTTTCGTTGAAAAGTAAGTTTATAGACATTCCAACACATTTATCACTTGGTGATTCACAAAGCACTCCTTCAACATCATTTAATGATGTGGATGTAGACTCAGCATCAGCACCACTTGAGAGTTCACAAGGGGATGTGAAATCAGTACCGGGAAGAACGTTTGCAATAAAGTCGGCACAATGCGACGAAGCAAGGAATTTTCACAATTCTCGCGAGAGTCACTGAGCGACTTTTTGCAAAAAAAAATGCAAAATTGAACTTTGCGGCCGCTTAGATTGTGTTTGGAATGTTGTGTTTTTCTTCATGCTGCATGGGAATAATAATTCAAATTATTATTATTATTACTATTACTGTCGCAGATCTTTGACTGATAAATTAGCCATTTTTAATTTTTTCTACAGCATTTTCCATAATATTTCAAAAGCTCAAGGGGGGTTTTAAACCCGGTAACCCCCCTTGCGTATGCCACTGCCACTTTATGTGCAGATAGGATAGTCGGGACTGGACCTACAGTTTAAAGTGGGATCCGAACCTCCACTTTGTATTGAACACGGTACCCCTTGATTACCGGCGACGTTATCACTACGCCATCGGGGAGACCCGATTAGCCTATTGGAGCATAAAAGTGGACTTATAACAATTTTTGCCAAGCAAACCATTTTAATACATGACAGCGTTAACCACTATGCTATTAAAGTAAATCAGAAAAGGGAGGCAGTAATTTATAATTTGCAACACAAAATACTTAGTGTAAAGCGATTGTTACTTTTAATTATTTTCTAAAGCGCCGGCCTCCATGGTGGAGTGGTTAGTACACCTCATTACTCATCCTGATCTTCGCGATTACCCAAAAAAAGTGACAGAAAGGCGAAGTAAAATAAACCAAATCAATCAACCAATCATTTTCTAAAGCAAGATCAAAGACAATAAACACCTTTTGTTTTATGTTACTCCAAATCCAAAAATGACGTAATACAAGCAGCAAGCACAAGTTCAAATGATAAACCTTTAGTGAAAATAACAAACATGTATTAAAACAAAAATTATAACTTACAATTTTTTATATTCAGTTAAGAATTACCTAATAGAACAAACCACATGATAATGAATTAATTATAAGTGGACTCGTGAAATGAAGGTCTTTTTATATTTGAATACTACATTATGTTCGGTTTTTCTGATTTTTTAATAAAGAACCTGAGAGACAAACACACGCTCACACACGCAGTTGTACATAATTTCTTATAATCCGATCTATAATAGATATTCAATTTGTTATAACATTAATTTAATATATTTTGTGTAATACAAGGAACAAATTTGAAATTATGCGGGGAACGGTGGGGATTTCCCCTCTAACGATCATATCATGCAATTTCCCTCTCTTTCTCTCTGTATGCATGTGTACATACATATACTTATATATTATACACGTGAGATTAGAAGATTAAAATTTAAATCACATTGAAATGATAACGTTATTAGAGACGAATCACAAATTTACACCAATAGAAACACAGCATTATATACAAAATAAAAGTAAAACAAATGAAAAGCAAAGATAAATATGAAAATTCAGTGCGCAAAATCATTGCAAAACAAAAATGCAATCAATAAAATTAATATTGACAAAACTAACTCGAGTATTCTATAATGTATGCCGGCGTGGTTAGCACATCAAGGGTCTCGAGAAATATAGTTTAAGGGATGTAAGGGATGATCCTTCCACGTAGTACACCCAATTGTCAACCTCAGTTCCCTGGACTGCATTTTGCAAACTAACGATGCTCTGGCGTCTATACCTACGGCCAGTATAATTTTCGTAGGAATGTGTGTGTGTGTGTGTTGTCCTGTGTTTTGTCCTTATGTGTGCAGAGTGCCTTTACAGCCTCAGCTTTTAACCGGTCAGATTATTTTAATATTTTAGTTACTACAGGACATTACAGTTATGTTATTTTAGTTCTGGTAAGGGGCTGGATCCCGTATAAAGTGAAGGGTGCAAAATAGCCTAAGTGACGCACACAAAATTTTAAATTCATATTCAATCATAGCCTTTAGTATAAAACAGATGTGATGGGGAGGGCCGGCCCCCGTGGCGGAGTGGTTAGCACATCGCGGCACGAGGGCAGGGAATCCTGAGGCCGATATTCGGTGGAAACACATAGCGGCTCGGGATACCACTTTTGCCCAGGCTTTGCTCTTCTGCCACTTTGGCTAATCGCGAACATGAAAATCAGTGATGATATAATGAAATTGATGAAGTGACACTCAATTCCGAGATTCCTCTTAGCGCACTGTTCTAACCACTCCTCCACAGAGGCGACTGAAATTGTTGGAAGTGAATCAGTTTCACAAGTAGCAGGGCATTACAAAATCGCAATGAAAACAGGGCCAACCCTTCCAAAGTTGGCGAGATGATGAGAGACACTCTGTAAAATGTACTGTCCGAGAATCTCGTCTCATTGGAGTAACGATACCGATTTATGCTTTGAAATCGATAAGCGAACAAGACCTGACAGGTGTTTTTAACTTGAAATCAAATCACGAACAAGATATGCATTCTCATTCACGAGTTGAAACGATGTGCCAAGTCATCTTGTCTCACCACGATACTCGATCGAGTTGCTCTTCCGCTTCGTGCACATGTAAACCTTTTAATTTACACGTTCAATTTTATTTATCCAAGAAAACAAATCTGTTAACATGAGAATGAACAGAAGAAATAAGCTACTAGTTATTTTCCCATTAAGGAACAAACAAATTTTAAAATGCTATAATTTCTTATAAATTAGCATGCAGTAATTATATTTTATAATTTATTAATTCAGTTTTAATATTTTAACTGCCTAACACGCTTTGTTGTATTTTATGCATCTTTTATACCTAATTACTTAGTATTGACAGCGAGGATGAATGAATTTTACGTACAGATAAGCTAATCGGGACTGGATCTACAGTTTAAAGTGGGATCAACCAGGTATCGTTACAAGGCAACGACGGAGGATGGATGGTGATTAGAGTAATTGACAAGAGGTTAAATACAGATTACCACTCATCTCTGGGCTGGGGTTCGAACCCGGAACTTTCGGTGTCAATAGGCTTACTTTGAGGAGGGCGACACCACTTATCTGTCACTCCAAGATTATTTCAAGCTGGCCAACATAGAAACCAAGAACATGCACTATGGAGTATGTTTTATTTATGTTATTCAGCCATCCTTTCATTCCTTGTTAAATCCTGGTAAGGAAATCGCTTCCTGTCTCGGATTCGATCCTCTGTGGAGGCACCTTGCCCAGTGATTTAGACCCCCAGTTTAAAATGTAGCTTCAATCCCGAGCATAAAGTGAACTTTAAACCTTGTCTGACAAAATAGTTTTCTTATGACATTAACGTGTAAATATTTTACTAATGAAAACAGCATTAAAGAATAAATATAGAAGTTTAATCATAAATCTCATCGTACATGATACTGCAAAAAAGCTTTTATTGAATGACTGCAGAATTAGGAACAACTACGTAAGATGGACATGGGTCATGTTCACGATTGATATAAACAGCTGTTGGCCATCTGCGGTGAGCCTACGTGTTAAGGTGTTTCACTAGTAGAAAGCAACATTAAAAAAAAATACATACGTATAATTTGGCCCGCTTTATAGAAATTCGATCATACATTATGATATTGGCAGAAACTTATATTGAATGACTGTAGAACAACAAAAACATGGATATGGGATGGACATGGATAATGTTCAAGAGCGATATATATTTCTTAAACACAGCTGTTAGCCATCCGCGGAGAGCGAGCGGGTGGATCCTAATTTAAACTGTAGATCCAGTCTGCTGGCGAGACTGCCGCCGCTGCGCCTTGTGTAAGAGAGCTCGCGACTCGCGAGCGAACGATGAGTGAGGAGAAGAGTCGCTAAGGCGAGCGAGTCGTTAAGGTGCTTAATGACTCTTCGTGCCGACTCGCGAGTCGTGAACGATGAGGGAGGAGAAGAGTCGCTAAGGTGCTTAATGACTCTTCGTGCCGACTCGCGAGTCGTGAACGAATGATGGGGAAAGAGTCGTGGGACTGTGCTGCGACTCTTCGTGCTGTTTCAAGATTCGTGAACGAGCGATGCTCGTGGAAATGCAAGCATGTGTCGCAGCGCAGATCTGGAGTGCATTTTGTTGCGATATTAAAACCAGTGATCGAATGCAAAAAAAGGAAGAATATGTAAATGCACGTTATTACTAATAAAAGGTTGATATAATTATATAGCATTTCTGTGTATGCTATCGTACTGCATAATTTGCATTATCCGCAGCGTGAAATGTAAACTGAAACAAGATACAAATATAGAAAATCTCACTCATGAGGCAGAGTAATGAAAACAAGTATGTGTATAAAAAAAAGTATAAATTTTGTTTGTGTGTGTGTGTGTGTGTTTACTGTTTACACATATGTACATCCACACACATACAGAATCGTATTTGTATTTTTCTTATTTTATGCCGCTTTTATTCAAATTTTAAGTAATCGCGACGATGAGGATGATGCGTGATAATATAGATGAAGGGACACTCGTAAAGAATATCCTTGCCCAGACCGGGACTAGATCCCGGGAACTTCTGTGGCAAGATCAAATGTAGATTACTTCAGAATCTTGGCCATCTAGTCGGCTACACGCACACACATACACATACACAAAAATGCAATACAATTTATTAATCTTGAAGGACGTACGTTGTGTTCGTTTACTTAAATACAATCATCTGCTTCAACACCACCTACCCCCTTCCCCCTCTTCAGGCATGTATTTCGAGAAAAAGAAGCTTGGCGACTCTTTTGAACGACTCTTCTCAGTGAGCGAGCGCTCATGAGTCGACTCGCACAAATGAACGGCTTGAACCCAAGCTCTTTTCAGTTGTTACGGCGTGCGCTCTAGAAGCTGGCAGGGGAAGTGGAGAGCGGGGAAACGACCTATCCAGCGCAATGAGACAGGCCGGTTAGAGAGAGACTGCAGCGTTGCCAGAGTAGCGGGAAAGGCGAGTTGAAATCGAAAGAACCCTGAAATACAGACGTCCCATTGTTCGTGTATGGCCTGAGAATGCGTATTATCCCCATCTTGTGGTCAGTAGAATACCGATAAGTGTATGATAAAGGGTATACGTTGTAGGAATTCTTTCCAACTGTACCGAATGGTAGCTAGCATTGTCCATTACAATCACTCAGTGGCGTACGCAAGGGGGGGTTACCGGGTTTAAACCCCCCCTTGAGCTCTTTAAATATTATGGAAAATGCTGTAGAAAAAATTAAAAATGGCTAATTTATCACAGTCAAAGATCTGCGACAGTAATAATAATAATAATAATAATAATAATAATAATAATAATAATAATTTGGATTATTATTCCCATGCAGCATGAAGAAAAACACAACATTCCAAACACAATCTAAGCGGCCGCAAAGTTCAATTTTGCAATTTTCTTTTGCAAAAAGTCGCGCAGTGACTCTTGCGAGAATTGTGAAAATTCCTTGCTTCGTCCTTATTGCAAACGTTCTTCCCTGTACTGATTTCACATCCCCTTGTGAACTCTCAAGTGATGCTGAGTCTACATCCACATCATTAAATAATGTCGAAGAAGTCTTTTGTGAATCACCTAGAAGGGATAAATGTGTTGGAATGTCTAAAAACTTACTTTACAACGAAAACATAGACTCAGTGGAATTTAGCAACATGTATTCTCGCGCTTCATCATCACCCTGGGTGAGTTCCATAGGTAAAGGTAATGTAAATTCCCCGTGTATATAGCACCGTGCCATGAAGTCACACATAGTGGTGTGGTGGGCCCCAAAGATTCTTGATCTCGAACTATTTTGCAGGTGATGTGATCAGCACCATGCTCCGGCAGCCTTCATCCCCCAAAGTTGCTCTCAGATACCCATAGGCTGGGTGCGGAGACAAGGCTGGATAAATTCCAACCAATTCCGGGAATCGAACCCGGATATCCCACGAAGTTGTCAGACTAGACCAGCGCGGCTCCTTCAATGAGTTTCATATTTCGATTATTTCAATAAATTTAATATATTTGCTTGTTTTTATGGATTTTCTTCACACTTAAAATGTCTCACTTATATACAAATAACCGTTGACTAGACAATTATTTTGAAACAAAAGAATTGTAATTTTGTTCTATTTCTTTCATAAATAGCAGCTGCATTAGTAGTAATTAAACTAATTAATTAATTATAAGAATTATTAATTAATTTATTATTATTATTAATTAATTAAAGTATAATAAAACAATGGTAATGTGAATTTGTAGAAAGTTTTCGAGATAACACCCCCCTTGATAAAATCCTGCGTACGCTACTGCAATCACTGCGTCTTTGATATTCCTTTCGTCAAGCGTATCTAAAAACTGCAAAAACCACTGAAAACTAATTTACATGCCTGTAGACTAGAAAAGCAGTGTGACTGGAACCTACGTGACAAACAATAATGCGCCCACCTTTACCCACGGGCACTTTTAAACCCCCTGTACCCTCTTTATTTTGCCAGATTTTCGTTGGAGCGTAATTCTGATCTATGTACGTTTCATCTAAATGAAATACCTATATAGGGCAAAGGTTCCTTATTTTTTAGAAGATGCATTTTTCTCAAAAACGTTACTCTGGCTGTAACTCGTATATCGGCTCTCTACATCAGAAATCGTCTACCGTCATTGCTCTTTTTGTACTTGAACCCCATATACTTCAGTATCCTTCACAACGACGAAACTCCCCACTGAAAGCTTATTAATGTATGCAAATCAACGAAAACTTGTTCAGTGTTGGATATTCACCCTTTACATAATACCCGAGGATAATTCTTCTTGTTATATCTTTATCGCAACCGTCGATTGCCTTTGTGATACTGTTCCTTTTGATTCGTTTGCGCGGTGATTCAAGACTGTCTTTGCCTTCCCTAACAATATGCTGCACAGTTCGCGTCACAATGGAACAGCGAGAGTACAAATAAACGTAACATCACATGCCACATACACGTTTATCGAAGAAACAATGCAGTTAGGCAATACACGACGCGACAACAATTACTCCCACGTATGTTATTCCTACATTCCGCTCATAACAAACAGGAATCAACACTGGGGCAAAAGACCATCAGCAACGCGGTGAATTGGCAACACAGCAACGTGCAGAACGAAGTTAGCGCCTGCAGCTTCCTCCCGCAACTGCCCAACTCTCGGCTCCACCGCTAGGTGGTCTGTTCTCTGGTTGGTCAGCGGCATGTTCCCCGGTCCCCACTACCCCTGCCAGCTTCTAGATCGCACGACGTAAGAACTGAAAAGAGCTATAGTTAAACGTACTCAAAGGGTGATCAGTGCTGCCAACTCAACCAGAAATCACAATTTCCCTTTTGAGTGCGAAAAATTCCCCTCACGAAATTTAAATCTTTTGACCAGTGGCGACTATTAGGAGGATGGCCGCAGTTGCTCCCGTTTTATAGCCTCAATGTTAAGCCTTGCCTACCAAGTGAAAGTAAACTGTTCTTTCCCCCCCCCCCCACCTAGTTCTGGCACGCAATCGCCGCTACTGAACTTACTATTGTATCATCAGTAGTCAGGAGAGGGGCGGCTTAAGGCTTTGGTGCTACTCAAGACAGTTCTGTGTTCAAGGAGACTCAACAGCTTGGCGCCCCCTTAGGGCGGCGTCCCGGGTGGTCACTCGGCCCTGTCAGCAGTAGCAGAAACATTACCACTAATATACAATTTGGGATTTAAGATCTTCCCAATATTACGGTTGCCAAAATCACTGCCGTTTAAAGTGCCCAAGTGCCTGTCATAATTTGCCCCTCCCTAGTTCTCTTATGATTGTGTCAAATGCATTCAATACAAAACTTTTTAGTCCCTGCGAAATCAAGGTGCGCTGAAGGACAAAAATGTATTTAAAAAGGTCCTCCAAGCCGCGAATCTAATTTCGGATTGTCTACCACGCGCCTAAATAAGTAAAGAAAAACCGTCGAAAAACTGCGCGCCTATAACGCAGGGTTAATAGATATCAACTATTGACAATTTCATCTAACTGTAATACAAAAGTAGCATCTACTTTAATTTCAGAGTTATACGCTTTTCCAATCTGTGCCATTATTGGAAGTAATTTGACCAGCATGGCAATCGTCCTACCAACAGGACAACCGGGGCTAGCTTCGTGTCATTTTCGGAAACTCGTGACTACATTAAATGGTTTACGGAACTTAGATACCCGGTGGGGGAACTAAACTGTAGGTCCAGTCTCGATTAGCCTTACTGTGCATAAAGTGGACATAAAACACCAAATCAACCAAATCTTAATCACCTTTGAATGTTTTACTAATTAGCGTTGTCACTAATGACCCACGATTAAAATAATTTGCCCGTACTACAGATGTTTTGTGGTCCTCAGAATGTTCGTAAGGTTTTAAAACAATCCACATTCAACGCTTTTTTCCAGTTCTTAAAACTGGTTACACTAAGGTTAAAAGCGACGATTACAGGACATATATGAATGAGGAATCATCCATGCCCAGGTCGGCGCTCTAATCTTGAACGAAAGTCACACACACACACACACATATGACTTTAACAAATATAATTTATATATTATATACACACACACACTATAGAGTATACCATTTACAAAAGGTGAAAATCGTTATACTCATATTAAATCTTTATTATTCGATATTTAATAAACTTCAGTTGGAGGAGGCTAAGTGTGACGGGGCGCCCACCCCCTGCAGTCTTCACTGAAGCTACATGTTATACAGTCTCTTCGAAGACTTTCGTCGGGTAAATTATTCCCAACAAAATTATTTGGACTGGGAAGAACCAATGCCTTCCAATTTAATTTTTTAAATTATTACAATAGCACAATTAGTATAATTAGTGGCGGCGATTGGGTCCCAAAATTGGGGGGGGGGGAAGGTGCCAAAACTAGGGGGATCAAAGATAGTATATTTCCCTTTGTAGGTAAGATTTGGCATAGTGCGGGGGCAAAAATTGGGGCAACTGCCCCTCCTCGCCCCCCTTTTCTTAAAAAGAAGTTTAAAAAAAGTGTTCCCCTGTGCATAGCACCACGCCATGAAGGCGTATAGGGGGTGTGGGGGTAACGCCCCACACTTTCTTGATCCGGTCGTGAGTGGGGGTGATGTGATCAGCATCACGCCCCTGACCGCCTTGACCCCCCAGGGTTTCCCCCAGGTACCCATGTTATTCGACGCTGGGTGGGCGCCGGTGCCGCTTCCACCGTTAGAAAAGTTCCCGGATTTGAACCGGCCGGGGATCGAACCCGGGACCTTGAGCATGACTGAATAAATCGAAGGAGCTAACTTTTTAAAAAATGTCCATATCCCTCCCACCCGGCGCCGATCCTAAAAATATTAAATTCAATTGAAATCTCATTAAAAATCTCGAGCGTTGCTTGACAAAGAAATTGCTACTTCTATTTCGCCAAGTATCCCTTCCACCAGACACTATAATATCATTGATTATCGCAGCAGGCATGGCATTTCGCACGACAGTGCAAGAGCAGGTGGGGTGAAGTGGCAGAGAAGAGCTCTGATAGGTTGTTTCCAGTGGCGGCTGGCCAAGTGCAACAAGTGCAGATGTTTTCACCTAATTTTCAAATTAATATTGACATTTTTCATTTGCTTATTAAATTAAACTATTTCCCAGCAGAACGCACACGATAATACTCAAATAACACGCCGCTCGGCGCTACGCACGTATTGAGTTCGTCCCAACCCAAGAGCAAACACCGCTAGGTTGCGGAAGACTTAGCCGGTTGTCATGGCAACGGTGACGTCACCTAGCGTTGGCCTTGAACATGGTGTCGCCCTCTACGTGAATCAGTTCTCTCGTCGGAGAAAACATCGCATCCAGTGCTTGTGGCAAAATCTTCGCGTTCTCGCGAGATCTTGATCCGCGTGTGTGTTTCGCGTTTCCTATCGTGTGTTGTGTTCATGTGTTGAGCTGTGGTTTCTACAATGAACCCAGTAAATGACTTAGTGTGTAATTTGTTGCAGACACCATTTTCCAGATGGACGGATGAAGACAAAAAAGGCGTTTTAAATTGGGGGGGGGGGGGGCACTGGCACTTACTATTTGTTTTCATTGCCTATAAATATACTTCTTCACCTGTTATTTTAGGCACGAGCCGCTACTGGTTGTTTCACGATCACGCGATATGCCTTGCCAGGTGCAGTTTCAAAACATTGCCCGCGTGGCTGTAATGCCGCCTAGCGTCCTACAAGAGAAGTAGAAGATTGTAAATATTCGCAATCAAATCCTATGATGGAACTCTCTACTCGAACAGGAGATATATGGACGGGTTAAAGTTAGTGGTGTAAGTCACTTTTTTTAAAAAAAAAAAAATAGACAAACACAAACCAGATCAATGTTAACAGAAAACGTGAAGTAAATCAGATTCATTCAACTGTAAACAGATGACAATTTAAGGTATAGAGATAAAGGAAACCGCTGTTGTGTTGATCAGCAAAATGCTGTGAGTCACTTTTTTTTCCTTTTTAAGAAAGTGACTTACACCATTAACTTTAACCAGTCCATATGGGCGTCGCCAGAAAATTCTGTAGGGGAGGGAGAGGTTAGGCCTTCCATAAACTTTATCTAGAAATAATTATAAAATAACTATTGTAAACGAGTGATCCCATTTAATTCTGAATTTTTATATTAAGGAGACACTTCTACTCTATCCACCAAATGACATCTAGAACTAATGTTTTTCATTATATTTTTACATTTCAGACTACTAAAATGTATAGTTATTCGGTTGTTAACTTTTACATAGTTCTGATGGACGCATGACCTGGAGATAAAGAATTTGTATTTTATAAGCATGTTATTTATTGGATGTCATAGTATAGTAGCTATGTAAAATGTACGTTGAGTGGCTTCCAAACATTGAACCTACGTATTTAGATAGAAATTTCACAAGGCTACAAGTTCGTCAATGAAAAGGCTTTACAAGTTACGGGAAAATTTTAGTTATAAAGTTATGTTTGACCTTTGAAAGTGAAATATTTGTTCCTTTGAATAAAGGGTAGAATATGAAAACCCAGGCCCGTAGCTAGAGGGGGGCAACTGCCCCCCTCCCTGCGAAATATACAAAACGCATTCCTACCTGGTATTCTCACTAATCTTTACAATTATATCCTGTATTACTCTAGCAACATAACAAAGACACTTATTGATTTTGTGATTTAATGAGGTGTGTGGGATTCCGAATAATGTACTAGGATTGGGGGGGGGGAGCCCTTCCTGATTCAGACTTCGGGAAATTATTTTGTAAATTTCAGTATCTAGAACAGTTATGACATTTTGAGAAGTCTTATATTAAAGGTGCCTAATGTGTTTGGATGATTTTCTTTGATGTGTTGCTAAGAAGTTTGAACTACTTAATTTTTTGTTTCCCAAGTCTACCATTTAGTAATAGCTATTCATGCAGTAGAGAGAGGGAATGGATGTTTAATTTTTGTTACTTAGCTTTGGTTTTCTGCTACTTCTAGCTAATCGCGACAATGAGTGAGGACGTGAAATTAATGAAGAGGCACTCACAAAGAGTGCCACAACCAGGAGGGCAGGGGGCATTGTCCTCCCAACCTTGAACGGAAGTCCATTCTAGGGGGGGGGGGGCAAACATTTAAGTAAAAAACAAGACTAACAGAATCTAAGAACAGTAGGACAAATGGATACTCAAGATGGAATTAGTTTTGGAACTTGCAGGGGGGACACAGAAGGTCAATTGCCACCATAGATTTCAAATTTTCGTAAAATTTTCTTGCTCGCTTCGATCGCAAAGTCTGCTGTGTCAGAGCCATAGCTATGGGGCCAAAACGGTCTAAATTAAATAAAAAAATTGTTAAAGAAAATGCCATGGCGCCCTCTGAAATTATTTGCACCCTATTTTCTGTTTGAAAAAATTGGATCTAAAAATTTTCTTGATTGTTTTCGGTAATGTATTCTAAATTACTCGAGAGAGAAGTAACACCAAATATGTAGCTACTTCAGACTGTTGCTGCTAAAAAGTTGTCTCAAATGCACAAATAATTCTTTTGAGGAAAAGGAGAAAATTTGTATTATTTTTACTGTTGATTTGTTATGAGGCGGAATTGATTATGTAATGTATTTAATGTATTCTCATAAATATATATATATATATATATATATTTTAAAGAAACTTTGAATGCATACACAATTTAGCGTGAACATGTTGCATACTTATGTATTTTCTTATATTACGTCGTCCCATGTTGCATAAATAAAATATATGTATGTACATGAAAGTAATACATGTCATATGTACAAATAGAATTAGGTTTATCATGCATTTTGTGTCTCAAAAAATAAAGTGTGCTTGTTTTCCAGCATTAGCTGATGTGAAATTGAACGCGTTCCATCACAAATGCTTTAACGCCGACTTCTAACCCGTTTTTGCGTGATTTTTAATAACGTATTTTATGCTACGATTATTACTTCCACTACCACAATTATTATTTGCACGTTTGTCCTGGTACTGGCCCCTCCAGACAAAAGTTCGTGGTTGCGCCCACTGACGTACGCAGGATTTTTTCTGGAGGGTCTGGAATTGTACCTATAGGTGGATGCTTTCAGTGGCGCAGCTTATAGGGGTCCGTGGGAACATAGCGCACCTAAGAATTTGTCGTGTTATTATTATATTTATTATTGTTATACATTTTCGTATTAAAATCAATAAATAATATTTTTAGAATAGCGAGTATGGTGCGTATTAATATCAAAATATATGGAAGGGAGAATGAGATTTTTTAAACATAAGAATCTAATGTTTTTCAAAATTTGGCATCCCTGACTGCTTTGTAGGGGGGGGGGGACATACACAATAAGATATATCTTCTATTTACAACTTTCCACTCAAAAATGTCAACTGGGGATAATTTTATAGGGCTGTGAAAACCTGGTTCCTGAATCTTACAGTAGTTCTTCTCGATCTAGCACAGTTTTGCGTTGGTTATTCTGTATTATTATTAAATAAAAATAGCAAGCAGCTTTTTAGTAACCAAATGAAAAACTCAAATTTGCAAGGGAGTCGATGGACCGGTTCGAACCCCCACTCCCTCGCCCCATCGCGACGCCCATGGATATAGGAGATATTAAGTCATCCGATCAAGTGTCAAACTCGAAACAATGCACAAATCACATGCGACATTTCCCACACCAATTTCAGTCCACAAGACCCATTTTAATAGACTATTGAGTAAATTTGAATTTTTACTCAACTTCGATAAATCCAGAGCTGTAGCTAGAGGGGGCGATCGGATGTGGCTTTATTCTTTTAGTATCAAAATCCCCTTTGTCCACGACTCCACCCTGCGCTCCAACTCTTACCACATGCCATACCAAGTCTTGATTCTAATATTTGCTTTCGGCGATATCGAAATCTTGTTCAATCACGTAGTTTCATAAGTGATTCTACGATTACAGTTGAGAAATTCCAAAATGTGCTGCCCTAGACATCTGCACGAAAGGTAGAGCTAAATAAAAGCGGCAAGATACTCTAACCACATACCGCACGGGTTCGTACATACCTAGTAGTTGATTACGATAAGATTGCATTTGTTAGATCCGCAACATTAACAGTTTACCCTTACATTCAAGAAACTTAAATTCTTAATAACCCCGCCCCCCAAGGACGTATTTAAGGACGAGGGGTCCGGAACCCCCGAAAGACTTACCCAAGTATTAAAACAAAATATTGAAAATTTACTTTTTAGCATTTGTTGTATATACTATAAGCGATGGTTATTTCCTACGAACTTGAAAAGACAAGGATTATTATATTGGGACCGTACTGCTTTGAAGGACAGTGCCAAAGAGATTTATGCACACTACTAAAGATATGCATAAAATATTAATCAGAAACATCCTTTTTTAGAATTAAATAAATATTCAATTCTTTAACAAATTTCCTTTTCATACAAATTTGGCGATCTTAAGTACACGCAAACTAGAAAAATATATTTCATTTTATTATATCAAAGAATATATTCATTTTCTTATACCATCTTTTATTCATGTAATAAAAATTCAATATTAATAAATTCACATTTTAAATTAATATTTAATTTAATTGTTTCTGGGAAACTTGGATCGGACTACCCCGAATTATATTTCTAGATACGTGTCTGCCCCTACACCCCCCCCTCAAAAAAACAACAACTTTGGTCTAGGTGGTTAGATGCACCGGAAACCATGTCTCCCACTGCACCAACCCTCCTGCAGAGGCCTGGAATGCGATCTTCCGAGTATTAAAAGTTTTCACCGTGCGTGACTGTGCAAATGCCTCAGTCGGTCAATGGCACCAAAACCTACCTACCCGTACTTCGACAACACGCTACGAGACCATTCGACGAATCCACAGCAAGTGAAAGAAACCGCGGTGGACTCAACTTCAAAATCCTATTCTAATTTTGAGCAGATTTTCTATTGGTCTAGGTCATGGGGGAAATAACAGTTCTCCCCGAGACTAGGACGTATTTAGATGAGGGGTTCAGGTGGTCAGGATCCCTCCGAGAAAGAAATTATTAAAATTAATTAATCATAATATAATTGTTTTTCAGTTCTTATATAATCGATGGTTATTTCCGTTGAACTTATTGGAAGCCAAGGAATTTGAATCATACGGCTTTGAAAGACAATTCCAAACATTTATGCACACTACTAGAATGGACGTCCGCAGGATTTTTTTCCAGGGAGGGGCAAGCAAGATTTTTTTTTTTTAGGGGGCAAAGGACACATTTTCCTCCAAAATAATGATGCCCTCTCAAAAAACTGTCTGAAATATTGTTTCTTCAACGAATTTATAATAATTAACATAAATTACCGTGATTGAAATGAAACTGAAATATATATATAATTTGTAGGTACACATTCATTTTCCGTGGCCCCCCCTTCCGGACGCCCATGACTACTATTGATAACATCCATAAATTATTAATCAGCAACTTTACTTGTCAATTAGATCAAACTCCTTTTTTGTTATCCAATAAAGATTAAATTCTATCTACTATTTGACATTAATTTCCTTGCCAGTGCAGTTTTTATACAAATTTTGGCGATCTTTAACTACACGTAAGCTATATAATGAATACATGCTGTTACATAACTATTCATTTATCATATTTTCGCCTATTCATGTAATACAATATTAAGTTACGTACTTATTATTTTAATTTAATTATTCTAATTACATTATTATTGAGACTTTGTCGGACCCCACCCCCACCTTCAAACTTATTTCTAGATACGTACATGCCCCAAGATACTTGTCTAATAAATCTTCAATTAACTTGTGGGCATTATACCCATTCAAATACTTTTTAGCTTTTCAAGTTTTACAAGGCACATATTTTTTTTTCAATGTTTACACTGTTAAAGTTGCAAAATTTATGAGTGAAATTGTCACAAGTGTCAAGAAGTAGACCTCCGTGGTGGAGTGGTTAGCGCAGCGCGATATGAAACCAGGGGTCCAGGGTTCCTATCCTGGCTTGCATGTTTCATCCTCATCGTCGCGATTGACAAAGTGGCAGAAAAGAAACAAAAATCAAATCAAACCAGAGCAGAATTGGACATTCCCTTTGGTTAAGTGAGATCAACCCCCAAATGGAGACCTAAAACGGCATGCCTTGTTGATACAATTATAGGGGTATGGTATACCTCTGCCAGAAAAAATATGGAAAGCATCCCTACATGTCCCTATATTAAAACAGTAGCACCCCCACCCCCTTAACACCAAGGATTAGGCAAGTCAACATCTATCTCCGCTAACAGTTTCTACTTCGAGCACTGCTATGAACTCAAGCGGTGGCCTCTAGAAAAACAATCGTCCATCACGTTGCGATTGATTTGATGTATTTTAGTTGCTTTTCTGCCACCTTACACCGAGAGAGGTAAATCGCAACGAAGAGAATGAACCAGCCACTTTAAATACAACATACCACGAACACCCTTGCCAGATACTTCATACTTCAGAGTGCAAGTGCCCCATGAACCCCCTCTGCGGGCGTCTTTGCTTTGAGCATAGCATATTGTAGTGACATGACCTACCTTGCCCTTAATTTTCCCCTCCCAACACCTTTAGATTGATAAATTCTTTTAAGAGCAGAACAGAAGCCTTGATGTCAAGGCTACAGTCGCAACCTTGAACTCTAAAGAACCGCGTCACAATGTTTAAAGCGAACTGTTACGGAATCAGATCTGCAAACATACAAAAAATGCATCGCATGCATAAAACCTTAAACCAGGCAACAGCGTTCACAAGATTACCCACGCAACCTTGCTTTGTGCACCGTAAACTAGTAATTTTTGACCACTAATTATGCACACTTCAACGAATCTTCCGACTGCTACCTCTGCGAGTTTGCTTGGTAATTTCCTGGCGTTTACAAATAAGATGCAGGCATATTTTGCAATATACAGCATTTCTTCCAACGTTCCCACAGGTTGTGAAATGTTTTGACGTGACTTCCTTCCAGATTGTGATTTGCAAGAAAAGGATTCTAGTATTGCTCGCAAGAAATGCATGCAGTGGCATGGAATACATGTATCTTATAGCAAGTTATAGGGTTGGAGGAGAAAGGGGGAGACTAGTTTTAGAATAAGTTAAAATATCGTGAGCAAATTGACCCTGCCAACTAAATAAAAAAAATATTGAAATCGCTAAGTAAAAGAAGTACACTAGAAACTTCTTCATTACCAATCGATAGTTCTTGTGACATTACTAGTTATAAGTTTACAGGAGAAAACTACACAAAATCGCAGTAGTTATGTAAAAAGGGGAGCCTGCCATAAGTTTTATAACAACTGGTTTTGTAATTAAACGCGAACATGACAGCGATACACCAGAAATTGAAAATATTTTCGCAATGTCCATAGTCGCGTTATGCATTACAAATATTTTTATTACTCTTACTGTATCATAAATATAACATGTGCTCAGGTCCGTAGCCAGGATTTTATTTCCAGGGGACTCATCCCTTATCAGCACAGTCGTCACCAGAATATTTGTAGAGGGGCAGGCCACTGATAAAACTTTATTAGTGAAAATAATGGCAATAATATTATCACTGTTATAATTGTCATTTTACAATAATTATTATAAGTTATTAAAAATTAACCAATTTTAATTTCAATTTTATTGTTATAATTGTTTATATATATATATATATATATATATATATATATATATATATATATATATATATATAAAGAGACTTTGCTAGTCTATCCACCGAGTGAGTGAATATCCAACGCTGTTCATTATTTTTCTTACATTTTGTACATTTTGTGTACTGAAATTCATAGTTCTTGTATCTTTAGAAAGTTGGGGCCAAATTTTACTCATTAAGTTTATATTGTGTGACCTTTCACAAATAAAACTATACATTTAGAGAGCTGTGGATTCATTTATTCTTTCGATTAAATGGTAGAAAATAGAAGTATAACCTGGTTCCTCTTATGCACTAAACGTTTCTTGATCTAATGTTCTTTCCTGCTAAGTAAAATTAATTACCACTATATACTATTTAAATTAGATATTTGTAGGATTTCGGAGGGCTTCAGCCTCCTTAGCCCTCCCCCTGGCTACGTGCCTGCATGTGCTTCAGCTAGACTAAAGACTCATCCTGAACTGAATCCATCTGAATGTTTAAAATTACAGGTGCTGGTATGGAAAACCAGAGATTAGTTTGAAACACCTTCTCACGTAGCCTTTAAACAATGTCTGAGGGTTGGAGATTGCTGTAGTTTTACCATAGAGTAATGTAATAATAGGCTCGTAAGGCTCGTAAGCGTTGGAGCTCTTCTATTATTACCTTACTCTACGGTTTTACGACGCGGAGAAGGGACAAACTAGCTACGATTGCTCTTGAACAGAAGAACTTAGGATTGCACTACAGCTATTTAATGTTTTATGGAGATAAGACATGGACACATAGTATGAAACATTTCGATATCAGTCTACTCATGCTTCGTGCCACTGGAGTACGAAGAGGGGGCTGATGGGGCTACAGCCCCTCTCGAAGAAAGAACTGAAGAAACAAAAGTGGTAACAAGCCCCGCTTTAAAATGACATTACACTACAGTGTTTTTCTGAACAACCTGCAAGACGATGAAAATTCTTATTTAAGGAATATTTTTTAGTGTATCCCACCACCTTAGAGCGCAGCTGTGTTATATCCACCTCCGAAAATAATCCTGCCTACGCCAGTGCTAGGTGCAGTGGCAGATTAAAGTTAGTTTGGGAGGAGTTATTTTACTAGCTATAACCAGTTAGGTTGAATCTAAGTTTATTTAATTTTAAAAGTTTCGTCAAATTGGTTGGGGGTGGGGATTACTAGACGTCAAAAACAGACGAAAGCCATTAACCCTTCGAGGGAGCTATAGCTCAATTTTAGAGACTTCCTTTGAGATTTAGAAACTTTCTAGTTCAACACGAAACTTTGTTTGCATGTTTGACCTCTTGTTCTTTGGAAACTGATTCGCGCGATCACACAAATCCAGTTTATAGGCGCGAAAGAAAATTTGCAAGAACTGGTGAATTGTGAATGCTGATCTGCAAAGGAGCCTATAAAAAAATTCTCTACTATTACAAATACCTATGTATTAATTAATTTTTCCCAATACGTAGGCGCACGCATTTTCACGCTAATTTCTTTTATTCGCGCAAATCAGATTCCAGAGATCCAAATGATCAGTCAAGACTCGACTGGACCCTTGGCAGCTGTCAGGGAGTTTTTTCAAATTTTCCTTTCCATTCGAGATACACATTTGATATTCCAAAATATGAAAAATTAGATACGCTTAGAATTCCTTCTAGAGCATTGACGTGAATTTTCGTGTACCGAGATTACGTAAGTATTAAACTATTGAGAATATCTAGATAACAGTGAAAACAAACTACACGAAAATTCACGTCAATGCTCAAGAAGGGTTTCTAAGCCTATGTAATTTTTCATATTTTGGAATATCAAAGCTGTGTTTCGAATGGAAAGTAAAATTTGAAAATTCGTCCTGGCTGCTACCATAGGTTCAGTCGAGACAATTTTGGGCACTAACAACTACTTCTGTCAAAAGTAACAAGCTTTGCGTTCTTGCCTCTTGAAATAAGCTATGCTAATTTCCAGGAGACCAGTTAGACCCCCTCCCAACGCAAATTTCTAGAACATACAAATCCAGAGGGTTGATTCATCAATTTAGACAATTTGAAAAATTGAACCAGTTAATACTCTTTCGCAGGGTCACGCAAAATAGTTGTGCCAGTACTTTACTGTATTTTATAACTACAAAGTTTGAAATATGAGCTTGTGGAATTTATCATTATCGCGCCCTGTTACGAGAAGCTCGCGTACGCTACTGTTAGAGGCAACAGCTGAGCGAACCTGATACACCCAGACGACAAGGAATTGAGTACCTACAATCAATGAAAACGATTACCAACCAGGAAGGCCTGCATTTACCTGACATTCGCGCTCTAGTTTACTTTGGAAAGATGCCCTACTTTCGGAAATCGATACTTTCTTCACATAATGTCGATGTATGGAAACTAAAAAATGGAAAGTTATGCTCAAACTGGGAAGGAACGAATCGAGTTTATGGCACTAGCGTTAAAAATTTATATTTATAAAGCCACGTGATGTATTAGGAATTCAAACCTAACTTTCGCGCTGCACACGCTAGTGTATGCATACAATAACATTCTCTGTAGAAGTGCAATTAAGTAAAATATAAGGATGCATTCACAGCCGAAAATGCCAGATATACTTAAGCTTAGAAATTGAAAGTCCAGCACGCTAAAATGCAAAAATGACGTTTGATAAGGTCCGGATTTAGGAGAGTGTACATCAGCAAACTCTCCCTCCACCATTCCCACTGGGGAAGAATTGCCTTGCAAAGGGCCACAAAAGGAGGTTTGAAATTTAAAATAACTAATCTGACCTAATTTCCTAAAGGCTATGACAAATTACATACAGGAAAGGAGCCTGGCGTGGTCAGCACCTGGCTTGAATGGGGCAAGACACTCTTCAGTGTTGGTGCAACAGGGTCATGGTCTTAGAGCTTTTTTAAAAGTATTACATTTATGCAATGGTCGGCTGAAATTAATATAAGTTCAACAGGCAGTCACTAGTCAATCTTAGGAGCATTGAGAATTCCTGTTATAACTGCTCCATCCTACCAGAAATTTACAATTATGCAATTTAACCATATCATTTAGGTTGAAGCAATCTTTTACGGTTTCATTGGAATTGCAGATGTGAAAAATTTGCACGCGGAAAATTAAATATTTCCAGATTATTTTAAGACAAATTAAACAGTAATGGTTACACTGGGTGTTAAGTTATACAACCTCCATCATTCAACGCACAAGTTTAAAAAATTCATAGGGATATTTGAAATATAGTCCAGTAAAATTATTCACATTGTATTGCTTTTGTTACGGACAACACTCAGATTTGCTATGGGATTTTCGAAATGTCAATATTAATAAAAAGGTTTTCGCCACTTGTCAAATAGATATTGACGTATTGACCAACTGCACAATGCGATTGAAATAGTTAAAAATTTTATCAAATGAAATAGTTACGAAATAACCAGCATAGGTGCTTAAGTTTCCACTTTAAGTTTTGTTCTTGATCCTAATCAGTCAGATTCTGATTACTATAGCAGAATATGAACTTTCATGTACGTAACAAGTCCATTAAAATGTGGCAAGACTATGTGTACGAACCAGTTTTATTCCAAGTAATTTAAGTGACTTGGAATTCGAATCGCCAAGAAGACAACGTGTATACTTACAAGTAAAATCAATGAACAAAAATGACAGCCACTTACATTCTAGACCGGCTAACAGAAACCATGCAGTCACGAACCACGACCATATCCTCGACCTGCCCATCTTGACACCACCGGCAGCGGAAGAGAACTGGTGTACACGCTGACCAACTGGAGTGAAGAGACCGCTTCCAGCCAAGCACGGAATCGTGGGTCATCGTCTGCTGCAAGCGCGGAGCTTCAAACAACAGCCGCTAGAGGGGGGAAGGGGAGCTTGACTTTTATTCTTCCATTCATCTTTACAAAACAGGCATTCACAGTTCCTGCGCGTGTCATTTCTTTCTACCTCAATGCATCCGGTTCCGTCAGTTCAGGGTTTAGGGATGAATGGACAGTCACATCCAGGGAATGTGGCAATTAAACGAACAATCAATGCATTCTTAAATCTTGCATAACGATGAAGGCGTGGTTAAAGACCAAAACAATATAAACGTAACTTCTTCAACTTCAGATTACTCAGTCAAGTAATAATGTTCTTTTTTTTAATCCATTCATTACCGTACGGTACCTACCCGATAGCGCAGCGGCAGCCTTTATCGATTGTTGCAACGCTGTCGTCTTGTAATCAGAGTCCGGATTCAATCCCCGATGTGACAGTTCGGATAACACTTTAAAGCTGTAGGTCCAGTCTCTGTTAACTTATCTGATCATCGATACTGTCACTATTAACTTCAACGCATTGCACCGTGCCATGAAGGCACATTTAGGGGATGTGGGGATAGGGCCCCACATATTCTCGATCTCAGCCATTCTGGAGGTGGTGTGATCAGCACCACGCTAATGCATTGCTTTATGAATTTATTTGCTTTATTTTACATAGCTTTTCTGACACTTTTGGCTAATCACCAAGACGAGGATGAATAGCAATAAGATAAAATGGATGATGAGAGGACCATCACAAACATGTATGAACAACACAACACTAGCCCCAAAGAGGATTATACTGGCTGCGAGTCCAGACGCCAGAGCCTCGTTAGTCTGCAAAATGCAATCCAGGATGTATTACGTGCAAGAGAGGTTGACATTTAGGTGTCTTTACAAAGAGTCACCCCTAACTTCAACTTATTTCAATCTGTTATTTCACTCTCCACTATAGATAGCCTTTCAGTAACACACACACAGAGGACTGCAAATTATGGTAATCCTAGCCTGCCTCAATCTTCCAAATACCTTATGTTCTAATTTCACCTCGGCTAAAACTCAGACGGCTAAATGGGATACTCTGACCCCTCTCAGGTACGGGCTTGGTGAATAAAGCATTGAGAACTTAAGGGTGTTGTTGGTGAATCATGAAATAAATGAACAACTCTTCTCAAATTTTAAGATTGGCAACTGCATCTTCTGGGAGGTTACTTTGACCTTTCTTTCCTCAATCGTTTTTATCCAGGAGATGGTTTATTTCCAATACATACGAAAGCTTACATTACACTTAGTTACAATTTACAGTCCATGAATATCCTTAAATTTAAAAGAAATACAGAATCCCCTGTTCGTTAATATTCGATTCGATGAATCCAGAATTCTAATTTGCTGCATGTCTCTATGGGAAAAATCCAAATATGTATATGTGCAGGGAATAGTTACGTGTGTATGTGTGTCGCTAGGAGGAAGCCGTACCAGGGAAGAGAACCCTATCGTTTTTGCAACCGTAGACGAAGCTTACGGCCTACCATTCAGTAGCAGACAAAAACTTTCGTACGTGCCCCTTCCTACAGTATTGCGACCAAAATGTGTCACGAGTAGCGATGTTAATACAGGCAGGATTTAAGCAGAATAGAATCTACGGACTCTACTGAGTACTTGGGATCGAGAAACGTTAATAGGCAGAGCTTGCATTAAGATACACACCAATGATGACATTTTCCATTGAAAAACGAGAGACATTGCATTACATGTCTAGTCTTGCTTACTTGCCCAAATAAGTCTGCGTTGAATAAATTTAGAAGAAAGCCATAAAGTTCGAACCACTTATCCGTAAGAATGAGAACATATGGGTCGACAGTGACAAATACATGTCCAATAGGTAGGCGTCATTAACCTCGAAGGATTTCGGCCGATCCTAACCTGTCGTCCCATAACATTATAAATTTCGAAGTATAAATGTGCTGGGCGAAATAGAGGTATCTTTATTCCCAACTGTCATTATATGTTTATATCGTAGAGCCGACGCTGATGGAATGCGTGTAAACTAAGCCCCGCATTTACTTATATACCTTTCCAATCGATGCTCACTTGTTAACCATTACGTAATTTGCACAGCGCGACTTGCGACATTTCCAAAAACTAAATACTCATCAATGTCTATATTCACAATCTCAATATCAAATTTTAGCTAATTTCCACGTTGCAGCAAAACCAAATAAAATTGTATAAAGGGAACGATTCATCTCTGTTAATAAAGACTAAAGTCGAATCATTCCCCGTTGCAACTTGAACCTTATTGAATACATTAAACTTAAAATAACAGATTCGATCTTCCCATTGTTGTTAAACGAAATCTATGTCAATCTAAATCATAAACATTTTCTGCCGTGAAAGAACACAGATTTACATATCCAACATTAAAGATTCGGTCAGAAAATTAACATATGGATTATTACATTAGGCTGTGTTTACACTTATTGTTACAATAAAGGAAATATTAGTGGATTATAAGCCTAGTAATAATCTTTCTATTTATCAAAAACTATGAAATATAAAAGATTACAAATACGAAATATTAATAATCAAATAATAAGAACCAACTAATATAAAATAATCCAGAATAATTAACGGCACATGGATATGAGCCGTGAGGTTCATATCAAACTATTACTCGTTCAGAGAACGTCACTGCTACTCGAGACTACTTGGAATTTTGATTTTTTTTAGTTGTTGCTAAGGCTCGATATTTACAAGTGCTAGAATTGAAAATTTGTGTGTGATTAAACACACCGTTAATATTCTCTAGAAGAAAACCACTGAAATTAAATTAGTAAGTTGTGAGTATAGAGAGAGACAGACTCGATGAACGCTCGCAATATAAGAGTATTTGTCAGATTAGAAGAAAAAAAAGCTGGTCCAAATTGTAAAGTCAAGACGTTCCCAGATTGTAGATGTTATTATTAGAAACAAACAGATTTAATCAAGCATTAAAATGCTGACCAAGGCAAAATTTATTGTATAAAAACTATACACTAAAAACGTAACGTTTCCACCATCTAACAGGGTCTTCTTCAGACGAAGTTTGACAATTGATTTTTTTTTTAATTTAAAATTTTGGGTGCGTCAGCACTAAGGCTATTTTGCACCCGTCACATTATACGGGGCTCAGCCCCTTATCGTTACACAGAACAACTCTAACGTTGCAAAACTAAAATCATAAAATATTAAAATCTTCTGACTTTCGTTAAAAGCTGAGGCTGTAAAGGAGAACTCAGCACAAATAAGGACAAAACACAGGACAACATAAACAAAATTATACTGGCTATGGGGCCAGTCGCCAGAGCCTCGTTAGTCTGCAATCCAGGGTGTACTACGTGGAAGTGAGGTTGACTATTGGGTGCACTACGTGGAAGGAGCACCCCTTACACCCCTTTCACAATTGATTATAAGGAAAAATTAACAATTATTACCACCTGCACACTTTCATTTCCATCACATTTTTCTTTCCCTTCGAGTATAGAAGGTATAGAGAGAACGTGTGTGACGTCAGCAGAAGCCAAAATCGCCTTGTTGCGATGTGCCACCCGGCTGTTGCGTCTATTTGTTAACATTCAGCGAGAGGGAATTTCGTCGGGAAAATTAAGGCTGCTTGTTATGTTTCTTTATGTTTAAATCGTCAGAAACAATAACACGAAGTTCTTAGTAACTAGTTTTGACGAAGAAACATAAGAGATCTACACCTTTTTATGTACTGGGGCGTGTTCAATTACGATATGTAATGCTACGTTAGTACATCAGAAAGAGTTTAATGAAATAACAATACAATCAAAATATAAATTGCATTTTAACTCCTACACTCGTAAATGCATCACAAAACATTATTATCTAAAAATATGAGCTATGTACAAAGGTTTAACACGAAATAACACAATTTACGCCACATCAATAAGTAAGCCTAAGTCGAGATTATACCCAGTCAACACACTAACGTTGCCACAACGTTGTATGAATGTTGTATTTATGATGAATGTTGTATTTATGATGAATGTTGTATGTAGGGGAACAACGTTGTGATAACGTTGGATCAACGTTGCAAAAAACATTCCACTGAATACGGTTTAGTTTGGATGATCACCACCATGAGCGCCACAAGTATCAGATCGGAGTGTTTTGTTTAATTTGAATTTGTATGTGCACTGACCACCAAACCATATATTTCCTACAGCGTACACTAGATGGCAGTGCGGCTCAAATGCAAAACAAACATAACTTTTAGTAACACAAATAAGGATACTTTCGATTGTAATTAGTGAAAAAATGTGTTTTATTATCCTTCGAAAGATGTGTGAATATTGAAGTTGTCAGGAAGATCAGAAAATGAAATGTGTTACATACAAGTGAAACTCCCATGATAAATATTTTTATTCCAGACTATATAATCAGGAGCTAAGTGCTGCAAAAACCACGTCAGTGCGTCGAGAGAAAACCCCCTTGGAACATTCGCTGTGACTGTAATTTCAGTACGTTTGGAACGGACGACTGGAGGTAATTGCAGTCTATACAGTGGTTTGGTGTTCCCGAGGTACTTTGTTGAACGCCTTGCTGCGAAGGGATATCTAGCTCGAACGACACTTTTCAGGTGGCCGCAACTAGGTTGTAGCCCCAAACATTCACCGTTGGAGCTCTGGTCACAGTACCAGTCCTTTCTTTCTTTCGTTGGCTCTGGTTTCTGTCCTCGTTTCTCATTGGCTGTTTGGTTTTAAAATCTTGTTTGGTAAGTGTCTGTTCCGAGACTTTGACTCTGACTCTCTCCATCACGTGCAAAGTGCAGCTTCCACACTCACTCGCCGATTGCAAAGTAGTGCAAGGGAAGCGATGCATAAAGGGCTCCCCCAACAAGTTGGGGGTACTGTCCCTAGAGATGTCAGAGCCAGAGGCCGGAACAAGCTAGAAAACCCAAATTCCCGAAGCTCTTCCATGGATTCCCGAGATCGATCTAGGTCACCACTTGCCAACAAAAAGCAGAAACTTCCAGAGAGAACAGACTCCAGACAGAACAAGACCGGAGTAAACACACAGACACCAGAGCTGTACAATTTCCTTCTTTCGAACTACGACACCAAATACAAGACGCCAAAACATATCCTAAATCAAATCCTAAAATATGTGCCAAGAGCTTCCGTTAATGAAATAGTCTTCACCAGGAACGGAATACTTATAAAATCTACTGACCCACATTTCTCCACCATTATCAGAGACAAGGCCTCCTACCAAATTTTTGGTACAAATGCCAATATGAAGCCACTAACCTCTACACGTCCAAAGCAACCTCCTCCGCCTAAACGAGCACCAATGCTATCAGTGGTGATTCGGGGTGTTCCCCCTGAATACACCGACACAGAAATCGCTGAAGAAATTCAGGCAGAAGGTCACACCATCCACAAGTGCATGAGAATCCGAAATGACAACGGACCAACCTATATGGTTCGAATACTGACAGTAGATAAAGATACCGTGGACGAACTATTGCACAATGGAGCCTATATATATTGTCGAAAGCACAGAGTCGAACCTTCCAGGACGTCAACACCACTGCCAGTGCGTTGTGAACGTTGCCAAACATACAATCAGCACACTACAACCAACTGTCCAAATTCAGCCATCTGTGGATACTGTTCTGGGCCACATTCTACCAACACTTGTACAAACATCCAGAACCCGCCTAAATGCAACACATGCTCTGAAGGACATCCTACTTACAGCTATAAATGCCAAGCCAGACCTAACCCAGAACCAAATCACCCTGAGCTTGTTGTTCCCATCCGAACTATAGATAGCTCAACCAAACCGGCAAATTCACTAATGGACCCAATCACTGTGGAAGATCTGCTACGATTCTTTACTATTACAACTCAAAACATCCAGCCATTCCTACGCACACATATTCTGGACCAAGTCATACTCGCTGCAAAAACACTTTTCAAACTGCAGTTACACGCTACGTATACGGGTCCACATGTCCATTTCAATATCAACCCTCTTGAAAACACAAGTACATCCTAAAACAGTTTTCAGACTCTTCATAACGATCATGGGTTATTCTTTTCTCTTCTTAAATATTCGCTCTTTAACAAAACACAAAAGCTTATTTGAGACTATCTTGCAGGAAAAGAATATATCAGCTTTTGCCCTCAACGAAACATTCCTAACGCCAAAATTCAAACCCAAGATCAGCGGATATAATATGATTCGACATGATGGGCCAACGGAAGCTCAACGTGCAAATGGAGGGACCGCAATTGGCTTTCGAAAATCATATCCGCACAGAGAACACACATTACCACCGCATTTCAACCTGCCGGAATACAGCATAGCAACAATATATCTGAGACACAGAAGCATTACACTAGCAACCATCTATGTTCGGCCTGGACATCCTATACCATACAACTTTATCAATTACATTGAAAACAGCTACAAGCATTACATAATCATGGCCGACATAAATCTCCATAGTCGACCACAAGCCGAAAAGCGACAATTTCACCAAACTATAGACAGCTGCCAAAATTGCCATTTCCACCAACTTCCGAAACCATCTAGACCAATCAGCAGTACTTCTCCAGATGTTGTACTTACATCGACTTCCCTCCTTACAAATAGCAACGTGGATGTACTTGAACCCATTGGTAGCGATCACGCACCTATAATCTTTACAGTTGACGCACCTGCACCAACTCCTCACAAACCCTTTCTCATAACAAGGTACTCCTACGATCAAGCAGACTGGGAACAATATCGTAATGCAATCGAAAACGCCGTGCAAAACACAGATACGCCAACAAACGATAGGGATCTGGATGATGTAGTCCCATTACTCACTTCCGCCTTAACTGAAGCTGCGAAAAGTACCATCCCACTTCAAACCATCAATCTATATAAACCAAAATTACCGCCGAACTATCTAAAACTGATTTCAGCCTCCAGGCGTGCCTTCCGAGAGTATGTTGTAACAAGAAATCCTGAAGCGTTACGGCATCATAGACAACTCCTCCGCACGGTACAAAACTATATTATTGCATATAAAAGAAGGAATTGGATAAAAACGTGCAATACACTGGCTGATACATCACATCCATCAAAATACTGGCAGCAATTTAACAAACTCACAGGGAAAAGGTCAAGAACTACATATCCCATTATAGTCGATGGGAAATCCATAGACGACGACCAAGAGAAAGCAAACGCCTTTGCACACCACTTTCAAGGTATCTTCACACCACAAACTGAACCATTACACAAAACAACCCTATCACGTACAGTACAACGTGTCTCAAACCCAAATAACCGAGCTCTCAAACCTAACAATGACCATAGTATGGATGAAAATGAACCTCTAACCTCACCTATAACACCAGAAGACATAGCATGCGCCATATCTCGGAAAAGAAACACTGCTCCAGGCTTCGACTCGGTAACCTACCGACTCGTCAAAGAGGCTCCACGAACCTTTCTGCTAATCCTAGCCACCATATATACCTATATATTACGAACAGGTTACTTCCCGACAGAATGGAAAGTTTCCAAAATGCTGCTGTTCGCCAAACCCGGGAAACCTGTTCGCGAAGTATCCTCTTACAGACCAATACAGCTCACATCGACCCTCAGCAAAATCCTTGAAAAAGTACTTGTACGCAGATTGCACCAACACCTTTCATCCAAGAAGCTCCTACCTGCACATCAAGCAGGCTTCCGACCATCCATCAGCCTCAACGACCAACTTCTGAGATTGATAACAACTATAACAAACCACTATAACAAGTCCTTGCCATCGTGTCTTCTTTTATTCGATCTCGAAAAGGCGTTTGACAAAGTATGGCATTCGGGATTAATATATAAACTCCACAAATTCCAACTTCCTCAATGCTACATTCGCCTTATCCATTCGTTCCTGGCAGGCCGCATGGCATACATCTCTCTGAACTCGGCAACATCCTATCCCATCTTCTTGCACACAGGAGTCCCGCAGGGGTCTGTTTTGTCACCGCTGTTATATTTAATGTATGTAACAGATATGCCGACCATGGATACCAGCACACACGTATTCCAATTTGCAGATGACACTGCTTTCCTAACTCTTGGGAAAACAGTTCAATCCATTAATAAAACACTCCAAAAGGCCGTAGACTCCTTTATTCGCTGGTGCAACCAATGGAAACTATCAATAAACTCTTCAAAAACTCAGGCAGTAGTTTTCCTACCTCCCCACTGTCGCTCCAAAGTACACCGAAACCCCAAACTCTTGAAGATTAAAATAGAGGGGAGACGCATCTTACCTTCAAATCACGTAACATACCTTGGGGTTACCATAGATGAAAAACTGACCTGGCGTCCACACTTAGAAAGGATAAAGAAGAAGGTAAAGAACCGCCTAAACTTGTTATGGAAACTGGTGGGTACATCTTGGGGATTACACCCGACAACAGTCCTAACCACCTACAAAATGTTCTTGCGCCCAGCCATCACTCACGGGCATATTGCTTGGATTGACGCTTCTGCCTCCTTCTACGACCAACTGGAAATCTTTGAACGGCACGCATTTAGATTGGCTTTCCGGATTAAATTACCTTATCCCACAGCACTACTGTATGACAGAATTTCCTTCCCGACCATTTTGTATCACGTCGAGAGCCTTCGCCAACGATACATAACCAAAGCCATGATATCCGAAAACCCAGTATTCTGGAATACCATTCATCTTGATATCCGACATGATGCAGCACCTACACATATTTATACGCCATTACAACACCTGCTCACCATGTATTCATGTTATCTAGATGATCTAGACCCACAGAAACACGAATACGATATATATCATCCATCGCAGTTATCACGCCATATTTATCCCACCACTACAGCCTAAACAGTACCAACAATACTCCGACTCCAAATATCGAAATCCATATTTACAATCTTCTAAACCACGCCCAAAAGTAAGTTAACACATACGAATCACCAATCTTGATAAGAAAAAGATTCCGCAATATACAAAAGCACTTAGACCATCCAAAATGATGAAAGACACATAACTTACAATGAAATCACTTACCGAAGTGAGGGCATAACCCTCTCAACGGGTTAACACTAGCAAAAAAAAAAAAAAAAAAAAAGCTGCAAAAAGAAACTGATTACCAGGTGTAGTTAGAGATTGGTCAATTCATCACAATCTCCAGACTAACAATTGCCTATTTTGGTGGAGCAGGAAAAGTTTTTATAATATGTAAAGAGAAACTGTGACGTTACAAACATGAGTTTTTCCTGTTACGCATATGTATTATATACAAAAATGGTTTGGCAAGATTGCTAATAGCTTACCATGTGAAATAACCATACTTTAAATATGCATTGTTACATTCATAAATTACACAGGCAGCAAGGTAATGTTGCAAAAAAGTTGTGGCAACGTTAACCCCTGACATACCTAACGTTGCTACATAATATTCAGTATATGTTGTGACAACGTTGTCAACCAACGTTGCAGCAACGTTGAAAAAAATGACCCTTAAACGTTGACACAACGTTTTCACAACGTTGTATCAACATACATTCAACGTTGTAACAACGTTAGGTATGTTAGGGGCTAACGTTGCCACAACGTTGTGGCAACATTACCTTGTTGACTGGGTACGTAGGTAGATTTCGGATCGAAACATCAGACGATACGCGACACTCGATAGGCGACAAAAGACAGGAGCGCGTTCATTCAATGGAAGCATTCAGACCGAAGCGACAGGCGACAAACGATAAGTGTCTCTTGGCAACCGACTCTCAGAAATGAATGCAATTTTTTTAAACAGAAGCGACACGACAAACTGCACGTGTCGCTCGCGTGTCACTCGGACTGGGTCATTTTCCCAATACCATACATAGTGTCGCTTCGGTTTGTTGCTCGGGCATCTGCGACACTTTTGCAACATTTGCTTTGGTGAGAATTCACACCGAAGCGACAGGCGAGCCATTCAATAGCAAACGTTTCACACCGTAGCGACATGATAAGCTGCACAATCAGAAATAAATGAGACCTTCCGAACAGAAGCGACGCTCCAAGCTGCACGTGTCGCTCGGACTGGGCCGTTTTATTAATACAGTCCATCGTGTCGCATGCACAGTTCATTTTTTTTTTTTTTTTTTTTTTTTGCATCGGACTGAAGGTGCTCGTGTCGCTTGTGGCCTCAAATAATGGAGTTTTCAGATCTAATATACACGCGACTCGTGTCGCGTCGGAACGAGCAAACCAACGTTTACACCTGCCTTAGCGGCAAGACAGACCGCACAAGCCTGCATTGGTGAAATCTTCAAGCGACATATCGTGTCGCTTGTAGCTTGCCACTCCGGTGTGAATTCTCAGGTGCTCGCGCGACACATGCCGCTTGGGAACGAGCCTATCAACATCAACGTTTCACACGACCATAGAGGCACTCTGAATCAATGTGATTTGTTCATTTACCTATGCAGGTAAAATGGGAAGGGGCTGGTCATTTTACCCAACCTAGGCAGGCAAAGTGGCCTTTTCGTACTTTTTTTTAAAAAAAGTAACGTGTACATTTCTAAACAACGAGAATTAAAAATAATAAAATAGAAATTGGAAGTAAAGTTATTATACTTACTATTGGCCTATATTTCTATAACTTTGCTGATTAAAAAGGTATAAGAATGCATCAAAGCTTAGAGTGGCCAATTTACCCTTCCTTCCCCTATATATATATGGGGGATGAGATTGTAAAAACTGGTTGATAGATTTGGAAACCTGCCCCCACTCCAAAATAAGTTCGGACGTCCCTGACCTGGGGGGGGGGGGGAAGCTGTGGTACTACTAATTGAGGAAAATGAGGGAAAACACAACAGCAGGCAAATTGTGCATTGTTACTTTCATTATATTTTATCCTACATTCTGTGTTGTTTTAATGGAATTCTGTTGATTCAAAGCAGATGATATTCACTATTTATGGGCGTTTTCATTTCAATTCATTATCATCACATTGTGGAAAACAGACTGAATGAAAATGGTGATTGACAATTTGTTTCTTTTGCCATTGGAAGTACCTGTATTTCTTTTACATAGGTGTTCCCACAGTTATGGACCACCAGGGATATGCTCAGAAAAAGAATTCAGTAGGGGTTTTGACACTCAAATACAGTGGAACCTCAATTTTACGTTTTTGAGGGGACCAAGCTAAAAAAAATATTAAAATGTGGGAAAATGTAAAATTGAGGAAAATTTTGCAACATTTTATTACATTGGGACCATCAAGATTGAATGTATAACGTAGGAAAATGTAACATCGGGGTTCCAATGTATACGGCCACTATAATTATAATTTTGCGAAGATGGGAGAGCCCATTGACGAAAATTACCCTTGTAGTCCTGCATCGTGGCCAGGCAGTCTAAGATGCAAGCTTTGGGTCCCGGCTACGGGATTCATGCACAGGTTCAAGTCTCCCAGGGGAAATGTAACAATTTTTCCCCCAAGATTTTGGTCTGTGTATGGGGCAGGTTGCCACCCACCAGGGCTGGTTGGATGATGTTCCACCGGTACCATTCACCCTCTGTACCCCCTGGAGAATGTGAAATATTTTGCATGGTTTATGAAGATTTTGTTGTTCATGAACGTTTTCAGTTGATTTTAGCTCTCGGAAATGTGTTATTGTGAAGTAAAGAAGTATGTTTCTTACCTTAGCATGTTACTTTACCATGTAGCAGAACAGCTCGAAGGCTTCACGCAAATGAATATAGCACCCAAAACGACTTTCCACAACAGCAGCTATAATTTTACGTAGTTAGGTTAGGATTGTTAGGTTTGGTACTGATAGATATTTTCAACATGTTCTCTCGCTATTTCAGTGTGCATACAAACAGTTTTTACTAACAAAAAGCAGCGAAAATACTCTGAAATTGCAAGATTTAACTTACATGGGCCATTCTTTGGGATCAAATATCTCCGTAATTTGAGCTTTCCTTAAGCTAGAACCACTTTTACAGTACGTAAAACATTGAAATCTGTCGATTAAAAGAAAATTCGATGTAATTCTCGAGGGGGTACAGTGGGTAAACGGCCCCGTTCTACCTCTGGTGGGAGTGACACCGACAGTCTGTAAGTAGCTATGCACTGGCCCTCACGGGCTGTTTCACCAAGAGGAGTTGTTGTTATTATTATTTCTTTATCTGAACCTTGATGAGGCAGTTTCACCGTGGCTTTAAATAGTTGATATAGAGTTTATTGAAGAGGCATACAGTTGAATTAGATGTAAATTGACCACAATCCTCCTTTTAATCCCTGAGGTTACACAGGATGGTTTTGTACTAGGGGTGCAAGGAGGGTTTCCTGTGTTTTACTGACTGTTTCATTCAAATTTTTCAAACCCACATTGCACAAAACAAAATTAATGAATGTGGTGATGGACACATTTTGTGCATGTATTTTCAAACTTGACTGTATGTACATGTATCTGTTACCTGTAATAACAGCAATAAATAAGGCAATCGGAAAGTTGGTATAATTCCACTAAGAATGCTTTAAAAGTTAGCAAGAGAGAAAGCACTCTTCATTACTTCCACAGTCAGTAATGTACAGTACAGTAGGTTACACAGCATTTCCGGTAAAATGGAGAAACAATCCACTGAAGATACTCAATAGAGGGCACCACCATCTGCAGTGGGAAGTATGGAAGGTTGCCTATTGTATTAACCAAAACAGCTCATGCAAAACCAAGCAGTGCAGCACATGTAGACATAGATATTTTTTTTAAGTTTCTTGTTAGCCAATAGAAGAACAATTCTCTGCCAGTCTATTTTATGTCAATGATATGTGTACCATAATGAAACCAGTAGTTATGAATAATCTGCTCTGTGAGCAAAAATAAAAAAAATAATATGAACTATGACTGGAAAAGAATAAACATTTCATTTTGAGAGAATAATGTCTGTTACAAACATACAACTACTTTATATAATGCAATGTAGAGCCATCATAAGCGGAGAGAAAATTTTATAGTCTCTTGCTCAAACCGTGATTGATATAGTACTCTTATAGCAGAAGAAATGTTCCACTCATACAAAGAAATGGTACTTGCATTAAATTTCATTACATATTCTTTACCATTACATGTTCCACATTCATACATTATTATAACATGAGTTGAACAAGGAAAAATATTAAAAATAACAATGCAATGGATTCCTTATGCAGTCTTTATTCACAAAATTTTGGCACAAATATTTTTTGGTAAAATTGCATAATTTCATTTTATTCCTATGTGTATTTGCATCAGTTCGGAAATTATAAATTATAAAAAAAGATTCCTTTCCTTTCCTCCTTTTATTACATTGCATATTCTACATGGGAAAGTCAATAATTATCTAATGTAATTTTCTGTAGAGCATATTTGACCATCATTCATTTTGTTTTCTTGTTGTTGCAGGGTTAATATCGCCACTCCATTCTCTCTTTGCACTAAAGAACAGCAAACCATTTGTTGTGGTCTGAAGGAATACCAGGCACCTAATGCTTGCATCGAAATATGGGAAAAGTGCTATACCACAGTGAAGTGTGTGTGAATGGACTGAGAAGTTCAAAAATGGTCGGACCAGTGTCAACCATGGAGGAGGAGAGGATGTCAATCCCCATCCACTACTGACCACAACATTCATCAAGTCATGATTCTGACACATTGACAAGAGACTATTGATGAAGTGACAAGTCATCTGCAAATTTTTCTCCCATATTCTGTTGGAAGTTTTTGGTGAATTTTGGCCCCTTCTACACCTTCAGACCACAAAAAACGGAGCTTGCTGTTCTTCTTTTCAAATGGAGAGCAGAGCAGCCATGTTTACCCTGTAAACAAGAAAAGAAAATGAACGATGAAGGTTAGATATACACTAAAGCAAGACAAATGTAATCTCTATTGACATGAATGTGCAGAAAGCAGTACAGCCAACCTAAAGAAAATTACAGCAAAAGTGAGGAAATTTTCACTCTCCTTTGATTAGGTACACCCAAGTGCAAATATAATAGTAAGCAAATTGTTCATCACCATGTTTATTATTAATTCTGTTTTCCACATAGTGGGGTTCCAGAATTGAAACAAAAAGTATGAATAAGCAGAGAACAAGCTCTGCTACAGCACAATTTTACTCCCTAAAAACATGTACAATGTAAAAGGAAAAAAGAACAAAAATAGAGACGGATGAATTGCTTATTGTTATCTTTGTTGCTGATTGTACAATATACTTTCGGCTCACGGTGAAGGAAGTTGGTTAAACTTGTATATAACTATAAGTTACAGATGCATTCACAATCACTCTTGCAAGTGCTGAATTTGACAGAAGAATTTATGAGCTACATGTGCAAAATACTGAACAAAATGTGGCATGATCTGATCATAAAATACATACAAAAAACTGTACAAAAAAAGTCAATGACAAAAACATAAGCATATGATGGAGAGATCCTTGTTAAGCAAGTAAATTGCATTGCATAATAATATTGGATTTTAATATTAATACTATTATTAATAAAACAGGTATCATTATGATTATTACATAAATAGGTACTATGTATGGAGATGTATCAACAGAACATACTTTTTATAAAATATCCATTCAAATCAGGCAAACGACAAGCCATAAATGTGTCCATTGATCATCACAGTTTTCTTTGAAGAAAAAAATATGTAATACATTAGACATACATTAAAATATGAAATATATTTTTCCTCTAGCTTTTGATAAAGTTCCAGGCCTACAAAGAAGATGTGAGAAGAAAGTGTACATTTTCAGTCATATGAAAAAATACTTATCTTTAAAGTTATACCAGACAAATGGAAAGTGATGTACATTTTCAGTCTTTTTTGTTTGAAAGAGCTACAATACTACTTTATTGAAATAAAATAAATCAATTTTAGAAATGTTCCGAGACTGTTCTTCTTTTTTAATTGGGAAGTTGTTTTTTTTTTGTTTTTTTCCCCCTACAACAAAAACATCTCCAGGATTATGGGTTAGAAGAAATGCAATTATTGCGTTCAACAACAACTTGGATGGAAATATTAATGGGCAAAAATTGAGAAAAAAAGTGCATTTTTGACGCTTTTCGAAATTGGTATAGCTAAAAAAATCCATCTTTGATTTTTTTCCAAATTGTAAGAAATAATCTTTTATCATTGTCCGTAACAAATGTGGGAATCAAGAGTAGGCAATATTTTGTTGTTTGTTATGAATTTCCACACAACAGTGAACACGTTAATGCATCAGCACTGACTATCCTGGGGTGTGTAAAGTATCGGAGTGCTCTGTGAGCACTGCTCACTTGATCGCTGAGCGAACTTGAACCTTGCTTGCCTCAGGTTTGAGCCACAGAATATAGCATTTCTGTATTACGATCTCGTGAGGCAAAGGGAAGAAGAGGAAAACTGTATGAGGATAGCGGGGTGGCAAGCCACGAGTGGCGTGGCTGGCGACCAATGAGGAAATATTTATGAATTATGATGAACGGCTTGCAATATAGCGTAATTAGAGAGGAAGTTCAAGTAACAGAAGGTGATGTAATATTCCAGTTTTTGTAATTGTATTAAAATGAAACTGTTGTTTATTCCAAATAATAAATATTAAATATACATCGTAGTTTTGGAAAGTTGTGCAAGGGTGTGAAAATGAAAATTTCGACAGTTTTGTTCACATCAACTATTCTATTTCCATAATTAACAGCTTTTCAAACATCGAAATCTTGTCCACTCAACACAGCCAAATTGACCACAGATTATTCAAAGGCACTGATATTTTGATCAATGAGCGAACACCATCAAGTAAATGATCTGTCTGCTCAATGAGCGAAAATCTTGCTCAGCGAGCGTCGCTCAGATACTTGACGGGCCCCTGATAGTGGCTATTAACAAGGGCAAAATATTTACCCACAAATGTTTGAAACAAACATATACTGGCAATAAAGTATTATGATAAATAAATGAAATAAAATGTGTTTGACCTAACTTTCATGAAAATTATGCCAATTATGTCTATCACTTTTTGTTTCTCTTTGGCAGATAAGCATTTTTTTCATGACCTTCCTCCATCTTTGCAGACTTGTAACTTTATCAAAAGCCTCAGTAAAAATTTGGTTTGACTTAGTTTATTTGTATTGCTTTTGGCTAGTCACAACAATGAAAATTACTGGTGGTTATGATGAAATGGATGAAAGGACAATCACAAACATATATGGATGATAAAGTACTGCAATGAGAGGATTTCGTTCGAATGGCAAATAGTTCACATGGACGATGCTAGATACTGTACGGAATTGAGAGCTTCTTTCATTTCAGGAGGCAAAATGAATGGTATACACTCAAAGCCCAGTAGTACACATATAACCGTAATTTGACCATGGTAGTGGGTGCTCAAACATGGATCGTGAAGTGAAAGATGCAGTGGAATTGAAACTTGAGTGAACATAGTCATTACCTCCATGTTAAAATGTAGTCTTGTGTATTTTACCAATACAGTAACACATGAAAAAAAAAAAAAGAAATATATGATTGTGGGCTGAAACTGCCAGGATGGATATTTTACATATACCGTGTGTGTCTACGATTATTGTAACGTTAAAATGATATCCCACTATAAATGCTAGAGAATGGGAGCCCAGAACGAGTATGAGTGAGTGAAAGTGGTCCTATGCAGTACTCTAACAGACGTCACAACTCAAGCACCTCAGAGGTTTACACTGACTGTGGTTTCAGGTGCCAGAGCCGCCTCAGCTTGCAACAGCTGCTCAGGGTGTACTATGTGTAAGTAAGGTTGACATTTGGGTGTATTTCAAAATAGTAACACCTTACACCCACTACAGAAAAAAAATAAATGTCATATTTTAATATATGTCTGATCATTCTATTACATACATTTTTTTCAAAGATATTTATGATGATCATGGGCCACCACCTGCCTGATTTGAGATAGACTGACCCTGAGTTAATTTCTTTGGCATACTACTATTTTGTGACTTTGAAACACACAAATTACTATTTCTCCAAAAACTCAAACCTACTTTCACACTAACTTCTCACTATTCTTATCTTCAACTTGTGATAATACTAAACAAACAGAACTTAAAAGTAAGATCAAAGTGGCAAAACAAATATTTGAAGTCACATAACTCAAAAGTTATTGTTGAAACATCAAGCAGGGTTAAGTTATGCCACAACCACTTCCTACCACTTGTAGCCATGGTAGAAGCTTGACTTTTCCTGATAAAACATCCCTGTTACTTTCTTTGCTGCTGTGTTATTTGTTTTGTGAAAGCCACTTTTACATACAATTGTAGCTCATATAGGGTGGCCACTCAAGGACCATGATAAAATTCAAGTATAATTCCCGGTTTTCAAGGTGAAATTTCCAAAAATTCAAGTATACAAGCAGGTTTTTTTTCTCTATTTCAACCTTACATATTACATTCTCTCACCACATACACTCACAAATATATTAAAAATATAAAGGGTTTGTGTGATTCCAATTGAATTCAATTAAATGTATACAGGCTGTTGCAAAATACCTGTTACAATGCTTGGGAGGTGATTCGACAAGTAAACACACACAAAAAAAAAAAAAAAGCCATGTGAAAAAATGTCGAATGTCTTTCGAGTGACAGGTGTGTGAAAATCGCCGCACACCATGTTTAAAGCACAATAAATCAAGAAGGAAGAAAGATATCAATGTCGGATTAAAAGAATACAAAGAAAGTCGTGCCTGACGAATACAATGGTGCAGCAATTGAGGCCCAGTGTAAATTGCACAAGGGGACTCTCAAAGAAAGTGGGCAATCCCCTGATGTAAAATACAGGAAATTTACTACTATTATCTACATAATGTTGAGATCGGAATGTAGCCAGTAAAAAATGATGATGTATGTCCACATGTCCGACTACTGCTGGGACACCGTCCCACATTCGGGAAATAGGAAATTCATGCGAACATGATGCTATGCCGTCAGATTACGCTGCAATGACAAGTGGTGATATTATGTTATTTGGTGATTTCAACCTATCCATCAATTGGGAAAGCCCAAATACGGGAACTATAAGCTGCCAAAATGATCAGTGGTTTATTGATACGTTCATTCACAGAATTGGGTTAAACCACTTCAATATGCATAAAACACATGGTGACAGCAACCTTGACTATGTACTGGCAACCTTGCCTGATATGCAGGTAACTCCAGGAAAAAATCTTCTAACCTCCGATCATGACTCACTCGATGTCACAACGCACCTGCCTACCATGAAGAAAGACAAGGAATCTGTCAAGCGAAACCTACCTCCCCACCACCTATGGCGAAAAGCTCCATTGAATATCATCCAGCATGCACTCAATGCCTACCCTTGGTTTTTGTTGATGGAAGAGGAAGTGAACGAAGCCGTCGAGAACTTTGCAGAAAGTAGTAGTATTTCCTGTATTTTGCATAAGGGGATTCCCCACTATCTTTGAGAGTCCCCTTGCACAATTTACACTGGGCCTCAATTGCTGCACCATTGTATTCATCAGGCATGACTTCCTTTGTATTCTTTTAATCCGATATTGATATCTTTCTTCCTTCTTGAGTTATTGTGTTCTAAACTTGGTGTGCAGCAATTTTCGCATGCCTTTCACTCGAAAATGGTGCTGATTTCAACATTTTTTCCTTGTTTTTACTTGTTGAATCACCTCCCAAGTGTTGTAACAGGTATTTTGCAACACCCTGTATACAGGAATAACAACATTTTTGGTAAATGGTTTGTCTCTTTGGGGCTTGAGTACCAAATGTTTCAACCCATTTTCTTCTTCTAACGGTTCCAACATTTGCAGACACAAACACCATAGTTATAATGAACACTACTGTTATAGTATAACCTTAACACAAACCCTGTTCCACTACTGTCCACATACTTTTGGTTCACTCTGTATATATTTAAAATATTTAATTTTGCGGTGCGGAGTTTACATTGAACATTTCACATACTCAGACTCAAAATACATCTACATGCAGTGGTGGCAATTAGAGGGGGGCAGTTCCCCCCTACTTTTTATCACTTTTGCCCCACACTATGCTAAACCTTAGCTAAGAGGGATGGTAAACTGCCTTTGCCCCCTCCCCATTTTGGCACCTTACCCCCCTAGTTTTGGAACCCAATCACCGCCACTGTCTACATGTGTAAGTCACAAACGTTACGGGATATACATATCTATGAAATTGAATAAGAATTTCAAACTCAAATTTAACTAAAAAAGTCTTGTAATAATCTTCCGACTGTCAGATAAATTGTTCTGCAAAAGACACTGACAAAGTAAACAAATTGAGAGAATTATGTTTTATTTTCCACGCAACTTTCTTTTCCTTCTTCGATAAAAATAATTGCTAAACTGTGAAAAACTTTCCTCATGGTATTTATAAATATGTTCTATATTCAATGGGATTTCGATTAATAAAAGTTGCAATTTTTCATGTCTACGGTGAAAAATCTGCACAGAATTCCTGGAACCAAAAAATCACTCAGAATTCCCAGTGAGTAGACACTCTGTCATACGAATATTTGTGTACTAGACATTTTTTGATTGTTCTGATGCATACTATCAGTCTTAAAAGTATCCACACCACAAAATGAAATATATGCACCAGAAGCATTATTAATTTTAACGAATCTCCTGTCACTGTTCATCCATCACTTCTTGAAGACAGGGCACCTCACCAACTTCAAATTTATTTTGCTTCGCATCTGATTCATTTACACAATTATGCTTCCTGGCGTAACCTAGCCTGCGGTATTTCTTATTACATATTTCACAAAAGTACGGCTTGTCGTTCTCGTGCATTTGCATGTGTCTTTTCAAGTTGGACATCTGATTAAATGGCTTCTTGCAAGTGTTACAGTGATAAAATTTCACACCACTGTGTATCTTCCGATGACGTTGCAAGTGTCCTGACTGGGAGAAAGTTTTGCTACACATGCTGCACTTATAAGGTTTGGTTCTGCTATGGCTCAGAATGTGTCTTGATAGATCAGACATTTTCTTGAATTCTTTCCCGCAAGTATCACATTTAAAGTAAGTGTCAGGGAAGTGTACAAGCATGTGCTCTCTCATCTTACCTACACTTTTGCACTGTCTGTTGCATATGTCGCAGGTGTAAGCGTCTTCTGAACAGTGCAATTTCTGATGCAAATTACGCACAGATGCTGACAGAAAAGGCATCTTGCATACTTCACATAGGTATGGTTTCCCTGATGTGTGGGCTTTCTTGTGCTCCATAAGCTTCTCTTCAGAACTCAGTTTTTTGGAACACACATCACACTGGAAGATCTTGTCGACATGCACGTTCTTGATGTGCCTCATGAGATTATCTTTGTAGGAGAAATTCTTCTTACAATGTGAACACGTGAAGAGCTGCCTCTCATTGTGAATCCTTATATGTTGTTTCAGATTTTTCTTCTCAGAAAATGCTTTATTGCAGTGGGAGCACTTGAACATTTTGTTCACAGAGTGCACCTTGTAGTGAAGCACAAGAGTTTCTTGGTCCGAGAAGTCCTTCTTGCACACGTTACACTGAAAAACCTTTTCTTGCAGATGGAGTTTGCTATGTTTCACGTAATCTGTTACGCTTTTTATTGGCTTGCAACATTCCTTGCATTTCGACTCGAGAAGCTTGAAGCAGGAATGATTCTTGATGTGCGTCTCCAAGTTTGATTTCTGACTACATTTCTTATTGCACAGATAACACGTATACGGTTTTATGTTTAAGTGGCCCTGCAGATGTCTCTCAAGATTGCTCTTCTGCTTGAACACACGCCTGCATATCATGCACGCGAAAGACTCAAATTGCATGTGAACCTTCATGTGTCGCACAAGAACAGCCTTCTTGGTGAACTTAGCGTTGCATGTATCACAAGTAAACACATTCACGGAATCGTGGGTCTTGCAGTGCTGGATAAACTTTCCCTTGTCATTCCAAGCTGAACCACACATGAAACACTCATAATTCTTCTTCCTTTCGAACAATTCTGTGCTTTCAATGTGAACTCTTCTGTGGTTTATCAAAAAAAAAGTATCTACAAATGTTTGGCCACATATGTAACATTCTGCAGAATCCTTGCTTTCAATGGTGCTTGCAAAGCACTGCTGGCAGTTTGAATGGATATTCAGATGCCTCTCAGCACTATGAAGCAACATATGCCTGATGAACACGCGTTCCTTTGCAAACTGATCTCCACAAATTCTACAGACATGGGTTGGCCTTGGCCCATAGTTCATGCAATCTGAAATAGCAAATAATAACATTTGTAACATGTTTTATAATGAAATCTTCAACACAATAATAAATAAATTCCTATCAAGATTGATTTTTGTAAAAATATACAGTTGTTATGAAGGTTAGGGACACACAAATTCGAACTTAAAAATGCTACAGGGGCATTCCATGAGAAGTAGTCCTACTCCATGTAAAAAACAAAATGAATCAATCTGGAAATTATTATTGTTTTTAATTGAATTAAAGTTTAAATATTAGTGAATGCACATAATTTGCATATTTCACCAACAAAAATTATTTAGCATGTGTAGCCTTTATGATTCACAGACAAATGAAGTCAAATTTTGTTACATTTTTAAAGAATGACACATGTGACAAATTTTCATTAATGCTTTTCATGCATTCAGGCTGTCATCATACCCAAGTTCTTTTTATTTTTTTTATTTGTTAGCAGACACCAGAAAATACTTCATAATTCTATAAAATCAGTTCATTATGAATATTAGGTATTACAATCAAATGTCTAGAACCTTACATTTTATGAGTTTGAGTTTTATTTTAAGTCCACTTTTATGCACAGATAGGCTAATTGGGACTGGACCTACAGTTTAAAGTGGGATCCGAACCACTATGTGCCTCCACTGGGTATCGAACCTGGGACTCTTTATTAAAAGACAACAACACTACTACTACTACGTGATCGGGGAGGCCCTTACATTTTATGTATAAATGTCACACATGTAATGCTGGAATGTCCCTACAACATAATATTAAAAAAAAAATAGGAAAAATATTTTTTTTGGAAAGGTATGCAAGTTGGTTACTGCCACGTCCAATTATTTTCTTGATGATCAGCGACAATTTTTAACCTACATCATAAAATATACTACTTGAACATTATACAACTTGAATCAATTATATCTATCCATCCGAGTAATGAAAGCGCTTAAACTCTAAAGTATTCAAGTAGGAAATTTTATGATTTAAATTAAAATGTGTCTCTCATGGTCACAAGAGTAAAGTAGAGATTAATGATTATTAAATCAGTGGTTACTTATATCAGTGCTTGATTATTTTTATAGCTATCAATTGTAGTTATCACTGTTAGAAAACGCAGGAGGGGTGAATTGAAAAAAAAAATGAGAATGTTCTACTCGCCAGCTCAAAAATAATAATAAAAAAAGTCATATGGCTTTTCTGCAACATACCGGATGTTTCAATAAATTTGATATCATTTCGTAATCTAATAAAGTTACCAATTCTCGTGCAAATGATCTAAAAATTTAACAGTATGTGTAGAAACAGCTCAAAAGTCAATATGTAACGTGGTATGTTTTTGTCTTTACACGTATAGAAATGTCATTCACATTAAAAAAAAAAATGCATTTGGTGAGTTAAAGTATGCTCGAACGCAGTCGAACAAGGCTTGATGCGAGATGGCTCAAACCAATGAACACGTGAGAGGGAACAGGATTGCATGGAGGAGGGGGGAGACTGCACTTACCAGCCTTTGCAGCAGCGTGTACTGCTTCACTCTGCCCACTTGCTGTGTGCCGTGTCACAGGAGGTGGGTGTGCATCTTGAACACTCGTGAACAATTATTTGTGACATCCACGTACCTTTGAATTTCTTATTCAAATTTTTATGCATAAATCTCATTGAGTTTAGCATTACACCTGTGCAGTTTCCTTTACCTTGAATATGTAGTTTCTGAGATATTTACATCTGTAATTATATCAATTTTTTTAAACACATTGTATATATGTGTGAGAGTAATCACATATTACTCTTGGGAGATTTCTTACTTCTACTAAATTTAGCAATTGCACCCTGTGGGGGTTTGGGCTATGGGATGCATGGAGCTTCAAGTCTCCTAGGGGAAGCGTAACAACTTTACTTCTGAGGTTTCGGACTGTGTATGGGACCATTGTGAGGAAATTGGGAAGCTACAAATGAGTAGGGTAACCTGGTCATGAAAACCTACAACAACTACTGGGGGTTCGTCGTGCTCACCACACGTCAGCCTTATTCATTTGAAATCTGTTAGGACATACTTACCAGCAGAAATGCTACTACAAGTTTCGACATCTGTACTATTTTCGCTATTGGCATCCAACAATGACAATCTGTTTGCAATGGATCTGAAAAGAAAGAACATAAAAAATAACTTCAAAGTAATTATGCTACTCATGTCGTTAGAAATATATCTTCAAAGACTATGCTGATTGACAATTATTACTACACCGAGGGGGATGAAATGGCAAGCCTCAAGGCCACACGCACTGTTGCCATGTCAGGTTGATGCTCTTTCCCTCACATTACAATATTTTACAATTTATGTTCTTATTTTATACTTTACAGTTTATATACTTTTCTTTAGATGTGACAGAAATTCTTAACAAATGAATAAAACCTTTAAAATACTGAGCACAATAGTTTAGCATGTTCATAGAAAACATATATTTGAACACCATACATACAGTAGCCTGCACGTTTTCAGCTTGAGTATCTTCCAACTTTGTTTTTTTAAAATGATATCTCAACTGGAAATTGGAAAAAAGGTGTCTTCTAGCAAGGAAAGAATCTTTCAGAAGTACACCCAGGGCTCCAAATTCTTGTTTATTTATTTCATGTCTTGCACCTTTTTGAAAAGAACTTTTGTAAAAATACAAGTTTTATGATCAATATTTAGACGTGTTGCCTGCATATGTGGACAATATTCAAAGGTTGTCAAGGTTGCCAAGTAAGATTATACATACATAAAATGCTATTTATTTCATTTCACCCATAAAAACTACAATTCTGAAATCCACTGAACATGATTCCTATAGGTCACAAGCCACACAATAATATGGTACTTTTAACAAAGCTTCAACTCATGGACCCTGCAATAATCTCATTCAAAACTGGAATTTTGGCACAAAAAAAGATTAATTAATTAATTACTAGAACTTTTTCATGTAACAAACTGGAAATTGAAAAAAAAATGAAAATATCCCAATGGATGAAGCTTCATAATGCAGAAATCAAAGTGTAAATATGTTTGACAGTTTTTATGTTGTAGGTAAACAAAGTTAGAGTTGGGTGACTTTTGACACACACTGTAAATGTACTATCACAATTACACCAAAGTAAAGGACATCTCGAAATAGGGGAAACTGTCCCCCTCAATTTCAAATTTTACAATCACAAGTAGGGCTTGGACATTAATGACCTAAGAATTATAAAAATTGCCATATATATGCTAAAACAATAATTATAAAGCACATTATAAAACAAACAAAAAGGAAGGAAGAAAGAAGAAAACAAAGACACACACTATCTCTAAAAAATGCCTAATAACCAAAAATATATATTGTAATAATTTCATGTTATTGTTTGTAATAGTTCGAGGCATGCATATGTCATTTGTGATGAAAACACGAAATGTGAAATAACACACTGTAATGTTATTTTTCATGTTTTTGAAAGGTGAGAGCTGCATTTTTTTACCATGTTTTGTCACGAAATGAACTGCAAAGTGCAAAACAAACTCTTAAACATGAAAATCAGAGTTTATTTACCGATGTGGCACCTTTTGGAGTCTGAATTATCCTGTGGGCTGTGCAAATCACGAAAAATTGATCTAATACTAAATTGATCTGCTGCAAATATTTGAGAAGCAAAAATGGACTCCTTTACACAGGAATAAACTAATTACTCTGATAAATACATAAATATTCTATTAGAAGGTAAATGTTTCTTTTGTGTAATAAATGTAGTTTCAAAATCAAATTTATGTCTTTACTCACCATTTTAACACTGACATGCCATCTTTTATACCACTTTTGATGAAATTTGGCCAGTTTTTGTACCCAAATCTTGATGTTTTATTCACCATAAATATGTAGCTCTGGTAATACTAATAGTAATTTTAATTGTACTCTCTCCTAAAATGAATATTCCACTTCCCTTTAAAACTAACTAACTAACTCTCTAGCCTTCTTAAACCCGAATGTTCATGGCTGCAGCAACACAGAACTTCCATCTGTCCCTATCCTGAGCAAGATCTATATACTCTTTTCCATCCCTACCGATTTCCTTTAGGTCCATCTCAATGATGCTCTTTAATTTTGCCTTAGAATACGCTGTTAGGAAGGTAAAGGTAAAAGAAACTAACGAAGGACTAAAATTAAACAGTGTGACTCAGTTCTTACCATATGCAGATGATGTAGACTTACTGGGGGATGATATAAATACAATTAAGAATAATGCTAAAATATTTTTCAAAGCAGCTAAAGAGATAGGTTTGGAAGTTAGCAAAGAGAAAACTAAATATATGCTTACAGGCCGAAACCAAGTGTTAGGTAATAATCAAAATCTAATTATTGATAACAACTCGTTTCAACCAGTTTTCAAATTCAAGTACTTACGAGTAATACTAACAAATCAAAATGATATTAAAGAGAAAATAAAAAGCAGGCTCAATTCAGGAAATGCATGTTACTTTTATCATCATAAACTTTTGTCTTCTCGTTTAATATCTAAGAAACTAAAAGTTAAAATATACAAAACAGTAATTTTGCCTGTAATATTATATGGATGAGAAACTTGGTCCCTTACATTGAAAGAGGAACATAAATTGAGAGTATTTGAAAATAAGATCCTTAGGAAAATATTTGGACCTAAAAGGGATGAGGAGACAGGTGAGTGGAGAAAGTTACATAATTTAGAACTACATAATTTGTATTCATGTCCAGATATTAGTAGAATGATTAAATCTAGAAGATTTAGGTGGGCAGGCCATGTGGCACGAATGGGAGAGGAAAGAGGAGTTTACAGGATTCTTGTTGGGAAACCTGATGCTAAGAGATCTGTACGAAGGCCAAGATGAAGATGGAGGGATAACGGTGAGATGGACCACTTCCCTTGACAAAAAGTTATTTTTGCACCTCCCTCAAAACACTTGATAGCCTTGACCAAAGCAAAGTTAATCTACACCAAAAGTGTGATTTCATCAGACTTCCTAAGTTTGAAGGCAATTACAACCAGAGGGTTCATTTCTAAAGCAAATGCCTTAAGGCTATGAGGGACAGTTTCACACCAGGCGGACACTTATTTCAATAACGTCAAAATGTGAACTGCTACCTGGTGATAGAGGCAAAAGAGAGCATGAATTTTCTCCCAATGTTAGAAGTGAAAGCAGTTTTTTAAGTTGATTATTAAGTCAGATAGAATCTGTGAAAAATATGATGAATAAGTTTTTACAGGAGCCGATATATTCCTTATGGAAAGGCAACTTCAAGTTACGTCAAATCAAATGGACATTTAGACTTTTCCAACTGGTGACAAAATCTTGAGCAAGCTCTCTACCCCAAGTGCTTTTTATTACTCTTTTCACTTATTTTCGAAAGTTAGCGTGGGTTGTGGGAACTCTCAGGGACACTACCCCTATTTTTGACCACCCCCTTCACACAGTTACGTGAATTTATTATCATGCGACTTTCATGGCCGAGGGACAGAATGCAGCAGCCAGTCTAGAAAGCTGGAAGGTCTAACAATAGAGCTAGGTCTCTTCAACAAAATTAGCAGCTGGACGTCAGTGTTGCCAGGCATATCAAAATTTCACCGATAGAAGTAAGTAAATGTATCACTTTGTCTTTTCCTCTTTCAGCTTTCCAAATCTAGAGATTTTCTTCCATCTTAGATGGCTCCACACCCTCCATTCTAGGGGGGGTCGAATTGTCGAGTCGTACCATATTTTCATACATTCTTACGTCAAGCCTTTTCTCGGTCCATCTGTGCGACCATATATTTTCACTTGAATGCTATTTACAAGCCTGTCGCCATTTCGAAAACATACCTTGCATGTGAACTTCAGAATTAAGTTCCAAAGAAAACATTTTACCAACATAAATTTCGATCCTAGGCATGTTTCTGCCCACTTTCATACAAGAGTGAAATGTATAACGTTGTAAATTTGCGAGGTCACACTCTCACCTTGTCCATAGTGCATAAAGGAGAAAGTGCAAGCTCCTGATTTGTCAGGGGAGCATAATAGTTGTAAAATAGTGTTTCCAGGAGTGTGAAGAGTCCTGGGACAGACAGTCTAAGTTGAAACAGTGAAGAAGTAAGGAGGTAAAGTGGTCGCTCACGAGAAGTTCTTTCTGTACGTGTATGTGTGCAGTGCTGATTGTTGCGGCCCAAGCATGTGAACGGGCAAGTGCTAAAACACAGTCTGGTACGATTAATTCGGTGGCGCCAAGTTCAACGTTAAGGTGCCTGCGGAACAAATAGACAGTGATCGAACTTGATGAACTGAACCGGAAAAACCAAGGAACCCACCAGTGGTTCTAGCTGTTAAACGGCAGGTGACTGGAGGACTTCAATTATTTCATCCACCCCCCCCCCCCTTTCCCCTCCATTTCTCACAAGACCATTTCGGAAGACTGGGCCCCAATGATGAACTCAAGAGTGTGCTGTGTATTTTATTTTCTCTAATGTGCATCGGCAGACAAAGTAATGTGCAAAACAGTAGTGTAGCACGCGTACTGCATGCACTTATGTAATTGGCCAAATATTTTAATTCTTCACTTCTAATTTTGCTCATGACAGTGTATGTAAATTTATAAATATGTTTATAGTTCTTTATTCTTGTATCAGGTTTTGTTTCAGATATTTATTCTTGTTTCTTTATTCTTGTATCAGATAGCCAAACTATATGAATGAAAATTATGAAGGTAATCATTGTGTTTGCATCTCGATTTACCTGCTCATATTAAATTTCATTTACATATGTGTGTGTTACAAGGAGCCAGTTGAGGTTGTATAGCTAGCCTAGGATAAAACAAGTAAATACTGAAAATTCATTTCTTTTGTTTGTTGCCCAACTGGTTTCCGGAGGCACTTTTGCCTCCATGGTGGCTACCAAGTTCTACCGGTAGGCAGTCATTACAGTACACATCTTTTTTTACACAATCGGAAGTTTGACATTCCCAAGAGAACAAATAAAATAATACTACCATAAGTGTAATGTATTTCTCCAGTGCACAACTACTCTCTGCAGCAGTGTTGCCTGATGCACATAAAAGAGCTAAATTTCACCTTTGACTTTCAAGGAGCTAGATTTTCGAAGGCTTGATAAAGTGCCTCCTATGGTAATGTTAGGTGTCTATGGGGTGGGGGGAGAGGTGCTGTTATTTCTGTTGACTTCAAACGGGGGAGAGGTGCTGTTATTCCTGTTAACTTCAAGGGGGGGAGAGGTGCTGTTATTCCTGTTAACTTCAAAGGGGGAGAGGTGCTGTTATTCCTGTTAACTCAAAGGGGGATAGGTGCTGTTATTCCTGTTAACTTCAAAGGGGGAGAGGTGCTGTTATTCCTGTTAACTTCAAAGGGGGAGAGGTGCTGTTATTCCTGTTAACTTCAAAGGGGGAGAGGTGCTGTTATTCCTGTTAACTTCAAAGGGGGCGAGGTGTTGTTATTCCTGTTAACTTCAAAGGGGGGAGGTGCTGTTATTCCTGTTAACTTCAAAGGGGGAGAGGTGCTGTTATTCCTGTTAACTTCAAAGGGGAGAGGTGCTGTTATTCATGTTAACTTCAAAGGGGGGAGAGGTGCTGTTATTCCTATTAACTTCAAAGGGGGAGAGGTGCTGTTATTCCTGTTAACTTCAAAGGAGGAGAGGTGCTGTTATTCCTGTTAACTTCAAAGGGGGAGAGGTGCTGTTATTCCTTTTAACTTCAAAGGGGGAGAGGTGCTGTTATTCCTTTTAACTTCAAAGGGGGAGAGGTGCTGTTATTCCTGTTAGCTTCAAAGGGGGAGAGGTGCTGTTATTCCTGTTAACTTCAAAAAGGGGGAGAGGTGCTGTTATTTCTGTTAACTTCAAAGGTGGGAGAGGTGGTTATTCCTGTTAACACCAAAGGGGCGAGAGGTGCTGTTATTCCTGTTAACTTCAAAGGGGGAGAGGTGCTGTTATTCCTGTTAACTTCAAAGGGGGAGAGGTGCTATTATTCCTGTTAACTTCAAAGGGGGAGAGGTGCTGTTATTCCTGTTAACTTCAAAGAGGGAGAGGTGCTGTTATTCCTGTTAACTTCAAAGTGATGACAGTTTATTCTTAGTCTTGACTGTCTAAATCTGGTGGCATCACCCATCTCAATAATCCACCGATGGTCGCATAAAATCGAAAATAAAGTATTTCTGGATAACAATATTATGTCATCTACATGTCAGCCATGGTACTATAAAAAGTAGCTGGGGAGGGAAGAGGGTGTCGGGTGATGCAGCCAATATAACAACATCACGTACAAAATGTATATTTATGGCAAAAATTGGTCTATGTGAGCCGGAGCCAGTGATGGCACCATTGTGAGCCCCCCAGTTCACAGTCAAATGAGTGCACGAAAGAGGCAGATCTGGCTCTAAAAGAGCTAAGTTGGCAACAGTCCTTGCAGAAACCCTCCCCCATGCCTTTAAAAGAAATTGATACTTAGGATGGACTCTGAAAGTCACATGTCCAACATTTCCAGAAATCCTGATATTAAACTGAAATGTAATGAAACAAACATTTACCCTCTTGTAGCTGGTTCCAAAGTATTGGGGATTTTATATATGTACTCCTCACACTGTCCCTCGTTACTCTCTCCATTATCTGTCCTAGGAAGTTGAAGTATTGTCATGAATTTAGGTATTTGAGGTTCCAAACCTGAAAACGAAGAGGTAAAAACATGAAATAAAAAATGAACGCAATTGGTAATCAAGGTAAAAACAAAATAAAAATATGTTAAAAAACTACATACTTCAATGAGAAGAGAATCGAAAGTACATGCTGAGACAAGTCCATTGCTGTCAAATAACATGTTGCCTACCTCTGTGCCAGAGTGGTTAGAACAGCATGGTACGATGCCAGAGGTTCTGGGTTCGAATTCCAACCTGGGCATGGGTGTTCTCTGTGAGTGACTCTTCACAAATATCATCACATCATCAATCTTCCTCATCATCGCCATAGCCAAAAGTGTCTAAGAAGCGACACAAATCAAATCAAATAACATGTGATTGATTGATTTAGTTTATTTTACTTCGCGTGTTGTGCCTCTTGGCTAATTTGCGAAGATGGGGATGAGTGATGAAATGATGAATGGACATTCACAAACAACCAAGCCCGACCAGGATTCGAACCTGGGACCCTTGGCGTCGCAGCGCGATGTGCTAACCACTCGGCCACAGGGTCGGGCCAAATAACATGTGAACTGAGTTTATGTAACAATGTTTAAATGTTTGCTTAGGGACTTCTACATATTTGTGATATCATCAAAAAACACTGATTGTTAACTGAAAGTTATTATAATGGATGAATTAAATGATAGTATTGTGGTAGTAACAGGCACGTAGCTAGAACCGACCTCCAGGGGGGGGGGGCTCACGAGATATCGGGGGGGGGGGGCAAGTCCATTTTTCAAAAGTTTAATAGTATTAAATGAAGGTAAATTATCTGTGTCGAGGGTCATTAAGTTAATTTAAAATATAACATTTAGAAATATCATGTACAAATACTAGTTTTTTTATATCTCTTGAAGTTCTAATGACTGCTACTGACACCATCCCTTAATACAAACTCCATACTAGTTTTGATAATACAGATATTTATATCATACATTTTAAAATGTACAATATTCACTTCAATCATAGTGCCTACCCTACATTCCACACCCGGCCAAAGCATTAAAACTTGGGATCTGTTCACATTTGACGCAGATGCAGAAGGAATGTGGATAATGACATCAAAGTCACAGATTTCTGTCAAACAAGAGGCTGCAACAGGGGCAGGGAAGGTACAGATAAAGGAGGCTCCCTATGAAAGAACTTTCTAAAGTCTAGAGAATCTTCTACACTTTCCGCTGCTTAGACTTCTGCTCATAAACAAGATGAACGAAGTTGTGAACAAAATAATATATTCTATCTACATTTTCACTGTTCACCTCAAACAAATTGGAATACAAAATAGTTTTACCTAATGTCAAGGGAGCTCGCGGAAGTGCCAGGGGGGGACTGGTGACCTTGTCAGGGGGGGCTCAGCCCCCCCTGGCCCCTGCCTGGGTAGTAACCTCAGGCTTTAAAAAAAAAAAAAAGAATGGTGCCCTGACAATAGTTTTTGTGGTAACAGTTCCATATATCGAAAACACGTTAAAATTGGATATTTTGTGTTTCGCATGGTTCGTACTTACAAATTGTATATTGCGGAACATAGTTCAAGGTGCCATTATGCTTTTTACATGAAAACAAACACAATTTCTCACATACAGAGTGATTTTTTGATTCCTTTTTTCGCTTCCTTAACACACAATGCGGCCACATCTTGACTCACATTATGGTTATGCAGTGTTTCCAACCCTCTTCACCGAAAAATACCTACTATCGTGTTTGTCACCAGTGGAAATTGTACATTATGCATGGGTATCTGACGGATAACCCCACAAACCATTCACGGATAGCCTCACAAACCATTATGTACAGTAAGTGACGGATAGCCCCACGAACCATTTCCAATAAGGTTAGGTTAGGTTTGGTTTGGTTAGGAAAGCAGTGAAAAAAAGGGGTTGGAAACACTGACAGGGGCTTAAGTCATCAAACGTATGTAGCATGCAGTTCACGTAGCGAAAGCAAAGGCAATTGTGCGTTGGTGAGATATTTCTCTTGAAAAATACCTGATTTCCCAGTCAAATATATTCCACGATGAAAGAAAATACCTCCACGAACGTTGGAAAGCTTGCAGAGACTCATTTCCGAAAGTAGTTTCGTCTGTAAAAATGAAGAAATGTGTTTCCGATATACGGAACTGTTACCATTTTTGTTAATAGTACTAATTAATTTCAGAATTATGACACTCAAGTTCTGTAGCAAGAGGATAAGAATAAACATGGATTGCCTTTGAGTTTTTGCCTAAACTCCACCTTATGCACAGACAAGCTAATTAGGACTGGATGTATAGTTTAAACTGGGATCTCAGCAACTATGTGCCTCAACTGGATATCAAAATTAGGACCCCTTGACTACAAGGCAATGATGGTGCCACCAATGTAATGTAAGGTCCTTGTGTTTCTGGGAATATGGAACTTTTATTGTGAAGTGAAAGGGTTAGGTTGTGACATGACTGCACAATGGTGCTGAGTAAAGACATACTGAACATTTTTTTCTTCTCACTCACCGCTATTAACCTGAAGCCAGTAATCATGTAGTGAATTCTGGTAAACTGATTTTTCTAAGGAAGTCAGAGTCCTGTAGACATCAGGTGCAAAGAAAATTGTCAACTCGTCGAAGATGTCATCCATTTTGGATCAGTAACCTCCTTCACTGCAAAAGAAGAAAAGAAAGTGACATTACACTCGAGGATTTTCAAGGAATGTTGCAATCAAGTTAAACCAGGCCTTTTGGGTGTATGAAGTAGGATAGCCCATTTAATGGAATTGAAACGATATTTGTTAATGTAATTCTCTTCTATGTCAATGCACTTATCCCAGCATTTCACTAGTGCCTGTAAAACATTTGCATAGAAAGACAGAGCCAAGATCAGATATCTTGCTCCACATTGTTACAATTGCTGGAATTCTAAAAGTTACTTAAGGATTATTAAAAGTGTAAATTAATCAGAATAATGTTTGTACTGAAAGAGAGAATAATGATGTTAATATCTTCTTCTGGCATAGTTTCTGTAGTGACATGGGCAGCGTGAGGTTATTCATCATCCTGCAGGTGAAGAATTCTGTTTTTGATCAACTTTTTTTTCACCTTAGATCAAGATTTACGTCAGCTGAAAGTTCAAGACATGCCATCCATCATGTTTAGGCACTTCTTGTGGGCTTGTAACCATAAGAGCAGGCATTATGTCACTCATGGACATAAGCCATTTTACACTGAGTACTCACTGAATTGCGACCACCTACTAACACTTTGTTGGTCCACATTTGGCTCAGCGGACGGCCTGGGCACGACGTGGCATGGATTCCACGGGGTGCTGATAAGTCTCCACGGGGATCTGACACCATATGTTCTTGATGGTATAACGAGCCAACTGATATCGATCCAGGATGCATTGTTCGAAGAGCTCGTTCCACAACATCCCACAGATGCTCTATGGGATTAAGATCAGGGGAGTTAGGGAGCCAATTCATATGCTGCATCTCTGTGGAATGTTGCTCCAACCAAGCAAGTACAGTCCCGACTCAGTGTCACTGTGCACTGTCGTCCTGGAAAATGCTGTCCCCATGTGGGTAGAAGTGTTGCATTGTGGAGTGTAAGTGGTCCCCTAAGACCTCCCGAAAAACAACGGATGTTACATGGCGGTCCATACACACCAATGGTCCCAGTCCATGCCAAAAGAAGCAACCCCACACCATACAACCCCCACCCCCACCTGCCTGTACAGCACTCGCCATGCAGGAAGGGTTCATAGGCTCGTGCTGTTGGCTCTGCAAATGCCCGTCCCAGTGGAGTAGTAAAAACCACGATTCATCGGACCAACACAGTAAAAAAAAAAAATGTTTTGTAAGTATAACCATAAACTTTGGTTTAATTATGTGATTATTGTCGTTCATCTATTGAATAATTCAAATTCGGAAACAACCGGATTCACACCATCTGAACTTTTTATGCATGTTGATTATCACGATGAAATAATAGACAAAATAAGTTGGCCAGATGACTTGAAACATTTACCCTGGAAGACAAAGTGTATAATGGCTGAAGCAAATATAAAACAGAAAAACCAAAAGATTAAATTTTTTGCCAAAACTTTGGATGCATATGTTTTATATAAAAAAAAATTATAGCTTTGATATTATATTACTTCCCTACTAAAAATATTCCTAAACTTTGATTTTTGTTCTAAATTGAATATCAATTTTGGCCTTAAATTTCAGCCATATTCATTAGAGATGGTGAAAAAAGGCACAGAACATAAAATAACGCTTGAAAGGTACTGAAAACAATGTTGTTTACCACGGCTTTATATAATTTTTCTTAGCTGAGTTATCATAATTATCGCAACTATCTGCGAAGGCCAAAAATACCTGGAAGTCATGAAACAAAAAATGGCCACCATTTTAAAACAGTCAAGGGTACTACTTTACTATACCGGAGACACCTATCAATGATTTATTTTGCAATTTTTTACATTGCTAACGTACTATTCTGCATTGCGGAACATTTCTTCAGGTGAAATAATGAATTTCTAACGAAAATAATGTATATTTCTTACATTAACGAGTACTTACTGTTGTTCCTTATTTCCCACAAACCATCCACGGGTAGCCCCAAAAACCATTGACGTAAGACCAAAAATTCACAATAGCCCCACGAACCATCACGGGGATGAGGTATGCCTACTAGGTTAGGTTAGGCCTGTTTGGTTCCATTAGCACTCCTTTCGTTCAATTAAGCATATACCGACAACATCGGTTTTTCTCGATGAAAGAAAATACACGGAATTCTTTTAATTTTAACCTTCCACTTCTTTCTTCAAGATTCCGTGTTGAATTACAAATTCCACGGCATCTTCCACACCTGGCAACAACTTCATGACGCATCCTCGACACGTCATCTTGTATCAGCAGCAATAGCGCGTATTGTGCTCTCGTGCAGAAAGAAAATGGCGGCAGCAGCAATATCACGTCGGAAATAGATTTTCGTAGAAAACCACATGCATTCGCATTAAAATGGATCAAAACTACATTCCCGAACATCAACAACGCTACAGAAAATGATATGCGTAAGTACTTTCTCCTGTAAATTTGAAGAAATCAGTCTCTGGTATAGTAAAGTGTTACCCAGTCAAGTTTTAGAAAAACAATGTCTACTCTAAACTACCCCTGCATAGGAGTCAGAACAACAAAAATATTGAAAATTTTAAAAATGGTGAAGCAACCAATACTTAAACCTGTTATATTTTTAACTACGAAAAATAGGTATGAATGAAGAATATAGAGAATGTCTCTAATTACGTTAATATTTGGTATACTAAATAAATTTGGCAGCCTTCTAATCTCGAATCTGTTGTTAAAATGGCACGGACGCGTGTAAAAATTCACGGGTAGCTCCACAGACCATTCACGGATAGCCCAACGGACCGGCAAGGTTAGGTTAGGTTAGGCAAGCATAGTTAAAATTTTGTTCGTAAAACAATTCGAAAAAGCTTAAGAGCAGGTAAGAATGGCAAGACAGTTATTTTCTGTTAGGACTATCCTTCTCCTCTCCAACTAAACCTAACTCATCACAATACTCCACACAGTTTCCGAGATATGACATGTTTTGTGGTAACCTGTTTTGTCACCTGGTGGGATCGAATATGCGACATTCAAACCACAAAACCGGCATACCCGACAAAATCTATGGACTATACTTGTTTCATTTCATTTCATGCCTACTTTGTTTTCTATAATGTGTACATCACACATGCTCTACCAAGTGTGAAGTACATGCAACTTGAAACAAAAATCACATTGTTTACATACATAATTATGTGCTAATTATCTCGTTTTAATACACACAGTACCGAAACAACACATACAACATGTTTGTAACAACCACAAACCATAGAACCTATATGTAATCTGTGCCATGGAACCTTACTATTCGCTATGGTAAAACTCTGCATACCAACAACACAAATGACGAGAAAACAGAGGGGAGAACTGCATGAATGATTTTTTTTGTGTGTGTGCTTGGGTACATACATATGGCCATATGGCCTAACTATTCTATGATATGGCCAATTTGCACCCGAGGAAAATTTCCCTTAAAATCCTTATCTGAAACAAAGTAATAAAAAAGTGTAAAAAAGTCCTTGAGAACGATGAAAAGTGCAAGGTACCGTGCAAGGTTGCATACAGCTTTCCATTATGGCAACTATGTATTGGTGTTTTTAGGGCGTCTGACCCGTCTGACCACAGATCATATATCCCCTAAGCGTCTGACTTTCATGCGAGAAACCCGGGAATTTTTCCACCTTTTCAAGTGGCTCCGGCGCCCACCCAGCGCTGTATAAAGTAGGTACCTGGAGAAAACTCTGAGGGGTAAAGGTGGCCAGGGGCTTGGTGCTGATCACATCACCCCTATCTTCAGCCGTGATCAAGAAAGTGTGGGGCCCTAACCCCACACCCCCTCATGGCGTGGTGCATAGCATAGGGGAGCACTTTACCTTTCTTTTATCTATTGGTGTTTTGTCGTCTTACAAATCATCCTGTACCGAGGAGAGTTCAGACTTGTAAAAAATAAATAAATACATCTTTTTTTTACGGTTGGCTACATTTATTGTTTGTATAAGTTATATGTGTCATTCTGCAAGTCGAATTGAAGTGTCTTGCCAAAAAATATGATTATATTGCACGTAATAGTTTGTTTATCGTTGCCTTCTGCCGCGGTACAAATTTAGAAAAACTGCACTGCTGGTGCGTTTGTTATGACAAAACAGTTCGAGTCTCGTTGCATGTTTCGTAGTGTTAAATGTACAATACATGATAAAGTTTCAGGAAAAGCCGAAAGTAGTATAAACAGCCTTTTCCCCCCGTGTTGTCCCAAGTACCTAGCTGGAAATGGTTAAACAATAAATAAAATGAAAAAGGTTATTTCACGCACTGTTGCTCATTGCATGTCAAATAATTGACGAGAGAGGAGGGATGGTATTTACAAGGAAAATATATAATAGGTACAGTAATTACATTTATATGTATAACTAATTATTTTAATGCCCATGCTCCTTTGTCTTAAACAGGCGGCACAAGATCTGATTGTTTAATTCCAAACTAATCATGGCACAAATGCATTTTTGGTACTAGTTCACTATGGGGGTGACACCTATAAATTATATATTTCGCACTTTTTACATTGCTAAGGTACTATTTTGGAATGCGGAACATTTTCTAAGGTGAAATAATGCATTTCTAACTAAGATAATGTATATTTCTTACATTTTCGAGTACTTACTGTTACTTGATATTTCGATTCTGTAACACACATTATGGCGACAGTGTACTGGTTCATCGCGCTTTGTGAGAGTGTTTTGTCGATTTATGAAGTGTTGCAACCTTGTTCACCGGAAAATACCTACTTTCGTGCCCGGATTTGAAATTATGCTAATACCTCGCAAAACATTGACGTTAGCCCCAAAAACCATTTTCCATAAGGTTAGGTTAGGTTAGGCAAGCATAGTTTAAAAAAAAATAAAAAAAATACTAGACACGTCATGTTCTAGTGAAAACACGGCGAGTTTAAAACACTGACTATGGGGTTTACGCCATCTAACACACGGAACATTGTGCTCGTGCAGAAAGCAAATGGTGGCAGCATTGTCGGACAGAGATTTTACATCCTTTTCCTAAGGAATACGTGTCATATATCGTTGGAAAGGTTATTGTATAAGGAATTCAACAACGTAAATCCCAAAGCGAGGAAAAATTACCTGGAGGAGGAAATCGATAAAAACCGATGTTGTCCGGATATGCGTAATTGAACGTACTGAGGAAATTTTTCGATGATGAAGCACATATTTAGGGGTGAAATGAGTGCTAATGGCACCTAACCTATCCTCGTAGGCATACCTTGTCCCCATGAATGGTTCGTGGGGCTACCCATGCATGGTTTTTGGAGCTAACTTGAATGTTTTTTGAAGCTACCATGAACGGTTTGTGGGACTACCCATGCATGGTTTTAGGGGCTAACATAAATGGTTTGTGGGGTGTCATCAATGGTTCCTTGGGCTACCCGTGAATGGTTAGTGGGGCTATCGTGAGCAGAAAGTGTAAAAAGAAAAAGGTACTTTACCCGAAGAGATGCCGGCTGTCTGCAAGCACGGTTTTGAACGATGCACTAAATTATTACAGGGGATAAACGTATTTTACACTATTTACAAGTTTTTGGAACCTGTTCTTCTTCACGCACCATACACTCGCACAACGCACTGCGAACGCAAAGAAGCAATCACCACGCAGAATGCAAACGAGCAAAGCACACGCATTCACAATGCGGACACAAAGATGAGCCTGCAGTGTTGTTAACTCCCATCGGTTACCACCGAAAGGCAATAAGGACGTAAAGTAGAGTCTAGCCAAGAATTTCGCAGAAAACAACATGTATTCACATTAAAATGGATCAAAACTACACTCACAAACTTCCACAACGCTACAGAAAATGATTTCCGTAAGCACTTTCTCCTGTAAATTTGAAGAGATCCGTCACCCCCGTAGTGAACTGTTGCTGCAATTTTTATATGGTTCGATTTTTGTTAACACTTAAGAGCCTTAGTGATTACTTGCGGCGTTTTTTTTTTGTTCTTGGAGAATGATTTTTCTTCAGTGTACACCTATGTGAGAATAGTTTTTCTTGTATGTACGCATTGCTTGCATTATAGAATTATTTTCCTGTAGTTTACGGTTATTACAAGCATAAGAAAACAGTTTTTCTTTGTGACATTTCAGGAGAACACACGCTCCTTTCATCAGACTTTTATTTTCATTTTGACTAAAGATACAGTTATAACAATGGTTAGTAATTTTTTAAACAAAAAGAATCTGTTATATAATGGATGTTGTCAATGTTACATTGTTGTAATATAGCAACTTAACTGTGAAAAAAAAGCAGTCTGTTTTATTTTTTATTTCAGATTTTTTTTTTTAAATTATGAATCCCAAATATCATCAGGTAATTCAAATTCATCATTGTTTTCACAAAGTCTCTTGAAGTTTTCTGTTACATTAAATTTTAAAGATGGTGGCTTACTCCATTTGTGAAAAAGAAAACTCCATACTGGATCTGTGTTACCATTTTCATTATTTAATTTATTCCAGTGTTCTTCTGCAATGAACGAAGCTTCCCAGACATTCAACTCTGTGTTTCCCGTTAATCTTTTTAAAACCCTTCTCTTTTTAATCAAATGCTTCTCTTCGATGATATGAGTTGACAAACCTGTTCTTGGGTTTAGATTTATAATGTCCAAATCGTGTTCGTGCCATCTTATTGCTATTTTCCTTGCTGTTTGTCCCACATAATCTTTTGAACATGAACAACTTATATTATATATTCCTGTGATTTCCACATCTGGTAGAGAATTTCTCATTTTGAATTCATTAAATGTACATTCCAAACTTCTTGGTGATTTAAAAACAATTTTGAAATTAAAACTTCTAAAATTTTTTGCAATTTTATGTGAGAATCCCTTGTGGAATGGAATGCACACAAATTTCTTTTCAACAGATTTTTCATCTTTGTCTGTATTTCTCTTTTCCTTTAGTTTTCTTGCGACTTGTTTTTGATTTGGTTTATTCTTTAGTGTGAAAGCCATTTTCTTTTGATATATTAAAGAGCCTTTCTTCTTCATTTTTGATATCCTCATTATTAGAACATAGTCTTTGTGCTCTCAGGAAAAAAATTAAAAATATGTTATCCATTGTTATACGCGAATGTTCTGATTTGGCATGGATGTATTTTTCCCCCGCTAATTTTTTCCTATGGACTGATGTTTGAATTGTTGAGTCAGTTGTCTTAATTTGCAGATCAAGGAAAGAAATTACATTGTTATTCATGGGTTCGCAAGTGAATTTTATGTGACGATGTGATTCATTTAACAATTTAAATACGTCCATGATGGTGTTCTCATTTTTAGCAATAATTAGCACATCATCTACATATCTGATGTAGAGTTTGATATCCGCACCTATCGCATTAACAATTGGAGATTCTATGTAATGAAGGAAAATGCTGGAGATGATTCCGGATACTGGGTTTCCCATTGATAGACCATTACTTTGCTGATAGATTTTGCCATCAAATATAAAGTAATTGTAATTTGCACATACAGTAAACCATCGAACCATTTCCCATGATTCTACTGGGTTAACCTTCATCTCAATAAGCCACCTGTGTAATGCATCTGTGGAAGCTTCGTTCATTGCAGAAGAACACTGGAATAAATTAAATAATGAAAATGGTAACATAGATCCAGGATGGAGTTTTCTTTTTCACAAATGGAGTAAGCCACCATCTTTAAAATTTAATGTAACAGAAAACATCAAGAGACTTTGTGAAAACAATGACGACTTTGAATTACCTGATGATATTTGGGATTTTTTTTTGTCTGGAATAAAAATAAAACAGACTGCTTTTTTCACAGTTAAGTTGCTATATTACAACAATGTAACAGATTCTTTTTGTTTAAAAATTACTAACCATTGTTATAACTGTATCTTTAGTCAAAATGAAAATAAATGTCTGATGAAAGGAGCGTGTGTTCTCCTGAAATGTCACAAAGAAAAACTGTTTTCTTATGCTTGTAATAACCGTAAACTACAGGAAAATAATAATAAACCTATGTGAGAATTTGTTCATTTACTGTCGTCTTGATTAAAAGTTTAGTATCCCCGAAACGTATGAAATTCGTCTTTTTCACATTGGTACTTATGTATTCTGCCTTCCTAAGAATTCTTGAAGGTGCCATTTAGTTTTTTCACGCAAATAATCTCAATTTTCGACATATCGAGTAATTCTTGTTTGTTCGTTTTCGCTTGCGTTACACGCAATATGGCGGAGAAATCTTGACTAGCGTTATCGATGATCAGTGGTTATGCAGTGCTGCAACCTTCTTCATCGAAAAATACCTACTTTCATGTTACTGATTTTGTATTTTTTTCCCAGGTTCGAAAACCCCACAAACCATTCATAAATAACCCCACAAACCATGCATGGATAGCCCCATGAACCATTCATAAATAGCCCCACGATCCATGCACGACAAGGTTAGGTTACGTTAGGCAAACATACTTAAAATTGTCATTTTCAAAATTGTCATGTTCTTGGAAAAGAACGGTGTGGTTGGAAACACTGACCTCGGATTACATCATCGAACACACACAACATTTGATTCACGTAGTGGAAGAACATAGAGGCAACAGCTTTTGTGCATTGGATAGACATTAATCTTCAAAAATACATGATTTAGGCTAAATAAATTAAGTGATTTCAAAAGTGTACGGAAAGTCAGTTCGGTAAGTACTTTCTCCTGTAAAATTGAAGAAATACGTTTCGGGCATACTAAAATTTTACCGGGTTCTTAGCATTGGAGTAACACCCCTAAATGCGTCCAACACCTGAGCATGTAATATTTGGTCTCAAGCATGAAACCCCCTTTGAGCCTCATGTAAAAGTGTTGGTTTTTCTTGGTTTGAGATGACCACCATAAACCAAGAACGGTTACACATTGCAAAGCGTGGATGCTCATGCAAGCTACTTTTCAAATTATAATTTCTTCGATAAATTTTACTTAGTACAGCTTTTAGATGTTCTAATTAGGTTTCTTTCAGCTTCAAACTTGCCTCCACAGTTGTTTCCTATATTCTGAAATCATTCAACATTCGAACAATTACGAAGCAGATATTAAAAAGTTTTACATTGGCAGACTAACAAGTATAACTTTGTTTTTCACATTTATTGTTAGACAGTTAATTTCAATGAGGAACTCAGGGCCTCCCCAATGGAGCAGTGGTAGCGTCGTCACCTTGTAATCAAGGGGTCCTGGGTTTGATACCTGGCAAAGGCACAAGTGGTTCGGATCCCACTTTAAACTGTAGGTCCAGTCCCGATTAGCCTTACTGTGCATACAGTGGACTTTAAGCACCAACTCAATGAGGAACTTGCATGTGAGTAGGCTAGACAGTAAGGGTAAAATCCCCTCTCTCTCTTGAAACATTACCAACAAGTAAGTTGCATGTGAGTAGATTTGGTTATAAGCAATCCTCTATAGCAATATTGATGAGAAAGTTGCACATAAGTAAATTAGGCAGTTAGGTTCAAACCCTCTATCTACAAAATATATCAATGAGGAAATTGAATTTGAGTAGGTAAGGCAGTTGAGTTGAAAACTTCTGTCTGTAAAAATTAACAATAAGAAATATTTCTCTTGTAGTTTACGGTTATTACAAGCATAAAAAACACAGTTTTTTTTGTTGTGACATTTCAGGAGAACACACACTCCTTTCATCAGACATTTATTTTTATTTATTTGTATTTAAAAATAAATGTGATGAAAGGAGCGTGTGTTCTCCTGAAATGTCACAACAAAAAACTGTGTTTTTTATACTTGTAACAACCATAAACTACAAGAGATATAATTCTACAATGCAAGCAATGCGTACATACAAGAAAAACTATCAACAAGAAAGTTAGATGTGTGTAGTTTAGGCAGTTAGGATCAAGTCCCTCTAAGAAATAACTTCTCTCTTCTGGTGCAGGATCATAAAACCCCAACTGTCAGTACCAGGATCAAAATTTCACATGCTGACTCAAAATTTCAAGAAATTATATCTTGATTTTTGAGATCCAGAAATGTTTGAATGGTCAGTTAAAAATGCTTAAATCTCCAAGTTTACTGCATTAAAATCACTTCAGGAAGAAGTATGTACACTCCTGAAAAGATTCTCTCGGGTTATCGACCAGGTGAGTTGCAGAAAAGATTATTTTCCGCAACTCACCTGGTCGACAGCCCACGAGAATCTTTATATATTCGTCACCAGAAAAGCTTAAAGACTTACTTTATGTACACTCATGTTCACATAAATTGGCAGTGCATAGGTTTGAACAGTTGCAATATGTGTCACAGGTGTGTACATAATTTGAATTTTTTTGGTGTTACGAAATTCTTAACATTTTCTATCCTGAAAATTTTCTGATTTGTCAGGAAATAGTGAGTATATTCTATCGTAAACAGATTTTCCTTCATTTTCCACCCTACACATACCTGCTGACAGTGATTTATCCCCCCCCTGTAATTTTTTTCATAGAGGCCCAATTTATGATCATTTTGGCAACAAATCTGCCTTTGTACTACACCCCCTCCACATTCTTTGAATAAACCATTGTTGTCTGCTTAAATCTAACTGTGATAAGCTATATTTATAGGTGTATTTTTCTATACTTTCCTTTTGATGTTATTTGCCCTTTTGATGTTATTTGCTAAACTTAATGTTGAAGTATCTTTTGATTTTTATAATTTTGTTAGTGCCGGCCCCTGTGGCGAATTGGTTAGCACATCACGCTACGACGCCAGGGGTCCCGGATTCGAATCCTGGCCTAGGCATGCATGTTTGTAAATGTCCATTCATCAATTTCATCATTTCATCACTCATCCCCATCTTCGCAAATTAGCCAAGAGGCACAAAATGCAAAGTAAAATAAACTAAATCAATCAATCAATCAACCAATTGATGTCTGAAAATTTTTTATTAAGTGTCTAGTCCAGTTGTGTTTTTATTGAGAAATGGTCTCAAGTACATTAGCATGCTAATTATAGCTTTTCTGAATGTTGCAGGCACAAAGCAGGATGAAGGTTTTTCCAAATATGGAAACTACATGAATAGATTTTCCCTTCAACTTGTTGCTCAAAAATGGCATGAAGACATTCAAGTGGATTAGAACAAAGGGATTGGAGCACTAAACCATTGTGTGAGGTATTGACTCAATTTGAAATTGTAAACCATTTTTCGAGATATGCAAGCACTGGTTTTTATTGGCTACATACATTTATACCAAGCAGAAACCAATAATGGTAATGAGAGAAAAGTTTTATAATGTGCAGTTTTCATTTATATGCTCCTTGTTTGTTTCAGGAAATAAGTTACAAATTAGTTCAACTGAAGATGTTTCTGTGATGTGTCAGTGGCAACAGATCAACATGGAATTATCAGCCTCCATTAAAGATGACAATACATTCGAGTCTGATGAAGGTTTTATGGAAAGTCAATTACTGTGCAGTGATCGTGAATTGAACTCTTGCACAAATAAAGAAGAAATTTTGATTCCAGCAACTTGCAATTCTGGGTACACGCAATCTGCCGAAAATGAATCTGACACATTTACCATTAAAGAAGAGGTTTTCAATTCACCCTTGCAAAATGTTGACACAAATCTAACAGGCTATCTGACAGATTGCTCCTTCATGTGCTACATATGTGGATCAACTTGCAAACGGAAATGTGACATAGAAAGACACATCCAGGTTCATTTGAACATTAAGCCACATCTGTGCACAGTGTGCAACAAGACATTCTCAAGGTTGCATCATTACAAACGACATATGAGAATCCACAGCGGAGAGACTCCATTCACTTGTGGTGTATGTAATAAGCAGTTCACCCAGAAGGAGAATCTCATTACCCACATGCACCTTCACACTGGAGAGAAACCTCACCAATGCAACAAATGTTTTCAGAAATTCGTGCAAGCAAATCAACTGACTTACCACTACATGACATCACATAATGAACCCAAACCTCATAAGTGCAACACATGTAGCAAAACGTTTGTCTATCGACGTGACTTGGAAGTTCACGGCAGGGTCCATACTGGAGAGAAGAACTTTGAATGTGAATTGTGCGACCTGAGATTAGCTAGCAAGAGAAACATTAAGCGCCACATGTTGCATCATCTAAAGGAATGCCCAGTTCCAGTCAGATGCAGTTTATGTACCCTTAATTTCTCCGAAATCCGTACATTTTGGGTTCACATAAAGGAACATTTGTGTGATGCAAAGTGGGTCACTTTATTGAACTCAAATCCACATCTATACAAATGCAACCTGTGTGAAAAGTCTGGCTTAAATAGAAACATGTGCTTGAGGCATTTGGCAAAACATAGCACAGAAAATGCACCTCTTCACAAAAATAAGTCCGGAGAAATGTAAGTATCTGGCCCTTTATTTTTCTTTTAGAATGCAGGACTAGAAAGTTCTTTTCTGTACATATTAGCCATAATTTCTTTATAAGACATAAGAAAGTTACTAAAGATATATCCGCAAAACTTGCTTGTAAATGTTCTATTAATTTCGGTAGCCTCTGCCACCATCCACTTCGTAGTAAAGCATCGAGTTCCCCAGTATATGGTGGCAGAGGCCACCAAAATTAATAGAATATTTACAAGTAAGTTTCGTGGATATATCTTTAATAACTCGCTTACGTCTTATATTATCAACTGTGCTGTTTATTCCCCTTAACATAATTTCTTTGGTGTGAATTTTGCATGCATTGTATAATTGCTGTAGTTTTAAAAAAAACAATATATACATTTTTTTACTGCATGTTTTTCAGGAGCCATAAGCTCCTCTTTTCAGGCTTTTATTTCAAAAATTGAAAGTGTAGGTGAAACTGTATAAAAAATACAATGTATCCCATAATATTCCAGACTAGTGTGAGAAAACCGGAACTGCACACACAATGACACTGTTGGGTGTATATTATTCAAAATACATTCCTTGTGCTTCAATACACTGAATGCAATACTCATACAGCTTTTCGAAACACTCCTGGAAGTCTTTGACAGGAATAGTGTTGAGATACTTGGTCAAAGCTCTTTGAATGTCTGCAACAGCATCTTAACTGGGTCCCTTTCAGCTGCAATTTCAGTTTCTGGAGTAGTCAGGAGGAGACAGATCAGGAGAATAGGAGGGGATGATCAATCAGAACAATCCTCTTGGATGCCAAAAACTGATGGACAACCACAGACCGGTGACTTGGTGCATTGTCAATCAAAAGGGACCATGTACTCTTTTGTTGGCATACTCGTCGAATTCGTGCCCACAAATGCTTCAAAACCTCAAGGTAGAGCTCCCCTGTGACTGGCCATCCATTGGGAACAAATTTTCTATGGATGTTACCCATGGGATTGAAGAATGTGGTGAGCATCGGCTTGATAACTATGGACGGGACTTCTGCAGGCGAACTTCCTTGGGTTCTGGGCATCCTTGGCTGTTCCACACCGAACTCTTGTGCTTTGTTAACGACTCATATTGGAAACATCATGTTTTGTCACCAGTCACAATAGTTTTCAGGAAATTGAAATCCCTGTGCTCAGCCCTAATCAGGTCTCGGCAATGTTGAACCCTTTGGTTTTTCTGATCATTTCCAACATGGTGATCTAGGGTTGTGTCGCTTGTGTTACTGTAACTTTTAAGAGGGAGAGGAAACATTAGGGTAACTGGAGTAGGGGTGTTTTTACAAATCATGCAATATGTAAATACACTATGACATCAGTCCGGAAAATTATGGGATGCATTGTGTATAATAATCCAGCTGGAAAAATAACTTACAAAGAGTTTATGGCTTGGAAAATTGAGTTTGGGATGAGACTTGGTGTTGGTGTAGTGGTAGGGTATCATATAGTTATTGATATGCCAGCCATTTCCTAAAAAAAGAGCTTCAAAATTTCAAAGCTTTTCAAGGATGCATCATGATGCTAAGATATTGTTCATATGCCAAGTGTCCTGGTGGTAATGTATCAGTTTCACACACTGAAGATTCTGGGTTAGATTCACGTCCAATTGCCTCTACTTTTTAAATAACTCTAGCAACTATTTATTACATTTTATAGCTATAGCCTCTCCTCATTGGTTAAAGAATGTATTTTCGTCATAATGATTTGGATTCTTGTTGAATATTTTTTACCTGAAAATCCTGACAATGAAATATGTGGAGTAATTTTATATCTCATTGAAATTTCACACCTCTGGAGCATTTAGAACTGACCACTAGCAAACTTTACAACCAATCCCTAGAACTGATAAAATTATAGTTAAACTTCCCCCACAGTAAATTAGAGCTGAACTTCCCTCACATTTCCATAGCTTCTTCACAAAAAAAACTAAATATGCTGACCAAGGCAGTAATTTATTTTATTAAAAACATAATGTACATTTGTACTTGATACAGAGTCTGAAGAAGACCTTGCTAGAAGGTTGAAACGTTAACGTTTAGTTTATGTTTTTAATAAAATAAATTACTGCCTTGGTCAGCATATTTAGTTTTTCATATTTGGAAACAAGGCTTAATGGTGTTATAAAAAACCCACTGAAAATGGTGTTTGTTATATAATCCTATTGAGTCTATGTGTAGCCCATAAATTAGGTGGACAATGGTCTCAAGGGACTTCATGGTGTGGTTGGTCAGTGCACCACTCCAACACTTCACTTGCAACACTGGCACATGCTAATTCATGACAGGAAGAAACGTCACTGATGTGATAAAATTTTATGTTGCGTTGCTAGCATACATGCAACAAAATGGGCTGTTGGTACTGAGACAAGTTGTACATACCATAAGTAGGTCACTGTAAACACTATAAACACTCAAATTCATATTGGCACAAGGTTTAAACTATACTTTAATATAAACTCTGGATGTTCAGAGACTCCTCAATATATTATTTTTAGTGCAAACACTGATCTGAGCAGTTGAAGTCTTGTATGTTTAGGCATGGAAAATTGTGATGTTGTTCATTGTATGTACGTACCAGTTATCAATGATCAGAATGCTACATTTTAAAAGTAGCTCCGCTACAGCTATAGCTACTCTTCCAAAAAGTAGTTGGCTACGCTACTTTTGTTCGCTACTCGCTACTTTTGCATAAAAAGACTTTAAATAACCATATGGATTTTCCAAAGAAGTCCCTAGTATGATAGTTGTACTTACTGGAAAATAGATTGTTATTTATTATCATGATTCCCTTCATTCGGTAATTTTGATAGCAGTTACTTCAGTTACTTATTTTTACTATATTGTTTGAGAATAACGTACCTGTGTAAGCGGCACATTAATTCAATAGTTTTTCTTGTATGTATGCATTGCTTGCATTGTAGAATTATTTTCTTGTAGTTTACGGTTATTACAAGCATAGGAAAACAGTTTTTCGTTGTGATGTTTCAGGAGAACACACGCTCCCTTCATCAGACATTTATTTTTATTTTGACTAAAGATATAGTTATAGCAATGGTTAGCAATTTTTTAAACAAAAATAATCCGTTATATAATGGATGTTGTCAATGTTACATTGTCAACACAAAAAACTGTTGTCTTATGCTTGTAATAACCGTAAACTACAAGAAAATAACATTAATTCAAATTTGATATATGAGTATTGCAATTAGGATGATACCCAAATTAATGATTTGATTACAAGTATACACAAATAAAATTTGGTAGGATTATTTACATTTGTATATCAACATATTTTCCTTGAGAATAAATATTTAGTTGACTCATGTAGTGGTTCGGCACCAGTCTCGATTAGCTTATCTGTGCATAAAAAAAGTGTAACGCCAGTAAGCCTTGTTTCCATGATAACCAAAAACTCAATATGCTGACCAAGGCAGAATTTATTTTATTTTAAAACATAAACTAAACATTACGTTTAAACCATCTAGCAAGGTCTTCTTCAGACTCTCTACCAAATATGAATGAAATAAGGTACAAAACAGGAAGATATATATACACACAAAAATCACTCCCCTCCAGACACAAGATGAATGCCTTGTGCTGCTGGCTGTTAGTTTGAGAGTCCTGAATGTGCTTCGTATTGATGTTATCTTGGTCACGAAAAATGCCTATTTTAAAGCTTCTTAGAAAAAAATAAACAAGGAATGAGCACAACTCTTACACAAAAGTAAGAGCCTAAATATTAAACTATATTTGGAAATATTGCTCCGAAGCACCAATAAAAGCTGTTTACTAACGTAACCAGATCATCGTAACTAACACAACCTAAGTAGACAGCCCCTACAACATTGTTACGTTAGTCACATTTGCTTGATTGATTGAGTTGGTGTTTTAAGTCCACTTTATGCACAGTAAGGCTAATCGGGACTGGCCCTACAGTTTAAAGGGATCCAAACCACTATGTGCCTCCAGCGGTTATCGAATCTGGGACACCTTAATTACAAAGCAATGATGTTACCACTACACCACTGGGGAGGCCCTAGTGTCATAAGTATACAGTAAACAAAATGTTAAAATCTAGCTCACAGTTGCTACCAAAGCTGGGACATTAGAAGATTTATTTCATAATCTGGGACATTAGAAGATTTATTTCATAATATCCCAAGTCTTAGTGCCATTCAACAAGCCTGCTAAGTAAGTGCAGTGGGACGCATGAAGGTATTCTTGTATCAGAAAACAGGGAACCAAATACCAATCACTAGAACTATAACAATTGCCACAGAACAGTTAGAAGTGGACAATGCAAGTAGTGAGGGTTCTATTGCCAGGAATCTGATGAATACTTTAAGTCCCAGTGTGCCGGAGGCCGAGTGGTTAGCACATTGTGCTGAGATGCCAAGGGTCCCGGGTTCGAATCCCGCTCAGGCTTGGTTGTTTGTTTGATATAGTCCAGAATAATACAAAAGTCTCAGTTATGAGCAGGGCTGGCTCATGCTTTAAGTGGCCTCTGCCAAGAGACCAGATTCTTTATGAGGAGTCTGATCTTTTGAAAGAAATCAGTCCTCCAATCATGGTCAATAGTAGAGGACATTTTACATTGAATGAAGTTCTCACAATGATTTGCTGAAATTCTAGAATCTGATATTTTGTCATTCAGTTGTTCAGTATACTACATTAGATTTATAGAATAGGAACCTTTGTTTTTCTCACATTTAAGTTTTTTTGTTTCACTGTGTGTGGCAAAAAATGTTATGTTAGTCACATTGAAAAACTAACAATTTACAAAATGACTAAGCATTATATTTTACTTATGATACACCTCACACCAAGCACTATGTTCACTACTTGCCATGAGCTGTCTAGGCATCTGCACTTTTCATATTCATACTTTGCATATGCCCTAATATACTGATCAGGTACCTTAGTTTGTTACGTTAGTCACTTTGAATGATCCTATGTATTCATTTTTTGTATAATTGAGTATTTTTTCTGCCTTCTGTTGCAGGTCTTCACATGACGAACTAACATCAAGAATGAATGGTATGACAAATATTTACAGTGATTTGAAAGGCAAAACATCAGTAGGTAAAGTGCAAGAGTCATTCACAACATTTTTTCAACTTAAATTGGGTTCAATAAATCAGACACAAAAACCTGATACAGTACCATCTGTATGTTCAATTGAAGATCAATGTCCATCAAATTCACCAACTTTTATTACACTCCACTCGCATTGTACAGATATAGAATCATCGTCACTGTTTAAAGAAGGGCTCTTGGATTCAAGTTCCTCAGGAAGTCAGTTGCAAATGACTAATCCCGAATCATGTCGCTTCCCAGTTAAAGACGAAGAATGTTTGGATCCACTAAGTATTGTCCGTAGTGAGTTACAATACCCTGATCTCAACTCAGATTCCATTTCAGTGAAAGATGAATTGATAGACTCTTTTTCAGTGAAAGATGAATTGATAGATTCAGCATTAGAGGACGTTACTGACCCATTTTTGTGGAACTCCAGCAACTCATTAACGGGTTACAAGAATGGATCAAGAAACAGAAGAAAAAGTGGCCACAAAAATCATATCAAAGTCAATTTAAACACTAAATCACGTACGTGCACATTGTGCAACAAGACATTCTCAAGGTTGCATCATTACAAACGACATATGAGAATCCACAGTGGAGAGACTCCATTTACTTGTGGAATATGTAATAAGCCATTCACCCAGAAGGAGAATCTCATTACCCACATGCACCTTCACACTGGAGAGAAACCTCACCAATGCAACATATGTTTTCAGAAATTCGTGCAAGCAAATCAATTGACTTACCACTACATGACATCACATAATGAACCCAAACCCCATAAGTGCAACACATGTAGCAAAACGTTTGTCTATCGACGTGACTTGGAAGTTCACGGCAGAGTCCATACAGGAGAGAAGAACTTTGAATGTGAATTGTGTGACTTGAGATTAGCCAGCAAGAGAAACATTAAGCGCCACATGTTGCAGCATCTAAAGGAATATCCAGTTCCAGTCAGATGCAGTTTATGTACCCAAACTTTACCTGAAATCCATACATTTTGGGTTCATATAAAGGAACATTTGTGTGATTCAAAGTGGGTTACTTTATTGAACTCAAGTCCACAACTGTACAAGTGCAACCTGTGTGAAAAGTCTGGCTTAAATAGAAACATGTGCTTGAGGCATTTGGCAAAACATAGCACAGAAAATGCACCTCTTCACAAAAATAGGTCCAAAGAAATGTAAGTATCTCTCTTAGATTATGTAAACTTGAAATGTAACACTAGAAAGTTCTTTCCTATACACATTAGCAATCATTTTTTGGAATGAACTTTGCATAACTTTTTTGTATAATTGCAATTAATTACACAAATACAAGGGGTGTACTATAATGATTTACACTTTATTTTTTTTCAGGTCCCATGGTCCACCATTTGGGAAGTGAGGACTGACATATTGAAGCTACGAGTCTAGTCTACCGATTGCAGGCAGCAGTGCCCAAAAAGGATTCCCGGTGTTCACACAGCAGCACGTTCCGTACATCATTGTCAGCGGACTATTGGACAACATGGAAAGCGACTATAATGGCTAGCGTTGAACAAGTTGGTTTCTATGGAGAGAGGGTGTGACCACAGCAGAGATTTACATCCTGCAGAGATTCGCTGCAGGATGTTTCTGGACAGGCCTGTGGTCACCTCCATTTCAGAATACGTGATGCACCTGTTCTCAAGAATGACTTGCTCAACACGTGTAATGTTTGCTGGTGCTGTCACAGTCACTTTCCTTCCAGAACTTGTCCCTTTTTCTGTTTACGTGCATCCTGTTTTCCAGCCTTCCACCCAATTGTAAACAGTTTTCCGTGAAGGTGCATGTTTACCACACACTGCCACAAATCGTCTGTAAATCTCTGCTGTGGTCATACCCTCTCTCCATAGAAACCAACTTGTACAACTTTAGCTATTATAGTCGCTTTCCATGTTGTCCAATAGCCCGCTAACAATGATGTACGGAACGTGCTGCTGTGCGAACACTGGGAATCCTTTTTGGGCACTGCTGCCTGCAATCGGTAGACTAGACTCGTAGCTTCAATATGTCAGTCCTCACTTCTCGAATGGTGGACCATGGGACCTGGAAAAAAATAAAGTGTAAATCATTATAGTACACCTCTAGTATATATTTTTTTTACTGTGTGTTTTTCAGGAGGCCACATGCTCCTCTTTTCAGGCTTTTATTTCAAAAACTGAAATTGTAGGTGAAACACTATAAAATACACTGCTCACAAAAAGTTTGGAATGTCATGAATATGATGAGGAAATAGGTTTGGTTTTGAGTTGGTGTTTTAAGTCCACTTTATGCACAGTATGGCTAATCGGGACTGGACCTACGGTTTAAAGTGGGATCCGAACCATTGAGTCATGTGCTTCCACTAGGTATCGAAACCGGGACATGAAGAAATAGGGATGTACAATATTTATTGTACCACACAATCATACATGTGTTAGGATGTTCATTGTTAGAAACGCAAAGCAGGAGCAGGCATCCACTAGCTTAACCAAAACAAGTGTGCTTGTGTCCAGTGGGAAATGACTAATTAGGTTACTGTGCAAGTGTCTCAACTCACTTGCTTACAGTGCCTTAGTAACATGTATGACCTCCCCGTGCATTGTGCAGTTCCCTGACACATGAGGCATCCCTGCTATGAGTGCATCGATTGCATCTGGTCAGTGTGAATGAAGTTCTGCAGTGTTTATAGAGGCTGTGGACGACTACAAATTGCAGTTTTCAACATATTCCACACGTGTGCAATGCAGTTCCTATCTGATGATGTAGGAGGCCAGTCCATGCGGTGAATATCGGCTATGTGCAAGAAGTTTGATACCGGTGCTCCATAATTTGGGCATGCATTATCATTCATTTTGCACTGATTTCCTCATTCAAACTATCAAGCTCTGTCTCTGTACTTCTTCTTCACTGTTTTCTCATATTACAAGGTCATCAATGAAGAACACAGCCTTCATCTCTTCCTCTCCTATCTTCTCCCCACCTCTTTGTTAATTACATCCATTGTAATTATGAAGAGCAGTGGGGAAAGAGCATTCCCTGTTTTAGTGCATTATTAATAGCGTCAATATCGTAAAAAAATTGACATTGATATTCAATATCTGATATGTCGAGATTATTGATATCGATATTTTTATGATATCGATGCTTCGATATTTTAAAAATATCAGCTATACATCGATATATTGCATAGTCCTACTTCTGAGATGTTTATTTCAAGCGTCAACTTCACGTTACAATTACTTGAAAAATACTTGACATATTACAATGTAACACACGCAGTCCTTAATGATTTTTTCACTACTTTCAATTGCACTAAAAATAACATGTGGTTTCCATTTTTTTAAAAAAACGTAAGTTTGTGTTGAAAATCGTACTTCCTTATATAGTTGAATGTATTGTGTCCACTTATTTCATGGAGATATTTCCAGTGTTAATTTTAGGTGACACACCCTGTGTATATATATATATATATATTTATATTGCATCCAGCCCCCGCCCTTAACATGAAAGAATTAGCAAGTACATACATTAAATAATGAAAATGTATTTGTTGTATAATTGACACTTATTTATTTCCTTTGAACTTACTAGAAGGCAAGTATTATATTGGGATCATATGACGGACAGTACCAAAGATGATTTGTGCATACTGCTACTAATGATAATATGCATAAAATATTAATCAGGAACTGTACTTTTCGTTATTTGGATCTAACATCCTTTTTTGTTATTCCATAAATATTGAATTCTTTATCTATTTGACATTAATATCCTTCCTTTGTTTTTATACAGATTTTTGGTTATCTTGAACACACGCAAGCTGGATAATGAATACATGCTGTTATATCTCTATTCTTATTCAGTGTTTTTTTACCTATTGATGCAATAATAACAATACAATATTAATTAAAAACTTTATTAATATTGTAATTATAATTTAATTATTTTAATTTAAACCCTATTACAATGAGTGCCCACTTACCCAGCCTCCATAGGACCGGACCCTTGGTCGGTTAGGGCCTCCCGATGGTGCAGTGGTAGCGTCGCCGCCTTGTAATCAAGGGGTCCTGGGTTCGATACCCGGTGGAGGCACAAGTGGTTCGGATCCCACTTTAAACTGTAGGTCCAGGCCCGATTAGCCTTGCTGTGCATAAAGTGGACTTAAAACACCAACTCTACATATCAACCTTGGTCAGTTAAACTGAATTATGTAATGGAATACAGAAAATATCACTTCAGATGAGCAGGAAAAAAGCACAGAAAACTACTGTGTATGCATTACTGTACAGGCACATTTTTAAAACTAATTTATTGTAGACTACATCTTTAAAAATACACACAGTACTACACATATTTAAAGAAGGCTGTACTGTATTCTACGGTATAACAGTATAAGAAATCAATATTTTTTCCATCCGTTCGCTTTTAAAAGTGAAATTCTGCCATTTCAACAAACAATAACAACATCCGCACAACAATACGTCCACTGCTTAACCAAAAATAGAGAATTTAAAAAAAAACAAAAAAAACTGGAAGCTAGAAACAAACCCATCCGGACAGGTTCAGTATGGCACTTCCTCAGTCAAGGGGGTGCCCACTGTATTATTATTTCTGAGACATTGGTTCATACTCCCTCTGAAATACATTTCTAGATACGTGCCTGCTTACACTGCTTTGCTAATTACCACTTTCGGTTTCTTTCTATCTGATTTCATTTTAGTTTCCAAATCCCTTTTCTTCTTCAAACACTTTTGAAGTAAAGTTTCAGATATTGTTACACTAAGCAGAACGATAGCACATGAATTAAGATTCTACACTGAGACTGACTAAAACACTTGACTGTTCTCTTCTCTACCACTCCAAAATTATCCACCTTGTACAAGTTACAGTTATAGTAACACAATTCACAACAAGAAGTCAAACCTATATCTTTGAATTTCTTCCCTTTCTTTTATTGTATGTATTTTGCATGAAAGAATCAAAAGGAAAATGCAACAAAACGTAAATTTCACTGATTCAGGGGTTGAATTTACAAATATGTAATGCATTTAATAAATATTTATTTAGGTATTCCAACTGAACTGTCAACACTGTGCGGTATGTGCTCTCTGGAAGGAGAGTGAGAGGTCAGTTTGACATTTTCCAGATGGCAGTGGCCCTACAGACCACACAGCCTCCTTCTTTGACACATTGGCTATAGTTGATAGAAAGGTCCATTGTACTATGATTCTTGTAGCTACAAATATTATTCCATTCTGTTAATGTTGAAGTATTGCCATTCTAATGTTGCTATTAAAATGCATATTTATACTTGACTTCCTTAGTCCTTGCTGCTACAGTTTGGAGTGAGCTTTGGCACTTATAATCGCCAGTCAGGATGCCTTGGTTCTGCATGTTTAACTTACATTTTTTCAGTGACGTGCACTCAGGAGTAGCTAGTCTAGCAGAGATAGATTAATCAATCTTGCATCTCTAATTATTTTCAAATCACAATATTTATTGTCTTGTTAAAGCCACAGTTCATATGCAACACTTTCTTTTTCACGTGCTTCTCGGCCCTCAATGTGATCCGCGGACAAAACTGGCCTAGCTTGCTCTTCTTCTGCCTTAGCAGTTCCAGGTAGAAACGGGTTTCCGAAGGAAAAGGGAAGATTTCTGCCTCTACTTCCCTTGTCCCCTCGCCCCCTCTGCAATGGTTGAAAGCCCGTGCTTTTATGTCTCCCAGTCTATCTCCTATAGGAACAGATAGGGGATTGGTTTCCCTTCGATTCCTTTGTAAATCCTCTAAGGAACTAAAGGGAAATTTTTTTGCAGTACTTATGTTCTCTGTATTTACACAATCTTTTACACGTTGTACAATATGTATGTATAATATGGGATGTAGTTTTATTGTTTATGAAATGGGAATGTGTTATATGCAGACAATAATGTTATGCTTTCTTTCTATTTTTTTTTTGTTTTGTTTTGTTTTTCAAATATGGAATATATAATGATTAAATTACAAATATTTGCTCAGGCTCTCTCTTGCTCTCATTTTAGTAGTGTTTTTTTTTTTTTTTTAATTTACTAATTTCTTGGCCTCCAACGGATGTATTTATTTGGGCAAGAGAACGCACATTCATATTGTTGTTGGTTTGGTTAATTTTACTTCACTTTTCTGCCACATTTGGTTATCGCGAAAATGAGGATGATGTGATGATATTAATGAAGGGACCTCGAACAATCCACGCCGGGATTCGAACCCGTGATGAGTGTGCATTCTTGATCCTGTGTTGTACTCTGCAGTGAATAATGAAATAATTTGAAATGAAAAATGTATCTCAGAACTCAAGCAGCCAAATGAATATTATTGAAGAAACTACAAAAAAGTGTGTTTTGTTACATGTTTTGTTTCTGTGAATAAAGTGGACTTAAAACACCAAATCAACCAACCGTGGGGAAGTGGTTATCACAGCATGCTAGGACATCAGGAGTTCCAGGTTCGACTTGGGTGTTCTTTGTTTGGTTTTTCTTAAAATGTAATAAAACCTGTTAAAATTTTATAACATTTTGCTATGTTGAAACCATGAGGATTTAATGTATAATGTGGCGAACATAAAATTTAGGTTCTACTGTATCGTATAGTTCTACTGCATAATTTAAAAATATGACATAAACTACAATTGCTAGCACCTGTCAGCTCATCATGTACAGCACAGCCATACAATAACCTTTCCATTGCCTAAACTTTCAATACTACTTATACCCTTTTTCAGGGTTGTAAAACATTTACTTTTACAGAAAATGTCCAACTAAATGCTTGGTAGGGATTGCAGAAAAAAAGTAAAATCCAATTTCACTATATCTACTTGTATTTTTTTATAATTGAGTAATTTGTTTTTTTATCTTTTGTTACAGGTCTTCACATGAGGAACTAACGTCAAGAATGATGAATGGTATGGCAAATATTTACAGTGATTTGAAAGACAAAACATCAGTATGTAAAGTACAAGACTCATTCACAGCAATTTTTCATCTTAAATTGGGTTCAATAAATCAGACACAAAAACCTGATACAGTACCATCTGTATCTTCAATTGAAGATCAATTTCCATCAAATTCACCAACTTGTATTACACTCCACTCGCATTGTACAGATATAGAATCATCGTCACTGTTTAAAGAAGGGCTCTTGGATTCAAGTTCCTCAGGAAGTCAGTTGCAAATGACTAATCCCGAACCATGTTGTTTTCCAGTTAAAGACGAAGAATGTTTGGATCCACTAAGTATTGTCCGTAGTGAGTTACAATACCCTGATCTCAACTCAGATTCCATTTCAGTGAAAGATGAATTGATAGACTCTTTTTCAGTGAAAGATGAATTGATAGATTCAGCATTAGAGGATGTTACTGACCCATTTTTGTGGAACTCCAGCAACTCATTAACGGGTTACAAGAATGGATCAAGAAACAGAAGAAAAAGTGGCCACAAAAATCATATCAAAGTCAATTTAAACACTAAATCACGTACGTGCACATTGTGCAACAAGACATTCTCAAGGTTGCATCATTACAAACGACATATGAGAATCCACAGTGGAGAGACTCCATTTATTTGTGGAATATGTAATAAGCCATTCACCCAGAAGGAGAATCTCATTACCCACATGCACCTTCACACTGGAGAGAAACCTCACCAATGCAACATATGTTTTCAGAAATTCGTGCAAGCAAATCAACTGACTTACCACTACATGACATCACATAATGAACACAAACCCCATAAGTGCAACTCATGTAGCAAAACGTTTGTCTATCGACGTGACTTGGAAGTTCACGGCAGAGTCCATACAGGAGACAAGAACTTTGAATGTGAATTGTGTGACTTGAGATTAGCCAGCAAGAGAAACATTAAGCGCCACATGTTGCATCATCTAAAGGAATATTCAGTTCCAGTCAGATGCAGCTTATGTACCCAAACGTTCCCTGAAATCCATGCATTTTGGGTTCACATAAAGGAACATTTGTGTGATTCAAAGTGGGTTACTTTATTGAACTCAAATCCACACCTGTACAAGTGCAACCTGTGTGAAAAGTCTGGCTTAAATAGAAACATGTGCTTGAGGCATTTGGCAAAACATAGCACAGAAAATGCACCTCTTCACAAAAATAGGTCTAAAGAAATGTAAGTATTTCTCTTAGATTATGTAAACTTGTAATTATTATAGAATGTAACACTAGAAAGTTCTTTCCTATACACATTAGCAATCATTTTTTGGAATGAACTTTGCATAACTTTTTTGTATACTTGCAATTAATTACACAAATACAAGGGGTGTACTATAATGATTTACACTTTATTTTTTTCCAGGTCCCATGGTCCACCATTCGGGAAGTGAGGACTGTCATATGAAGCTATGAGTCTAGTCTACCGATTGCAGGCAGCAGTGCCCAAAAAGGATTCCCGGTGTTCACACAGCAGCACGTTCCGTACATCATTGTCAGCGGACTATTGGACAACATGGAAAGCGACTATAATAGCTAAAGTTGTACAAGTTGGTTTCTATGGAGAGAGGGTATGACCACAGCAGAGATTTACATCCTGCAGAGATTCGCTGCAGGATGTTTCTGGACAGGCCTGTGGTCACCTCCATTTCAGAAAACGTGATGCACCTGTTCTCAAGAATGACTTGCTCAACCCGTGTAATGTTTGCTGGTGCTGTCACAGTCACTTTCCTTCCAGAACTTGTCCCTTTTTCTGTTGACGTGCGTCCTGTTTTCCATTCTTCCACCCAATTGTAAACAGTTTTCCGTGAAGGTGCATGTTTACCACACACTGCCACCAATCGTCTGTAAATCTCTGCTGTGGTCACACCCTCTCTCCATAGAAACCAACTTGTACAACTTTAGCTATTATAGTCGCTTTCCATGTTGTCCAATAGTTCACTGACAATGATGTACGGAACGTGCTGCTGTGTGAACACCGGGAATCCTTTTTGGGCACTGCTGCCTGCAATCGGTAGACTAGACTCGTAGCTTCATATGCCAGTCCTCACTTCCCGAATGGTGGATCATGGGACCTGAAAAAAAATAAAGTGTAAATCATTATAGTGCACCTCTAGTATATATTTTTTTTACTGTGTGTTTTTCAGGAGGCCACATGCTCCTCTTTTCAGGCTTGTATTTCAAAGTGGCTCAGTCGGTAACGCGTCTGACTACCATGCTCAAGGTCCCGGGTTCGATCCCCGGCCGGTTCAAATCCGGGAACATTTCTAACGGTGAAAACGGCCCCGGCGCCCACCCAGCGTCGAATAACATGGGTACCTGGGGGAAACCCTGGGGGGTAAAGGCGGTCAGGGGCGTGATGCTGATCACATCACCCCCACTCACGACCGGATCAAGAAAGTGTGGGACGTTACTCCCACACCCCCTATACGCCTTCATGGCGTGGTGCTATGCACAGGGGAACACTTTACCTTTACTTTTTTTTTTTTTTTACCTGAAATTGTAGGTGAAACACTATAAAATACACTGCTCACAAAAAGTTTGGAATGTCATGAATATGATGAGGAAATAGGTTTGGTTTTGAGTTGGTGTTTTAAGTCGACTTTATGCACAGTATGGCTAATCGGGACTGGACCTACAGTTTAAAGTGGGATCCGAACCATTGAGTCATGTGCTTCCACTAGGTATCGAAATGGGACATGAAGAATATTTATTGTACCACACAATCATACATGTGTTAGGATGTTCATTGTTAGAAACGCAAAGCAGGAGCAGGAATCCACTAGCTTAACCAAAACAAGTGTGCTTGTGTCCAGTGGGAAATGACTAATTAGGTTACTGTGCAAGTGTCTCAACTCACTTGCTTACAGTCCCTTAGTAACATGTATGACCTCCCCGTGCATTGTGCAGTTCCCTGACACATGAGGCATTCCTGCTATGAGTGCATCGATTGCATCTGGTCAGTGTGAATGAAGTTCTGCAGTGTTTATAGAGGCTGTGGACGACTACAAATTGCAGTTTTCAACATATTCCACACGTGTGCAATGCAGTTCCTATCTGATGATGTAGGAGGCCAGTCCATGCGGTGAATATCGGCTATGTGAAAGAAGTTTGATACCGGTGCTCCATAATTTGGGCATGCATTATCATTCATTTTGCACTGATTTCCTCATTCAAACTATCAAGCTCTGTCTCTGTACTTCTTCTTCACTGTTTTCTCATATTACAAGGTCATCAATGAAGAACACAGCCTTCATCTCTTCCTCTCCTATCTTCTTCCCCACCTCTTTGTTAATTACATCCATTGTAATCATAAAGAGCAGTGGGGAAAGAGCATTCCCTGTTTTAGTGCATTATTAATAGCGCCAATATCGTAAAAAAATTGACATTGATATTCAATATCTGATATGTCGAGATTATTGATATCGATATTTTTATGATATCGATGCTCCGATATTTTAAAAATACCGGCTATACATCGATATATCGCACAGAACTACTTCCGAGATGTTTGTTTCAAGCGTCAACTTAACGTTACAATTACTTGAGAAATACTTGACGTATTACAATGTAACACACACAGTCCTTAATGATTTTTTCACTACTTTTAAAAAACGTAAGTTTGTGTTGAAAATCATACTTCCTTACATAGTTGAATGTATTGTGTCCGCTTATTTCATGAGCCTCTCTCATATCATTATATCTGCGAAATAAGTTTTTCAATATTTTTTGTTGTTCACGAGATATTTCCGGTGTTAATTTTAGGTGACTCACCCTCTTTCTCTCTCTCTCTCTCTCTCTCTCTCTCTCTCTCTCTCTCTCTCCCTCTGCGTGTGTGTGTGTGTGAGAGAGAGAGAGAGAGGGGGGGGGGCGCCTCTTCTCTTAGTAACGCCGATCTTTCTCCTTCAACTTGAAAATGCGAGTTAGATCGCGAAATATAGAATAATTTCTCTTCGTGTGGTAAGTGTTTACTGTCTCCTTCATCATTAGTATTTATCCGCCCTTCTGGCACCTTTTCTGATCCTATTTTATATATATACCTAAAAGTACCACCTGAAATAGCGAAGAAACCAGAAACAGTAGCGATGTGAAGTTTGCAGGAAACCATAATATCAAATGGGGCTCGTAAATCGGACGTATGGGGTGGGTCGAAAAATATCCACAAATGGGGCATCTGGAGCAAAGTCATATATTTTTAAATGGAACGATATACAATAACATGCATAATATAAAAGAGCACACGCAGAGAAACACAACGCCGTTGGTCTCATGCATCTACTGCACATAGGAACGAAGATATGGCCATGTGAAAATATGTAAACAAACTAACAAGTGGCCCACTTGACCGTCAGTACCACGGCATGTACAAGTATGAGATGTCGGAAGCCATTGGACAAGATGAAGACAGAACGTGTTAAAGGAAGAAAAAATACAGTAGACATCGTCAGCAACATGTATTTGACAGTGTTACAGCATAATGAAAATGACCATGACAGTATGTCGAAGAACCACTGCGTAAGAAGCAAAAACCTGTCAAAGTGTGTGTTCAAAGTGGTGGCCGTCAGCTGCGATACAGGCAACGAGGTGCCCACGCAAAGATCGTTGCACAGGATGTAGCATCTCGTAGGGAATGTCCCTACAGGCTGCAGTAATGCGGTGTTGCATATCCTCTGGAGTTGTTGGCACATCCCCGTAGACAATGTCCTTCAGCTTTCCCCACAGGAAAAAGTCTAACGGTGTCAAATCTGGGGAACGAGCCGGCCATTTGACAGGCCCTCCACGTCCAATCCAACGATTTAGAAATGTATTTTCCACACATGCTGTAGTGCGTCTTGCATTGTGAGCTGGGCACCCGTCATGTTGGTACCACATTTCCCTCCTTGTCTGAAGTGGTATGTCCTCCAATAGTACAGGCAGTTCATGTTGTAAAAACTGTATGTATCGGTCAGATGTTCACCCACTATACCACACCACACATTCACACTCCATGGGCGCTGGCGTTCCACTTGGCGAAGCCAATGTGGATTTGTCACCGACCAATAGTGCATGTTCCTTAGGTTGACATTTCCATGATTGGTAAAAGTTGCCTCGTCAGTGAAAAGGATACGTGACAAATCGGGTGTGTCGTGTCGTAACATCCATGTGCAAAACCGAACACGGTCCACAAAATCATTCCCGTGAAGTTCCTGATGGAGGGAGATATGATATGGGTGAAACTTGTGTGTGTGTGTGTGTGCAGAATGCACAATACACTTCGCTGACTCATCCCAGCATCCCTGGCAATTTCACGGGAGCTAACGTGCGGATTCACAGCAACAGCGGTGAGAACATTTGTTGCACCTGCCTCACCTGTAGTTGGCTTGTTCCGCACACGTGCTCGTGGTGTTACACTTCCGGTGTCTCTTAATTTAATAAATAACTTACCAAACAGACGTCGAGATGGCTGTCGTCTGTCCGGATATCTCTCTTTGCGTACACACGATAGGCTTCTGAGGCATTCTTTCGGCATTCCCCATAAATCAGGATCATGTCCGCTTTTTCTATGTTTGTGAACACCATAATCTTCGGTCTTATCACTACGACTGCTTGCTATGAACTAACACGATCTCGTGGACCTGCTATCAAAACTTGCTCTGCGTAAAGGCAGTTCTGTCAGGCACCTGAGAAATCTTACATGCCGTGGTACTGACGGTCAAGTGGCCACTTGTTAGTTTGTTTACATATTTTCACATGGCCATATCTTCGTTCCTATGTGCAGTAGATGCATGAGACCAACGGCATTGTGTTTCTCTGCATGTGCTCTTTTATATTATGCGTGTTATTGTATATCGTTTCATTAAAAAATATATGACTTTGCTCCAGATGCCCCATTTGTGGATATTTTTCGACCCACCCCATACCTCCAATTTACGAGCCCCATTTGATATTATTGTTTCTTCAAACCTCACATCGCTACTGTTTCTGGTTTCTTCGCTATTTCAGGTGGTACTTTTAGGTGCCTCACGCGGTGTATGTATATATATATATATATATATATGTATGTATGTGTATATATATATATATATATATATATATATATATATATATATATATATATATATATATATATATATATATATATATATAAATATATCTTGCATCCAGCCCCCACCCTTAACATGAAAGAATTAGCAAGTACATAAATTAAATAATTAAAATGTATTTGTTGTATAATTGACTCTTATTTATTTCCTTTGAACTTACTAGAAGGCACGGATTATATTGGGATCATATGAAGGACAGTACCAAAGATGATTTGTGCATACTGTTACTAATGATAATATGCATAAAATCAGTGGTCGGAAGTAGTGCGCTACTTGTAGCGTCGCTACTGTAGCTAGCTACAAAATTTGTAGCGGTAGCTGTAGTGGCACTACATTTTTTAAATTGTAGTTGTAGCGGTAGCGAAGCTACAAAATTCCTGTAGTTTTAGCGAAAATTTCGCTACAGCTACATTTTTCTCAGCATTTTGAGGTAACTTTTTAATGTGGCAACGGCGTCAAAAATAAATGACAATATTGCTTACTTTTGCAAGAGACTCAAAAAGACAAAGTCCATTACATGCAAATACAGATAATCTAGATTATAAATATATTTATATCGCAGATTATAAATAGCTGCGTAATTTATTTCATTAGTATCTGAATAATTCTAATATCCAGATAACTAACTGGCCTATATGAATACATTCAGGCTAATAGCCATTTATTTTAGCTGCATCGCTATTTTGGGGAGAATCATGCCTCATTTGATACACCGCCAGGAAAAAATGCCACGTTTGTGCCACCCCTGGAACAAATCCTGTGGATATCGATGGCATAACAGACATCAAAATATCGATAATTACTGTGTAAAACACAACTTACAGTGCAAAAACGGGCGATCCATTTTCTACTAATCTGACAAAGCAATAGTGCCAGCAATCAATGGTTCAGTACGTTAACAGCATTGATCATCGTCAGTGTATAGGATCACACCGGCAGGAAATTATTGTTACAAGAACGATTGTTTCTGGAATTACAATTATTTTGGTCATGATATTTGTTCGCAAATTTGAAAATTACAATATGTTTAGAACACTTGGGTTTACACATCAGTTTCCTCAATATATTTTATCATATTGTAAAAAAAAAAAACGTACAAGTTATTGACTTTCCTGCAGAAATGACATTTTTTTGTTAAAATACACAGTTTTCAAATTTATGTATTTTTCCTACTTTTGCGTCCCTTTCCTGTAACTTTTTCTAATCATGGCAATGAGGATGCATTGTTTATTTAGTTATTTTCTTATCTAAGGCCGTTTTCTGCCACTTTTGGCTAATTGTGAGAATGGGGAAGAATGATGAGTGAGGAATGGAGGAGCAGGAGGATCCCATCTTCCCAACTAGGAGTCTTTCCTAGTGTTTGTTTTGAGTCCACTTTATGCACAAATCAGCTGATCGAGACTGATACGAACCACCATGTGCCCTCCGCCAGGTATCGAACCTGGGGCAATTTGAATACAAGGTGACAATTACGATTTCCACTGTGTCTTCGGGGAAGCATTTTCGACAGAAAGACTTACGTAAAGCATTGTTCCACCTGTTTCTCATTTATACCATTAGAAGCATCCCCCAGCTATCCTCAAGGTTCGAGCAAATATCCGCCATCCCCCAAATAACATTCTGTTTAAGTTAAGAAGATTAAATTGCTAAATATCACATTTTTATCTTATTCCCATTTTGTGCAACACGTTCTAGTTAATTTCGATACATGTGATAAAAGTAAAAAAAATAAGTAAAGTGCTCCCCTGTGCATAGCACCACGCCATGAAGGCGTATAGGGGGTGTGGTGGTAACGCCCCACACTTTCTTGATCCGGTCGTGAGTGGGGGTGATGTGATCAGCATCACGCCCCTGACCGCCTTTACCCCCCAGGGTTTCCCCCAGGTACCCATGTTATTCGACGCTGGGTGGGCGCCGGGGCCGATTCCAAACCTTAGAAAAGTTCCCGGATTTGAACCGGCCGGGGATCGAACCCGGGACCTTGAGCATGGTAGTCAGACGCGTTACCGACTGAGCCACCGCGGCCACCGATACATGTGATATTCTTCCAATTAATTTTAAAAAGAAGTCTGTCACATAAATATTTTTCAAATGACAATCAGAACATCACGGATACGTGTAAGACCTAGTTTTTTGAATTGATATGCCACTTACAAAGGTACTTTATTCTCAAACACTTTATTAAAATTATGTAACTGAAGTAACACTGCTATAAAAATTATAGAATGAAGGGAATCATGGTAATAAATCTATTTTTCAGTACGTACAACTATCATACTAGGGCTTCTTTTGAATAGCCATATAGTTGTTTAAGTTTTTAATACAGAAGTAGCGCAAAAGTAGCGAAGTAGCGAGTAGCGAACAGGAGTAGCGTAGCGAGCTACTTTTTGGTAAATGTAGCTGTAGCGAAGCTACATTTTGGAAGAGTAGCTGTAGTTGTAGCGAAGCAACATTTATAAAATGTAGCGTTCTGATCACTGCATAAAATATTAATCAGGAACTGTACTTTTTGTTAACTGGATCTAACATCCTTTTTTGTTATTCAATAAATATTGACTTCTTTATCTATTTGACATTAATATCCTTTCTTTGTTTTTATACAAATTTTTGGTTATCTTGAACACACGCAAGCTGGATAATGAATACATGCTGTTATATCTCTATTCTTATTCCATTTTTTTTACCTACTGATGCAATAATAACAATACAATAATTATTGAAAACTTTATTAACATTGTAATTATAATTTAATTATTTTAATTTAAACCCTATTACAATGAGTGCCCACTCAACCAGCCTCCACGGGACCGGACCCTTGGTCGGTTAGGGCCTCCTGATGGTGCAGTGGTAGCGTCACCGCCTTGTAATCAAGGGGTCCCGGGTTCGATACCCGGTGGAGGCACAAGTGGTTCGGATCCCACTTTAAACTGTAGGTCCAGTCCCGATTAGCCTTGCTGTGCATAAAGTGGACTTAAAACACTAACTCAACATATCAACCTTGGTCAGTTAAAGTGAATTATGTAATGGAATACAGAAAACATCACTTCAGATGAGCAGGAAAAAAAGCACAGAAAACTACTGTGTATGCATTACTGTACAGTATTTACACATTTTTAAAACTAATTTATTGTAAACTACATCTTTAAAAATACACACAGTACTACACATGTTTAAAGAAGGCTGTACTATATTCTTCGGTATAAAAGTATAAGAAATCAATATTTTTTCCATCCGTTCGCTTTTAAATGTGAAATTGTGCCATTTCAACAAACAATAACAACATCCGTATAACAATACGTCCACTGCTTAACTGAAAATAGAAAATAAAAAAAAATAAAAAAACTGGAAGCTAGAAACAAACCCATCCGGACAGGTTCAGTATGAGGCACTTCCTCAGCTAAGAGGGTGCCCACTCTATTATTATTTCTGAGACATTGGTTCATACCCCCTCTGAAATACATTTCTATGATTTCATTTTAGTTTCCAAATCCCTTTTCTTCTTCAACCACTTTTGCATGAAAGTTTCAGATATTGTTACACTAAGCAGAACGACAGCACATGAATTAAGATTCTACACTGAGACTGACCTAAATCAAATCAACCAACCATGGGGGAGTGGTTATCACAGCGTGTTAGGACACCAGGAGTTCCGCTTCGAACTCCGACTTGGGCATGGGTGTTCTTTGTGTTTGACCTTTCATTAATTTATCGTATCATCTTCGCAATTAACCAAATGTGAGAAAAAAGCGACGCTAAGTAACAAAAATCAAGTCAAATCATTGATTGATTGCTTGATTTGGTTAATTTTACTTCGCTTTTCCGCCACTTTTGGCCAATCTCGAAGATGATACAATATACTTGAAGAAGGGACCAGTAGTGACTCGTGCCTAAAATAACAGGTGAAGAAGTACATTTATAGGCAATGAAAAACAAATAGTAAGTGTCAGTGGGCCCCCCACAATTTAAAACGTCTTTTTTGTATTCATCCGTCCATCTGGAAAATGGTGTCTGCAACAAATTACACACTAAGTCATTTACTGGGTTCATTGTACAAACCACAGCTCAACACATGAACACAACACACGATAGGAAATGCGAAACACACATGCGGAACAAGATCTCACAAGAACGCAACGATTTTGCCTCAACCACTGAATGCAATGTTTTCTGTCGACGAGAGAACTGCTGCACCTAGATGGCGACACTCATTCAATTCCAATGCTAGGTGACGTCACCGTTGCCATGACAACCGGCTAAAGTCTTCTGCAACCTGGCAGCTTCTGCTCTTGGTTTGTTTATGCTACGACGAACTCTTCACGTGCGTAGCCCCGAGCGGAGTATTATTTAAGTACTATTGTGTGTGTTCTGCTGGGAAATAGTTTAATTTAACAAGCAAATGAAAAATGTCAATATTAATTTGAAAATTAGGTGAAAACATCTGCACTTGTTGCACTTGGCCAGCCGCCACTCGAAGGGACACACTCAAAGAATACCCATGGTCAAGCCGAGATTCGAACCCAGGATCTCTGGCTTAGTAGTCAAATCAAATCTTTTTTTATTTTCAAATGTGGTGGGGCTTACGTGTACTTCTTTTAGTACTCATTCATCATTTTGCAATCTTTTCCTGTTATTGACGTTCTATTTTTAGAAATACTGAGCGGTAAAGGGGGAGGGGTATCAGTCTCACCAACCCCCCCTTGAGCACGCCACTGATTGCTACCCCAAGTGTCGACGTCACCACACATCACTGCATTTTTTACTTCATAATTATCTTTCATTGTATTTAGATGAGAGGCAGTGAGTGGTGTGACCAATGGGGGTGGGGTCATAACCCACCCTTTTGCTCAGTATTCCTAAAACGTATACACAACCTGTCCTTTCCAAAATCCTGTTTTGTTTTGTTTGGCCTTTTACTAATAAAGTATAACCTAAACACACATGCATTATTAGAAGAAGATGCAAGAATTTTATGCACTGCATCAATACTTGAAATGGTAACTCAGTAATATGTTACTAACATTTTATTTCCTAAATAATATTATTGATGAAAGTTAAATACCACATTCACAATCTTGCATATTCAAAAACAATATGGAAACAGAAGCAAAGAAGAATTAAAAGCAGCCTGTGAATATTTATTATCTCACTTGATGAAGACTGTTTGAAATAGATGAAATGTTGTGTTAGAACCAAATATGTGACAGAAATACCAACAAATATTAGTATAGAATATACTCCATTCATAATTGTATTGGCATAATGGCTTGCCCGATGGCGTAGTTGTAACGTATGTTACCTTGCAAACAATGGGTCTCACATTCAATACCCGGTGGAGGCACATAGTGGTTTGGATCCCACTTGAACTGCGGCTTCAGTTTCGATTAGCCTATCTGTGTGTAAAGGTGGACTTAGACCAAAACTTAAACTCAAATTCGTATTGGTGCAAGGTGTAAATTATGCTTAACCTGGTGCTACTCGCAGTCGGATCTATCATGCCGTTACTCGTGGGTGAGCTTCACCCCACGTATTTTCATATTTGTAATTATTTTGATTGCTAAATTTGACTCACATCAGGAACTTTATGCAATGTATGTGTATTTTGTTCAAGAATGATACATATTTAAATGCTTCACTTACTTTCTTTAAGAAGCAAATAAAATCTATTGTAACTCATTACCAATTGAAAATACAGTTAATCGCGGTTGAGCACTGTGTTCCCTTCTTCTTGCACCTTTGACACAACTAAAAGAGAGATGATCGCTCAGAGAGCGTAAGCGGAGACTCATATTTTGGATTGTGGTATCTTATTGAAAGGGATACTCACAAAGGAAGGTAGGCGAGAGCTTGGCTCTCACACTTCCATGAAGCTCGAATTACAAGCATTTGAAAACAAAAGTGAATGTAGTGCTCACCCATGAGTAATGGCAGGTTAAATATTAAGTGTGGATGTTCAGTGACTCCTAAATTTTTTATTTTTTTTCCCAAGTGCAACACTAATCTGAGCAGTTGCAGTATTGTATGTTTAGGCATGGAAAATTGTGATGTTTATTGTATGTACCAGATGTAAATATTTTGCATTTTATATCAGTTGATGATATATTGATAAAGTGGAACCACTTATACCCTTTTTCAGGGTTGTAAAACATTTACTTTTACAGAAAATGTCCAACTAAATGCTTGGTAGGGATTGCAGAAAAAAAGTAAAATCCAATTTCACTATATCTACTTGTATTTTTTTATAATTGAGTAATTTGTTTTTTTATCTTTTGTTACAGGTCTTCACATGAGGAACTAACGTCAAGAATGATGAATGGTATGGCAAATATTTACAGTGATTTGAAAGACAAAACATCAGTATGTAAAGTACAAGACTCATTCACAGCAATTTTTCATCTTAAATTGGGTTCAATAAATCAGACACAAAAACCTGATACAGTACCATCTGTATCTTCAATTGAAGATCAATTTCCATCAAATTCACCAACTTGTATTACACTCCACTCGCATTGTACAGATATAGAATCATCGTCACTGTTTAAAGAAGGGCTCTTGGATTCAAGTTCCTCAGGAAGTCAGTTGCAAATGACTAATCCCGAACCATGTTGTTTTCCAGTTAAAGACGAAGAATGTTTGGATCCACTAAGTATTGTCCGTAGTGAGTTACAATACCCTGATCTCAACTCAGATTCCATTTCAGTGAAAGATGAATTGATAGACTCTTTTTCAGTGAAAGATGAATTGATAGTTTCAGCATTAGAGGACGTTACTGAACCAGTTTTGTGGAACTCCAGCAACTCATTAACGGGTTACGTGAATGGATCAAGAAACAGAAGGAAAAGAGGCCCTAAAAATCACATCAAAGTCAATTTAAACACTAAATCACGTACGTGCACATTGTGCAACAAGACATTCTCAAGGTTGCATCATTACAAACGACATATGAGAATCCACAGTGGAGAGACTCCATTTATTTGTGGAATATGTAATAAGCCATTCACCCAGAAGGAGAATCTCATTACCCACATGCACCTTCACACTGGAGAGAAACCTCACCAATGCAACATATGTTTTCAGAAATTCGTGCAAGCAAATCAACTGACTTACCACTACATGACATCACATAATGAACCCAAACCCCATAAGTGCAACACATGTAGCAAAACGTTTGTCTATCGACGTGACTTGGAAGTTCACGGCAGAGTCCATACAGGAGAGAAGAACTTTGAATGTGAATTGTGTGACTTGAGATTAGCCAGCAAGAGAAACATTAAGCGCCACATGTTGCAGCATCTAAAGAAATACACAGTTCCAGTCAGATGCAGGTTATGTACCGAAAATTTCTCCGAAATCCATACATTTTGGGTTCATATAAAGGAACATTTGTGTGATTCAAAGTGGGTTACTTTATTGAACTCAAGTCCACAACTGTACAAGTGCAACCTGTGTGAAAAGTCTGGCTTAACTAGAAACTTGTGCTTGAGGCATTTGGCAAATCATAGCATTCAAGATGTACCTCATCACAAAAATTTTAATAAACATGCACACTTGCTCATAGTACCAAAACCTTTTCATGGCAAAAGGAACTAAATTAACTCGTCACTAGAATGTTACATAAAGAAACTATTCTGCATAGATGAGCCACATGTAACAGGTCCTTTTTGTGTCCACTTACTTTGGAAATTCACAGCAGGGTCCATACACAGGAGAAAATTTTTGTGTGAATTCTGTGACTTGAAATTAGCCAGCAAGAGAAATGTTAAGCGACATATCATGTGGTATACAAAAGTTGATGAGATTCCAGTTCAGTGTAGTTTATGTGATTATTATTTTCATGAACTTGAGACATTTTGGAAGCATATTAAAGAACATTTTTCTAATCCAAATTACATAATTCTACAAACAACAAGCCCAAAATGTTACAAATGCAATGTGTGTAAAAAGACTGGTTTGACTAATCATGTATGTATGAGACATTTGGCAAGGCATAGCAGAGAAAAAACATTAAGAGACTGTGGAATTGTCTTCAGCAAATTTTCTTGCATATCTATATATGAGGGTTGGCTCATAAGTCATGGCAACTATTTTTTTTGTGACAATGCCGGACCGGCACAAAAATTCGAAATATACAAATGGAAGGCTATTATAGTGTGTGGGACTTTGGAATGTATGAACAATGAAGTTCATGTGACCATGTGTAGGATAGGAAAGTGAGGAAACACCCAGTGTCATGCTACATGTGTTTATTACCTCACTGAAATGCTGCTGCCTGCCTTGCATTAGTTCCATCAGTTCCATGTGGCATTCCCTGACATCCCTTCTCCCCTCAAAGAACTGTTATTTTAATGTATGAATGCTGTTCATGCTGGTTCATGTCCATTCTGCACCATGGTTGACTAACCACTGAATTAGCACTGCCCCCTGTGTATAACTGTTTGTCACACTGCCACCCAGTCATGTGGGTTAAATGTTCTCTTTGACATATGGTCACATTGTGGTATCATCATCTATACTTGAGAAAAAGTAGTTGCCCTCGTAGCAGTATGTTTACCTGTTCTCATTAGTTCATGTAGGCTGTGTTAAATAGGTATACCAAGTATTGTCACTGCATAGGGGCACTGAACAGGGTAATGTCATCAGACTTCTCTGTAGACTTAGTTTTCCTGAAGAAAATATGGCAAGAGAATTATTTTGTTCCATTTTCTTGTTCATAATTGCATTCAGAATGTTTTGTCAGCAGTTGAACACCGTCCTCCCTTAGAAATTTGTTTGTGCACCTATATCACAATCAGGGTTGGCCTCAGATGAGTGTGTGGCCTGGAGCATACGAGGGTGTGCTGAAAAGTAATGCCTATTTTTTTCTAATAAAAAAATGTTGAATTTATTTGAATGAAAGAAATGCAGGCAACTTCCTAGAACTTTATTGTTAATATCTACACAATTACTTTTTCACATAATCGTTCTGGCGATCAACACACGTCTGCCAACGAGAGACCAGTTTCTTAATGCAGTCACTGTAGAATTATTGTTGATCTTAACGACAGAGCTACAGCCTCACTTCTGTTTGCACTGCATCATCAGAATCAAAGTGAACTCTCCAGTGTTCCTTAAGCTATGACAATATTGAAACAATTGTTGGCCAATGTTCAGTGTCTTCTGCTTCATCTCAGGAGTGAGATTCCGAGGCACCCACCGCGAACAAAATTTTTGGTATTCCAGATTTGCGATTATCGCCTGCACTTGCTTCTGTGATATGCTACACTTGAATGCAAGCTCTACCTGGGTTATGTGATGGTTCTCTCCAATGAGTTCACCAACATGATTTCGATGACCTTAATCAGTTGCAGTATGCAGCCTTCCACTCCGTGCTTTGTCACTTACGTTGAGAGTTCCTCAGCTGAGGTTTTTATTATGAGCACGTACAGTACTGACGTTTACACATTCATCCCCATAAAAAGCCTTCATTCTCCAATGAATGTAAATTTGGGGCACCGACATGCTGCAATTTTCCCCGCTATAGCTCAGCACCCGATAACGATAGAAGTTGCAATCTTGCAATGGAGAAGCGGGAAAGTCTGATGAGTACAATGCATGGTTGCTCAAAACCCAAAATGCATTTTCACCATAAAAAAAAATAGGAGGCATTAATTTTCAGCACAGCCTCATACAATATACGCTGAGCCTACAACCAAAATTTTTCAGAGGCATGAAAAAATAATTTCTGCTTATTAGTCTGAGGTACAAATGTCCTATATAATCACAATATAAACATTATTACAATTAATATATATATATATATATATATATATATATATATATATATATATATATATATATATATATATATATATAGTATTTCAGAAGAGGAATAAGCAGAGTATGTTCAAGAGTTATGGGAGGTGAATAAAATTATTGTTTCTTTCCATTTCCGATGTGCCACTGCTGTAACATTCAATATAAGTAAGTTTCACTGACATTATCAAGATCCACATTATGAGACAGAGCGAAACTGCTAGGTAAACAAATACAACCAACATTGGAGTGGGGGTGATTTAAATCTACTGATCACTCAAGGAGATGAATAACACTCATCAAAATACATATTATGGGATAGAGCCAACATGATTGTGAGCCTGCTGGGTAAACAGACCTAACATTGGGGTGGGGAGATTTAAATGCAATGATCGGTTGCTCAAATAAAAGTCCCCTCTTGTAGTTTAATTCTCTGACAGTGGATATACACTTTTCCTGCATATTAATGATTATCAATGACTCAAGAATTGTTGACAAGGTGAAAAAAAAAACAACCTGAAAATTACAGTGTGCTGTAAATATTTTATCTTGGGCAACTACAGTTATCACGTATGTCTCTGTCAGAATGCAAGTGGGTAATTTTGGACATTTTGAAGTAGGAGAAACCAGATTAGTTGCTATACAACCATATACAATTATTTGTATCTGGTGTAGGGCTCCCTGCAGCACATGGCTTCGGGCAAGTGCCAGAGTTGCCCTTCCCTAGGGCTGGCTCTGGTCGCAGCAGAAGGTGTTCAAACCATATGTAGTATTAAGTGCAAATCTGTGCCATTGAGTGCAGTATTACAATCCTACCATCTGCTATTATGGACAACAAACACAGCTAAAACAACTTCTATTGTGAGCAAACAGGGAATCCGGTAAAGTCAATCATTACACACCCTACATGTTTTGATGTCTGCAGTTGTGGTGCAGGAAGGAGTGATTTAATGTATACAACCTGTATTAGTTGTTAGCCAGAAAATTTGGAATATTACATTTGAATATACATATGTATATATTGTTTGAAGGGTTTAATTTTAATTTAACAGAAATCATGTTGAGGGTTGCAAGGGGGTTGTTCGTCTGTTTTTTTGATTTGGGTGAGTCTTATCAGTGTTTTGTCTCACATTGTTCAACTTGTTCATTCTCTTCTTGTCACATTTCTCCATTAATGCAAAGTCTAGCAAAGCAGTACATAAAATATTTTTACAAAGTTGCATATTTTCTTACACAGTATTGTAAATAAGTTTTCATATTGATATAATGTGTTTTACTTTTATGTGAAATAATGAAATAGATTAAAATTTGAAAAGATCTATCAAACAAACTTCCTGAATTATTTCCACTGTTTAAACCATATACATGTTTTCTGTTCATGTAGAAAAAAATGATACTTTGTTACAGTCGTTATCATTAGAATAAAGTTTATATATAAACATCTTAACTTCTCCAGTTAAGATACAAACTGCACTTGCTTCAGGCAGTTATATATTTGTCTTAAGCCGTCCCAGAACTTTCAAAATAGAAAGATCCTATTAGTATCTACACTTCTGCAATGTTGAGAATATAAAAAGAAGATATGTAAAAATATATATTAATCATTAAGAAATGGCAAGAAGCATTGTTGAAAATGGTGGCACGTCAAGGAATGTAATTGGAGGCAAGTTTCACCCTTAACTCAACAAGTTACTCTGGGTTTCCAAATACAGTGCAACCTCGATTTTATGTTTTTTAAGGGATCAAGCTGAAAAAAACAACTTAAAATGTATAAAAATGTATATAGAGAAAAATTTAATAACATTTTGCTACATTTGAACCATCAAGATTGAATGTACGTAGGTATAATGCAGGATGTAAAATCGGGGTTTCACTTTAGTTGTGGAACCACTCTGACAGTGCTTAATTTGGGTGAAAATTTTACTTACACTTGTGTGCAAAACATAAAGTGCGTACAAGTTTATTATCAGTTAATTTTAATTCAATATATATTATGTTTTTCTGCCACGTTTAGCCAATTGTGACTAACAATTGGTAAATAACACTGCTGCAAAACACTTGAATATACGATTGATTGAGTTTGTGTTTTAAGTCTACTTTGAGCACAGTAAGGCTAATAGGGACTGGATCCACAGTTTAAAGTGGGATCCAAACCACTATGTGCCTCCACCAGGTACCGAACCTGGGACCCTTGATTACAAGGTGAAGATGCCACTTTGCCATTAGGGAGGCCCACTTGAATATATGAGAAACTGCTGTTATAATGAAATATGTGTGTGTGCATAATGTGCATGATAAATATGAATGATTCTTTACAATTTTTTGAGTTGCTAGTTTTGAAATGTATCAAACAGCAACACCATTCCACAGCTTCCTAGTAGATTCGTTTGGAGAAGTTCATACTAGGTCCATAATATAGGGTAAGTCAAAATGATGGACCCGATTACAGAAATTTATTCTGTGAAATCTAATAAACATATGTTAATGTGAGACATGCGCTTCAAAAGGTTAACTTTCAAAGTTTAGTTTCCATGCAGTGTTTCCATTTTCTACTGCTAGGAGTCAGCAGCGAGCAGGAAAATGGCGTTGACTGGAGAACAGAGATCTTTCGGTGTGCTTGATTATCATGTGAACAAGTCTGTGATTAGTGTGCAACGGCATTTCCATACCAAATATCGGAGAGAACCACCTACGGGGAAGGCCATTCGTAAGTGGTATGAACATTTCAGATTCGAGCTGCATCTGTAAACGAAAATCGACTGGGGAAGAGACAGTGGAACGAGTCCACAGAAGTCCACCTACCAGGCAGCGAGAGAACTTCCAACTTCCACAGAAAACTGTCTGGCGAGTTCTGCGGAAATGTTTACAAATGAAACCCTACCGCTTGCAACTAGTTCAAGCCTTAAAAGACACTGATTATGCTTTGCGTGCATCCTTCTGTGCTGATTTCCTTGCATTAATGGAAACGGATGGGTTCTCTGAGAGGTTAATTTACAGTGATGAAGCAACTTTTCACCTTTCAGGGAAAGTGAATAGACACAACATAAGGATTTGGGGAACTGGTAACCCCCATGAATTTGTGGAACACAAACACGATTCTCCAAAAGTGAATGTCTTTTGTGCCATTTCCCATGAAAAGATTTATGGGCCCTTTTTCTTCCATGAACGTACTGTGACAGGACTCGTTTTCCTTGATATCCTGCAACTATGGCTCCTTCCACAGCTTGCAGAGGATATCGCAGATTTCATTCTCCAATTGAATGGTGCCCCTGTGCATTACCATAGTAGCGTTCGGGACCATATGAGTGGGGCATTGGAACAACATTGGATAGGCCGTGCATCTCCATAGGATCAACCTCTCCTTCATTGGCCACCTCGTTCCCCCGACTTGACCCCATATGATTTCTTCATGTGGGGTTTTGTCAAGGATCATGTTTACGTACCACCACTTCCAACAACATTGGATGACCTGCGTGCCCGCATCACAGCAGCCATTGCTGATATTGACCGCAACATGCTACACAAGGTTTGGCAGGAGATAGACTATCGGCTTGATTTATGCTGTATTTTGCGAGGTGCTCACATAGAACACTTGTGATTTGTTTGGAAAAAAAAAACTTTGACAGTTTACCTTTCTTAGCACATGTCTCACAATAACATATGTTCATTATATTTCACAGAATAAATGTCTGAAATGGGGTCCATCATTTTGACTTACCCTGTACATCATCATAACACAACAATTGCTCTCCCGATCCTAGTATGAGTTCTGGTGGTAACACTACATTTGGCAGCATGTCTTGTTAACACTAGGCCTTTCACAAAATCTTTCATGGTGGAAGAGACAAGCACACTGACTTTAGGGAAGTTGCCACTTGTCTGTTCTTCCACATGAAGTAATCCATTCACCAGACATCACATGTGGATGAGGTTTGGGTAAAAATACTTTCAAGGCAGTTGAGGCTTTCACTATGTATGCAGCATACATCACAAGCACTTTTCTCGCAGGCAAACTTTTGAGGCCATAGCATTTTCAATCCATCTTTGACAAACTGTGGACTGGTTCATTTATTCTAGCACTTTTAAAGGTGAATGAGGGCCAAGTTTTGCTACCACCAGATTGGCAATGAAGCATCACAATACAGCAAGTCACATGTGGGGAAACACCAATTTCATCCTGGATACCTCTGATTGATGTAGTACACATCCAAATATTTCTTACAGATGGTGGATTCATCTGTCACAGTAATTTTCCAAGAACAACGGAAGTTGTGGGAAATATATACAATAAATAAGAATTGAGGACTAAAAGTGGTAAATGTTGTAAGTGCCAAAAGCAAAAGTGTTGAGAAATTGCATCGTTCAACACATCAGCCCGCAAGAACGCTCACACTAGTGACATCTTTACATGCCCTTTGAACTACTTACAGGGCTATCAGCCACTTTTCACGTTTACCACATTATAAAGCATGGCACATTTCACAGTTTAACGTGGAAAACGGTGTTTGAATTATTTTGGTACTACGTCGTTTACCAATTTTAGTCTTCAATTGTTGTGGTAAACCAGGTCAAATTTTCAGAATATTCCACTGCAGAGGAGATCCAAGGGGACATCACCTGGAATGTGGATTTGTTGTTCCTTAGGGATGCATGTTTCATTGTACAACTTCTTGTAGCTACTGCATTCGAATTCTTTGTTGATATCGCACAGTAGAAATGTACTTACAGCAAATTCAGTTTGTCGGAACAGGAGTTGAAGTCCCCTGTTACGCAAAAGTATCAGTCAACAACCTAATTACTGCCTTTGTACTGTTCAACATGTTCGTAGCTGTCCTTTTAGTGCCAATTCCTACTGTAAAATTTTTACTGCTCTGCTTTCATGATTTTGTTTCTCTTTCTTCCTTTTCTCTGTTAGCATCTTCCTTCAGTTTTTTGCCATGGGCTTCTTGGCATTTTCATGAAGTTAAAAAAAGTAATCCTGCCAATGACTGGTATAGACCCATTATGAGATTCCAATAATTGGCATCATCCCTCAAACAACATGTATGCTAGGGTTACGAACTTTACATTTTAATGCATAGCTCCACTAAGTATGCTGATAATCAGAATACATAGACCAATGCTTTAGGTAGCATATATATTTCAGAAATAATTATAAAATGAAACAATGCTTTTAACTTACTTTTAAGACAAAGTGCTAAAATTCAAGGGCATGCAAACTTCACTCTCTGGGAGCTAGCCACTGAACAAATGCTGACTGTTGGTGGGAACCACTCAACATAGTCTTAGTGACTACTAGAGGTACCACATAAAGTGTTCCCAAATTCTTAATATTGTTTCATGAATAAAAGAGTGCCAATACCCTACATTGCAAAGATTGGAAATTTCTGAAACTATAATCCATGCATTTCTGGCTTCCAAATGTGGCTTCTTCTATGTAAAGGTCTGTTTGAATATTTTAAGTTGATGAAATTACCTTTCTTTTTAATGATAGAAATTTATTCCTTTCACACAGTTCATTGTGTTAGCTGTGCAGCATGTGATGCAGCCATTGTGTGTGGAGGATTAGTTGTGTTTCGTTATTCCAAGCACTGGTGTACTCAGGTGGAGGGGTGGAAAGCAGAAAGAACTCTGGAAACACCAAAGTAGTTAATGCAAACTTACCTTAAAATAACTTCTGATTGCCATTTTTGTCTTTGAACAACTTTTAAAACCAGAGTTAAAAATGGTAATCCTACCTAGAAAGCAGCTACTTTTACAACTCCAGCCCCCTTAAAAATCCTGTATTTGCTAGTGGTTTGGAGTGAGTGAGTGTCCGTGTGTGTGTGTGTCATTGTAAATTCAAGAAAGAACAGCATCACCTGGAGCATGCATTTTTGAAGTCACGAGAGACTGCTGTACTGAATAAATCATTTCATATACATATTATGATGAATATGTATAAAAAAAGGCAAATTGTTTCAAGAAGTGTTTGGCCTAGTTTTTAGTTTTAAACATGTACTGTAATTGAGTTCTGTTTTCTGCACCACTGAACCTAAGAGTAACGGGTTCATATATAATGTCATGACATGTTAGCTGTCAAAACAATAAAAGAAAAAACATGCATGGCAGTTTCAAATTTCCTAGGTGCAGATGTACTCATAATGATGATGACAGTTTTATCAAAACACATAACAATGCATTTGTACGAGGGGCAGTCATAAAGTTAATTTTATCACCAATAGCAAAAAGACATAATGCAAGAATTCTCTATGCATGAAATTGCTATGCGATTCCATTTTCAGAGGCCCTAAACTTAAACTGGCTTAGTAATCCTTGATGCCACTACAGGGACAAATTCAACATGGTGGGTGCCACCCGTGCAGAAAGAAGAGCTTCGTGCTGTTGTTAGTTTCATTCACTTGAAGCCAAGAATATTCATGCCGAGGTGGCAGAGGTGCACAGAGCCAATGCGCCAGCATATGATATATTGGTAAAGGGGGTTAGATGCTTCAAATGTGGACAAACAAGTCACAAAGACGAACCACGAACTGAATGGTTCTCTCTCACTGAGTAACTAAGCATTATGGTACAAGTGGAGGCACTAATGCTAGAATTCTGACATATCATCATTATTGATGCAATTGTGTAGGATGTCCATATTAGTAATGGGTTTGTTTGTTTCATTATCCACAATACACTGCATATGCCGAAAGCCATGGATTCTGAGATTGCTCACACCCATGCAGAAACACCAGACAGGACTTGGTGAGGGAAATGCTGACACTGTGCCAGGCCAACACAACAATTTCTTTGAATGCCTTATCATCGTGATGCTGTGATCAAGGCAATGAGTAAATAATGGGAACACATACATTCACCACCACCAAAAAATGCAGCCATCTTCTGGGAAAGTGATTCTCAATGTTTCCAGGAATTTGTATGGCATGCTAAAGGTCAAACCATCAACAGCAGTTATTATCGGGGCCTCCTCACTAAATTGCAAGATGTTATCAAAGAGAAGCACCAGCATCCTAAAGAAAAGGGCCGGCCTTTGAGACAATGCATCCTCATTAGACAGTGACATTTGCTAGCACTTTGAGCTATGAACCTCTGCCTCACCCACTTTACTTGCTCAACCTGGCACCCAGCAACTTCTTCCTCTCCTGAAGAATGCACTTCATCATCAGCATTTCCGGTGTGGTGAAAATGAGATTTCTGAATTGAGCACTTACTCGACATCCGAATTGCAAAATTCTGCAATCGGAGGGTCTGGCAAATGCTCTATTGCTGGCAGAAGTGTGCTTTTTATCATGTTCTATAAACTTATTTTCCTAAATAAATATAAATATTTGACTCTATAATGCTTTCGAGTAAATAACGGGCATCTTGTAACTATGGTTTAAAAGCAACTTTGAACATGAAGCTACTGAATGTATTTTCTAAATTACTACAAAGTACTTCTGTCCAAGCACAATCTTTACACAATGTAAATTAACCAGGGTTCCCACGTGGAGTCAAAATGTATTTTCCCCAAGTTTTCCAAAATCTTCAATTTATTTTTCAGAGTAGTCAATACACAGTGAAATACTGTTGTAAATATATTTTACATAGCCCACATTCCCCCTCACCTTATTTTATTATTATTATTAGCTTTCATTTAATTTTTATTATTTAGAACTGCTTTTGGCTAATCATGACGATGATGATGAGTGATATGAAATTGATGAAGGCACAGACACTCACAAAGAAAACCCATACCCAGGTCAGGATTCAAACATGGGACCTCTGGCTATTATTATTATTATTATTACAGATGGGGCAGATTAATTGTTACTCTTGGTATTAGTAATACTAGTGATAATTTTACCAATCTGATATATTTATAAGAAGTCTGTAATTACATAATATTCTGCCACTTTGTTATTATTCTTATCATACAATTCGTATGTAATAGTTTTGTAAAGTAAATATCTAAATAATACACAATTCTAAACCCTAGACCACTAACTCATCGTAATTTTTATGAGCGCAATTGTCAGAACTTGCAGTTTTGAAGAAAGCATGTTTTCCTGTACACTGCCCTTACTTTTACTTTTCTAATTTTCTTAGAAAGTCTATGCTGAGATGGGTTGCAATTGTCACGTGTTGTTGGGAGTGGCATCAGAAATTTTGTGAGGGGTTAGTGACTATGTATATTTTACTTGTGCGATCTAAGGGGTTTTGTTAGTGCTGCAGGCTCAGGCACCAGGCTAACGAGGTTTTAGTGCCCAGACTCACAGCCAGTATAATCCTCTGTAGTAGTTTTGTTTTGTGTAGAGTTCATGTGTGTTTGTGATTGTCCTAGTCGCAGTCAGTCACATGTGTAAGAAAAGCAACGTTAAATAAACAAAATCAGTCAATGATTGGGGAGGTCCAAGTGCCGATACAATGAAGATACTTATAAAAACCAATGACAGTAGGAGGTAATGAATAATGTCTTTTAATTGTAATTTAAATTTAAAATCAAATTGATAATTTTAAAAATACTTTACATTTCGAATATTAGAGAGTATTTTCATTATTGACAAGAGAAAGTTTAATTTGCAATTTTTTTTTTAAAGCAACTTTCAGATGTAATATTTTGGACCCCAAATTTTGTATTTCCAAGACAGTTAAGTAAGAACGATTCTAAACAAAAATATAAAGGTAAATGAGAAACTAACAAAATTACGAACGGTTTTGTAGATACATAAAAAATAAAGTATCATCATAAAATTTACAAAGGGTAAGTGAACACATTTCTCCCAGTAAGGGTAGTGTTGTTCTAGTTAAAGAGAAAACTCATTGTATCACTTTGAATGACATATGCATGTGAATATAATTAAGGACTAAGGTTGCAGATATTTGTAGGAGTTCAACACCTTTTCAAACTGTATTACAGCACACAAGTTAACATTTCAAACATATCATATATAATAAATATTGATAATGGTTCCAAATATTTAATGATATTTTGCAAGTTTAAAGGAGTATTTGGAAGTACTTTAGAATTCTGGAAACTGTTGTGGGAGTAAGTTTCAAGGTTAGACAAGCTAAAAAAACACAAAAGTTTCACTAAGTAGTATTTACTAGAGAATTTATGATTTCAAAAGTAGCCTATTCAAACATTTTGCATTGAGCAGCCACTCTTGGTGTCCTGTTTTCTAAGACACACAGTTTTAATGGATTTCATGGGTTACTTGAAGGGGGTTTTGTGCTTGGGACCAGATGCATTACATGATCGGTTGTTAGAAGCATTAGGGATATTATAATGCTACGAGCACTAAACCTGACCCACCTAGCATTTAGGGATCTACAGGGCCGGATTAACCTATGTGCAACTGGGGCAATTGCCCCAGGGCCCCCACCAAAAGGAAGCTGTGAAGGGCCTCCAACAAAAAAATCTTTTAACCAGCTGGCTATGCTTGTGAAAAATTACATAAGAAGTTGTATTTTAAAAATAAAAAAAACTTCAATATTGTCGTATGTCTACACTCTTCTGGATCCAATTGTTGCACAGCTCTCAGTCGATCTGTTTGTAGATATCTGAAGCTCAGTATACTTTATACCATAGATTGATTTGGATGTGGTGTGGAAATAAGGCACACTTATTCAAACAATCAATTCTCAGATACGATTAAGATAATAAATAATCCTACGAAGTACATAACTTTCTTTTGTTAATAACATCGTTTTAGAACTGTGAGTTTTTCTACGGAAAAAATTTGTGGAGATACTAGCGCTCTCTCTCAGTGCATAAGTGAACTACGGGTCATCTAACTTTAAGCAGCGCAGCGCTTTTGTGAACCATGCTAACATAAGCTAACCAACGGCGGAATGAGTTGATTGACTGAATCCTCTTGACTATCAAAATGAACCTGAAATCCACCTCTCACCTAGTGAACATTTCAGAGTGGAAAGTTTTCTACCAGTGATTGATCAAATCACCTCATCACTCGCAGACAGGATTTTTCCCTATGAAACCGTTGCAAAGAGGTTCAGTATTCTAAATGAACTTGCAGTGGCAACTCCATCACAAATTACATCTGCAGCTCGCGAGCATCTATGAGGAGGATCTGGAACCCTCGCTAGAGAATGAACTGATACAGTTTACACACCTAGTAAGCAGTAGCAATGTCAAACATCAGGAAGACATCCCAATGGAACTGTCTATGTATACTAATGGCTAAAAATATGGAAACAGCACATTATAAATTAGTAATAACAGAATGTAAACAAGCCAAAAGTCAAGTGGAATATCATCTTGTCCCTTTACAGTAAATACCACTGCATATACATCCTTTAGTGCAACACAAACTAAAAGTATCTGTATAGGCCCACTGCAGTTCAGTTCATGGCTGGTGCAGGATAAATTTTAATCTCATTTTTCTTCCTTTCATGGAAAAACACGACAAGACTTTCTCAGTCTAAAAAGGAAGGATGGTAGTTAAAAATATCCAAAAATGAAAAGTCGATTTGGGGGTGTTTTAAGCTGTTCAAACTTGAAATTTGAGCATTTGAACAGTGTATTCAAATCTCACTAAGTTTGAACTTTTGATCATCTCATAATATGCTACTGTCTTTCCTCTTTACAATGAGCCCCTAAATATTAGTTCCCAAAATATATGCAATTGAAAATTGTGTGAAAAATGACTTTTTGAACAACCCTCATATAACACATAATCATCATATTTCACCAAAATCCTTTCACAAGTCTTGCTTTTGGAGCAAAAGAAAGCTATGTACCAAATATCATCAAAATTTGTGACTATGAGGGTGAAGTCCTGCCTGATTTGACATGGAATGACCCACCCATATTAGATTCATGAAGTAAAATAAAACTGAAAAGCATACTTTCTCTATTTTTTTTATTTTTAAAATCATGCTGCATGTCAATAAAAGTAATTTCTATTCTATATAAATAAAACCTACCTTCTAGTTATGGAAGTACTGGGGTAGAATTCAATATTTATAGTTTCAGGAAATCCTGAACATTTCCAGACATCAATGGAAAATGGCAAATATCTAAAATGCTGACAAAATTAAGAAAGTAATCCTAAAGTATCCAGCCAAAACATTCTCAGTAATTATAGAAATAATTACTGTTGTAGAGGAGAAGGTTTAAATATGGGTTTTGGAGTTATCAGCTCTGCCGGGTGCTTCAGTCTGGCAGAGGCTATGGGAAATGGTTATCTGTCAAGGACAAAGGTTTCAGCGCCAATTCGCAAGAGAATGTGGTGGTTAGTTTCGGCCTTGGATGCTGTTATAGAATTGCGACCTCCGAAAACTTTTTGCAGGTATGTTTTAACTCAGCGTTTTCTGAATTCTCATCTGCTTTGTATAGGTTATGATATTAGCGGTACATAAAACAAATGTGGGCTTTTATAATGCCATGATTTGTTTGTGAAATATGTACCACAGAGAGCGAAAATAAATTGAAGAAGAAAAATAGTGTGATGGTCTAAATATGGGCTATGACATGAGGTCTAATGTTGAGATCACATTTTCAACAAATATTTGGATGTTTTTCTTAATTTCGATTTTTCCCATTCCGCGTGATTTTTAATAGCTTTTGTGAAATTGCCACTAGTAGCAAATATTTAGACCACAATTTTCAAATACATCATTTTACCATTTTTTGGAAATAGCTTTTTCTTTTAAAAAAAATGGAGACCTTCTATACTTTAGCATGCTATTACATTTTTAAGTATATATTTCATAGATATGCATTTTAAAGGCAGGTGCTTGATATATTAATTTTTTTCCTCCAGAAATGACAATATAAAAAGGGGGGCCCATATTTAGACCTTTTCCTCTACTGTGTAGAATAATTTGGTGGATAACAAGAGCAAGTAAAGTGTTAAGGAAGACATATGAATGTACTTATTTATATGTTGACAAGTTTTCTTGACTTCCTCAGAAATTTTGTGACCTGTGCTGCAGCCAACTCTGAGAACTGGCTAACATGATACTAGTCATGATCTTGAAACTGAAACTGCAAAACCACTGAGTGTGTGAATAAAGCTTGTACAACCATCAACATGAGCCGTTGTAGCTCAGTCGTTATGGCATCTAACTGCCATGCGAGACACCTGGGTTTGATCCCCAGCGGGGGAGAACCGGGATTCTTTCCACCTGTTCAAGCTGCTCCGGCTAAAACCCAGCATCGTATAAAGTGGGTACCTGGAGGAAACTCTGGAGGGGGTAAAGGCAGGCAGGGGCATGGTGCTGATCACACCACCCCCACCTTCGGCCGTGATCAAAAAAGTGTCGGGCTCCAACTGCACACTTCCTATATACCGTCATGGCGTGGTGCAAGGCACAGGGAATCACTTTTTTTTTCTTTTTACAGACATCAACTTCAATTGCAGTTGAAATGAGAACTTTCCCGAAAATGTACGATGATGAAAATTTATACAATTACTACATCTACTCAAACTCTTTAATTTTGTCATAGAATTTCATACAAAGGTATAATTATTTACAAGATATATGGAATAATTGATTTGTATAACATATTAACTTTAACATAAAAAAACTGATTTTACACCTTCCCCAATATCAATTCAGAATGTGAGGCTCACATAACTGTTCTCCTCTTAGTACCATAAGCTGTATCAAAACAATACAAACACTTACAATTGACAACATCCAAAAATATCAGGATGATTAACACTTCTTAGTTTTCATGTGACATAAAAGCTTCTCATTAGTTTTAAACTTTTTACCACACACGTTACACTTATATAAATCCTGAGGTCTATGTAAATCCATGTGTCTTCTTATGTTCCTCTTTGATGCGAACCGTTTTCCACAATTTTCACATACAAAAGCTTTCTCTAAGGTATGTACTCTCTGATGGCGCTGCAAGTCAATATTCAATGCAAAACTCGCCTCGCACAATTTACAAGAAAGAGGCCGTTTGGCAGCATGTGCAGTGTTGCAATGATACCTGAAACTGCAGAACTGTACAAAATGTTTAGAACATTTATCACATGTATACTTGGCAAGGGACAAATGAGAACGTATATGTTTTTCAAGATTTGACTTTTGTGAAAATAGCTTCTGGCAAATATCACATTCGTACATATCAGTGTTAGTATGTGTAACACGATGTCTTTTCAAGTGAGTTTCCCGCAAGAATTTCTTCCCACATATATCACATTTGTGCGGGCGTATATCTAAATGATAACCAATGTGTCTACGAAGTTCATGGTTGCTTCGGAAGCAACTTCTACCGCATATATGGCACATCAGCTCGTTTTTTAGATAAAAATTATTTTTACATTTGGATTCTTGTTCGTCAATTTCGTCATCATCTGCATAACAGTTTACACAAGACTCACATTCTTGCCTTTCACTTTTAAGCAGCTTACTTGCATTATCACAGCTCTCGCTTTCATCTGATGCACCCATACTTCCATTTGGCTCATCTGGGATCAAACAACCACACACGTAACATTCAGAAGTGTCCTTACAATTCAAGCACAGCTTGCATGCTTGCTTGTCCCCTTCACATTCTTCCTTACATGTGCATTTCAACTCGTGAACATCAAAATGACATATTAACTCTTCTTCATCAAAAAAATTTTCACCACAAAATTTACACTGAAGTATTTCACAAACTACATGCAAGTTCATGTCTTTATTCAATTCGTTCCTTGAAGCAAATACACTGCCACATACATAACATCGCAATCCATTTGTTCTATCACAGACAGCATCAAAACAAAAACTTGAGCAGTTAATATGAGGTCCTATATGTCTCATAGCATCATGATTCTGTATTATGTGCCTCCAAAATCTTCTTTCATGCCTTGTTTTATAAGCACATATTTGGCATGTATATAAGTTGCAGTCTGGAATTGTAACATAAAATATGTTACTATAATACATTAGCTGAAGGAAATTACTGCAAGTTGTTCATTACTTACCCCATTATTATTTACTTTATCAATCAACATTTAAGCTCAACTTTTATTTAAGCACAATGCAAGTATGTTTCAGAAGTTGAGACCTGCCTACTTGATTTCATGCAGTCAGTACAAGTACAGATTTCCAGTACAAGGTGAGGAATTGAATTTACAAATCACACATATACAGTAATAAAAACATACCAAAAAACTGAAATAAGGAAATATATATATTGATGAAGGACCAGGCTCCAAGAAAGATCCGAGCCTCGAGAGTCGCTCACTCTTTGGGACATTACCCCCGAACAGTCACCCCAGGCCAGGAAGAGGAATAGCAACGAATTCCACTATTTCAGCTGAATAACGCCGCATCGCTGGGTTGCAATCATCAGGAAGAAGCAGCGAGCAGAGATTGACGCAAGGCAATGTCAGCAACTTCCGGCACCAAATCAAGATCGATAAAACCCCATTTCAGGAGACAACCGAGAGAGAACTAAGAGATCACCACCCTCAACAACACACTGAGCAGGAGGTTCCCACCAGAGCTGACCAAGGTGCCGTTCAGTAGATGCCACAGTCGCCAGTAAGCTGAAGAAGAGCCCTTCGGAGCATCCGAGAATCTGGCCAGCCCCTTGGGACCAGCCTGCTCTACGATTGTCCACGATCATCGACGAAGTTCAGACACTACCGTCGCTTCTCTTGCAATACGATACTCATTATTCCAAACAATATTTTTTAGTTTCTGTTTCACTTCATGAGAGAAATGAAGTGAAACCGAAACTAAAAAATATTGTTTGGAATAATGAGTATTGTATTGCAAGTTTTGATGTTGAAAATTGATATCCTAGTGTCCCAATAGAAGGTGCCACAGATGGCTTATTGAGATGAAGGTTAACCCAGTAGAATCATGGTAAATGGTTTGATCGTTTACTGTATGTGCAAATTACAATTACTTTATATTTGATGGCAAAATCTATCAGCAAAGTAATGGTCTATCAATGGGAAACCCAGTATCTGGAATCATCTCCAGCATTTTCCTTCATTACATAGAATCTCCAATTGTTAATGAGATAGGTGCGGATATCATACTCTACATCAGATATGTAATTGATGTGCTAATTATTGCTAAAAATGAGAACACCAACATGGACGTATTTAAGTTGTTAAATGAATCCCATCGTCGCATAAAATTCACTTGCGAACCCATGAATAACAATGTAATTTCTTTCCTTGATCTGCAAATTAAGACAACTGACACAACAATTCAAACATCAGTCCATAGGAAAAATTAGCAGGGGAAAAATACATCCATGCCAATTCAGAACATTCACGTATAACAATGGATAATATATTTTTAATTTTTTTTCCTGAGAGCACAAAGACTATGTTCTAATAATAAGGATATCAAAAATGAAGAAGAAAGGCTTTTTAATATAGCAAAAGAAAATGGTTTTCACACTAACAGAATAAACCAAATCAAAAACAAGTCGCAAGAGAACTAAAGGAAAAGAGAAATACAGACAAAGATGAAAAATCTGTTGAAAAGAAATTTGTGTGCATTCAATTCCACATGGGATTTTCACATAAAATTGCCAAATTTTTAGAAGATTTAATTTCAAAACTGTTTCTAGATCACCAAGAAGTTTGGAATGTACATTTAATGAATTCAAAATGAGAAACTCTCTCATGTTCAAAAGATTATGTGGAACAAACAGCAAGGAAAATGGCAATAAGATGGCACGAACACGATTTGGACATTATAAATCTAAACCCAAGAACAGGTTTGTCAACTCATATCATCGAAGAGAAGCATTTGATTAAAAAGAGAAGGGTTTTAAAAAGATTAACGGGAAACACAGAGTTGAATGTCTGGGAAGCTTCGTTCATTGCAGAAGAACACTGGAATAAATAATGAAAATGGTAACATAGATCCAGGATGGAGTTTTCTTTTTCACAAATGGAGTAAGCCACCATCTTTAAAATTTAATGTAACAGAAAACATCAAGAGACTTTGTGAAAACAATGACGACTTTGAATTACCTGATGATATTTGGGATTTTTTTTTATCTGGAATAAAAATAAAACAGACTGCTTTTTTCACAGTTAAGTTGCTATATTACAACAATGTAACATTGAGAACATCCATTATATAACGGATTCTTTTTGTTTAAAAAATTGCTAACCATTGTTTTAACTATATCTTTAGTCAAAATGAAAATAAATGTCTGATGAAGGGAGCGTGTGTTCTCCTGAAATGTCACAACGAAAAACTGTTTTCTTATGCTTGTAATAACCGTAAACTACAGGAAAATACAACTACAGTCCACAGATAATTTTCGTTAGTGAAATGTACAAGTGCCTTCACGGTATGGTGCAATGAACAGAGCATAGCTTAACCTTTGTCATTTTAATTCTGTTGACCCTGCAGTGTTATTGCATGTCCATGAGGACTGGCTGAAATGTCTTACGTTGTGTGTGGCACAGAACGGGCAACACATAGAGCACATCTTGTAAGATGCCAAATTTGAACTTCAACTGTGAAAATATCCTCACCAAATAAAAATTAGGGGAAAAATAACAGCATATTCTTATTTCTGATAAAACACACATGTAAAATGATATGCTACATGACCCGCTTCCCATTTGAAAATCTGGATGTAATTCCAAGGTGACTGTTTTCAAGATGGCCACCATGATACACACTAACCCCATCTGGTGTGGCCCCACCCCAATTACCCATATCTGAAATATCATCACCCTCCATCAAGTCGTTTTCAAATTAAAAGGGTGGTGCCGGACTTTTGCCACACCCTGTATTTATTGCTTGGCAATTTACAGTGTGTAGTGTTTTTTTTTTTTTTTTTTTAAAAAAAAAGCCAAATTAAGCACTACAAGATTAAAAGCAAGATTATTATAACTTGCAAACTTGTTTCATTTGCCTATTATTCTTTGGAGAGATTAATTTCAGTTGTTGAAAAATAGTAACCCTTGGAACCTCAATTTTTACTCCCATTTAATGTCCTAATAAAGCAGAATGTTACAAAATTGCCTCTCATTTTACATTATAAGTTCTTTTGCCAGGTTTCTCTGCAAAATGTACAACTGAGGTTCCATTCCTAATGTATTTTCTGCAAGTTGAATAAAACTCAGCCAAGTATGAAACAAGGAATGTTCACCATGCCATAGTTTACGTCTTTGTCTTATTCTTACAGCTTTTTAAACAACACAGTATGCAAACGCATGTGTCTACTCAAACTTTTCATAGATATATAATGCTTGTCGCAAACATCACACACGAAATCTTTGTCTTTTGTAATATGAACTCTCTTGTGACGCTCAAGATCGATTTTCAATGCGAAAGCAGAATCACAAATGGGGCAGTGAAAAGGCTTCTTCGAAAGATGCACAGCTCGAAAGTGGTACAAAAGACTGCACTGCTGGGAATATCGCTTCAAACACTTGACACACTTGTACTGCGGACTGGACAAATGCGTCATTATGTGTGTCTCCATGTTTAATTTCTGTGTAAACAGCTTTTGGCAAAAATCACACTCAAACATATCCTCCTGTGTGTGTATCTTCTGGTGCAGAAACTGCTTTCCACACTGCTTACATCTGTGTGGTCTATCCATGTGATATTCAATATGCTTTTTAAGCTCATGTTTACTTTGGAACCCTACTTGGTTGCATACATGGAATTCAAGTTGTTCCTTCACGATATATTTTTCACTCTCACCATCTTTTTCGCAATCTATGCAAATCTCACACTTGTATTTGTTCATTTCGGTCATTTCCCTTGCATCCGTTCCACAATTTTTGCCTCCATCCAAACTTAAAAGCTTCCATTCGTGAATGATCAAATAACCACACACACAACATTCAAAAAAAATCATAACTTTCCCAGCACATACTACAAACTTGCTGATTATAATCACACTCTTCTTTACACTTTTCACATATGCTGCTGTGCATGCTAGAATGTCACAACAAACCATCTTTCACTGAAATACTCTTTGCAAAACCGACACTGAAATATTTCCAGCGCAAGATGCAACATTGTATCTTTCTTCAACTCCTTTCTTGATGTGAAAATAGCATCGCAAACATAGTAATGAAAATCACTTCCCCCTGTTGCATATTGCATCCAAACAATGGACTGAGCAATTCATGTGTGCTCCTACGTGTCTCATCGCATCATGATTGTGTATGTGCCTCTTGAAGATGCTTTCAGTCGTACCCTGATAGTTACAAATTTTACATGAATATAAACTTCCATAATCTGGAAATGCAAACAAAAACTTGCATTACAATAATTTACAAAATGATTCATGCAATTTAGAGCAAAATTCAACTACAGATCAGGCCATTTTGCCTCGGTTTTTTGAAAAGCCCAACCAGAGTTTACTTTTTACGATAAAAAAAAGCAAAACAAAAAAACTAGATAAAACTGTGTTTTATTGGTTTCTTTCAGGCTATTCTTAAAAATATATATTTTTTAAAAATGAAATACCACTTTTAGCTGGTAGCAGAGTGGATAAAAATTATGATTTTTTTGATTTTTTTTTAAAAAAAATTTCTATTTAGTTTGGATTTTTTTAAAAAAAAAACATGCTTAAAATTGCTTGTATGATTTTTGACTCCATACATATAGATATGTTTTTTTAATAGAAAGGCTTTTTCTAGTAAATGGACCTATAAAATATTTGAACAATTTTATTAAAGTAAATGAAAAATTATATATTTTTCTGTCTGGTAACTGTATATGTGAACCTACTATGGAAATGTTTGTTGAATGTGTTAATGAAACCATAATAATTTCAGTAACTTTTCTTCCAGTGAAAATAAAACATTCTCGATATACTGTATAATTGTAGCTTAAAATATTTTTCAAGTTTTCATAGCTGAATTTGGCAATTTTTTAATAATAATAGTTCGTGAAATATCAGCTGCCATGTTTATTTAAAGTTTATTGATGACACTATTTACAGTTTAACATGATAAATATTTTGTTTATTATTCTACACAAAATGATTGCTATTTTTGCCTTCAATATGAATTTTAAATCAAGAGAAATTTAACTTTGTTTACGGTTTACATATTACATTTCAATTTGTATGAGCTTCATCCTATCAGTGCATATACGTATTTTGTTTTCTTTCCTTTTTCTTTCTTAGAGCCTAAAAACACTATTAAATGTTTAAGAGATTGATGTACTTTCCCCAAAAGTGATTCTGATATCTACATTATTGTTAACGCCCCTAGTTAAGTTAATCACACTGATGAGATTAATGTTGATTACCGTATTTACTCATGTATAATGTGCACTTTTTCCCAAAATGTTTGCCCCCAAAAAGTGTGGTGCGTATTATGCATGGAATAATTTTTCCATGTTTACGGAACCCTATCATGTTATATATCGTTGTAAAGCTTGAATTCTGTAGTTTCTGAATATGGCAACAGTATTCCATTCAAGATAGTGACGCTAATGTGCAATGCAGTTGAAATAAGGTCATCACAAAATGAAGGAATGTTCCGAATATTGTGGTACTTTGGATGAAAGAAAAGATAAGGAGAAAGAAAATAATAATTAAAATGTATTACTGGCCAAATAATATGACATATATGAAGTGTGTAAATGCGTTAATGAAAGAAATCTTGTTACGCTAACTGCTAGTTTGAGGGTCCTGAATGGGCCTCTTACAAATGTTACATTAGTCATGGAAAAAGCATATATTTTGAAGTGTTTCTTTTTTAGAAAAAGTAGAGAGAAAATGAGTAAAACCATGCATAAAAGTTTAAAGGCTATTTTTTCCACGATTTTTCACTTTGTAATGTAATGTTCTGCAACACAAGAAATGCAGTGCTGTTCTGGCAGAATTCGAGTGTGCACCTCCCAACAGATGGGATTTGTATCAGTGGTATTTGTTGGGCAAGAAATAACAGAAAATAACTTCCTGAGCACTGCAAATCTATAATGTAATTTTGATCTCCCTTTCTGCTATTACAGAATAAATATAATTGTTAAAGAGTGAAAGCTTTGGGATGACAAACACAGTGGATAGAGAGGGGGAGGTGGCTTGAGTTGGAGACTTGCTGTTTACACAAGAGGATATTCTCCTTTTGATGCACATAGCAACAGCTTTACGACCTACAACTAAGACAGCCATTTCTTGAACCTGGATTATTGCGCATTATACACAAGATAAAATTTTAGTCAATTTTCTCCATCAGAAACCAGGGTGCGCATTATACAAGCGTAAATACGGTATATGAAAAAAGTACATGATGGGACACAGACAATCTGTTACCAAGGATTTGAACCCAGGATCTTTGTCATCATAGCACTCTTAAGTTAACAAGAAGCTTTTTGCAGTTAGACTTTTGATTTTATCAATTAGGTTTGCTATCCACTTCACCAGGAAACCTGTGATAAATGAATCTTAGCGGATGGGGCCTCGAGCACCTGGAGAGCCTCTGTGGACAAGACCTTTTCAAGCGTGCTCTTTATAAACTTGCTGCGACGTAAAAAAAAAAATCATAGCTCAAGAACTAATTGTCGTAGAGAGATAAAATTGGTTTTGTTTTCTTTCTTAAACACATGGTTTTTAGGAGAGATATAATTTATACATTGTGCCTTGCTACAAGGTGTGTTAAACGAAGAGGAAGAAAATTGAATTGATTTAAAAAAATTGGTACCCACAATAGAATTAACTGAATGGAATAAATGTAGTATATAGAAGTGGCACATTCCTACAACATGAAATGTTTAATTGAAAACAGACTGATACTTCTTGGAGAAAAAATAATAATGTACAAGAGTGGCAGTGTTGCCAACTTACAGAAACAACTTCCAGTTCCGCTTCTAGTGCCAGGTCTATGAACGCTGGATGGATCAAATTTAGGGAGAAGCACGACAAAAGACCATGCTTTGAGGATATATAATGCCAGTACCCCAACTTTGAAAAAAAAGAGGAAATTACACAACATTTCCAAACATAGTCATTTTGAAAAACTTCGAACATTGGGCCTTTCCATCTGGACCCCACCTGGACCAGTAATTGTTGTATGATGTTAAAGTGTTCTTTTGTCCTAATTATTACATGTAAAAGTGAAATATATCAGTATAAAGTATGGTTGAGGAGTCACAGCACATTTTATAAAATCTATTCCATAATACCAAGAGGGAAACAAAGGACTTTCTCAAATGCCGCTTGTTAATAGTGGTAACACTGGATATATTGTTTTGTAATTCGAGTATGTCATACCTTCATATTTATACTAATGAAAACAACAACAAAAAAAAACAACTCAAATCATGTGTAGTTTTCATGAAATGAAACATTAATCGCTGCCTGCTAAAGATTAAAGTGGGATTTAACTACTAATTATACTTCCACAGGGAACTGAACACAGAAATTCTTCGATTACTAGGCAGCAACTTTAGCACCCACACTTTGGGAAGAATCTTCATTCACGTAACAGTAAATCAACAGTGAGATTAAAGAAACGTTTCTATATGGAAACTTACAAAGGAAATAACAACTGAAATCTTGTGAAAGCTACTGAAGTGAGAAATTGCTTCTACTCACATAAAAGCACAAACATTTTGAAAGTTATGAAACAATAACAGAAGTAACTATAAAAAAAATAACAAAACAATAGTTGCACAACAAAATATGAACACAAAAAGATGTGAATTATTTTTAAATATAGCACCATAACAATCAAGTACAACCATCCAAATGCATGGAAATTAATAGTTATCACTGTGAGCCATGGAGTTTCATGTGAGCAAACAAACTTTTCACAGATACCATTTTATCACATACGTGGCACATAGCGGACACATCCTTCAGATGCATTTTTAAATGAACTTCAAGAGCATAGCTCGAGGAAAATGGTTTGTCACAGATTTTGCATACAAAAGATTCACTAGCATGCACAGAAATCTTGTGCTTCTGAAGTTCAGATTCTTGAACAAAAGCTTCATGACACTCTTCGCATCTGTACTTGAAGTTGTGACTCCGAATGTGGATCTCAAATGTAAATTTCTGCGAAAATTGCTGATTGCATATGGCACAGTTGAAGGACCTGTTACTTGAGTGGACCTGAAGATGCTTGTTTAGGTGGCTCAACTTAGTAAACTCTCCATTGCAAACAATGCACAAATACTGTTCCATGTTAACGTGACTTTTGGCATGTGTTTCGAGCTCCGTTTTGGTTTCGTACAACATACCACAGACATCACAGAAGTAACTCTGTACCATCCTTGGACTGCGATTGCTTTTTCTGACATCTGCTGATAAAAGACACTGCTCTGTATTTTCATCCGTGTAACACTCCCTACACATTGTACATTCAAAATCCTTTTCCAGAACATCATAGTCTGTCATTTCATACCATCCACAAATCTTACAAGTCAAATTTATCCTTACAACCTCAATATCTGAATCATCACTAATAATATTACTGTATCCATCATCGTGATAAATACTTAGATGAGCCTGATAACTATCTTCATCGGCAAAAGATACATCACAAATGGAACACCGTATGATTTCCACTGCGGTATGCAACCTCTGATCGTGCAATAACTCTTCCCGTGTTTGAAACACCTCTCCACACACAAAACATCTAAGTGTATCTGCTTCGATAAAGACACGATCTTGACAAATACCACAGTCGATGTGAGCTCCAATGTGCCTCATTGCATCGTGCATCATTACATGTCTCCAGAATGCCCTTGCCTCTTTTCGGTAGCACCCACATATCCGACATACGTATGATCCACTACGATCTGAAAGGCATAAAAGAGACAGTATTACTTTATTAGGCTCACAGTCTGCAGATTAGTACAAATGTTCAGTGTGTGTTCCGGCGTTTGAAAAATACGTACAGAGTTGTTCGTAGGGCAACAAGAGCAGTTGAAAATCTTCTCTCCTATATTCTTTCAGGATATTCTGTTTTACAAATAAGCAGAAGTCAAATCAGCAATAGCTCCTTACACCAGAGTCCTTAATTCCATTATGTTCAGAATGATGGGAATCAAAAAAAGGTAAAGTGCACCATGCCATGAGGACACATAGGAGAATGTAGAAGTATGGCATAATGCATTCACAATGTGGGCCATTTTGAAGGTGATGTGATCAGCACCACACTCTGACTGCCATTACTTTCCAACCAGGAAACTATTTATTAGAGACTGGGTGAGCCTCAGACCCAATTAATCAATATAATTCCCACCTTGGATCACTCAGCAAATTGAACTTGGGTCTCTAGCGTGGAAGTCAGACACCTGACCAACTGGGCAGAGGTCTGCAAATACGATGTATTGAACGCCCATGGCCCGCCTGCTGTAAATATCATTAACTGCCCACCCACACCTGCCCAAGTAGTGGTCTTGAACCAGTGAGACCCGACATTATGAAGGGAAAGCTTTTCATCATCCAAATCAACTTCTGAAGGACATTTTCTTGGACACCAATTTCCAATTTGGAGCAAAAAAGTAAAATTAAGCTTTTGTTTTCATTCAATATTCATTCTACTATAAATATGTCTTCATGGCAAAATAACACACACACACATGCATTCATAGAAATGAGAAGTCAGACAAATAAATTGTGCTGCAGCAAAGGCAACAACAATTTAAGAATACACCAATTCCTTCATAGGTCATGGATAGAGACATGGGTGTGCATACTCAGATGTTAAGGGAGGTGCTAAGTACAAGAGGATGAGTCATCATAGTAATTCCAGAAATAAAGTGCCATGTTCTACTAATTGAAGGCCTTGGTGGTAAAACACAGTAAGTGACATTTTGATCATTATTGAGTTACGGAGTAAAGGCACGCACACACAGCCATGGAAATACGGACGTAAATCTGCTGCTTATTTACGGAAGTACGTTACATCAGATTGCAGAGACATATACCTGGTGGAGGCACATAGTGGTTCGGATCCCACTTTAAACTGTAGGTCCAGTCCCCATTAGCCTTACTGTGGATAAAGTGGACTTAAAACACCAAATCAATCAATCAATCATCCGTACACCCTTCCTTCGGAGCCCACTTCTTCCAAGCACAAGCTCAGGTAGTCCAGTACTACCTGCTTTCTACAAAGGCGATCCCCACGGACCGACCTTTTAACGGTGGTATCTCACAGATTACCATTGTTCACAATAGCTGGGTCTTGGCCAAGGGAAGAGTAGGGTAATTATCTCCGCAGGTTCCTTCCAGTCCCAACCTGCTTTTTCATCCCCGCTGCCTTTACGCACACAGATACGCAGAAAAGATAAAGTCTCCTAAACTTTTGGGGCGTAGGAAAATTAGTAAACTTGATAAAAGATAAAAACGGTGATTTTTTGACTGATCCAAATGATATTTTAAATAGATGGAAGAACTACTTTAATGACCTCTTAAATGTTCATGGAGGAGATAAAGCAGAAGTAAATGAAGTTCACACAGCAGAACCTAACTTGACTGAAGTTAAAGATGCTATTATAAGGCTAAAGAATAACAAAGCACCTGGCATTGATTTAATACCAGCTGAGTTAATTAAATATGGTGGAAATTCGTTAATATGTCAAATTCATAAATTAATTTGTTTAATGTGGAATAAAGAAGAAATCCCTCAACAGTGGAAAGAATCCATAATTGTTCCTGTGTTTTAAAAAAGGTGATAAAATGAACTGCAATAATTACCGTGGAATTTCTCTACTCTCAACAACATATAAAATATTATCTAACATTCTTTTAACAAGACTAACCCCATATGCTAATGAAATTACAGGTGATTATCAATGTGGATTTAAACTTAACAGATCAACAACATTTCAAATTTTTCACATCAGACAGACACTTGAGAAAAAGTGGGAATACAATGTCCATCAGCTATTCATTGATTTTAAAGAGATAAATTGCAAAAGAGATATATTATATAATATATTAGTAGAGTTTGGAATACCTAAGAAGTTTGTTAATATGATAAAAGTTTGCACCAGTGAAACAGAAAGTAAAATTTGTGTGGATATTAATGTGTCTGACAAATTTGCAATTCATGATGGGTTAAAACAAGGAGATGCAGATACAGAGGACTAAAATTAAACTGTGTGACTCAACTGTTAGCATATGCAGATGATGTAGACTTATTAGAGGATGATATAAATACAATTAAGAATAATGCTAAAATATTTTTCAAAGCAGCTAAAGAGATAGGTTTGGAAGTTAACAAAGAGAAAACTAAATATATGTTTACAGGTCAAAACCAAGTGTTAGGTAATAATCACAATGGAGGCTGGCTCCATACACCTCAAAAAGTAGATGATAAATTTCAGCTGATTTCCTGTCCACCCCCCCCCCCCCCCCGGGAAGAAACACACTACAGACTGTGTTTCACATACAACAGGTTTCTCGAATTAATTATACATTATAAACGCACAACATGATGTGGTTTGAATCGCTACACGTGGCATCTGTGCCTTGCCAAAGAATTAACAAACTCAACATGAATGTAAACCATTGTGACTGCAGCAGTACACGGAACTTATTTTGTGGATATCCTTTATATTAATGAAACTGCATTGTAATGAGATGTATGGAACTGCTCTGCTCCCCAAGTTTTGCTATGATTAATTTTGCAACCTCAGGCTGTGTATGTATCGACTTAGAATGTGGTGCCCAGTTGAAACTAACAAAATTCAAACATGATATGATTTAAAAATAAAAGTAACTCACCTTTCTTGCTTTGATTATCTAAATCCGAACTGCATCCAGTTCTGAAAGACAAAAAGTTCTGCATTAACAAACAAACAAACAAAAAATTTGTGAAAGTGGCACCAAATAAAGTATTCAAAATGTTTATTTTTATGGTTAACATTTATATTTGCATGTCTTGCAAGGAAACATACTGAGATGGCAATGGTTATGTTTTGTGCAGTCTGTTACACAGTAGGCAACAAGGCCAATTTAGCTGCTCAGCGTAAAAAGTTGTTTAAAATATTGAGTAATATTATGTAAGTATTGCACTGCAATTATATGAATACAATTCGCCAGAGTTTTACTTCAAAAATACTGAAGAATTACATCACACTATCAAACTTGCTATCGTTTCATCACAAAATCATTTTTTTTAAACATAACCCTAGTGCAAAATAAATGAAAAATTTGAATTTTGCACAATTTTCAGAATAATTAGACTCCACAAAAGTGTCATGCTGCATTTTCTGCAGAACCTGTGAGAAAGTTAAACTCCAAAAAAGTATTGGCAGGCAGTGGCGGCTCAAGGGGAAGAGCCGCCGTGGCATGGCACTACCCTCAGAAGAAATGCATACCTAACCCAAGTATTGTTAAAATAATACATTGATAGTTTACATACAAGGAAATTCGAATCCTGCAATCGGTCAAGCTGACGTGACGACCGCCCCAACCACAGACTAGATATGAACTGCCCCAACCTCCTCACTGCATCGCCAGCTGTTTCGTACCCTCGGCAAGGCAGCGGTCCGCGCCACCCAAGAGCTGGCCTAACGTGCAGAGGGTTGGAGACGTCTCAGCGAGTAACATTTCCACCATGAGCCATGAAGAAGGTGGCAGGGGGTGGTGTTAGCCAATGGGGTTAGCCCATAAGACACCAGCCGTGCCCTTTTCCACTTGGCACAGCGAGGGAACTTTCTCAGTGTTGACACAGTTGCCATCTTCAGAGATAAGTCGCTAAATATGACGGATTTGTAAGACCCGTTGGGGAAGTAATTCGTGAAAAAGGTACTATCTACTTTTCTGCCAACTTTTGGAGAAATGAACCTAGTATTTTTCCAAAGTTAAATGAACATTTTGATAATAGATAGATGCGCCTAGAGGGCCATACAGACTTTTTAAAAATATAAAAGTAAAAAAATCGTATGGTGATGCGAGTTTCCTTTGGCATTTCGACAATTTCTTTTTACATCAAATGTCTAGAATATTTTCAACATCCAGTTGGAATACGTGTGCATGGGGGAGGAGGAGGTGAGAAGATTTGTTTTCCCTTCCTCTTGTAATTGTGTTCTTAGTGAAGTGTCCTGTAGTGTATAAAGATAGGTTAGAGAGTGAAGATGAATCATATTAGTGTGTTATTACTTAAACCCACAATGTTTTCCACATCTTGACCAGTGGGGCAACCTCAAGGAGGGGGCGGGGGCATTATGTTTTTTTTTTGATACCAATACATGTGCAGCAGCTGTCAAAATTACATATTTTTAGTAAATTTCTATCTTGCAAAGAGTTACAAATCTACATGAGGTTCTTGAATCGAACCTGTATTAAATGACAAATCGTAAGATAATACCATATTTACTCTTGTATAATGTGCACTTTTTTACAAATTTTTTTGTCCCCAAAAAACTGTGGTGCATATTATGCACAGAATAATTCGGACAGCCAACATGAAACCACACATATTTTCACTACTTCACTGCATATAACACATATATATCAAGAGGCACAAATATAAATTCCGAGGTTGGATTTCTTTAGTATAATCATTTTTTTAAAAAAAACACTGAAAGTGAAATGGCCATTTCCTATGATTTTTTCACTTTGGAACGGAAATTTTTACGACACTGATAAAAGCAGCGCAAGCACCTCCTGTCACATGGTATCTGTATCAGCTGTATTTGTTGGGCAAGAAATAATAGAAAATAACTTCCCGAACAATGCAAATCCATAACATAATTTTGATCTCTATTTCTTCTACTACAGAATAAACAAGGTGGTTGCAGAAGTGAAAACTTTGGGATGCTAAACTCAGTGGAGGGAGACGGGGAAGGTGGCATGAGTTGGTGACTCATTGTGTACACAAGATGATATTCTCCTATTGGTACACATAGCAACAGGTATTGAATAGGTATGATGTCACTCACTCTTGATCGGCATAGCAACAGCTTTACAACATACAACTAAGAAAGCCAACCTGAATTATACTGCACATTACATATGAGATGTAATTGTTTGTTGCTTTCCCCTGTCAAAAACCAGGGTGTTAATTTTACATGCATGTGCATTATGCACGCGTAAATATGGTGTATACATCTTTACGCTAGGAGAAATTAGGCACCGTCGACATCATCAGTATTTCACAGGGAACAGATACCGGTGCGGCAGCACTGGCAAAGACAATTCCACACTGGTAAAACAGAGACAGCAAAAAATCAGGTGAAGAGAGGGCTGCCTCGGTAGAGCAATGGCACAGTATGCCAGAGACCCATGTTCGAGTCCTCGTCGAGCCTGCATTTCTTGCTAAAATTTCAACATAGTACATCTCCCGTGTGTGCCGAATCGTTAGGAAAGTTTGAAATTGTTGTGCCAAGCATATGGAAAGGGAGAAACAAACGTGGAAAAGAAAAGAAGTTGGTTATATCTAAAAAAAAAAATTGTGGTTTGAATAGCAAAAAAATGGAAAGTATGAGTGTTTTATGTAAGAAACACACAGAAAGCAGTATAAAGGTACATTCCTCAGATATTCTAGGTAATGCAAATCTATCCAGAACTTTTAATTAAATACACTCCTCACAAAAAGTTTGGAATATTGTTATGTTAGGCAATAGCTGATAGGCATGGTGGAATATATCGGCAAAAAGGCGAGAACATCCACCAGACAGATATCATGTGTTGTTGCATTCCAAGGCCGTGTCTGTCACCTATTGTCTAACGTAACAATATTCCAATTTTTTTTATTCCAATATTCCTGAAAAATTGGATCGAGGCCTGTAGAATTTCCATCTCTTTCTCTTCACTACAGAATTGAAATAAACAGAATAACATATTTCTTTACCATATGCTCTGATTCTTTGGCTGTCTTGCTTGAATGGCTTCATTTTGCACCACCCATGAATAAAAATTCTTGAATGTTAGACTTGAGCAGAGTTTTTAATAGCTATTAACCATCACCAGTAAACAGCACAATGTGCACTGTGCAGCTTATGTTGACAGTGTTGCTACATGATGCACAGCAGAAGAATGTTCCACCATGCATTGAACGTTTGCTGTAGTATACACCCAAAACAAAAGTTTTGATGTGTACTACATGGCTCAGCCACGGTTGCTGAGAGCTAAAACTCCAGAGACCTAGGTTCAAGTCCTGTTCGAGCCATAATTTTTTGCTGGAATTTCTACATTTGTGTGTGCCAAATTGCAAGGTTGTTAAACAAATTCAAGGGTAATTTGATTGCGTTCAGACTGTTAAAGAAGATGAGTGACTTATTCGGAATCTTCATTGAATATTTGTCATGTAATATGAGAACAGTAGAGTATCTGTGAAAATTTCAAATTTGTCCATTCTAAAACTATAATTCTGCATCCCAGCAGAAATTTTGATTTCTGATCTCTTCATTCTACATGTTCCGGTTGTACATTATGAATTTGCAATGACTATTCACTGCATTTTCCTGTAGAATGAACTTCCAGTTGTCACATGTTGAGTACTCTAGCCTTTGGGACAAGTGGTCTTGCGTTTGATTCCCAGTGCAAGCTAGAAAATTTCCCAGCATCACGTAAAAAAAAACAAAGTAAAGTGCTCCTCTGTGCATAGCAGCATGCCATGAAGGCATATAGGGGGTGTGGGGGTAACGCCCCACACTTTCTTGATCCGGTTGTGAGTGGGGGTGATGTGATCAGCATCATGCCCCTGACCGCCTTTACCTCCCAGGGTTTCGCCCAGGTACCCATGTTATTCGACGCTGGGTGGGCACCGGGGCCGCTTCCATCGTTAGAAAAGTTCCCAGATTTGAACCGGCAGGGGATCGAACCCACGACCTTTAGCATGGTAGTCAGATGCATTACCGACTGAGCCACCACGGCCACTTCCAGCACCACTAGAACAAAATTTTCTAAAGTAAAGTTCCCCGAGCACATAGCACCGTGCCATGAAGACACAATTTAAGGGATGGGGGGGGGACATTCTCAATTTTGGCCATTTTGGAGGTGATGTGATCAGCACCACACTCCACCCCCCGGTACCCATTCATTTGAGGCTGGGTGAGCCCCAGAACCGCTTTAAGCAGGGACAAGGCTGGAAAAATGTTAACCTTAGATAACCCACCCTGGGAATTGAATCTGTCTCTCCCATGTGGCAGTTAGATGTCCTACGAACTAGACAACCGCAGCTCTTTAATATTTTCTACAGAATATGCAATATAAATGTTTTGTGCCAAGCATATGGAAAGGAAGAAGCACGAGTAGAAAAGGAAACATGTGGTTTAAAACAAAAAAAAAAAAAAAGTGGTTTGAACAGCCAAATAATGGAAAGTGGAAGAAATACGAAATTCTACAGGCCTTGATCCAATGTTTCAGGTTAATATTTAATTGAAAGTTCTGGATGTATTGCAACATAAGTATAAATGCATTACCTAGAATATCTGAGGAATGAACCTTAATACTGCTTCCTGTTTTCTTCTTGTTACATCTTATCTGCACGATGCTTTGTTAAACATGGATAAAGTATTGTGTGTATAGTTTCATACCTACACAATACTTGAACCTTATTTACCACGCCCAATCACAAATTTGACACCTTATAACAAAAAAAAATGTGGGAACATTACATAATAGGCTTCACAATGCAATGATGCACAATGCAGGCAAACAGCAATTTGGAAATATGTAACTTTTATGCCATCGTTTCTCAACCTATGGCGCACGACCCACAGCTGGGTCCCGAGGAGACATCTAGTGGGTTGCGAAGTCAGGCTCAAAAAATAATGTATTGTCTCTTGAAAACCTATTACATTTAAATTACTAAGATATATTCATAATTCGGAAAAGAGAAACGGTAGTATATAAACATGGAGAAACTAGTACTCACTTTATCTTCTTTGTTCTATTAATTTCAGTGGCCACTGCCACCATCCTCGTTGGAACTCGCTGTACTGTTGATTGGTGTGCATCTTTTGTTCGTAGTTCTCAGGATACCGCTAGGTGCACTATTGTTAACTGTACGTTAAGTACCGTTTGTGTTTGTTTAGTTTATCAGCTATTTTGGCATTGGGTTTGTGTGTGCTCTACTTTGATGCCATATGGGAGAAGGGCTTTGGATATGCGGTTGGATGTGGTGGGATGGTAGGGGAAGGCAAACCATTTATATTGGTTGTACATACATGCTCTCTCTAGCCATCCCCCCAAACAAAAAGCAAACGTGTGACTGAACTTTTATCGAAGACCCTTTTCCTACTGTTGCAGAGAAGAGGATCTATGAGAGGAGATAGCCACCATCACTGAAATAGCTCTGAAACATGGCTACATAGAAGCACAACTTTCCACTTGGTGCAGTAAAGCGGAAATACAGGTCAGGCACCCTAACCAGCCACAATCAACCCACCCACAATAAACCTCCAACAACCAATATAAATGGTTTGCGTTCCCCTACCATCCCACCACATCCAACCGCATATCCAAAGCCCTTCTCCCATAAGGCATCAAAGTAGCGCACAAACCCAATGCCACAATAGCTGATAAACTAAACAAACACAAACGGTACTTCCTCTCCCCCTTGATAACCCAGGTTTATACGATGCAGAGTGCGAGTGCAAGGCACATTACATTGGCAGATCCATCAGATCTGTCAATGAAAGAATCCAACAGTACCTATCGGATGCAAAAAAAAGCCCAACCCACTACTGGTCTTGCCAAATCACATCACATCAAATACCATAGGCATAAAATTCAAAAGGTACAAGTCAAACACACTGCCCACACACTCATAGACACCAAACTCAAGGAAACGCATGCCATAATGCGTTTCCCGGACGAGCTGAACATTGATAGCGGACAGGCACACCACACTTGGATTCTCCTACTACAACAGTTAACACCGGGAAATAGCAGCAGACAACACGGGCGCAGACGTACAGTTAACAACAGCGCACCTAGCGGCAGCCTGAGAACTACAAACAAAAGACGCACACCAAGCAACAGTACAGCGAGTTCCAATGAGGATGGTGGCAGTGGCCACTGAAATTAATACAACAAAGAAGAAAAAAAGTTTCGTAGGTAAAGTGAGTACTAGTTTCTCCATATTTAAGATATATTGTTTTAATAATTTAAATTCAGCCCGTGTTGCATGAAATCTAAACTCTACATTTATGTTATCTTTGTGCACATTAGGCACATTAGTTCGTTGTTTTTTTTTCTCAATTTTAGCATGTGTGTTTAATTAGATGTTAGACTAGAGTAAATCAGTATTTCAAATTACATATTTACTTTTCTAGAATGAAGTATATGTAATTTGTTTAAGCAAGCGAAAAAGAAGACATTTCAAAGTACTTGATGGTAGCAAAAATACCATTATAAACTGGGTGCACACCCCTAGAAGTAACTCTGCAGGGCCCAATGCTTATGGGTCCCATGAAGTGTAATATCCTTCAAGGAGGGTCCCAGACTGAAAAAGGTTCAGCACCACTGTTCTACTCATTTTCAATTATGTTTGTAGTTATGATGAGACTATGAACTTTATTCAATGAATTTCTGGATTATGTTCTGTCCACCCTAAACGATATTGGTATCACGCCAGGTAAGAACCTCCTGACCTCTGACCACGACAGTTTGGATGTTTCTATTCTCATTCCCCACCTCCTAGAAGAGGTCATCGTTCCTCCATCCAGAACAAATGCTACCTCTGGAACCGAGCACCGTGGGAGGAGATAAGACTTTCCCTCGACTCCTTCCCCTGGGGCTTTTTGGAAGGCAGCTGACCTATTTACAGGTGTCATACAAGCTGCAGTGACGGCCCACGTGCCTACAGGGAAAATATCTTCTCGTAGATTTCAGTGTTGGTTCGACTCCGAAGTGCGGGATGTGCTGGCCAACAAGAAACGAGCATGGCAACTTTGGAAGGGCTTCCCGAGTGAACACACGCACAATACCTTTGCTGCTCTGCGACGACACTCAAAGTATCTCCTTCGAAAAAAATATAAGGAACATACAGACAATATCACTGTAACAATCCCGGAAAACCCAAAAAACTTTTTTCATCTAATAAACTCGAGGAAAAATAACAGTAGGATTCCAGCTGAAATTACACATGATAGTGAAAGTGCGATAGGCGACCGAAGGGCAGAACTCTTCAACGCTTATTTTCATGGTAACTTCTGCCCCCCATCTTCCCTTGCAGCATTGCCAAACGTAAGACCAGTTTGTTCCTCCTCTCTAACAACGCTTGTCACTACACCCGATGAGGTGAAGAATCTATTGTCGTCTCTTTCAGCTCACCGTGCCCTAGGACCAGACGATATCAACACCATGTTCCTCAGGAAAACTGTGCAATCCCTGTGCTATCCCCTTTCCATTCTCTTGAACAGATGTTTTTCGGAAGGCATCTTTCCTCACGCTTGGAAACAAGCTAACATCGCACCGATTCACAAAAGTGGTAACAAAAATGTTGTTTCATCTTACAGACCAATCTCCTTACTCTCTCCTCTGTCCATCATCTGTGAAAAAGTAATCAAAGACAGACTGTACAAATTTGTTTCTCCATACTTAAGCTCTAAGCAACATGGTTTTCTTCCTGGTAGCTCCTGTCTTACAAAACTGTCTGTTTTACTCTCACATGCTATGAAATGCATTTCAAATAATTCACAATTAGATGTAATATACTTTGATCTGGCCAAAGCCTTTGATACTGTTAGTCATCGTCTTCTGATGCACAAATTATGCAATAGATTCAACATTCATGGCAAATTTCTCACCCTTCTCACAGATTACCTTAGCGATTGCCAACAACGTGTCGTTCTTCCAGGAACTGTTTCTAACTTTCTTCCTGTCCTCTCTGGTGTTCCACAGGGTAGTGTTCTAGGACCTCTCTTGTTCATATTATTCGTCGATGACCTTGCCGACCATCTCACAGCTCCCTCTAGCAATTACCTTCTTTTCGCAGATGACTGTAAAATTTTCAGAGAAATCTCCACTTCCGACGATACTCATCTTCTTCAGAATGACATAGCAACATTTACTTCCTGGTGCCTGACATGGGACCTTACATTACATCCTGACAAGTGTACTAATCTCACTATCTCTCTCAAGAAGAATCTGTTAAAGTCACTTACTCCATCGCTGGCAATAACATCAAAGCAGTATCCTCTCACAAAGACCTAGGCATTGTTTTCGACCAAAAGCTCACATTTGAGGAACATATTTTATTCACCAGAAAAAAGGCCATGCGTCTCTTAGGTTTACTCTACCGTTTCACTGAAATTAGTGACATCTCAGCCCTCACCTTGTACTTCAAATCATTCATCTCCCCAATAATAGAATACTGCTCTCCCGTCTGGTCCATGGCATGTCCCACTCACCTCTCCAGAATCGATTCAGTCTTTCACTTCTTCCTAGCTATAGTCCGTCACAGGGTTCCCTCATTACGCAATTTTTCATCTCTGCATCTCCTGTCTTTTCTAAACTTACAAACTGCTTATCAGCGACGTTTGCAGAATGATTTCAGTTATTTATACAAAATTGTGAATGGCAAAATCTGCTGCAACACACTTCTTGAGGAATTACACTTTCGAGTACCAATGCATGCAACACAATATTATTTTATACAAAAAAACCTAGACTAGAAATTCAAAAAAGATCTCTCTTTTACAGACTTGCAGCACAATATAATGATCTTCCCTCAAATATTGATATATTTTCCTCAGAGTTTGCCTTTCCGGTCTTCCATCAGAAGAAAAGCCTGTAATTAATATCACATAGTGCCATCTTTTACTTATTTTTTTGTTCATTTGCTATTCACTTTTATGTTGTTTTGTTACTCTTAATTATTTTTTATTTTTATGCTTATTATAATTATTGCTTTCTCATTGTTGACAATTTCAGTGTAAAATGGCCACCTGTGATGTATCTGAAATTTTCTCAATAAATAAATAAATAAACCATTACAAAAATTCATCATAGTCCATCTACAATTCCTTTAAATTAATTAATATGTTCATTACCTGTTATGTTCCTTCTCCTCTCCAGTACAACCATCTTCATTTTCTGAATGATCACCTTTTGATCTTATGTGGACATGCTGCATGAAATTTGGCATTGTAGGACACAATCCTGTTTAAGAAGTAGAGAGAAAAAAAAATAACATTGTAAACCTTATACGATAATATCAATGTAAGGCTATGTGTCCAAATATGGTCAACTTGGCTCTGGCAGGCTTCGTACTTTTCCCTCTAAAAATGAAAAACTTAGCTACATTTGAAAAACTCAATATTCTGAACAAGGCAGAAATTTATTTTAAAACATAAGAAGACCTTGTTAGAAGGTTGAAACGTTACGTTTAGTTTATGTTTTATAATATAATAAATTTCTGCCTTGGTCAGCATATTGAGTTTTTCATATCATGGAAACAAGGCTTAATGGTGTTATAATTAGCTACATTTAAATTGAATCAGCCGGTACCCGATTATGATGGACAACATCAAAAACTTTAGAAAGGTCTAGTAATACTAGTAACAATGAAAAACTGTTTTTATGCTTGTAATAACCATAGACTACAAGAGAAATAATACTAGTATAGTTAGTTTATCGTTCATCAAACGTAGAATATTGTCTGTGACATATAATAATGCCGTGGTTGTACTATGCGAAGCACAGAAACCTGATTGAGAATAGGTAAGATTTTATATTTTGCAAGGTAATCTTTTAATTGTAGAGAAACTATCTCATCTGTGACTTTGAAAATTGATAGAACGTTAATTGGTCTTAAATTACTTAGAGAGGTTAATGTCTGCTTTTTGAGGAGTGGAATAACTCGAGCTTCTTTCCATTGGCTGCTGTTCAGAGAAAAATTTATAATATGTGTGAATGCCGGAGTTATGAAGGGAAGAGTCAGTTTAACCATTTTGCATGTAATACTTTATTGTCTCTCCTGCAACATTTAATCAGATCCTGTATACTGCATTTTCAACCTCAGATTTTTCCAAGAAATATTTACACTCCTTTGCAATAATGGCGTTGTCTCAAGGAACACTGCTGTAAACATTTGCAAAATGTTGATTAATTTCAGAAGGACTGCTCAGGTGTAGTGGAAATTCAGTTTCCTACAGATTTCGATTGTTTTCAGGCTATTCCACATATTCTTGGAATTTTTCTTATTGTTATTTACAAGAAAAGAAAAATAAGCCTTTTTCTCTTGCTGCATAACAGAGGTGGTAAAATTTCTCAATATTTTATATTCGTCCCAATGTAAAGTTAATTTGCTTCGCTTATATTTATGCAGTGCAACATCCCTCAGTTTCATGAACAGCTTAAGGTTACCCGTTAGCCACAGCGCTGGCTCTTTCGTCACTTCAGTTGTTCGTAAGGGGGCATGAAGGTTGACGAGATTTTTCTCAAGAAATTATATTTTTTGAATAGATGTTTCCAAGTTTTAACGTTTCGACCCAATTGATATTTTCAGCAACCAGACTAAAATTTTCAATTTTCATATTCAAATTTCTTAAAATCGCAGTACGTAACGTACCTGGCTTTATCCCTTGGTTTTGCACAATTCAGTGACATGCTCATCAAGCCATGGTCTGAGGTTTCGATTGGGTTCGAGATTTCGAAAGAAGAAACAATGTTGGGATTGTCAACAATTATTAAATAAAACAATGTTTCAAAAGATTCGGTTACTAATGGGTTTATCAGGCAATTGTGGGGCTTAAGTTCCTTTCGTCTTATTGCAATTTCATCATGGTACAAAATGCATTTCTTACCTGGTTCGATTTCGATTTATGTCTGTTAACACATACTGCAGAGTTTTAGCGATTACTTAAGATTTTGTTCAATATATGCTTTTGTGGTAGGTTAGGCAGGTCAGATTTGGTTCTCTTGACATTTAAATAAAGTCGCTAAATGCATTCGGTAAAAATTTACTATCCTTCGGACACCTCTAATTTTTTCGTTTTGTCAATTTTTGACATTCGTACTTACGTATCTGTTTCGCGGAACATTCCTGAAGGTGTATCAATGTTGTTTTTATGAAATTAATTGCATTTTTTCACATTACCAGTACGTCTTTCTGATAGGCCTTTTCGCTTGCCTGAGACGAACTAACCTAACCACGTGCCAATGGTTCGCAATTATTTCCAATTTCTAGATCCTGATACTAACACGACACCAAATTTTAACTATGTTTCCTAACCTAACAGAACTAACCTATCCACGTGCCAATGGTTCGTGGGGCTAGCTATTCTCCATCGGAGAATTAATTTTCAACGAACAACATGAATTTCAGCTATGAAACATTCCCATATCACACAAAACACCCTCCCGATGTTCAACAATGCTACAGGAACTTATTACGGTAAGTAGTTTCTTCTGTAAAAATAAATAAATGTGACCGAAGGATAGTAAACAAGTACCATGCATTCTACTAAGATTCCGATTGACTTCTACATTCATTCCCACTAGTCTACGATACTTACTGTTGATTGTCAACGGAGAATACCTTGTCCATGCCTTTAAGGAAGGTTCAAATTTCGTGTGACAATGATTTCCAAAATTCTACGATAATTATTCTTTCTGCTAGGAGAGTTTGAAGGAATCATAAAACAATCGGAACTGTTACCAATTGTGTTAAACTATATGATTTAATAATATCTTCAAGAAACAGGGTCTCCGCTTTTTGTGTGCTGACCAGAGGTGGTCACGTTTATCATCATGCACAACATTCCATCACAACATTAGCTACTACTGAGGTGTGAAGCAATGGCGCAAGTTAAAATAAAGCACTTACCATGTTCAAGTTTAACCCAGAAATCTTTCATCATATTCCTGTATACTGTTTTCTCATAATCCAATAATTGCTTATACACTTTTGGTGCAAAGAATATTTTCAAAGCATCACTGTAGTCTTCCATGTATATGTAACTTGCTACCCTGCAACAAGAGGAAGGGTGCATATAATAAAACACAGAACTCACATAATGATTACTCATCTAATGTCGTGGAAGAGATTTTTACTTATAAAAATTCTTACATGATTGTAAACACCAATTATAAAATTCATAAAGACCTCCATCCTGGATTTTAAAGCCATTACCTAGAAATTAAATTTCTACATTGTTTTAGTCACACACATCACAGGAGGGAGGAAATTATAAATCTAGTTCACTGCAATTGGATATGATGAATTCAGACAAAAATCCATCTTAGAATCTTACTGTTGTTATTTTCTATCCGAAAAATTTTGCAAAAAAGGTTTTTGGTGGTCTGAACACACCCACTGCTTATGTTTATAACAGATTTTTACTACACATCCAAAAACACTCCCATCAATGGTTGCGCGGATCACTCTTGAGCTCCACTGAAATGTGAGATCCAATAATAAGTCACAATGGATAAATTTTAAATAACGGCTGAATGAACAGTTCCTGAGCTGTTCCAGGAAGGTACACTGGGAGCCAAGGTCAAGAGTGTTGCCAAACTGCAGTAGCATGTGAAAAATACACGAGTGGATCACTGTAATCTGCATGATCACTGGTGTGTTAACAGGGTATAATTAATGGAAGTAGCACACACTTGAATTTATCATGACAACATAAAATGTAAAATATTTAGTAACAGTTTAGTATATCGGAGACACATTTCTTCAATTTTACAGAAGAAACTACTTACGGAAATAAGTTTCTCCAAGGTTTACAACATTCAAGATATTTTCTTTCATCGTGGAATATATTTGACCGGGAAATCATGTATTTTTCAAGAGAAATATCTCAGTGACGCACAATTGCCATTGCTTTCATTGAGAACTGGATGCTGTGTACGTTTGATGGCATAAGCCCCTGTCAGTGTTTCCAACCCCCCTCTTTTTAACTATGCTTGCCTAACCTAACCAAACCTAACCTTATCAGAAATGGTTTGTGGGGCTATCCGTCAGCTACCATGTGTAATGGTTCGTGGAGCTATCCGTGAATGGTACATGGGGCTATCCATCAGCTACCTGTGTATAATGTCCAATTTGCACACATGACTAACACAATAGTAGATATTTTTAGGTGAAAAAGGTTGGAAACACTGCATACTCACAACATGAGTCAAGATGTGCCCACCATATTATGTGTTACGGAAGTGAAGAAAGGAATAAAAAAAATCACTCTGTATGTGGAAAATTGTTTCTTTTCGTTTAAAAACCATAATGGCACCTTGAAGTATGTTCCGCAATACACAATTGGTAAGTACGAACCATTCGAAACACAAAATATTAGATTTTAATGTGTCTCTGATATACTAAACTGTTACCAAATATTTAAAACAGTCAGTAAATGTACTTGAAAGTAAAGATTGCAACATTTTTTAGAACACAAAGATCGGTTACATAAAAAAATCTTGATAGTTCTGTTACATGTTAATTATGTTGAATCTCAGAAGGGATTATTCTGTCTTTTGAGGGATAAGAACAGCATATGGACCATCCCATGCATTCAACTTTTTGATTATGCCATTACGCAAAATGGGGAAAAAATGGGTTAAACCTCCAACAGTTAATCCTTAGTCGACACATCTGGGTCCTAGGGACCTGACGGGAATTTATAAAGCCTTGCATTACAAAGTGGTTGGAAGCAACGACGGTGACTGGCACAGTAGTCTCCTAGCCCTTTGTTCGGTAACATTATAGTATAGGTGAGATGGATTTCTTCAAATTTACAGGAGAAAGAGAAACTACTTACGGAAATCATTTTCTGTAGGGTTGTGGAAGTTCGTGAATGTAGTTTTGATCCATTTTAATGCGAATACATGTTGTTTTCTGCGAAAATCTCTGTCCGACACTCTGTTTCTGCTGTCGCCATTTGCTTTCTGCACGAGAGCACAATGCTCCGTGTGTTAAGATGACATAACCCCATAGTCAGTGTTTCAAACTCGCCAAGTTTTCACTAGAACATGACATGTCGAGTATTTTTTTTTTAACTATGCTTGCCTAACCTAACCTAACGGAAAATGGTTTTTGGGGCTAACATCAATGGTTTGCGACGTATTAGCATAATTTCAAATCCAGGCACGAAAGTATGTATTTTCCAGTGAACAAGGTTGCAACACTGCATAAATCGACAAAACACTTGCACAATGCGCCCTGAACCAGTATGCTATCGCCCACCATAATGTGTTACAGAATCAAAATAACAAGTAACAGTAAGTACTCGTAAATGTAAGAAATAGACATTATCTTAGTTAGAAATGCATTATTTCACCTTAGGAAATGTTCCGCATTCCAAAATAGTACGTTAGCAATGCAAAAAAGTGTGAAATATATGATTTATAGGTGTCTCACCCATACTATAATAGTACCCTTTGTTCTCTTCGAGCCAGTGGAATGACGTTGTGAGGGTATTAAATGTGTCGATACTTTTTACGTTAATGTGATTTTTACATCGACACAGCTAAATCAAAGATTGTTAACAAAAAACACATCCTAGGAATCTTGAATGATCCCCTAACAGATATTGACAAATATCAATGGTGATGATAGTAAATATGAGGTTAGTGAATATTAATGAGATACAGGGCAAAGTGTGACGAGCCGGAATTAAATGGTGAACGAGCTAACGTAACAAAAGCATAGAGGAAGATGGTAATGAAGGTGAACCTTACAATGTAAAAGATGATGTAGAAGAAGCTGAATATGGCAGTAAGACAGACAAATCTAATATATTTTATCGTAGAAACCTGTATGCGTTGCCTAAAGAAAAATCATCTAGAGAAATATACTATACCAACTTTCTCACTGTGAGGTTTTTGGTCAAATTATAGTGGTGTTATTTTTCTTATTTCTATGTTTTATATTTAATATAATTAGTATTTAATTACTGGCACATTAAGGCATCTCACACATGAAGATTGGAGAGGATGACACAGATAGTTCTTCGTACACACTGATTTCAATATATGAATATTTTGTCATGATATAAATATATTTATCAAAATATAACTCTTTGTTACAGTGTGAATATATTTTTTTATCACATGAACATACTGTTGTTTCAACTACCAATGAACACATTTCAAGGCGGCATGAACAAATATTGTGAAATTCCAACTTTTTATGTATATAAAAAATAAAATATTAAAGCTGGGTCACAGGGACCTAGGTGTGTTGATTAAGGGTTAAAATAAAAACTCAAAATCATTCTCCTAGTCTCCTTTTGCACTAAAATATAGCGACTAAATAATCCGTCTTGTAAAATATCTTCGGAAATTAAACCCTTGTCTTGCTAGGATATAAACTAAACTAAATTTAATGAATGAATGAAGTAATTTAAAAAGAACAGAGAACACAAAATACCTCAAATGAATTTAGAAAGAGTCAAATATGTTGTCAGTTTCCACGAGTGTAAAAACTTTCACAATAAAGCAATCATAACATGTCAAAAACATTTGGACACTTCCATAGTTCATCATGAATTTCAAATTTCACAGAAAAAACGCGGCTACCATTATCAAAGTTTGGTTGTTTGATGCTCCAATGTTTTTACGACCATGGTTCCTTTGACGCAGAGCAAACATCAACAATCGTTTTATGTTGTTGTTGTTATTCTATAGCGTGAATTATTCTATGTACTTTAAATTACGTGTTATGCTCTTCGTGCTCCTAGTTAGAAGTGGTTCACTACGAAGATATATGTATAATTTATGTATATACTTTCCATGAACATATTTACCGTACGGTACGGGACAATTGTAACTTCATTTTAATTGCTTGCAAGAGTTGCAGGGTCAAGAAATTTAGCAATAGGCTATTTATTTTTACAATGTATATCGATAGACTTGTTTTCCACTCCTTACCCAAGGTTAGATGCATTTTCATCTTTACTAAGAAGAATAGATATATTGTATATAGCAATCCAATCTTGTAAATTTACCTTTTGCGGTAAACGAAGCGTGCGGGCGTAAATATCGTAGGTTAGTTTTTCACTGTTCTATCTGGCAACTGTGAGAATTGGAGGAGCCGGCAACGAGGGAAACAATAACAAAGATTTTCTCAACATGGTACAAATTAATTTACTTGTTAATAATAATTTCATTAATGCACGGTATTTCACGTACCTTTTTAGGTTATGTAGCCTATAATTTAATCTCTTAGACTTGAGTGATTGATGAACATAGCTCAATAGACTCTTTAATTAATTTGTATAAGGTTCATGTTTTTTTGGTTTTTTTTAATTTTAGTTGTTTAGATTATCCGCTGCAAAAATCAATTCCTGTATGTACACATTATGTAACGAAATCGAAAGTGCTTGTGCATGGACAGTGATTTAAGTCAATTATTGTTTGTGATTGGGGTAACAGTTTCATACATCGGAGACACATTTCTTCATTTTTACAGAAGAAACTACTTACGGAAATGAGTTTCTCTAACGTTTCCAACGTTAGTCGAGGTATTTTCTTTCATCGTGGAATATATTTGACCGGGAAATCACGTATTTTTCAATAGAAATAT